>NC_134235.1:139093883-139718883 GCF_965152275.1 Natator depressus | reverse complement strand
CTTCCTTAATATCCTCCTTCCCAGCTCTGACACCACAGAGCCTTACACCTGTGTCCCTGTTCCCATTCCTGCCCTTAGCCAAACATGATTCCAGTTTCCCCACTCCTATTCCCTGTTCCCATTTCCCCCTTTAGCAAAACATGATTCCAATTTCCTTACCCCCATTCCTGTTCCCATTTCCCCCTTTAGCAAAACATGATTCCAGTTTCCTTACCCCCATTCCCTGTGCCCATCTCCCACACCCACCCACTCACTCACTTCCTGATTGACTGCAGACTATATAGTAAAACTTGAGTTCTGCTTAGCTATACCTTAACCAATCATTTTCCTGAAATTTAACTAACCAATCCAAACATATTGTAACATGATTATGTAACCAATTATATCCCACCACCTTAATTAGTTTACACCCAGCAAAATGAATTATACAGCAGACAGGAACAATCACAGAACCAGACAGAGATTATACAGACAAACAATAGCAAAGTGGGAACTATAATGACAAAACAATACAGAAGTGAGGATTTCACATCCCAGTATTGATAAGTGAGTTCTTGCCAGGCAGGATGCTATCAAACTAAGTTTCCTTTTACATCTTCTAGGCACTTCCCTTTCTCTGGAGGCGATAGGCAGTATCAGGACAGGATTGTATTCCTAACAGCCCAAATAGCACCTTCTTTCAATGTGACTAGTTTGGAATGTGAGGAGGTGACCGGTCACTTCCCAGCTTATGGCTGCCTCTGCTGCTTAGCCAAAGGCCTTAGCCTAAGAACAGGGCCTCAGACTGTCACAGTGAGAGAAGGACCTTACACTGGCAGACAGTGATTTTGATTCTTTCTTTTATACCTCTAACTAGCCAAGTAATAAGAATACACCTAAATTCTTCAAGTATAGGCCTTTGCAGACAGGCCTGAATATCTATATCCTAACACTCCACCCCTTTTTTTTCTTTTGGGATCCTCCTGCCCAGGTATCCCTGGAAAAGCATAGGACATATGGTGACACATTTCCTGATAGGGCCAGGCATCAGGGTGGAAGGTGTCGATATTCCATTTGTCCCACTGCCCCTTGTGTAGTATAGTGCTCTGCACCTTCTCTCGTACGGGCATACCACACCTATTTCAATTAGTGTTCCAGACTTCCCATTAGAGTGGGCCCGAGAAGGTTGGGTCCAGGTTGTCTAGTACACTGCAGCGTTTGGAGGGCTTATTACATTACTTATAGGTTATCTCTCTATGCAACGTAACATAAGTACAGTTAACAATACAAAATCCACAGCAACACCGAGTCCTGACCACTGCAGTATGGTCCAACATCCGAGACACCCCTAAAACACTGCCTCTCTTCCTTCGACGGGGTCACGATCTTATGTGTCCAGTTGCTGGCAGTTGCAACAAGCTGCCCCTGCAGGTTTTGCTTGCTCTTGTCCATATCATAAGTCCACTGAATGTTCACAGAGAAATGGGATATTGTCCAAACCAGCTTGACCACTTGGTATGGATTCACAGATCCATTTGTGCACCAAAGTCCAGATAGCAGCATATAGATGGGTGTAGTTTGGTTATAGGCTGATGTAATTGTGCCCCCAATAATATGTACATTCCCAGCAAAACACCTTATACACAGTACACCCAATTGTCCACCCCTTGCATAGGCCATTGATTCTGCTCCCCCATAGTCATAGGAGAGGGGCACATCCAAACATCTTCTATTGATTTACACTATTTTACACACCCCTCCATTGATTCCCAGTGAGCTCCTCCCCTTCTCATTATTTCCATAGGGCTTATGGGGGCCACCTTAGTTGCCATTCCATTTCCAGGTACCATGATAGCTATTACACAGGTGCTGGCCTCCTAGTTGAGCATTTTGCATTCCCATACACATCTTCCCCCCAAGGTCAGCCTTTTGAAGCCATCCCCCACCCATGTCATGAGGTTTTCTGTTCATTAAAACACAACAATGCTAGCAACAAGACAAACACCACAGACGAACAACACAAAACATAGATCCATGGTATTCTGAGTTATTCTTCCGCTGGTGCCAGCTTACTTGTAGAGTGTCTGAAAAACAAAAGAAACAATTTCCACCCCCCTGGTGGGGACAGATTATTGCTTAATAATAATACCGCTTTCTTTTACAAATTTCCTTGCTAATTGCAGGAAAAACAGAAGAATTACCTCCAGGCTGTACTTATTTTGTTGTATAGTCAGGCTAATGAATTACCCCACTCACTGGTCATTTATGAAATTCATGAGGTGGTGTACCTCAGTTTTCCCTCTTGTGCAACAGACCATGTTTGCACTAGTTTCTTTGCTGTACCAAGCTTTAAGTTTATTCTCAGGTAATAGCTGAGACACAGCTTCAGATTTTAGCACTATACACACACACAAAATTCTCTTTTGCCTAACATCCCTTGCACTGTGATTACTCTTTTACACAACTGTACCCCGATTACACTTCCATCTTGTACAACTAGACACAACCAGGAGCAGGCAAGTTAAGTTCCATAGAAACTCCTTACATCCTTTAGTGATTTTGATTACATTACCCAATAGTCAAATAATTTGATCAGATTCTCTCTCTGCCTGCTGCCTGCAGCAGTCCCCTATAGACCATTTCTGTGGGAAAAGGGCCCATTTTCCCTCAGAATAGCTGTAGAGGCTTCTGGGGACAGAAGCGTAGTGGTGGTAGTAGCCACTCTATCTGACCCCCTTGAATAATTTAATTACCAAGTTTCCATCCAATGTGACTGCACAGAGTTGCACATACAGTTACATTTATATAACTGGGTTTTATCATTAAACAAAAACTTCCTTCTTGACATCTCACATAAGTATCCAAAGTACTCTCCATTAAAACTTCAGAAAAACAAAAGAGTGTGGAAAGGCAGGCTGCACTTTGAAACTTTTTTTTCCCCCTTCTTTCTCTCCACTCCCCCTGAACCAAGTCCCAGCTCCAGTCTCTAAAGGTAGTCCGTTAACTCTGCTTTTGACTTTAAACCCTGTTGTGCCAAATCATCTTTCACTACCCCTAACTAATTTACAACCCTTCAGCAGCCCTTGCTGAAGGAGCACCAAACTTGAAAGATTACTGGCAGCTTCCCATAATGCTGCCTTACTTCAAACCTCTCACAAGCAGACTGAAGTGCCTCCTTTCCCTGGAAGGCATTCAGTCCCCATGGGCAGGGACCTTCTTCCACTACCCATATACCAAGGAGGGTGGGCTCCTCAGTCACCCCCCATCCCTCTAGGTCCCCTAATACTTCCTCCATTTCCTTTTTGATCTCATCCCAGGTTGACCCCTGCACCTGGTATGGGTCCTGGTTCTTCCTTATCCATTTATCCAAAAAATCCTTTACCCTGGCTTGCCAGAACCTGCAACTACCATCACGAGAGTTTGCGATACCCACTCCAAGCAGCTGCGCGGACTGATGGGAAGGGGGACTTACAGGCTGCCACTCACCTATCCAATGCGATGCATCCGAGTCACGGCACCAAGATGTTACGGGGCTTATTCCTTCACCCACTTACTTCCCTGGTCCTTCTCGCATGAACAGAGAGCAACAATACCCGAAGTCCAAAGGTGCAAACAATTCGATGATTATTGGGGTGAATTTCCAGCAAGCATGATTCCAGTTTCCTTCCTTAGTATCCTCCTTCCCAGCTCTGACACCACAGAGCCTTACACCTGTGTCCCTGTTCCCATTCCTGCCCTTAGCCAAACATGATTCCAGTTTCCCTACTCCCATTCCCTGTTCCCATTTCCCCCTTTAGCAAAACATGATTCCAATTTCCTTACCCCCATTCCCTGTTCCCATCTCCCCCACCCACTCACTTCCTGATTGACTGCAGACTATATAGTAAAACTTGAGTTCTGCTTAGCTATACCTTAACCAATCATTTTCCTGAAATTTAACTAACCAATCCAAACATATTGTAACATGATTATGTAACCAATTATATCCCACCACCTTAATTAGTTTACAACTAGCAAAATGAATTATACAGCAGACAGGAACAATCACAGAACCAGACAGAGATTATACAGACAAACAATAGCAAAGTGGGAACTATAATGACAAAACAATACAGAAGTGAGGATTTCACATCCCAGCATTGATAAGTGAGTTCTTGCCAGACAGGATGCTATCAAACTAAGTTTCCTTTTACATCTTCTAGGCACTTCCCTTTCTGTGGAGGCGATAGGCATTATCAGGACAGGATTGTATTCCTAACAGCCCAATAGCACCTTCTTTCAATGTGACTAGTTTGAAATGTGAGGAGGTGACCGGTCACTTCCCAGCTTATGGCTGCCTCTGCTGCTTAGCCAAAGGCCTTAGCCTAAGAACAGGGTCTCAGACTGTCACAGTAAGAGAAGGACCTTACACCGGCAGACAGTGATTTTGATTCTTTCTTTTATATCTCTATAACTAGCCAAGTCGTAAGAATATACCTAAATTCTTCGAGTATAGGCCTTTGCAGACAGGTCTGAATATCTATATCCTAACAATTTTATTTAGCATGCTAATTTGAGTTTGAGTGTTAAGTGAGCACCTTAATAGATGTCAACATTAAAAAATGTTAAATTATCAGTAAAAAATAGAAGCACAGTATCAGCAGATTAACTATAACAAAAAAAGGGCTAAGGACTTGGCTGGTGTAAATGGGCAAGACTGAAACTGTGCCCATTTATATGAGCACATAGGCTTCCTAGAGAAAAATCTGATGTGTAGGTTGGTGGTCAGTGGAGGCTATCCCAGAAGAGGCTGTTAGATTAATATCAACTATAGATTTCTAAAGATTTCTTAATATTTTTGGGCCTTGGTTTTTTCCTGTTGCCCTTACATGGCTACATAAAAGGGGTACTTGCCACAATGAGGCTCTTTATGTCCTTTTCACAGTGTGAACCTTCCTCTAGCTAACAGGCAGCTGAATAAAGATACCCTTTAGGGCAGGTTTTGGAGTAGCAGCCGTGTTAGTCTGTATTCGCAAAAAGAAAAGGAGTACTTGTGGCACCTTAGAGACTAACCAATTTATTTGAGCATAAGCTTTCGTGAGCTACAGCTCACTTCATCGAATGCATTCAGTGGAAAATACAGTGGGGAGATTTATATACATAGAGAACATGAAACAATGGGTGTTACCATACACACTGTAACGAGAATGATCACTTAAGGTGAGCTATTACCAGCAGGAGAGCGGGGGGAAAAGAAACCTTTTGTAGTGATAATCAAGGTGGGCCATTTCCAGCAGTTGACAAGAACGTCTGAGGAACAGTGGGGGAAAGGGGGGGAGGAATAAACATGGGGAAATAGTTTTACTTTGTGTAATGACCCATCCACTCCCAGTCTCTATTCAAGCCTAAGTTAATTGTATCCAGTTTGCAAATTAATTCCAATTCAGCAGTCTCTCGTACCATGCAGGTACCCATAGCAGTGCCGCTGATTTGAAGGTATACATTGTCCCCAAATGTGAAATAGTTATGGGTGAGGACAAAATCACAAAGTTCAGCCATCAGGTGTGCCGTGACATTATCGGGGATACTGTTCCTGACGGCTTGTAGTCCATCTTTGTGTGGACTGTTGGTGTAGAGGGCTTCTACATCCATAGTGGCCAGGATGGCCTGGAACCCCAACCAGGGGTATTCTATCTGCTACCCAAGATCCATAAACCTGGAAATCCTGGATGCCCCATCATCTCAGGCATTGGCACCCTGACAGCAGGATTGTCTGGCTATGTAGACTCCCTCCTCAGGCCCTATGCTACCAGCACTCCAGCTATATTTGAGACACCACTGACTTCCTGAGGAAACTGCAATCCATCGGTGATCTTCCTGAAAACATCATCCTGGCCACTATGGATGTATACCTTCAAATCAGCGGCACTGCTATGGGTACCCGCATGGCCCCACAGTATGCCAACATTTTTATGGCTGACTTAGAACAACGCTTCCTCAGCTCTCGTCCCCTAATGCCCCTACTCTACTTGCGCTACATTGATGACATCTTCATCATCTGGACCCATGGAAAAAAAGCCCTTGAGGAATTCCACCATGATTTCAACAATTTCCATCCCACCGTCAACCTCAGCCTGGACCAGTCCACACAAGAGATCCACTTCTAGGACACTACGATGCTAATAAGCGATGGTCACAAAAACACCACCCTATACCAGAAACCTACTGACCGCTATTCCTACCTACGTGCCTCCAGCTTTCATCCAGACCACACCACACGATCCATTGTTGACAGCCAAGCTCTACTATACAACCGCATATGCTCCAACCACTCAGACAGAGACAAACACCTACAAGATCTCTATCAAGCATTCTTACAACTACAGTACCCACCTGCTGAAGTGAAGAAACAGATTGACAGAGCCAGAAGAGTACCCAGAAGGCACCTACCACAGGACAGGCCCAACAAAGAAAATAACAGAACGCCACTAGCCATCACCTTCAGCCCCCAGCTGAAACCTCTCCAACGCATCATCAAGGATCTACAACCTATCCTGAAGGACAACCCATCACTCTCACAGATCTTGGGAGACAGGCCAGTCCTTGCTTACAGACAGCTCCCCAACCTGAAGCTCACCAGCAACCACACACCACACAACAGAGCCAGTAACCCAAGAACCTATCCTTGCAACAAAGCCCGTTGCCAACTGTCTCCACATATCTATTCAGGGGACACCATCACAGGGCCTAATCACATCAGCCACACTATTAGAGGCTCGTTCACCTGCACATCTACCAATGTGATATATGCCATCATGTGCCAGCAATGCCCCTCTGCCATGTACATTGGTCAAACTGGACAGTTTCTACGTAAAAGAATAAATGGACACAAATCAGACGTCAAGAATTATAACATTCAAAAAGCAGTTGGATAACACTTCAATCTCTCTGGTCACTCGATTACAGACCTAAAAGTGGCAGTACTTCAACAAAAAGACTTCAAAAACAGACTCCAACGAGAGACTGCTGAACTGGAATTAATTTGCAAACTGGATACAATTAACTTAGGCATGAATAGAGACTGCTGGAAATGGCCCACCTTGATTATCACTACAAAAGGTTTCCTCCCCCCCCCCCCGCTCTCCTGCTGGTAATAGCTCACCTTAAGTGATCACTCTGGTTACAGTGTGTATGGTAACACCCATTGTTTCATTTTCCCTATGTATATAAATCTCCCCACTGTATTTTCCACTGAATGCATCCAATGAAATGAGCTGTAGCTCACAAAAGCTTATGCTCAAATAAATTGGTTAGTCTCTAAGGTGTCACAAGTACTCCTTTTCCTATAGGGCAGTGATTCTCAACCTAATTACCATTGTGGGCTACGTATGCAGCTCTCTGTGTTATGTGGGCCACGTGCATACAATATATATACTACCTGTATGGCCCTGAGGATGTCAGATGGGCTGCAGCTGTGTGCTGATTGGGCAGCCCACAGGCTGCAGGTTGAGAACCATTGCTTTAGGGCCATTATACAAATAAAAAACCCCTCTCACAATGGTATTGATAGAGAACTACCAACAATGGAAATACAATCTGGATTTAGGCTGATTCATATATTCCAAGGCCAGAAGAGACCATTGTGATAACTTAGACGGACCTCCAGTGTAACATAGACCATAGACCTTCTCCAAATTAAGTCCTAGAGGAGATCTTTTAAAAAAACATCCTATCTTGATTTTAAAATTGTCAGTGCTGGAGAATCCACCACACCCCGGGGTAAATTGTTCCAGTGGTTAATTACTCTCACTGTTAAAAGTGTACACCTCATTTCAAGTCTCAGTTTGTCTAGCTTCTACTTCCAGACCTTGGATTGTGTTTGTTTTTCTCTGCTAGATTGAAGAGCCAATTATTAAAAATGTGTTCCCCATAGATACTTACAGACTGTAATCAAGCCACCCCTTAACCTTCTCTTTGATGAGCCAAGGATATGGAGCTCCTTGAGTTTACCACTATAAGGCATGTTTTCTAATCCTTTAATCATTCTCGTGTCTCTTCTCTGAACTTTATCCAATTTATTAATATCCTTCTTGAATTGTGGAC
This sequence comes from Natator depressus, assembly GCF_965152275.1. Taxonomy (NCBI): domain Eukaryota; kingdom Metazoa; phylum Chordata; order Testudines; family Cheloniidae; genus Natator; species Natator depressus. Next base: position 139,710,822 of record NC_134235.1, on the reverse strand, counting down.
ACCAGAATTGGACACAGTGTCCCAGCAGTGGTCACACCAGTTCCAAATACAGAGGTAAAATTACCTCTCTGCTCCAACTTGAGATTTCCCTGTTTATACATGTAAGGATTGCATTAGCCCATATTAAAACACATATTTGCCTTAGCCCAGTTTACTGAGTGATCCAGATTGCTTTGTATCAGTGACCACTCCCCCAATTTTTGTGTCATCTGCAAACTTCATTAGTGATGACTTTGTTTTCTTCCAAGTCATTAATAGAAAACATTAAATAGCTAAGGGCTAAAAGATAATCTCTGTGGAACCTCCAAAGGAAACACACCCATTCAATGAAGATTTCCAGTTCATACTTACATTTTGAGACCTATCAGCTAGCCAGCTTCTAATCCACTTAATGTTTGCCATGTTAATTTTATCTCATTCTAGTTTTTAATCAAATGTCATGCAGTACCAAGTCCAGTGCCTTACAAAAGTCTAAGTATATTACACCAACACTATTACCTTATCAACCAAACTTTTAATCTCATCCAAAAAAGATATCAAGTTAGTTTGATAGGATCTGTTTTCCATAAACCCACGCTGAGTTCCATTAATTACTTTACCCTCCTTTAATTCTTCATTAATTGACCCCCATATGAGCTGCTCCATTATCTTGACTGGGATTGATGTCAGTCTGGCAGGCCTATAATTAGCTGTATAATTTGGAAATATTGGCACAACATTAGCTTTCTTTCAGTCTTCTGGAACTTCCTGGGTATTCCAAGATTGAAAATCAAATTTAATGGTCTAGCAAGCTCCACACCAGCTCTTTTAAACCTTTTGTATGCAAGTTATCTGGACCTGTTGACCTAAAAATGTCTGATTTAATATCTACTGTTTAACATCCTCCTGAGATACTAATGGAATGGAAAGAATAAAATCATCATGGGCAGCATGTGAGCCCTCTGTTTGGGGAGGCTAGTCCCCTGCCCTGCCCCTTCAGCTCAAGGCCCTGCCCCTACTCTGCTTCCCCCCCCCCCAACCCCACACTCTCGCCCACCGGGGCCAGAGGAGCCCCGAGACCCCACCCAGCCAGAGGAGCTCCGGCCATCCCACCTGAGATGACCCAAGCCCCAACCTGCATGCCGGCCCACCCACCAGAACAGCCCTGAGCGCCGGCCTGCCCAAGTGGCTCCGAGTGCTGGCCCGCCCGCCCATGCTGCCCAGATCCCCAGCTGGCCAGAGGTGCCCAGAGCCATAGCTGCCTGGAGGAGCTCTAAGCCTTGCTGTGGCCCAGCCCGCAGCCATGGCAGGAAGCATTAGCAGAGGTTTGGGGAAGTATAGCCTCCCCCAGCCACCATTACGCACTGCCCATAGTTATCATATGATATGACTGCATCATCTGTATTTTCCCAAATACAAAATAGAAATATTTATTGAACATACTTCTGCCTTTTCTGCATTATTATTGATAATTCTACCATTTCCATCTAGTAATGGACCAATGCCATTATTAGGATTCTCTTTATTCCTAATATACTTTAAAATCTCCTTCTTATTGTCCTTAACTCTGTTGGCCATAGGGAGTCTCCTTGTGTTCCTTTGCTTCCCTTATCAGTTTTCTATAATTCCTAGTTTCTGATTTTTATTCATTACTACCAGCTTCCGTTCTCTTCCATTAGTTATATATATATATATTTATAGTAGCCTTCACTTCCTCTCAAAACCATGTTGTTTTTATGGCCTTCTTCCTCAATTGTGGGATTGTGGCTTTTTGGGCATCTGGTGAAGTTTTCTTAATGAATTCCCAATTATCATTCACATTTTTCTGACTAAATTCTGCCTCCCAGATGATTTGGCTCATAATTGTTTTCATCTTTATGAAATTGGGCCCTTTAAAGCACTAAGTCTATATATCACTGGTCTGGACCTTATTCTGTTTTCACATTATGAATATGATCAAGTCACGATCACTTGTATCTAAGCTGTGATTGATTTTTAGTTTTGCGATCAGTTCCTTTGTATCTGTCAAGAAGAGGTCAAATACAGAATCTCTCCATATTGGATGCAACACTTTGTGAGTTAGGAAATTGTCATTTATAATAATATTTAGAAATTCCAAGGAAGTTTTAGTACTGGAGCATTAGACATATAGTGTATGTCAGTCAAATTGAAGTCCCCCATGATAATGCAGCTTTTTTCCCAACACATTATCAGATGGTGTGTAAGGAGCCAGTCATATTTTTCCCTGGTGTGATTTGTTGATCTGTAGCAGACATCAATTCATACCCCATCTTGTGCTTTATCTGTTAGGATATTTATACATAAGAATTCAAAATCATTTTCTTCTGAGTTATCAGTGACTCAGAAGCAGGTAATGATATTTTTGACACAGAGTGCCATCCCCCCTCCCCTTTTGCCCATTTGATCCTTCCTAAATAGGTTATAACCATTGATTTTAACATTCCAGTTGTGCACATCATCCCACCAGGTTCAGTGACACCAAGTAGACCAAATTTATTCTCATAAATGAACATTTCCAATTCCTTTTGTTTGTTACACAGGCTCCTAGCATTGTTGTACAGGTAATTAAAGAATTTCTTCTTTTCATGTCCTTTGGTTTCTTGATTAATTTTGTTTTCAACTTCTTGATTTTGTGCTAAGTGCTCATATCTTCCCTTTTTTTAACTCTCAAGTTTTGTTATTAATTTAATGCCTTTCTGACTACTCTAGCCAGCCTATCCTCAAGAAGGTTGGTCCCCTTTCTGTTGAGGTGGAGGCCATCTAAACTATAAGGCCCTGTCTCCCCAAAGAAGGTGGAACAATGTTCCACAAAATCAAAACCCACTGATCAACACCACTTACCTAGCCAGCAGTTCACATCTAGAATCTTCTGCCTTCTGTCTTCCTTTGCTCGTGGGACAGGAAGGATCTCAAAGAAGATCACTTGGATATTATTCTTCAGCATGCTTCTGGGTTCCCTGAAGTCATGTACTATCTGTAAGATGTCCTGTACACAGTGTCATTAGTGCCAGTATGAACCATCACCAATGGATCCTTTTCCATTGACTTCAAATGTCTTGTTTCTTGACTATGGGAAGGCAACACGTCGTGCTGTTGTCCGCCTCTCTTTTGCAAGATATTCTTTCAGTTTTTCTGAGTATTGAATCCCCAGCAAGGATTTCCTTGGACGGTTGGAGAACTCTTTGTGGGCAATCTTAATTTTCTTACAAGTTGGGCCAAACTGATATCCTATACATCTGTCTATTCCCTTGCACTAGCTGAATCTTGAGTGATATCTTCCACAGTTTCCACACTGAGGAAACCTGGTATCAATTGGAAACTTCTAGCTGTATGGAATTCCTCCCAGTCCTCTTCTGTTTGATTGCCATGGCCAGGATATCTTCCTCTATCTCCAGGGTGAAGGGAGGGAGTACAAATGAAAGTAATAGGATAAAGGAAAGAAATGGAACGTAAAGGCTGACAATCAGGAAGAACTTTACTGTGAAATTAAGTTTCTGGAGTAGTCCTGCAATAGACTTGCTGGAAGCTCCATAACTTAAAACTAGACTGAACAAAATACGAGTAAATTTATAGAATGGTGGCGCACTGAGAGAGGCTGGGTAGTCTAGCAGGCTTTTTCACTTCTGTTCCTTTGTTTGTTTGTGGTAATATATACATTATTGGAACAAGTCTCTGAAATAATAAACAGTGTCTCATGAGGTGCTGTGCCAGAGTCCAAGCTCTACTTTTAACTGGTGATACATCCTTTCACAGCAACTTAATTCAAAGGTAGATCATCAGCCTTAATATTAACATTCTTGGGCTTTTTTATAACAATCTTAACATTATTTGAACTTTTATTTCTATTTCTTTATATAGCAAAGACTAAGTTTCAGTCAATGTAATGAAATGGAGCTATGACTGTTTCCAGTGGCAAAAGAAAACCTCCTGAATTGGCCAGGTTACTTCAAAATAGACAGGAGATGATGTGCTGTACAGACCACTTTGTTGCTTCCCTGAGCAGCAAAAATACATCATTGCTTAGTAATTGCTGTTAACCCCAGTATATCCCCAACTAGCTGAGCAGTGCTGAGTGAAGTTAGACATGCCTGCAGTCTTCCCCTTGGTATGTGGCAGATGGGTTGGGGCATTTTTTTACATGGTATGGAGAGATCCTAACTTCATGCTTCTGTGGAGACAAGGGAGACACACTTTCCCCTGTATTGTGCACCAGGACAGCACAGGCAAGATTTATCCAAAACTGTTTCCTACTGAAGGCAGAGTATGCAGAGGACCTAAAACTGCACCAGCACTACAATTTTTAATTAAAATAGCTTTGTCCGTGTCCATGTGCTGCTAAGCTTAATGACCTGCATTGTTAATTTTACAATGTTTTTAATAAGGGTCCCAGGGATATATTTTTAATTTTACAAGTAGCACAGCATGAGCAATAACATATTTCATTACTTTTAGTGAACAGAGTCACAAATTAGATTTAATTTTGAAATTTGTGATCACTAGAGAAAACTCTGTTTAGCTTTACATTGTGTAGGTGTTTATATTAACTTTTCCCAGTAAGGTGAGATTACTGGTATTAAGCTGTTATACGAGAATAGCATTGCCAATTAACAAAACCATATTGGAGCCTGCAAGGCCAGTGTGGCACACTCCTGCCACATGCTTGCCTACCCCAAAGGAGCAGAGAAGTGTTATTATGTTCCAACCAAAGGCTCTGAATTTCTCTTCTCCCACCACACCTCTGAATTCCCTTGTAGTCCAGGCTGCTAAAGACAGAGCCAAACAGCAACACCCTCACTTTACCCTAGCTGATAAGGAAGGGAAACATCTAGATCTTCTAGGATGTAAAGTATTCTCATCTTCTAGCCTGCAGTTTGGAATTGCAAATTATCAGGCATTTGTTATCCAAATATGACTACCTAATTACAGTCAATTCAAGGAGTTTGCTGATAGCCTTCCACAACATCATCATGCTCCTTTTCAAGCACTTGTTGACAAAGTTAATCTTGTGGCCATAACTACCCTCCAATCTGCAGTAGATGCAGCAGATACCTCCTCCAGGGCCATGGCTACAGGGATTGTCAGGCATAGAGAATCTTGGCTCCAGTCTGCTGGTTTTCCTTGGGAGGTCCAGAAGACCAGTGAGTACCTCCATTTCGATGAATCCCATCTTTTTAACCAGAAAACAGATGAATCACTACATACACTAAAGGATTCCAGGGCATCTACACTCCTGCCCCAAAACAAAAATTCCACTGCCACTCATCCAGACAACACAATAAGTCTTCTCAATTCTATCTGCAGAGACCTTATGAGTCCCACAAGTAAACATCAAATGATGCAGAGGTCTCGCCTTCCAGGAGTCCCCTCGCAAGTTTCAAGGTCCCAGACCCAACCTTCAGTCAAGAGGTATTTTTAATGCAAGCCTGAGAGCTGCCAACCACTAAGCACACCACCTCATGACCCGCCTATTCCCTTTGGGATCACTTAGCATTCTTTTCCCATGCTTGGAGTGCGATAACAATGGACAGATGGAATTTGAACATCATCCACTATGGCTATATGATCTAGTTTCTCATGCTATCTCCAAATCTCCCCTCCCTGTCTCGCTTTTGGGACCACTCTCATGACAGTATTCTCATGCAAGAGGTGAACTCCTTGTTACAATGGGGAGCAATAGAATGCATTCCTCCAGAATATCAGGGAACATGTTTCTGCTCAACTTGTTTCCTGATACCTGAGAACAAAGGTGGGTGGAGACCAATCCTCGATCTTCAACACCTCAGTTGTTTATCTGCAAACTCAAGTTTGTATGGTCATGTTGGCAATGTTAATTCCATCCCTAGAGAAAGGCATGTGGTTCTTTATTCCTCGATAAGAAGGACACTTACTTTCACATTGATATTCATCCTGTCCACAGACGTTTCCTGCGATTTATAATGGGTACCCACCGTTTCCGATACAGAGTGCTCCCGTTTGGAATAGCTACCAGAGTGTTCACCAAAGTATTTTCCATTGTAGTGGACCATATCAGATATTATGACGCCCTTGTGTTCCCATACCTTGACAATTGGCTCCTAGTCTCCAGATTCAGTCAAGAAGCCCATACATCAACTTCTATCTTACTCAGCCTCCTCTCTTCCCTTAGAGTCAGTGTCAACTTTGAGAAATCGATCCTTCACCACACACAATCTCTAGATGTCATTGGGGCTACCATAAACTCAGTCACAGCAAGATTCTACCTGGCCACAGACAGGTTTCAGACAGTGAGTGGCCTTGTAACTCACATCAATAGCAATCTGTATGTCTGACTTGCCTCTCCCTTCTTGGCCACATAGCTTCTTGTGCCTAGATGCCCCTCCAGCCCCTCCCCCCCCCCGACTGGTTCACACAACTCCACCGCTCCTGCCTTCAGGTATGGCTTCAGTTCGTTTACTCACCAAGCCATCATTCCATGGACTTCACAATGACAGTCCCTACCACAGTGCTGTCATTCCTTCATTGGTGGTCAGACCCATGTCATGTATGCATGAGGGTTTTCTTTTTTCCTGCCTCCAGAGACAAGATGATCATCATCAACGCATCCCTGGTAGGCTGGGGAACCCACATGGATGGCCATGTGACACACAGAATGGTGGACTCCCTGATGCACAGAAATCCTGGAACTTGGAGCTGTAAGAAGGGCATGCCAATCTTTTCTTCTCTTCAGTTGCTCCCATCATATTCTCATCATGTCAGACAAAGCCACCACTATTTTCTATATCAATAAACAGGTGGGAACGAGATCTGCTCTATGTGGAGAAGTGGTCAATCTCTGTAATTGGTGCCTACATCACTAGGTCCTCCTGTCCACAGGCCTATCTTCCTGGGACAGAATGTTCTCGTAGACTCACTCAACAGACATTCTGTCATCGACCATCAGTGGGAACTTCACAATTCTGTAGAACACAAGACCTATCACTTAACAGAGGAACACCAATTTTGCCCTGGGGGGCCCTCAGCTACTGCTCCAAGGGTGACTCTTTTCTCTCCTGGTCAGACTAACTCAACTACACCTTCCCTCTACTACCGCTCCTACCTCAAGTGATACACAAGATAAGACAAGACAGAGGGATGGTCATTCTGATATCCCACTCCTGACCCAGACAATTTTGGTTTCCCAATCTTCTCTGCATGTCATCCTGCCCAACTATTCCCATCCCCAATTTCCCTGATCTACCGATCCAGTACAATGGTGAGATCAGGCATCCCAGTCCATATGCGCTCCACCTCAGGGTATGGTATTTGGATGGGCATCTGCTTTAGAACGGATGTGCTCTTCAGCTGTCCAAGACATTATCTCCAGCAGCAGGAAGGACTCTAGTAGGCAATGTTACCTATCCAAGTGAAGATGTTTCTCATCTTGGGCTCAAAAAAAAGGAGTTCTACCAGAATTGGCAGGGATCTCCCTTCATCCTGGATGGCACTCTGTCATTAAAGTCTTCAGGTTTCCCCCTAAGCTCTTTGAGAGCTGGCAGTGATTAGAGTGTCCACCCTCCAAGAGGAAGGTTATTCTGTCTTTACACACAAACTAACCGCTAGATTTGGGAAACACCTCATCAGAACCTTTGCATCCATCCAAATGATTGCACCCCAATGGGACCTGAATCTAATTCTCTCTGTTCTAACAAAGCCCACCTTTGAGCTGTTAGCATTGTGCTTCATGTCCCTCTTTTCCATGAAAGTCGCCGTCCTTGTTGCTATCACCTCCGCAAGAAGGGTCGTGAACTTGAAGCTATGATGGCAGACCCACCCATCTGCAGAGGAATGCTGCATTCCCTCAATGTCCAACAAGCTCTGTCTTTCTAACAGAGCCAATCAGTAAGTCCTCAGACTGTGTTTGTGGCAGTAGCAGAGAGACTCAGGGAACACTCATCTCCACCCAGAGAATCTCTAAATGAATTTTGGGTTGCATTAAACTCTGCTATCAGCTGTCAGGCTTACTTCCCTGGACAGGGGTGTGGGCTCACTCCACAGGAACTCAGACTTTGAACACAGGCTCTTTTCAGGATGTGCTGCTCATGGACATATGTAGATCAGCCATGTGGAGTTCTGTATACATCTTTGCAGCGCACTACACCTTAGTGCAGGACTCAGCAGCAGGTGCCTCCTTTGGCATAGCAGTTCTCCACATGACCATTCCACATCCTCACACTCTCCTCCAATTTAAGTACTGCTTTTAATCCCCCTCAATGGAATTCAAGAGAGTCCATCACTCAAAGAAGAAGAAGAGGTTACTTACCTGTAACTGGAGGTTCTTCGAGATGTATGGTCCGTATCTGTATTCCACCTCCCACCCTCCTTCCCCTTTTCTGCAGATTGGTCAAATTTGCAGTGGAAAAGGAACTGAAGATGCAGTCGGTCCACCCCGTCCTTTATCACCTTGGACAGAAGCACAAGATGAGTCAGGACACTTGCATGGACCAACAGACACTACTTTCAAATTCTCCGACTACAGACTCATATTGTACTTGTATAACCTTCAGTGAAATACAAATAGGGACCACACATCTTGAAGAACCTCCAGTTACAGGTAAGTAACTTCCTCTTACATAAAGTGTAGCTAGTTGCATAGGTCAGAAATTCATGTTCCTGAAGAGCAACTATAAATTCATCTTCCTCTCACTTTTCCCTTTCTGCCCCTCTATGTATTGCTGAACCAAAATCCCATAATTGTTAAGTTCAAATTGATTCAACCCAGGGCGATTAGCAAAAGCTTCCCCTTATTCATTGATGTGTAACCTAAGTATAGACAGCAGTTTTGAAATTCTGTATTAGTGAAGGCAAAAATGTCTAATGTTTAAGGACAGTGGACTAGTGCTTATAGACAATGATCTTGGAAATGGATCAGCTCTCAATGAAGTCAGCAGGCTCCTTTCCACTGACTCAGCTGGATGGATGTTGGGTCAGGCCCATGGTGATAGGCATAACAGCAAGTAACCAGATAACTACAATTTTGTCAGCTGTTTTTCCTACCATACTTAAAAGGCTTTTGGCCCATTGGACTAGATTTCTAGAAATGAATGATATACAGTGGAAAGCCAGCCTGCGTAATGCAGCAACACATTCCTCTGCAACTGGAATTTTCTATATTCCACATTCCTCTTCACCCACACGCTCCACTTAGACCCAGATGTGTATTAAAATGTTAGCTTATTAGCCTTGTCTTGCTTAATCTTGTTTGCACCTACCAACAAAATGAGTTGTATTTCCCTGCAGGTGCTTAGGAAACACATCAAGACCACTTGTCTATTCCATTAAATTATGTCCTTTTCACACCAGTGTTGGTACTCAGGGCAGAAACTGGTCTCTTCCATTCTGCTGTGTCATTTGCTGCTGCTTCCATCTGCTCTATGGTGTTGAGATTGACCATTTTGCCTTCCCTGCTAAGAGTTCTTGAGGTTTCTCTTGGGTACCCTTTGTTTCCTCACATCAGTTGGTTTCCACTTGACAGCTGCATCTCTGTTGGCATGTGTGTGTGTGTGCATGCCCCAAATACCTCTAGCACTTCCTCCTGATTCTAGTGGAAATGAGCTACTGGTTGGTGATTTCTCAGATCTCTTAGTTGGTAATGAAGTCTTTCCAACCAATGCCCAGAATCTTTTATCAGCACTTATTTTCAAAGGTATCTAATTTTCTGTCTAACATTTTGGTGTATGTCCAGCTTTCTCTGAGCTAAGTTAACACTGAGATTCCATTTGAAATTAAATTTCTCAGTTTTTTTCTAATGCTATGTTTTTTTTCCAATATGTTACCGTGTTTAGTAAATGCTGTATCCACAGCATTTCCTATCCTTGTTATCACTTCCATCTTGAGGTCTCCTTTGGTGAATATGGTGCTGCCTAGGGAGATGAACTGTTGTACTTTCTTGGCATTTTTGCCTTCTAATGTGATATTACTACTTGATGTCTGGATTTCACCCATAATTTTTAGCATAACTGTCCTTGAGCTCTGCTTGGCCTGCTGTTTTTGACAGGTTATCTGTTTCTCTTTGTAAATTTTTTGGGGGTGTTTCTTAGGGATTCCATAGGACTGAAAAATTCTTGGGTATTTATAGAACACCTCAGGGTATGCCCTAAGTACATTGTGCATTTTCTCCATAGTTTCAGAATGAACTCTCCCTGTCTATTCATTGAACTATTCATTATTTGTTTCCTTAGCTCAGAGGAGCTTTTACCAACCCACACTTAGGTTGAGTACTATCTTATTCCATGAGTTGTTTCACTGATTTCCTTAATAAGCAACAAGGTACTACTCAAGGTGATTAAGATCTCTTAGGGCCAGATTCAGTCCCCCATACTAATCTTGAGCAGTACCTTACTCTACAAGCAGCCCCATTCATTTTGGTGGTATCTCTTGCAGAGTAATGTGCTACTCAGCCTACATGTGGCAGAATTTGGCCCTTATACTATGTTGTAAATATGTGTAGTGCACTGACAAAGATGTGAACCTGCCCCAAAGAGTTTATGGACAAAGGGCCAAAAAGTAGAGTGCTCACTCACCCTGATGAGCATTTACTCATTCAAACAGTCCTTCTTCAGTCAATGGGTAATATTTGTGAGTAACCTCTCCTCTGTGAGAGTGAAGTGTTCACAGCCCAGCCCTAAATGTGACACACACACACACACACACACACACACACAAAATTCAGTCTCTCTTGATGAAGCAGGTGTGGGTGTGAGACACAGTCTGAACAGCCTCTGGGCTCTCATGGGCTTTGCTGATGGTCTCTGCTCTCTGGATGCTGCAGTTCTCTCTCTCTCTCTCTCTCTCATTTACTCTTTGTGTGAATGGTTTTGGTGCTTTTGTACTGTTGGATCTGTGGAAAGAAATGTCATTATTATATAATTATTATAGCAACAATGGAAAACTGCCCATGGGTGTGACTGTGTCCGCACCTCTCCCTGCCCCAGCCTGAGCCCCAGTGACAGGAGAGATTGAAATAGAAAGATGGAATGGAAAAATCCCCATTGTGACATTCTAGTGAAGCCATCACCATAATGACAGCAACTGTGAACTGCAGCTGAACAGGGAAGTGGCTGCATTTTGACTGATCTCTCCCCCCAAAATGTTATTTGGCTCCATTCATTGTCCTCTAGGTGTGGGTCCTTCCTCTCATACTTAGAGACTGCTGGCTTGCTTTAAGGGAATTAATTTATTAGAAACAGACCCAGTGTTGCTGGGAAAGGCCACACAGGTTTTTATTTGATTATGGACAAAATACAAAGGATTTAGCTGTCCATTTTGCAAGTGTTAAAAGGGCACAAAAGGATCATGACAAGAAAATCTATGAAGCAAAACAGACAAGAGAGAAACAGGAGGAAAAGAGACAGTTTGGAAATTAACATTGTAAAAATGTGACAAAAACATAAATACCAGTAGGGACAAGAGAAAAATATTTGATAAAATCATGAGGAATAGGACACCTTATCTTGTGCTGCCTATTGACTGGTATTTGCATTATTTAATTATGCATTTACTATACTTACCCCCTGTTGAATCTCTGCAGAGATGATATCTCCCTTGCTAGTTTATTCCACCAAACAATTGTTTTTACTGTGATTGTTTCCCCTAGTGTTTCAGCTAACTGTTGCCCTCGGCTTTTAGGCTCGTTGATTGTACCACACTACCCTTTGAGGCTGTGAATAATTCTCTTTCTTTCTCTCTGCTATTACCTGGTAGGCACTTATTGGCACGCAACTTGTCCCTGTCACTCTCAGGGTCTTTGCTATATTTTAGACGTGTAGGTCCCTAATTTCTACTCATTTATTTTCTATTTCTTCATTTCAGGCTCCATTGAGCCATATTGGCTAGAGATGGGCCTGAATCAAATTCCCAGATAACACACAAATAGAAGAAGCAAGCCCAAGACAGCTGGAGAATCGACTGACATCTCCACTCACCCCTTTCTGAATGCACTCAGGAGACTCATTGGATTCACTTATGGGGATCATGTATTTTGGAGATGATCTCCATTCCCCTGCTCAGTTGGAGGGGAACACAATGGAACAAAAACAAAAATCCCATTTCCCAATACCCCTTGCCTTGGCAGAACTAGTGCCAAATACAGATCTGGACCCAAGTTGTTTGTTCTTTGGCTTGGGCCCATCTGTAAGGGTGATAGGTCATGGCTGGCAAAACTCTGGCAGATTTGGGGAGGCAGGCTATTAGCTGCCCTAATCTCTGCTTCACTCTGATACTGGAAGGCAGAGATTGGTTCTGACAGAATATACTGGAGTGATGAAGTCACTGGCATTCTGACACCAAATTGAAGACTCCACCCTCTCTGAAATGCTGGTGGTTCAATGAAATTGAAATTGTTGAATTTGAACTGATCTCACAATCAAAGTCCCACCTCTTGTCTCTGCACCCAATTAGTGCTTATTTGAATGGAGTGTGTTTTGCCTCAATTCTCCTGGTTTCTTTACAGAGAATTTAGTTGCTTTCCTTAGAATAGCAGCTTGCTGATTTCAGTGCCTGGACCCTCCCAGCTCTACTGGCTCAGAATAAATCAGACTCAGACTGCTGGCTGAGCCATTATCCAATAATCAGTGAGGAAGATGCTAGAACTAAAGGATTTGTACTCATTAGAATGACATTTCCCTCTCATTTATAGGAATTCATTTTTCTTTGTAAGGAAATCCTTGTAAGCATGAAAAATGTTTGACTTTAATTTTTTTTTTTTTTTTTTAGAAATGGAGCATTTAGATGCTTTACACCCTATTTTTGCTCACCCTTAAAAAGCGATGGGGTATGAAACTTCCTTCCAGGTTTTGTTCAGTACAAATAAGATGTTATAAGGCAGACCAGATCTGTTCTATGCAGTTGTTTTCCTAGAAGGCCTGTGGGCTTTAGCGTTGTTGTGTTGTTTTTTTTTAACCCATATGCCCCCTTCCAAAACTCTGATTTTTTTTTCCTGGAAAAAAAGGCAATAGATTTAAAAAAAAATCAGTAAGCCCTGCTCATCATGACAAAGTTCCTTTGGAGACTGTGGTTAATAATATTTCCATGCTGTTGAGTCATATTAGTAGAGGTTGTGCACTGAGAACAGCTTTACCCGGAAGCTATTCATGTGGCCAGGATTTGATAAAGTTATTTAGCAGAAAGTTAAGGTATGTAAGTCTCTACAACAGTACATAACATATTCCCTGGGGCACTTCTAAGTCCCTATTAATAACCATGTGAAGAGTGGCCAGGCATTCACCCAGCGCTTACTGGACATGATCAGAAATGCTTCCTAAGCTGTTATAAATCTTCATTTCAGTGTCCTCAGAAGTCTTGCATACATATTCAGAAAGTGCAAGTGACCCACCCCACCTTGGCTAACTAATAAAAGGGGACACTCAAGATCCCATAATGCCTCATTCCATTAGAATTTTGATTTTATTGAAGGAGTGTGTCCACCCACCCAGAGTTCATCAACAGGAGAGTAAAAGAGACAGTGGGAAAGAACCAGACCCAGAGGGTCATCTTATAGCAGTCAGGCCCCAAAACCAGGATCATGGAAGACCCCCAACGTTTAAAATATGTGAATGAAGGAATGATAAAGACATTTCTGAAACATTTCCCCTGATGGAGTGATTGAGCTGATTCTAGGCATCTACTGTCAAAATGTCATAGTCCCAAGTTACCACAGAGTTTGTGAGTTAAAACTATTTGGAATGATGACCTTACTGGAGAGAGAGCGTGTCACATTCTGCAGTACAATCCAGACCAGTGAAGGGTTATGTCACTGCCTACCCTGTAACCCTGGATTCCTTAAATGCTCTGCTGCTATGGCTCACAGCCTGGACACCAACAGCCAGCAGACAAGCATGCACAAAGTGTCTCTGTGTTAAGTAGCTTTGACTCAGCAAATCTTGATTCCAGCAGCCTGCTTGTTACACTCCAGTCACACTCTGGTATACACCAGCTCTGGTTTCATCTGTCACAATGACTCCAAAAAACCCAAGTCCCAGATTTTCCCCAAACCGTGTGCTCTGCAATGTCCAGCTTTTTCTTGGACATTCAGAAGAATAATAAGGTTTTTGTGCCTCTAAAGAGACAAAATCCGCAGCCTATCACTTTAACTGGAGCTAACATTCCCTTTAAGTCAAACACAGCACTGGCTTGATTTAGATTAAAAGTAAAACAAGTTTGTTAAGAAAAGAAGATAGGATTTTAAGTGGATTCAAGTATAAACGATAGAGTTGGAAATGGTTACAAGCAAATAAAAGTGAAAAATGCTTTCTAGTGGCTCAGACTTAACAAAACAAGCTACTGCCTTTCTTCAAAGTAGTTCCTTGCCAATCTGCCTTCCAGCAAGATGGCTGACCACTCCTCTGGTCAGGATCTTCCACAAAGTCCAAAGTGCTGGTTCCTTTGTCTTCTTAAGTGCAAGATGACTTGGGGTTCTTTTTCCTTCTCTTTTATAGTGCAGTGAATCTTTGAAACGGATTATTCTGAAAGTTACCCCCAAAGTAAAGTTCATTCAAGCTGTGAGAAAGGCAACATGAAGTCTCCTGGTGAAAGAAGTTTTGAGCTGGTTTCTTCCCCTGCTGGTGTTTGCTAAAATGCAAACTGATCTGTTTCATGAGATCTCCCCTCCTTTTGTGGTGCTGAGTGGTTATCTCCTCCTTTTGTTGGCCCTATTTACCTTCTCTGTAAATTGCATTTCCAGCCATATTTTGATAACATAATTCCTAATATGTTTGTAATTTTGAATTCATCCTCTGTACATACACCACACAATATTATCACTGATCAGCATGTTATTAGCTTTCTATCGATATCTTACATGACACCTTTTAGATACGGGTTAAGACATTAGTGAGTTGGGGTACACTGAACAGGTCAGGACAGCTAAAACTCACTACCAGATACTAGTGAGCCCTCTGCCCTTTCACATTGGGATGCTGTTAGAGTCACAGAGAGCATAGTCTAAAAAAGCCATTCAGTAACAGTCAGACTGATACGAGTACCGTAGCAAAGTGCTTGTGCCAGGCCTCAAACAAATATCTCTCTGGGGATGGAAAAAAACAGGTTCTGTGCTTGAGGGGAGAGACTTTTTCCTTTCAAATTCCCAAGGAGGAAGAATTATGTGACCATAGAGCGTGTGTCCAAGGAGGGTGGCATGTAGATTTCATTCTCTTTGTGCCCACAGAAATTGGGCACAAAAGACAGAGAACAGAGTGGGATAGACTTTTAAATGTATTGCTTGAAACTCAAGCGGGCAAGATCCTCATGCATTATTCTCCTTGAGACTTGGAGGTAAGCGCTAAGAAAGAGCCACAAGAGCTGGTCCCTCCATCCTATGGCTGAGGCAGTTCCCTCCCTTACCAATAAACACTATGTCTGCCTGTTAGTCATTCCAGGAACACAGACGCAAGGAAAATTTAGTCTTGATCCTTCTGATCAAGGGTGCTCAGGGTCAACGCAGTCAATTTAATGGGAACTACAGTGAGGTCTTTGAGAGATTTGAAGAGACAGGTTGGAGAAGGGGTAAAAACTAAAAATTAATCTAGGGACAGATTGTGCAACCCTTACTCATGTGAGGAGTCTCTGTTGGTTTACTCATGTGTTTTAGGGTCGTGCCAGTCATGCAGCTCTGACACACTCACAGCTGATATACAACTGCAGTTACTTACATGATACCAATTCATTACACCAAAAAACAAAAGTGGAAAAGGGAATTCTTCCTTATGAACACGTCTGATAATTGGCCTGTATTCTGATCTCTCTGAAAGTTTTATCCTCCTGCCTAAAGACTAGTGAAGGCCTATGAAAGACCATCATCTTATTTTACTCTTCTAAATGTGATGTTTCCCTTGTAAGCTGCTGAGGTTTTTCCCCTTTATTTTTTACTTTTTTAATTTTTTGGGGGACGGGGGGGGGGCGGTCTTCTTGCATTTGGTTGGCAATCCTTTTTCCTTTGCTTCATGTAATTTCCTGCTTTCTTACATACAGCCAGTTGACACTTTTATCTATGTTTTTTATGTGACCATGTTATTTTTTTCATTTCAGGAGGTTTTTGACTATTTATTTGCAGTACAGGTTACTGGACTTGTAGTAGCTGCTACGTCTAATGCTTTTGCTTGTAGGTTCCAATCTGTCTTTTAATTTGTTGTCAGATCTCAACATAGGCTTGTTCGATCTTTAGGTAAGGATTTTTTTTCCCAAAGGTCTTCAAATTGTTTTCTAACACTTGTCTAGGCTTGGTACAATGCTAGTGTTTATTTAAATAACCACTGTCTGAACATAACCAGGCTTGTCAACATTTTGTTTTTAAAATAATGGGCTAATTGCATTTGGTGACATATTCCATGTACCTGAGGCATGTAGAAGTGGAGGCAGTGGGGTTGGAAAACTAATACATTTGTTTTGCCATTTAAACAAATTCTACATGTCTTGTACTTTGTGTAGTCAGTTAGAACGGTATAGAATGGGTATAAAATGATACCATAACAGAAAGGTAACTTCTTGCACAGGTGTAAGGGAGCTCAGAATCACTGTGGCAAATCAGAATCAGGCCCTATAACAGATATGGCAATTTCCTGTAACATCTTTGGGAATCTTACTATATTCAGTTTATGTAATATTGTGGGAGGGTAACCACAGCTCCACGGGGAACTAAGAACAGTGCGGGGGGCGAGGGGGAGTATTAGGCAAATTTACTCAGCTTGTAATACCTCCAGAGAAGTACCACAAGCAGGAGAGCCTCACATATACTAGTTCAAACTGGATACTCCAGAGACCAACAGACAAAGGACTTTTGGATAAATAGCCTGAGTTTAAACTGATGCAGGGCCTTCTTTCCCATCCAACAAGTGGACAGGACCTTCTGTCCAAGTGGGCCCCAATCCTTCCTGGGAAAGATTGGAAGGACTGTGGCCTACTGAGGGTGCATAAGACTGATGGGTGACCTCTGGTATGTTTTTTGGCATGCGTATAGGAACTTTTATTGTTTTTATATATTTTTTTCTGTAATCCTTTTACTTCAAGAATAAATGTGCTTGTAATATATTGTTCATAACCCCTGAGGAGAGAGCAAAGTGCGGGTGTTGACCTGTTTAGATAGTCTGACTTGCTGGGGATATCACAGTGTAAGCAGGGAACTGTGCAGCCTAGAAAAACCATGGTCAGGAGAGAGAGAGAGAGATTGGTCTCCACCCAAGAAAAGTGATGGCTGAGGAACCAGAAGCCTACAGCAGCTGCCCTTGAGGGATCACAGAGGAGGAATACAGGTGCCCTGAACTGTGATAAGCCCTCTGACCATGAACTATAGACATGGGAGGAAGGCAACACTATCTGCGAAACAAATGTTCAGTTAATGCTCTTACTGGAATTATTTGTGCTGTGTTTCTACAGAATATACTGACCTGATTGATATTAGTGCACATTATTCAAATAGAGGAATTTAATAAAGAAGGGGGGATGAAGCCATTATAGGATGAGTGCAATGGACCTGATATTCCTCCAGTTCCAGTCATTATACTGTGGGGTTCAGTGCCATTATTCCCACATTTTCAGCTGCTAAACTTTACCCTTTTACGTAGAGGATAAATGGACGTAAAAGGATGAATGGACACAAATCATACATCAGGAATGGTCACGTACATAAGCCAGTAGGAGAACACTTCAATCTCCCTGGACATTCAATAACGGATTTTAAAGTAGCCATTCTTCAAAAAAAAAAAAAACCCTTCAAAAACAGACTTCAAAGAGAAACTGCAGAGCTACGATTCATTTCCAAACTTAACACTATCAATTTGGGCTTGAATAAGAAGTGGGAATGGCTGGCTCACTACAAAAGCAATTTTTCCTCTCTTGGTATTCACACCTCTTCATCAATTATTGGGAGTGGACCACCATCCACCCTGACTGAATTGGCCTTCAACATTGGTTCTCCACCTGTAAGGTAAGTCCCTTCTCTTCATGTGCCAATATACATTAATGCGTGTATCTGTAATTTTCACTCCATGCATCTGAAGAAATGGGTTTTTTACCCACAAAAGCTTATGCCTGAATACATCTGTTAGTCTTTAAGGTGCCACTGGACTCCTCGTTGTTACCGTAAAAAAACAAAACAAAAAAGCTGTGTATGTGCCTCTTTGAAATATATGAAGAAGGCTTGAAAGACTTGTCAAAATTTTGGTTCTTTTCTGCTTGTTTTTCAGGTTAGAAATTAAAATGTTGGTTACCTACTTTTGCTGAAGGACATTTTGGGGGAGTAGAAATTGATTGGGATTATGATATTGTATGAGACTGAAAGCTGAGCAGAGAGACCTTTTAGTTAGAGTGTTTGAAACTCCAAGTTTTTTGTTTGTTTTTCGTTAATGCCAATGCTGAATTCAGGATGTTGGGGTGCTGAATCTCTACGAGAGATACCCTTTCTCTCCAGTATTGCTTATGGTGTAAGAATTCTGGTAACCCTGCCACACTCTTTCTGTTTTAAAAGCCTTCAGGATATATTTCGTCACCAAAACGAACAAACAAAAAGCACAAGGCCAATCTAAAAACACATATCCTTCCTTGGAGGCTTCTTTTGGTTTAAAAAAAAAAACATTTCATGTCTGTTTGGCCAAGGTGAAGTGAGTTTGGTGGTGTCAATCCATGTCTTAATAGGTGCCGACTTCACTTACACCACCATCTTATTTGGAGTTAATTGTCACCATTGTTGGCAGAAGAGGACAGTGATTGACACTTTGATTATTTGTATCAAACCCACATCCCTGAGGAGTCAGGCATGATGCATTGGAGTTCCATGGGACAGGCAATAGGAACCCTCCATCTCTAAGCAGTGTCAGTTGATCCATGCAGCAGTAGTACTCAGGCCCTTCCCTCACTGGGTGAATCGTCACTATGAAAGAAGGTGTGTTCTTACCTCGAGTTAGCAAACACAAGGTAAAATCCTAGTGAAGACAAGGCAGTTTGTAGTTTTAAACTAGTTAGCATGTCAAGGTAAAACCCTAGGCTCCTGCATAGTCTTTTTAATTGAACCTGGTAACTTGTGTGACAACTACAAAGTACCTTGTCTTCACTAGGATTTTACTGCATGTTAGTTAAATTGAGTTAAAAACACACCTGTTTTTCCAGTGAAGAGTAAGCCACACTGTCCTCTCACCGACCCCCTAGCTCTGTTGTACTGAGACCCAGAAGGAGCCCCCACAAAGCTGGGCTGTGCAACCTGCAGTGTGCAGACTCTCTACAGGCTTTACAAATCTTCCCCAGCCCCCACCGTGCAGGAGAACCACACTGATTCTGCAGCAAATGGAGCCCACTGTAAAGGAGAGGACAGGATTTGCTTCTGGAAAGTACCGAAGAAAAGAGAATCACATCAGTGTACCACCCAATGTTCTTATGCCTTTTCAGGGAATGCAGCAGTCGTACTGTTAAATTGGTTTTTAAACTACTTGCTAAGTCTTCTGGACTACCACAGATTGCTAAGAAATTTGTAACGATAGCTTTTCTCTCAAATCTCTGTGTGTGTCTTGAACTGGAGAGACTTTCTGTTACACAAGGGCAGATCCAACTTTGGGCATTCAGGTTCTAAGACAACACCAGTGTGAATACGGTCCAGAGAATATGGGATCATCTAAATTCTTAATGATTGTTTACTTTCTGTATAATCAGTTTCCCTTGTAGATTTTGTAGTTCTTTCACACAGTAACAGGGGAGAACAGAAAACTTTTTGAAAGTGATTTTAGAATTGCAGAAATAGACAGAGGGATTCAGAGGTAGTATCTGAAACTACCACTTTTTAGTCTGTTTTCTAAGCTGATATATTTCAAAGTTGATTGTGTGACCTTTTAACGTAAGGAACCTATGTGTATAAAAAAAATTGGTCTTAAATCTTTCATACCAAATTTGTCATGTTCACAGAGGCTAGATCTGAACATGCACAGTAGTGCCTGATTGATAAAGTGAGTTCAGTGCTAACTGAGGAGACATTTTCAAAAACACCTGGGTATTAGGAGACAGCATAATGCAGGTGGCCATTGAGGTCCTAATACACAACTGCAAGTTCAGATCACAGAAGATGCACAAATTGCTCTGCAAGCAATGAGCAGTGTCTCTGATACCATGGAATTATGTTTTTAACTGAGGACTGTCCCAAAGTATCCCAGAAGGAGATCATTCTAGAACTGCAGCGTAGCTGGTGTACACCACAGCTGCCTGAACCAGGATGGCCAGGGGACCATGGCCCACCCACTTTTTAACAAAAGAAACATATATGCTTTCCGCAGGTTATTTAAGTATTAATTGCTTCACCACTTTGACCTGGGCCCCTCCACTTCTACAAAGGTTCCCACTCCATTGTCCCTCCCCTTTAAAATCTGGCTGGGAGGGAGCGTGCTGTGACCGGGCCTGGTTGGCCAGCACCCAGGTCCCGTTTTGCATTAAGCTACATGCTGGCAGCTGGGCCCTCACCTGTTGACTACTGCAGCAGGGGCTCCTCTTGGTGCCAGAGATCTGCTGGGGCTGGGAAGCAGGAAAGATCCATCATCCGATGGCTTTGGGCTGATCAGCAGGGAGAATAAGAAAAGGAGAGTGTAGGTGTGGGGGGGCAAGGGCTCTGGGAGGGTGGGGCTGGTGGGATGGTGCAAAGGTTCCAAGAGTGTGAAAATGGTGGGAGAGGTGGCTGAAGCTCCAGCAGGGTGGAACTGGGGTGTGTGTGTTGTGGCTCCAGGAGAGGGTGCTGATGGAGGGGCTCAGGGAAGGGCAGGGGCTCCAAGAAGGTGAAGCTGGTGGGAAGGGCAGGAGATTTGGTAGGGTGGGACTCGTGGGGGCGGCTGAGGCTCCAGCAGGATTCGGCCATTGTGGGGCTTCCCCCCCCCACACACACTCTTGCAGTCCTTCTGGTGCCTATGGTGTTCACCCATCAAGCTCCCAAGCTAGTTCAGACTCACTGAAAATATACAGCGCATAACATGTGGCACATTGTAATGATCTTTTGTAGTGGAAAACGCTTTATCACAGATGCAGTGCCCCAGAGCCCTGCAACTGTGATAAAGCGTTTTCTACTACAAGAGACCATTACAATGTTAGTATGTAATTCATTTCCTTTTTCCAAAGGTTGCATCATCTCATTTAACTTTATCAGTGTCTGCCTGCCAGGACTGGGAACTGGGGTTTTGGGAACAATCTCTCCCTGTGGTGCTGTGCTGTTTAAACAGTGTTTAGCAATAGTTCATGGCCATGATTTTCCAAATGGTGTACCTAAATGTGTTTAGAAGCATACTGCTAAATACATGGACTGATTTTCAAGTCAATAGCTTCCTGCTAAAATCAATGAGATCTGCCAAGTGTTCAGCACTTTTGAAAAATAGGCCTCTTATTTAGGTGCCCAAACGTGCACATAAGAGCCTAATTTTAGCTTGCTATATATACTTTTTAATGCTGGCCCATATATTTAACTCATACATACATTGAATTTGTAGCTGCAGCTTTCTGTTGCTTCCATTCACAATAATCATTGGACAGGAGACAAAATGCACACTGTAGAAACATAACTTGCTAGAGGAAAATTGCAAAATAATAGCTCCACTTCACCCTGTAAAAAAAACAAATGTTTTTAATTAATCCTACACTCTGACATTTGCATAGTCATGGTCTAGTGAACTTTTTAAAAGAGAACAGCAAATATGATTACAGTGCGTTGCATCAATGAAACTCTCTTGTTATTTTTCTATAGTATTATAGAGAATTAAATTAAAACACGTCAACTAAGTTTATTGCTACCCACCTTTATCGGAAATCTGTTGTGCTGCCTAAGAAATAGCGTATTCAGTTACAGGGATACTTTCTGTTTTTGAAAGGTGGAGCAGAGAACGTGGTTTAGTAATGCTTAGTACAGCACACTGAGAATCAGAAGATTTCAGGGGTATCTCTGCCTTTGTCACTAATTTATTGAGGGCCTTTGAAGGTCACCGTTCTGTTTTGGGCCTCCATTTTCTTTTCAGTAAAATGGAGATTTTAATGCTTGCCTTTATGAAACGATTGGTGATCCTTGGCTGCTATTGATATCCAAATTATTATTAATAAAATATCAGGAACTCTTCTGATTGAGAAATATTATCCCAAAGCAAAAGATCATGATTTGGAGAGGAGGGGAAAAATAAACTTCTCATACATTGCTAAATCCTCTCACACATTCAATAGATCAAGCCAGTAACACTCTCATTCATTATTTTAAAGTTAAGCAATGTGTGCTTGCATGTGCCAGAGGAAAAGCTACTTGCATTGTCTCATGGACTGCTCTAAAAAATCAGAATTCCTGAGTGGAACTCTGACTGGGATTGTTTTTCTTCTTCTTCTTCTTTTCTTTTCCATCTTCCTTATATGGGGGGGTTAATTATTCTTCCCCTGAGAACACATGGAACAGAGCTTGTATTGCATCAGAAGAAAAAGTCTGGAATTTATTTTTGTTATTGTTATTTATATAGTGCCAACAGCATACTAGGTACTTTAGTATGCCCAGGAAACAAGGTGAAGTGATACCTAGTATAACAGAGTACGAACATCTGCTGTGGAACTACGGTGTTGTCAGGAGTTACAATGCTACGACCCCAATGTTACAATCCCAATTTAAAAAAAACTTAGTAATAGAACCAAAAAAGTGCCACTGTGGCTAAACAACAAAGTAAAAGAAGCAGTGAGAGGCAAAAAGGCATCCTTTTAAAAGTGGAAGTAAAATCCTAGTGAGGAAAATAGAAAGGAGCATAAACTCTGGCAAATGAAGTGTAAAAATATAATTAGGAAGGCCAAAAAAAAAGAACTGGAAGAACGGCTAGCCAAAGACTCAAAAAGTAATAGCAAAAGAAATTTTCAGTACATCAGAAGCAGGAGGCCTGCTAAACAACCAGTGGGGCCACTGGACGATCGAGATGTTAAGGAGCACTAAAGGACAGTAAAGCCATTGTGGAGAAATTAAATGAATTCTTTGCATTGGTCTTCATGGCTGAGGATGTGAGGGAGATTCCCAAACCTGAGCCATTCTTGTTAGGTGACAAATCTGAGGAACTGTCCCAGATTGAGGTGTCATTAGAGGAGGTTTGGAACAAATTGATAAAGTAAACAGTAATAAGTCACCAGGACCAGATGGTATTCACCCAAGAGTTCTGAAGGAACTCAGATGGGAAATTGCAGGACTACTAACTGTTGTCTGTAAACAATCATTGAAATCAGCTTCTGTACCAAATGACTGGAGGATAGCTAATGTGACGCCAATTTTTTAAAAGGGCTCCAGAGGTGATCCAGGCAATTACAGGCCAGTAAGCCTGACTTCAGTACCGGGCAATCTGGCTGAAACTATAGTAAAGAACAAAATTGTCAGACACATAGATGAACATAATTTGTTGGGGAAGAGTCTACATGGTTTTTGTAAAGGGAAATCATGCATCACTAATCTACTAGAATTCTTTGAGGGGGTCAACAAGCATGTGGACAAGGGAGATCCAGTGGATATAGTGTATTTATATTTTCAAAAAGCCTTTGACAAGGTCCCTCAGCAAAGACTCTTAAGCAAAGTAAGCTGTCGTGGGATAAGAGGGAAGATCCTCTCATGGATTGGTAACTGGTTAAAAGATAGGAAACAAAGGGTAGGAATAAATGGTGAGTTTTCAGAATGAAGAGAGGTAAATAGTGATGTCCCCCAGGGGTCTGTACTGGGATCAGTACTGCTCAACATAATCATAAATGATCTAGAAAAAGGGGTAAACAGAGAGGCGGCAAAATTTGCAGATGATACAAAACTACTCAAGATAGTTAAGTCCCAAGCAGATTGTGAAGAGCTACAAAAGGATCTCTCAAAACTGGGTGACTGGGCAACAAAATGGCAGATGACATTCAGTGTTGATAAATGCAAAGTAATGCACATTGGAAAACATAATCCCAACTATACATATAAAATGATGGAGTCTAAATTAACCTTTACCACTGAAGAAAGAGATCTTGGAATCATTGTGGATAGCTCTCTGAAAACATCCGCTCAATGTGCATTAGCAGTCAAAAATGCCAACAGAATGTTGGGAATCATTAAGAAAGGGATAGATAGTAAGACAGAAAATATCATATTGCCTCAATATAAATCCATGGTACACCCACCTCTTGAATACTGCGTGCAAGTGTGGTTTCCCCATCTCAAAAAATATATTTTTAAATTGGAAAAGGTTCAGAAAAGGGCAACAGAAATTATTAGGGTTATGGAACGGCTGCCATATGAGGAGAGATTAATAAGACTGGGACTTTTCATCTTGGAAAAGAGATGACTAAGGTGGGATATGATAGAGGTCTACAAAATCATGACTGGTGTGGAGAAAGTAAATAAGGAAGTGTTATTTACTCCTTTTCATAACACAAGAACTAGGGGTCACCAAATGAAATTAATAGTCAGCAGGTTTAAAACAAAAAAGGAAGTATTTTTTCACACAACGGACAGTCAACCTATGGAACTCCTTGCCAGAGGATGTTGTGAAGGCCAAGACTATAATAGTATTCAAAAAATAACTAGATAAATTCAGGGAGGGTAGGTCCATCAATGGCTATTAGCCAGAATGGAAATGGATGGTGTCCCTAGCCTGTTTGTCAGAAGCTGGGAATGGATGACAGGATCACTTTTTGATTCCCTGTTCTGTTCATTCCCTCTGGGGCACCTGACATTGGCTACTGTCAGAAGACAGGATACTGGGCTAGAGGGACATTTGGTCTGACCAATTACGGCTATTTTTATGTTCTTAATGCTACATAAAGCTGCTTACTATACATTGTGAGTGTGGTTTAACTACACAAGGTTTTCAGAGAGGTAGGCATGACTGTCTGGTCAGAGGAAACTTGGCAGAGAGACAGGAGGTATGTTTCTACTGCAGTGTAAT
This sequence comes from Natator depressus, assembly GCF_965152275.1. Classification (NCBI taxonomy): domain Eukaryota; kingdom Metazoa; phylum Chordata; order Testudines; family Cheloniidae; genus Natator; species Natator depressus. The sequence goes on along the minus strand of NC_134235.1, from coordinate 139,685,935 downwards.
CTCAGGGCGTGAACTCAGGCTCAGGACTAAACTCCTTTCCATCTACATGCAAAGTGCACAAGCCCAGGGCTGGAACCCTGCATTCCAGGACAGATTAGACTGTTTCTCTGTATACACAAAGGAACTTGATTTTATCTTGTGAACCAATTTGCCAGTCTGAATTAAAGCCTGAAGATGTTCAATATAGTCTAGGAGGTCATGTTGATTTTAATTAAAGACTCAATTTGTCACATTTCAGGTAATGTCACATGCTATTTTGACTGTTCCCTGCCAGGACTTTTCTTTAAGAAACTAACAAATAAGTACTGCATAGATAAACTAAAAGAATCCCAGAGTCGTTTGTTTACAAAACATCTTTTATCAAGTGGCAACTTAAGTGATAGAGCTGTTAAAGCATTTTCAGTATTTCATAGTTTTTCCAAGATTACTCAGCAGTTTCTGTAACTATCATGAACAGACTGTGGTGGGAAAGAATCTGGTGTAGTTAACTGTATTTTTAGCAACAATACTTTAACAATACTTTCTATAAACTTTTTTTTATTTTCCCACTGTTGATTTAATGCACTTAGTTGTCTGTTTTTTCAGTAATCACACCATATTTTTTAAGACCTCAAATACTTTAACAATGTTGTAACATAAACACAAAATGATGTGGTCAAATGATGTATTACTTTTAAAGTGAAGGTAACTGCAGCGCGCCATATTATCTTAGAATGTGTCCATTTCTATGGGTTAATTCTTTAACAAAACCCTTTGGAATAGGGTTCATTGGTCTGCTAATTCCTTCACCATCAATATCCTTGTACTGACATTTTTCATTCGCTAGTTCTTGAGTAGCAGATGTAAGCAGAGTCAGAATGAGCTCTACCCTGACATCTGGTGGTGAGCTCTGGAAAAGGACTTCAGCGGCTGATCTCATTTGCTTGGGCACTCTTGTTTGCATGGGCACACCCACCCTGCCTAGCATGATGGCCTGCTTGCCCAAATGGTCACTTTGCCTGCTGTGGGATCCCCAGTCTCTCTGTTATTGGGGCAGGAGTAATAAAGAGTTGTTATCCTGGTTATGTGAATCAAGGACAGTAGAACTGTACTTGGCATTTTATGATGGAGGGACTTGCCCTCAACTAAGTAGCACTCACTAGGCAAGGGACATGGGTTCCAAAACCTAGGGAACTGAGAGAAGCTGGGAACAGGTATGTGTGTCTGTCTGAGGGCCCCAAATGCTACTTTGATCCTGCCTCTCCCTGTGGTGTAATACCAGAGCTAATTTTGGCTCCATTAGGAGTCTTGTTATGCTATGCTGCAGGGTTGAAATCACTGACACCTAGGTCTAAGCATTAGACCTACTTTAGGCTAGTGGTGCACCAGTGGTGAGGCTCCCCCTACTACCAGCTAAAAATCACTTAGAGCTGAAATCATTAAAGAGCTGAAGTTGCTGAGAGCTATGTTAAGTAGGGGGGCCCTGAAGACAAGTTGGTGAGTGGACAGCAGGCTGGTTAGAGTGGAGCAGCTAGCTGGGCAGCTGGCAGAGAGGAATGGACAACGGGACAGCTAGCAGAGAGCGGAATGAATAGTTGGGTGGCTGGCAGAGAGGAGTGAGCAGTGGGACAGCTAGCGGAGAGGCGTGGAGAGCGGAGTGGAGCGGATAACAGGGCAGCTGATGGAGAGGGGTGGATGGCGGGACAGCTAGCGGAGAGCAGAGCGAATAGCTGGATGCCTGGTGGAGAGAAGCGGGCAGCGGGACAGTTAGCAGAGAGGCTTGGAGAGCGGAGTGGAGTGGATAGCAGGGCAGCTGACGGAGAGGCACAGCTAGTGGTGAAGACTGCAGCAGAACCCCCTGGAGAGGCGTGGCACTCGGCCGCTGACCCAATCAGCGGAGCATGTAAGATGTCCCCCGTACCTCCCTCCACTTCCACCGAGGCTGGGAGGTAAACTCTGCAGATGAACTTCTGAACTCTGAGGGGCTGCACTGACCAAGGACAGAAACTATTGGGTTGCTGGATTTAAGACCCTGAGGGGAAAAGGACACTGCCAAACTTACTTGGGGGTAGGTCTTTTGCTCATGATTGGTGTTATGAATCCTGTTTATGCTGTTTCACCAACATAATGCTGCATTGTTTCCCTCCTTTATTAAAAAGCTTTTGCTACACTTAGACTCTGTGCTTGTGAGAGGGGAAGTATTGCCTCTTAGAGGCGCCCAAGGGGGTGGTATGTAATTGTCCCAGATCACTGGATGGGGGCTCGAGCCGGTTTTGCATTGTGTTATTGAAACGGAACCCCTAGATACTGAACCCAGCCCTTGTTGCTGCCAAGTCTGACAGGCAGAAGGTTTACACATGTATATCTCCATGTCAAATCTAGGATATCGTGGACCCAACCTAATTATGGCATTTCTAATGTATTTTTAAACAATAAATAGTAATATTTGCATCTCTGTTCTTCAATGCCTTTCAGCCTTAGCATTTTTTTATACTGCAGCTGTACTGCAAACTGTCTCTGAGACAGCTGGATGCTGCATTTGCAGATCGGTATTTCTACAGTTTTGATAGCACAGAGGCCATAGTACAGGGGTGGGCAAAGTACGGCCCGCGGGCTGCATCAAGTCGGCCCGTGAGCCTCACCACATGGCTTGGCCCCGCTCCGGTGTTCCGGCCGGCACACTGGGTCAGGTACGCACCATGCGTCTTGGCCCCACTCCAGCCAGGATGCTGGGTTGAGGGCCACACCACGTGGCTTGGCCCCGCTTTAGCACTCCGGCCGGGGCACAGGGTCGGGGGCCTCACCACGCGGCTCCCAGAAGCTGCAGCATGGCCCCACTCCGGCTCCTGTGGATGGGGCAGCGTGCAGAGCTGCCTGGCCACGCCTCTGCATAGGATCCGGAGAAGGGACATGCCACTGCTTCCAGGAGCCACTTGAGGTAAGCACTCAGAGCCTGCACCCCCTGAGCCTCTCCCCAGGCCCCAACCCCCTGCCCCAGCCCTGATCCCCCTCCCACTCTCCAAACCCCTCAATCCCAGCCTGGAGCTCCCTCCTGCACCCCAAACCTCTCATCCCTAGCCCCACCCCAGAGCCCGCACTGCCTCCCACACCCCAACCCCAATTTTGTGAGCATTTATGGCCCAACATACAATTTCTATTCCACAATGTGGCCTTCAGGCCAAAAAGTTTGCCCAGCTCTGCCATAGTACTACAAATGTTCTACAAATGCAATAATTTGTGAATATTATTTTTCAATCTATAGCTTTGAATATTTTAGGTAATGTGGATGAGAAATAGTTTATTCTTATTGATTTCCTTTTATGCTCAGGTTCTTCCCATTCAATATACTTGAATTTTTTCAGAGGTGTTATATTAAAAATGATAATGCAGTAGAATTTAACATTGGTAATATAACTTCATAATAAATATACTATACAAAGATGAAAATAAGATTGTGTATTTAAAATATGAATTTCTCTTAATTTTTCCCTCCATCACTTAATGTTTGTTGTCCTTTAGAACTGTATTCCTTGATCATCCATTTTCAGTATTGGTTGTCTGATGGTGGCAGGACCATGGTTTCAGTTTCTCCATAATCCACAATACAAAGTGCTAATGGATTTTGAACCATTTGTGGGCTGCTGCTGTTGTTTTAATGCATTTCTTATAGTGAAAACATCAGTGAGTTTTTTCATATCTTCAGGCTCTGATACACTGGTGGTTGTTGTTTTGATTTATCTTTCAATACTTTTAGATTGCATATACATACTTTGTTTCATGGGATGAGCGCTAGATGGAATATTAAGCATAAACCACGGCTCAGTAGAGGAGTATTTAAATATCAATTTAATATGGCTCTGAGGACATAGCAGGAGACTAGAAGAATAGAGTGCTACTTAAGGCTATTAAACCTAAATATTTCTTCTTTTGAAATTCTTTTAAAATCAATTTTAATTTACACTTAATCAAGCTAGGATTAAAAACATTAAATGAACCATTCTGGCTGTCTTTATTTTTCATTTAATTCCTGCTACGTTCTTCATCTAGTTCTTTTTTTGTTTGTTTTATTACCTTTTCATTTATTTTAAGGGACATCTTATTTTCAGCTCCATTCATTTAGTACCTTTTGCTCTACAAACACAGACATCAGTAATTTGCAGTCCAGAAATGTTAACATCTCCAAATGTTCTGAGTGCAAGACTATATAAGGGGTTGCTCCACTCTTTATCACCTCAGTTCCTTTCAACTGCTGCACCAGACAGAAGTGAACTGTTCTGGTTCATCAGTTCTGGATTTTTTCTCCTGTTCAAGTGCCTTTGGATGTTTGTTGTAGTTGTTGTTTTTAGTGTAAAGCATCATGTTAGGTTAGTAACAGTATAGTTAGTGTAATTTGTTGGTTCAGTTCTGTGTAATGTCAGAACTGAAGAATCAGAAGCTGGGGTTTAGGAGATGTGCTTTGTGCTCAGCTGTCACCCCCACATCGAATGACCACCTTAGGTTCCTTAAGAGCTTCGGAGAGGGCTGTTCTCTTCGTGAGTTTGCTGGACTTTCACACCCAGAGCATGTAAGGACAGGCAGAACAGGCTGCAGGTGCTCTTGAAAAAAAGTTCTTGCAACTAAATTGTCAGCTTTCAGGAGATCATAAGATCAGAAGACCGAGACCTGTTTTGGCTCCAGTTGCTTCATCTAGCAAGATTAAGATGCGTAAAGTTCCAGTTCTGGTTCCTGCTTTGTCGGCTCTTCCTGCTAAAGCCTTCAAGGCTTCCCAGGCTCTGTCTGTCTGTCTATTAAGGAACCTGGGATCACATCGTTAATTCCAACTGTGTTGGTTCAAAAGAAGAAGGTGAAGAAGATAGCCACTGTTAGCAGTGCTAGATCCCAAATCTCAGACTTCTTGGATTTATCTGATTCTGACATGGCCTTTGTGATTCTGACTGAAACCTAAATCAGTTCTGGGTTTGACTTCAAAGCCTTCAGGTGCAGAACTAAGTCTTTCTCCAGATCCAGTGCTTTCTGGTTCTTTGGGACTGGCACAGTCATCCTTTCCCTTTTGGGGACTGTCACAGGGTGTGGGGGAGTCTAGGCCCTACACCCCTCTTCCTGGGATTCACTGTGACTCTCAGCCAGCCAGTAAAACAGAAGGTTTATTGGACAATAGGAACACAGTCTAAAACAGAGCTTGTGGGTACAACCAGGACCCCTTAGTCAAGTCCTTCTGGGGGGCAGGGAGCTTAGACCCAGCCTTGGGGTTCCCTGAATTCCACCACCCACCCCAAAACTGAAACCAAAATCCCTCCAGCAGGCTCTCTCCTGCAGCTTTTGTCCAGTTTCCCGGGCAGAGGTGTTACCTCCCCCATTCCCCCCCACCCCCGGCTCAGGTTACAGGCTCTCAGGTATCCCTCCCCAATGAAACTCCCCTGCCACATTCCCAGGTCAACACTCCTCCCTCCCTGCTGCGTCACATCACCCCGCTCCCTACTGCATCACAGGGATCATTCTTGGATCCAAAAAGGACTTTTACTGTGGCGGTGGCTGATGTTCACTGTTCTGCTTTTGAGTGTTCTCCATATCCAAGTGAGAGCTCAGTGGGGGAGAGGAAGAGAGACTCCGTTGGCTCCTAGACCTGCATGCCCTTCTGATTTGTCACAGATGAACACATGGGTGTTGCTTCTGCATCATCTCCTGAGGATGCTTTGCAGTTCCATAACTTAGTGGATTGTATGGTATCCAGTTTTAATTTACCTTCAGTTGCTGTGGAACAGGTGTTGCATCTGGTATTCAACAGTCTTGGTGCTTTTTCCAGGAACAGGATGTTATTTCCTGTACTGGATGGTCTTTTGCAGCCTGCTAAGACTGTTTGGGCTACCCCTACTTCTTGTCAGCCTATATCTAAGAAAGCAAACAAGTTGAATCAGATGTCTGATGGGGGTGGGGGTTGTACTTTCACACTCACCCTGGGCCTAATTCTCTGATTGTTGCTGCTGCCAGTAATAGGCTCAGGTCTGGTCAAGACCATTTGACTCCTGCAGACAGAAAAGGGAAGGAGATTGATGCCCTTGGGGGAGAGTTTTTCTTCTTCCTCTTCTCTGGGAATTCAGGTGGCTAATTACCAGGTGGGCATGGCCCATTAACAGTTCCATCTGTAAGAAGAGATGGCTTTATTTTCTAGATGATAAGAGGAGATTAGCAAATGCAATATTGATGGAGGGACAAAATGTGGCTAAGCATGTTCTCAGAGCTTACTTTCATGCTTCTGACTCTTCGGCCAGAGCACTGGCATCTGCTGTTATTTGAGGAGGCATGCATGGCTGTGATCATCATCCACTACACCCACCAGTCCGTCATCTATCCTGGCCACTGCCTCCGCTTCCATCCCTGGCAGCTGGGGCCCCTTTCCCACCCTAACCAGGAAGCACAGCGTCCGCTGCCTCCTGGTGCCTGCCTCACCCCATGTAGAGACCTATGTGCGGGGTTGGTGAGGGTGGCGGGACCCACGGCCATGGTGGCAGCTTCTAAGATGTACTGGAAGGTGGACTTCTTCCTGGCATCGGAGGCTGTTGCCCAGGAGGCAATGGAGAAGGGCCTGGCAGTCGGGGGCGTGTACGCCCCCCTCGAGTCCTTGGAGGACCTGGGCTTGCGGGTGGTGTTCACCTCTGTCCCACCCTTTCTTCCCAATGCCGCCTGTTGTCAGACGCCACCGGTGTGGTGCTCTGCTCTGTTCAGTGTTGATAACAGTCAGCTGCATGCATGTGTTCCCTCTGTGTGCTGCCCCGGCTCTGCAGATCGCTGACACAGCAGACCCTGAGAGAACCCCCAATGACCCCAGACTCTGATAAGGTACGAAGGCATCCGGCCAGGTTTATTGTCAAACAAAACACAGTCTCTAGCTCCCTGGATCAGATGTCTACAGTTCTGCTAGTACATATGTGTTCCCTGACAATGGACCGGCTCAGTTAGTGGTGGGATTTGCCCCTGCCCCCTAGGCCAGACAAAGACACCACCCCAGGGATGCATTCTTATACACAGGTACAAACAAGTTACACATCACTCCTGACGTATCGAGGTGCAACCCCTTTACGTAGCAAGGTGCCGCCTCTCACCTTGTACATGTTGGTTCGAACAAAACAACTCTATCCATTATATTGTCCTTCTGACCCTGTCTTTAGGATGGGTCTGCCTGTTCCTTGTTATCTCTGTGAAATGTGTTCATACTGGGATGTTCTGATATCTAGTGTCCAGTACCTTTTAGGTATGTATCTTTTTGCAGTATCAGCCCTTTCCTTGCCAGCTTCTGTGAGCCGGGCCTGCCTCTGGCTCACAGCTTAACTTTGCTTTATGTTAGCAAGTCTTGACTATTACTTTAGTTCAGGCCTTAGGCCTCATATCGAGCCTTTGATATAAGGCTTTATGTTTCAGGTCCTCATCTTACTACACCGCCCTTTTGCCTTTCCTCTCCATCCTGGGGAAGCCCCTATCGGTGATTAGGTGATTCCTCTCTTGCTAGGCTGTAAGACCTTGCCCTCCATGACAGCCTCTCGTTCCGCCAGCAGGTGCAGATTCAAATGCCACCGGCGGCGCGTGATGGGGAGGCACTTGAGCGGTCTTTTCTGGTGGCTCACCAAGGGGCCCGTTACCAGGTGTACTATTCTTTGGGAGAGGCCCGTTGTTACCTCCTCTGGGTGATGGGGCACGTCCAGAGGGACTGCCCCTGGCCCAGCATGGAGGGATGCCTGGGACCCCCAAGCCCCAGGAGGGCGCCGGCCCTGTCATCGTTGGTGACCCTGGTTGTCTAGCCCCTGCAGTCGCCCCTCCTCCTCCGCAGCCTGCCATTGCCGCTGTTTGGACCCCGGGGGTAGCCCGCATGGTGTGCCCAGACTAGTGGACCCTGCTTCCATCATGTGCAGTTTGGCAGGGCCTGCGGAGGAGAGGGCAGCAGGGATACTGCTGAGCATGGGAGAGGGTCTGCCCCAGGGGAAGCTTTCCCTTCCCCATGTCTCCCCGACACTCTATACCATCACCCTTGCCCCCTGGCCCTGCCTCTCCCGGACAACCCTCAGCCAACACCTGAGTGCTGGGTTCTTGTTCAGGTGAAGCAAGGCAAGCAGAAGGCACAATCTCGAGCACCTTCCCCTTGATGCGGAGGGGGAGGAGGCCCCCCGCAAGACCAGGAAGGGGGCTGCTGTTGCCGAGCCTTCCGTCCCAACACCTAAAGCAGGCTGGGGAAGTCATGGCAGCAGTGAGCAGCAGTACCGCTCCCCTTCTGGAATCCCTCGTTGCAGGGGCCTTGGATGGAGACCCCCCCACCTGTCCCCTTGTCATCTGCACTCCTTGTTGGCACTGAGGCAAGTGTTACCTTGGTTGTTGGTGGGGAGGACCCTGGGGTAGCAGGTGGGGACTTCCGCTCCATCTTTGAAGAGATAGAGGCACTGGGTCTGACCCCAGTCACCCAGGGGGAGGACGACCCCCAGCCAGTGGACCTTGATCTGGGTGGAGGTTCCATTATGCTGCCCCCTCCTCCCTTCCCTCTGACCGCTGCCCCCACTCTTACTCCTGGGGTGTCCTTGGGCTCATCTCCCTGCCCAGCCGCAGATGGCACCCTGTCTGTGGCCGCTGGGCCTGCTGAGGTGATGGCTGGTGCCGAGCATCCGAACCAATGGGTGCAACCCTTCTGATGCTGAGCAGCTGCCTTCTCCTCCAGTTGGGGGCCCAACTGTAGACACCCCTTTCCCTGATGCCATGGCTGTAGGTGCTAAGCCTGTCATGGTGCCTGAGCCCAGAATCTTAGAAGGCCCCCTTCCCGTACCTCTTCCCTCGACCCCGTGCCAGATCAAGAGGTGCTGCACTCCGGTAGCTTGGCTGCCGGGGTTCCCAATCCCAGTTCTGCCCCCATCCCTGACCCTGGTTCTACCCCTGCTCCCGGCCCCGGTCCTATCTCTGATGTTGTATCCATTCCCTCCCCGTCCACCTCCCATGTTGCTGCCACTGCTGGGGTCGTCTCATTCCCCTTACCGTTGGACAGCCCTTTGAAGGCAGCTTTCATGTTCTCTTCTCCCGACCCCTCGGGCTGCTGTTTTCCATCTGCTGCTCCCTCCCATGCCGGGGTCTGAGACAGGCTGTGTGGCGCTGGCAGAACAGATGCTTCGCCTCAGTAGGCCACAGGGCAGTCATGGGGAACCGACCGGAGGTCAGTCAGGGATCTGCGAACCTGACCCCAGATGTGCTGCGAGATGACCTGCATATCTTTCTCCTGGACACACGTTATTCCTGTAATAAGGTGCAGCTTGCTCTCCAGCGCTGGGGGGATTTCCATCTAGTCCTCCAGGCTGTGAGGGCCATTTTGGAGGAGGTCCCACAGCTTCCATGACTCCCTGATGGCTTTTGATGTCGGTCACAGATTGCTGTGGGGTCCAAAGGTGGCTGTTAGTGTCCCTGCCCATGATGATCTTCCCCAACCCTCATCATGGCACTGATCATCTTCGCCACATTAAACACTTGGGGCTATAGGATGGGTCTCCACAGGTGCCTGGTGTTCTCCTTTCTTCAAGATGGGGGATACTCTGTGGTTTTCCTGCAGGAGACCCATACGGATCCAGCCTCCGAAGCTAGTTGATGGCTGGAGTTGGGGGACAGGGTGTATTTCAGCCATCTCATTGCTTATACAGCTGTTCTCCCCGACCTACGGCCTAAGGTGCCGGGGTTATGTCGGGTCGCCTGCTGCACCTCCGGGCCTGCATGGAGGGGCTGACATTGAACCTCATCAACGTCTATGCCCTGACATCGGGCCCGAAGTGGGTGTGGTTTTTTCAGCAGGCATCTGCCTTCCTTGGCTCTATGGATCCTCGCGAGTGGCTGGTCCTGGGCAGGGATTTCAATACCACCCTCGAAGAGCAGGACTGCTCAGGGACCGAGCAATGCCCGGCCGCCATGAATGTCTTCCGGGAGATCAGACCATCACTCCCTGGTGGAGGCTGGTGCAACCATCACCGGACGACGTGTCGCGCCACTCCTGGTTGGACCGCATCTACTTCTCTCGCCATCATCTTTCATGGGCTCACTCCTCCAACATTCATTCAGCCCCATTCTTGGACCACCATTTGGTGGCCGTGATGGCCTCTCTTGCTTCGGAGAGCCCAGGGCCGGCCTATTGGCACTTTAACAATAGCCTGCTGGAGGATGTGGGCTTTGTGACATCCTTCCCAGAGTTCTGGCTGGCCTGGCGAGGGCAGAGGTGTGCCTTTCTCTCAGCACAGCGATGATGTGTGCCCATCTATTCTGTCGTGACTAGACCCAGGGCGCCAGTCAGCGGAGGGATGAGGGGATAGAGCAGCTGGAGTGGGAGGTCTTGGAGCTGGAGAGACATCTGGGCATCAGCCCCAGGGATTCACCCCTCTGTGGAGAGTGGCAGGAGGAGCTCCGGGCTCTCGAGGATCATCAGGCCGGGGGTGCGTTCATTTGATTCCACATCCATCTCCTTAGGAAGATGGATTGCGGCTCCTGCTTCTTCTACACCCTGGAGAAAAAGTGGGGGGTGTACGCCGACGATATGCTCCTTGTGGTCTAGGACCCAGGTGACCTGGTGTGGGTGGAGGCTTGCCAGGCGATCTACTCAGCGGCCTCCTCCGCCCGGGTCAACTGGGTCAAGAGCTCTGGCATGATGGTCAGAGATGGGTGGCAGATGAGCTCCCTTCAAGCCATGTGGTGGAGTACGGGTCCGCTGCTCTATGTTGGCGTTTATCTTTCCACCACACATCCTTCTCCACCGGAGAACTGGCAGGATTTGGAGGGCAGGGTGGCTGGGCGGCTCTCTCTCTCCAATGCTTAACCAGCTAGTCCTGCCCATGCTCTGGCACCGGCTCAGTACCCTGATCCTGGCCCCGGATTTCCTTGCCTACCTCCAGAAGGTGGTTTTGGAGTTCTTTTGGCCAGCACTGCACTGAGTCTCTGCAGGGGTCTTGAGTCTTCCCCTGGAGGAGGGAGGACTGGGCTGGATCTGCCTTCGCACTCAGGTCTATGTCTTCTGCCTCCAGGCCCTTCAGAGTCTTCTTTATGGTGCAGGTAGTCTGGCGTGGAGTATGCTGGCTCTGATATGACCAGCTCCTTTATCTCCATCTGAGAGGTCTTCCGCGAGACCTCTCTAAGCTGCCGGTCTTCTATCAGGACCTGCTCCAGACCTGGAACCTGGTCTCAGCAACCAGGTCCATGGTGGCCACCGAGGGGGTGGATCTCCGCACGGAGCCCCTGCTACACAGTCTCCAACTTGGTGTGCAGGTGGTGGAGTCCCCCTCGGTGCACCAGAGGTTGGTCCTGGCGGGACCACGAGTCACCTCCTAGACTATGACTGGGGAGATCCCCTGATGCTCACTCACCATATAGGACTCTCCACCCTTTGTACTCCCCGACACATACTTCAGGAGGTGAGGGCAGCCTTGTCGCCCGCCTCTCAAGCTTACCTTGAGCAGATCCTGAGGGATGGTGCTCCCCACCCACCCCACACCTGGGGCCCTCTGGATCTTTTCATTGGGTCCCGTCCCATGAGCCTCCCCGGCTGCCCCACCCTTATACCTTGAGTCAGCTGTGTGATCTGCAGCTGGTTCGCTTTCGAGTGGAGCCAAGGGTACATCTATACACACTCGTGCTCCATACTCTCCATTTCCTCACCTTGTGTCCCACCCTGATACCAAATGGCGGGATCTAATGTCACCTGCTGAGGGTGAGGAACCCCCGGTGGGCCAGCCTGTATTCCACTCTTGTCCCAAGGTCTGCCAGGGATATCGCCCTTCACGGAGCCATGAGCACGGTCATTTACTTAGTGTGGTTCACTCCTGTCCCCAGAGCCTGTCCCTTTTGCGGTGTGAGGGAGACCGTGGCGCATGTCTACCTTGAATGCGCCAAGTTGCAGCCCCTTTTCCAGCTCCTCCTAGATCTTTTTATATTTTTGGATGCACTTTTCTCCCCACAAAGTCACAGGACCTCCTCATCAAGTTCCTCCTAGTGATGGCCAAGTGGCCATCTATAAGACCAGGAAGAGGATGTTGGCTGAGGGGGTTCCCTGCGATTGTGGGGCCTATTTTCAATCCTCCCTCCATTCACGCATCCGGGCAGAGTTCCTTTGGGCAGCGTCCGATGGCCTTGACACCTTTGAGGAGCAGTGGGCACTGTCCGGGGTTCTTTGCCCCTTCAGGCTACCTTGTTTTGACCCTTTGACCTTCACACCTGCCCTTGTTATATTTTCTGTTGTCCCACATAATTAGTTGAGTTCCTGGCCTCAGTGGATCCTCCCCACAGTCTGGGGGAGGTCCTTTAGCGGTGGGTGGGTTTGCGCCTGCCCACCTCCCTGGAACCCAATAGGAGCACTCTCCAGTAGCCGTCTGGCCTGACCCTGTCACACTATCAGTGTACATTTAATGTGTTTGTATTTGTGTGTGTATGTGTATATATATATAATGCATATTGATATGTATGACTTTGTTTTTTGTTTTGTTTTGTTTTTCAACTGCCATGATGTTGGGAAGTCTTTTTTACCTCAGTTGTAATTGTGAGAAGTCAAATTATTTGTACGTATTTTATGTTAAGCTGTGTATTTTGGCTGCTTTGTTTAAATTATTGATTATTGAATATGTTTGCAAAACAAGGATACTAATAAAAGCACTGTGTTTTGCATGATACATGCCCATGAAAAGCTAGGGCTAAATATTGTTGGCTTCTCCTGGAGGTAACATCCAAGCTTTTGGGTGTTGTCACATTTACTACTCACTCTTGATGATCACTGGCATGCAGGGGTTAAGTAAGTCCCATCTCTGTACAACTTTTTCATGTTTTTGTAGGTTTGTTTAATATTTATTTTATATCTTGTGGTCCTTAAGATAATAGAAAAAACTTTACAAAAGTATGCAGTACAATTAAGAAGTGAGTTTGTGGGGTGGAGCTTATTTTACTGTACAGGTTAACTTCCATCTGCAGCTGGAACAAATGGCTTCTCTATAGCAGTATGGTTGGGGTTGTCACTAGTAGGATACATGCTAGGACATCATCCTGATAGAGAACTCTCCTTTGCAGGGTCCACAAACAGACAAGAAAAGGAAAGGCAAATGTTCCATAATCAGGGGATTACATTATAGAACTACTAGTTAATTGTTTATTTTTTGGCTTTTACACATGCATCAAAAGTTTAAAAATACACTAAATACATTGCATTTACATTGTAATAACTTTGTGCACTTAATTTTCCAGTTATGTGAATTTGGAAATAGTTATGGGAATTGATAAACAATGTGGCCAGTCACTGAAGTGCTACTTTTTTCTTCAGATATTTGCTGGTCAAATATATTTAATATATTTAAGCTTTGTATGCAGGATCCTTTGGACAGGGTCAGATGATTTTTGCAAAGTATGGTGATACACTTAAACATCAGTCTCTTGAAGCTCGTGGGCATCAATATATTTCACATTGCTAAAGGGCAATATACAGACTATAAACAAACCTTATTAAATGGAAATATGTTAAATGCAAAATTTAGCAATTAAACAAAGCTAAATATAAACATAAACACAATTATAATGGAAATGCAATTCTGGGAGTTATTTTCACTGAGTACTAGAATTTTTCTTTATGTATATTATGTTGAAACTACTTAGGAATACTTCAGGTAAAGTATTCCTTTCTAATCTATATGAATGTCAGCCTCACTGCCAAGATCTCACATTGGCACCCTAGATTCATAGCGCAAATGGAACAGCTTCCATGTAGGGGAGATTAAAGGCTAGGACTTTTCAGCTTAGAAAAAAGACGACAAAGGGGGGATATGATAGAGGTCTATCAAATTGTGGATGGTGTGAAGAAAGTGAATAAGGAAGTGTTATTTACCCTTCCACATAACACAAGAACCAGGGGTCACCCAATGACATTAATAGGCAGCAGGTTTAAAACAAACAAAAGAAAGTACTTCGCACAGTGCATAATCAAACTGTGGAATTGATTGCCAGGGAATGTTATGAAGGCCAAAAGTATAACTGGGTTCAGAAAGAACTAGGTAAGTTCATGGAGGATAGGCCCATCAATGGCTATTAACCAAGATGGTCAAGGATGTAACCCCATACTCTGGGTGTCCCTAAACATCTGACTGCCAGATGCTGGGAATTGTGGACAGGAGATGGACCATTGGATAATTGCCCTGTTCTGTTCATTCCCTCTGAAGCATCTAGTACTGGCACTGTCAGAAGACAGGATACTGAGCCATTCTTACGTTCTTATATAACCTACTCAATATGGAATATATAGTTTCATTATGTGCTTCACAGTTAGAGGCCATGATATGTATTTTTGATTCTGTTGACCATCTCTTCACAACAATACCCCACTATTTAAGTTAACCTTGAAGAGCTATCAGACAGAAATTAAAATATGTACAATCAGGATCAGTGAAAATTTGGCCAAAAGAATTTAAAAAAATGTTAATCTGAATCCTTTTTTTACAAATTAACTTATTGTGTAGGCTACTATTTTATTTTATAATTCATTTTTTTAAAATTAGTCTACTGCACAGTAGCCTACCCACCTACAGAGCTACCTGGATCCAGTTAGAAGTTGTGCTTGCTGTAGTGCCACTTGCTGCTGCTAGACGAGCCCATTCCCCAAACTGGCCATTTGGTCAACTATGACTTTATCAGCGGTTTTCAGGGTCCATTTTCTCTGCCAAAGCAAAAATGTTCAATCCGTGCAAACATTAAAAGACTAATTTGTGAAGTGTAGCAAAATGCTTTATACTCTAGTAGTAGCTCTTTTCTAATCTTATTCCCGCTTTTCCTTAGTACTTTCATCCTCACAAATATGCCAGACTTATGACTCTTATGGGGTAAGTTGTTGGGGATAAGAATAAGGTCATACGTGATGAACCATTGTATATGGTGCAATACAATTCCTTTGTAAAAAAAATGTCTTAGGGAGGATACCTTTTGTAGCATTTGTTGTTGAACAAGAACTTATTCAGGTTTCAGAGTAGCAGCCGTGTTAGTCTGTATTCGCAAAAAGAAAAGGAGGACTTGTGGCACCTTAGAGACTAACCAATTTATTTGAGCATAAGCTTTCGTGAGCTACAGTTATGCTCAAATAAATTGGTTAGTCTCTAAGGTGCCACAAGAACTTATTCAGATGTTGTTGTGAGATGACTCTCTGTATGGATTTATTCTATCATTGTCATTACACCTCACTGTTTTTTTGCAACAGGGATAGCCAGTCATTGTTTCTAATATTTGTAAATTTTACATCAGATATAGTAGAGAAAAGGCAGGGCAGGCTAGATTTCTGGTGCAAAGATGCAGGGAGAATTACATGAAAACATCAAGGCTCTAAGTGTTTTATGGTTTTGTTTTACCAACTTGTAGAAAAGAGGGATCTTTATACATGGGATTTTGCTTAAAGTCCATTTGGAATTAGTCTTTAATATTCAATCATTTCAACATTAAAAATATCCAGAATTCTAAGTGCATGTACAATTTTGAATATCTTTATCACTCTGTGCCTCAGGAAAAGCCTGGGAAATATATGGTTTTTACACAGTTTTCTGAAGGTGAACAAATTTGATCCCTGTCAGACCAAAAAAGGGAGGATGGTAGGGGTGGGGGAGGATACTGCAGGTTCCAAAGCCTATTATTAATGCCCTGAACTCAGTCCCATGATGAACACACATAGGTTGAAACCTTCAAAAGCTTGAGCTTAGGGCATGTTTGGGCAACTAAGGGTTTTCAGTTGTACACAAGTTCCCTGAGGGTGGGCTTAGGTGCGGTTAATGGTTGAGTGCACACTTGGCATGTTCAAAAGCACTCAGAAAGCACCATTTACTCAGGCAGGTGTTTCTAGTTTAGTCTAAATCAAGAGGCACAAGTGAGGTCAGTCATGCACCAGACATGCTTTAGTTTCTTCTCACACACCTACCCAGGGATTCCACTCCATATTGATTTTTTTAAAAGTGTAAACACACATGGGAGTGGGAGTGGCAGAGACTGAGTCATTCATACAGAAAGAGAAAAGAAGCAATAACTCATGGGGGCGGCAGGAGATTTGTAGGGAACAGCAGGGGAGAAGGAAAACACACCCTGCACTTCAAACTTTCTGCCCATGTCACATGAAAGCAGCTACATGGCTGTTGGTATGTTCTCTTATTCTTGGTTATTTTGAATGTACTTTACCCACTTTTTGATTAAATAAGAGTACATTCCTTAAGACATTATATAGTCTTAAATCTAAAGTCCATGGGTGTATTGTTTCTTGTATCCCCTGTACTGTTAATTAAAGGAAAAGTACTCATTTTAATGTAGTGGCAAGCTTTTACCATGGAATTTCCAAAGCAGTGTTAAATATTAACTCTATACCAACTCATTTTACTGCATCATACGAGGTGGGAAAATTATACTACTTTTATATTCAAGCTAAAAGTTGTGCAGCAAACATTGCTGTATGGATAATATTACTGTATTTCCTAATGGAACATCCTCCTGCAAGCATCTAATTACTTATAAAAGCTCATTGGATATCAGCAGGCTTAGGAGTAAAAGCCTGTTCCTTGTGATACTACCTGACATTTCAAGCAAGTGTAATCTGTAAACAGAAGGGACCAAATAAGTGCTGTCATTTGCAGTAGTGTAAACTTGTAAAGTTACTCCAGTGTAACTTAGAACAGAATTTGGTTCAGGACAGTGGGGTAATGGTAAAACAAAACAAAACAAGTCAGTAACCTAACCTAAACTGCATATTCCTCAAATGAGAAGTGAGTAAACTCTGTTTTCTACACTGACTCTGTTGATTACATTACTGGTTAAGTGCTTGTAATTAGTCCTGCAGTAATGGTGCTTTGTAATAGGAATGGATATAGCAAATAACACCCTGGCAGCTTTGAACCATGAAGAAGTGAAACTGGCATCCCCTCATAGGAAGCTTATTGAGTGGTCAGCCATATACAGAGGCTTTAATGTGCAATTTGTCCCTTCCTGAATATAAAAGCAATTTAAATGTTCTTTCCTAAGAGGCGTTTGGAATTGCTGACACTATCCGATAGTGCTTATCTGATGCCAGAAAAATCTGGTGTCCAGGTTTGGTAAGAGTAACTTTTCTCATTAGAAATCTTCCAATTATGTATTAATGTGAATGTTGATTTGACATCCCCACTGAGTAAAATGGAGGTCTTGGAAAATATTATAAATATATATAATAAATATTAAAAAAAATAATCTGGCTGTGAGGGCTTTCAGGGTTTGGTATAATTCAGATTTGTGTGTCCAAAGTTTCCCACTTTTTAGCCCACAGAGTTCTTATTCTTGCCTTTTGATGTACATCCTTCCTGCGGAGTACCTTTTCCTGACAAGGATGGCCATATATGAGAGATGTACAACTCTAACAATAACTCTAAAAAGCACTTATTATTTAGTCACCAGACAAACTCATAGATGATTTCAGGAATATTTTTGAGGCTGGTAGACAACATAAACAGTATGATCACTTTGGGAAATTCATAAAGAAGAAACATAACACAGGAAAAACACATTGATTTTATGAATGGTACTTTTATTTAGACATAGCAGGTGACAATGTGCATTTAAAATGACATTTAAAAAAATTCTTTGTTCTCCATCGCTATAAAATGGAAAATCACAGAATGTAAGCAAACAGTAGAGAAAGAAAAATGTAAAATGCTAACAGTTTCTATTAGATTGTGTATATAAAAAAAATCACAAGTATTATCAGTTTAGTGAAGGGAGTGCAGAAGGAGGCAGAAATTATTTTCATTACAGTTTAAAGATAATCCAGTTTCCAATTAGGCATGCCAACAATTAGCAGATTATTACTAACTCTGAAATATTAACCTGTTTTGCTGACTGCAAAGTATGTTTGCCAGTAAATCCAAGGATAAGCAAGCCTTTGAAATTTGTTTCCACCTTTACCTCAGTGATACAAGGAGAGCAACATTTGAGCCAACTAAATACTTAAAAGAGAATTAAATTAAGCATCCCTTAGTCGTTTCCTGAGATTTAGAATTCTGGAATAAGTGAATTCAAAGTAATTTAGTCTTCTGAAAAATTCACCAATAGATGATATAGAACCCAGTTTTTAACATCATTTTAACCTGTGAACATGTTTTTCATCTAATTTTAAATGTAAATGTATATTTTTTTATAATGTATTGTGACAAGGCACATCCTTCACCTCGTTGGGCTTAGTGTTTCCCTTTCTGGCAGTGGGGGTTGCCGGGCCTGATGTAAATCAGTCCCACGCTGGAGAGTTTTTATTCCTCACTTGGATTTATTTTTCAGTATTTACCAGGTGGGGCTCAGGGTAGGCCCAAGCAGCCAAATGAAAGAAACAAAGTCCTAACACAAAAGGAAAATGCCTTTCCCTGCCCCCTCTCTGGGGTGCTGCCTTGTTATGCTGGCTTTTGGGTGCCAGTCTTTCCCCAAACAGTTAACTTGGTTGTTTCCCCTACAGGAAGGAGAGCAGCCTTCCACCCAGAAGAAGCCTTTCTGTGCCTGCTGCCACTTACCTTGCTGCAGCTTATCTCTCCTCCCTCTTTCTCACCAGAAGAGAGCCCTTCATAGAATCATAGAATATCAGGGTTGGAAGGGACCTCAGGAGGTCATCTAGTCCAACCCCCTGCTCAAAGCAGGACCAATCCCCAATTAAATCATCCCAGCCGGGGCTTTGTCAAGCCTGACCTTAAAAACTTCTAAGGAAGGAGATTCTACCACCTCCCTAGGTAACGCATTCCAGTCTTTCACCACCCTCCTAGTGAAAAAGTTTTTCCTAATATCCAACCTAAACCTCCCCCACTGCAACTTGAGACCATTACTCCTTGTCCTGTCATCTTCTACCACTGAGAATAGTCTAGAACCATCCTCTTTGGAACCACCTCTCAGGTAGTTGAAAGCAGCTATCAAATCCCCCCTCATTCTTCTCTTCTGCAGACTAAACAATCCCAGTTCCCTCAGCCTCTCCTCATAAGTCATGTGTTCCAGACCCCTAATCATTTTTGTTGCCCTTCGCTGGACTCTCTCCAATTTATCCACATCCTTCTTGTAGTGTGGGGCCCAAAACTGGACACAGTACTCCAGATGAGGCCTCACCAATGTCGAATAGAGGGGAACAATCACGTCCCTCGATCTGCTCGCTATGCCCCTACTTATACATCCCAAAATGCCATTGGCCTTCTTGGCAACAAGGGCACACTGCTGACTCATATCCAGCTTCTCGTCCACTGTAACCCCTAGGTCCTTTTCCGCAGAACTGCTGCCTAGCCATTCGGTCCCTAGTCTGTAGCTGTGCATTGGGTTCTTCCGTCCTAAGTGCAGGACCCTGCATTTATCCTTATTGAACCTCATCAGGTTTCTTTTGGCCCAATCCTCCAATTTGTCTAGGTCCCTCTGTATCCTATCCCTACCCTCCAACGTATCTACCACTCCTCCTAGTTTAGTATCATCCGCAAATTTGCTGAGAGTGCAATCCACACCATCCTCCAGATCATTTATGAAGATATTGAACAAAACCGGCCCCAGGACCGACCCCTGGGGCACTCCACTTGACACCGGCTGCCAACTAGACATGGAGCCATTGATCACTACCCGTTGAGCCCGACAATCTAGCCAACTTTCTACCCACCTTATAGTACGTTCATCCAGCCCATACTTCTTTAACTTGCTGACAAGAATACTGTGGGAGACCGTGTCAAAAGCTTTGCTAAAGTCAAGAAACAATACATCCACTGCTTTCCCTTCATCCACAGAATCAGTAATCTCATCATAGAAGGCGATTAGATTAGTCAGGCATGACCTTCCCTTGGTGAATCCATGCTGACTGTTCCTGATCACTTTACTCTCGTGTAAGTGCTTCAGAAATAATTCCTTGAGGACCTGCTCCATGATTTTTCCGGGGACTGAGGTGAGGCTGACTGGCCTGTAGTTCCCAGGATCCTCCTTCTTCCCTTTTTTAAAGATTGGCACTACATTAGCCTTTTTCCAGTCATCTGGGACTTCCCCCGTTCGCCACGAGTTTTCAAAGATAATGGCCAATGGCTCTGCAATCACATCCGCCAATTCCTTTAGCACTCTCGGATGCAACTCGTCCGGCCCCATGGACTTGTGCACGTCCAGCTTTTCTAAATAGTCCCTAACCACCTCTTTCTCCACAGAGGGCTGGCCATCTACTCCCCATGTTGCGATTCCCAGCGCAGCAGTCTGGGAGCTGTCCTTGTTAGTGAAGACAGAGGCAAAAAAAGCATTGAGCACATTAGCTTTTTCCACATCCTCTGTCACTAGGTTGCCTCCCTCATTCAGTAAGGGGCCCACACTTTCCTTGGCTTTCTTCTTGTTGCCAACATACCTGAAGAAACCCTTCTTGTTACTCTTGACATCTCTTGCTAGCTGCAGCTCCAGGTGCGATTTGGCCCTCCTGATTTCATTCCTACATGCCCGAGCAATATTTTTATACTCTTCCCTGGTCATATGTCCAACCTTCCACTTCTTGTAAGCTTCTTTTTTATGTTTAAGATCCGCTAGGATTTCACCATTAAGCCAAGCTGGTCGCCTGCCATATTTACTATTCTTTCGACTCATCGGGATGGTTTGTCCCTGTAACCTCAACAGGGATTCCTTGAAATACAGCCAGCTCTCCTGGACTCCTTTCCCCTTCATGTTAGTCTCCCAGGGGATCCTACCCATCCGCTCCCTGAGGGAGTCAAAGTCTGCTTTCCTGAAGTCCAGGGTCCGTATCCTGCTGCTTACCTTTCTTCCCTGTGTCAGGATCCTGAACTCGACCATCTCATGGTCACTGCCCCCCAGATTCCCATCCACTTCTGCTTCCCCCACTAATTCTTCCCTGTTTGTGAGCAGGAGGTCAAGAAAAGCTCCCCCCCTAGTTGGCTTGTCTAGCACTTGCACCAGGAAATTGTCCCCTACGCTTTCCAAAAACTTCCTGGATTGTCTATGCACCACTGTATTGCTCTCCCAGCAAATATCAGGAAAATTAAAGTCACCCATGAGAACCAGGGCGTGCGATCTAGTAGCTTCTGCGAGTTGCCGGAAGAAAGCCTCATCCACCTCATCCCCCTGGTCCGGTGGTCTATAGCAGACTCCCACCACGACATCACTCTTGTTGCTCACACTTCTAAACTTAATCCAGAGACACTCAGGTTTTTCTGCAGTTTCGTACTGGAGCTCTGAGCAGTCATACTGCTCCCTTACATACAGTGCTACTCCCCCACCTTTTCTGCCCTGCGTGTCCTTCCTGAACAGCTTATATCCATCCATGACAGTACTCCAGTCATGTGAGTTATCCCACCAAGTCTCTGTTATTCCAATCATGTCATAATTCCCTGACATCACCAGGACCTCCAGTTCTCCCTGCTTGTTTCCAAGGCTTTGTGCATTCGTATATAAGCAATTGAGAGAACCTGCTGATCGCCCCTCATTCTCAGTATGAGGCAGGAGCCCTCCCATCACAGACATTCCTGCCTGTGCTTCCTCCCCGTATCCCGTTTTCCCACTTACCTCAGGGCTTTGGTCTCCTTCCCCCGGTGAACCTAGTTTAAAGCCCTCCTTACTAGGTTAGCCAGCCTGCTCGCAAAGATGCTCTTCCCTCTCTTCGTAAGATGGAGCCCGTCTCTGCCCAGCACTCCTCCTTCATGGAACACCATCCCATGGTCAAAGAATCCAAAGCCTTCTCTCCGACACCACCTGCGTAGCCATTCGTTGACTTCCACGATTCGACGGTCCCCGCCCTGGCCTTTTCCTTCCACGGGGAGGATGGACGAGAACACCACTTGCGCCTCAAACTCCTTTATCCTTCTTCCCAGAGCCACGTAGTCCGCAGTGATCCGCTCAAGGTCATTCTTGGCAGTATCATTGGTGCCCACGTGGAGAAGCAGGAAGGGGTAGCGTCCGAGGGCTTGATGAGTCTCGGCAGTCTCTCCGTCACATCGCGAATCTTAGCCCCTGGCAAGCAGCAGACTTCTTGGTTTTCCCGGTCAGGGCGGAGGATAGATGACTCAGTCCCCTGGAGGAGAGAGTCCCCGACCACCACCACCCGCCTCCTTCTCTTGGGAGTGGTGGTCGTGGAACCCCCAACCTCAGGACATCGCATCTCATGCCTTCCAACCAGCGGAGTCTCCTTCTGCTTTCTCCCCCCAGACGTATCGTCTGGTCCACTCTCCGCAATGGTACCTGTGGAGAGAACATGAAAGCGGTTAGTTACCTGTGTCTGCGTTGTTGGAACCCGGACATTCCCCCTTCTTCTGGAGGTCACATGTTGCCAAGCTTCTTCACTGGCCTCTTGGCGCCGCTGTGCAACCTGCTCTAAATCTTTAGAGCTTTGCCCCCGTAGAAGCATATCCTGACTTTTGTCCAGAAAATCCTCAGATTCTCGTATGCAACGCAGGGTCGTTATCTGTTGCTCCAGACCTTCAATCTTCTCTTCCAATATGGAGACCAGCTTGCACTTTGTACAGACAAAGTCGCTTCTGTCCTGTGGAAGAAAGACAAACATTGCACATCCAGTGCAGGTCACAACAGCGGAACCCCCCCTTCCATATCACTTTCCTACTATGAGCTTCCTCAGAGAAGCTGACAAGATGTAAGCCTCAGTGGGCTCACCCCAGGCGAACTCCCAGGCAAATTCCTGCTGTGTGCTGCTCTGCTGTCCCCCGCTGCTCAGCTGGTTCGCGAAGCTCTGGCTATTTTTAAACAGCCAGGCTTCCCTGAAACAAACAAACAGACAGCCCCAAGGCCCACCCCCTGCAGGCTACCAGCCAATCAGGCACTCGCTTAGGCTCTCACACTGCCCTCCCAGCAAACACACACACACTCGGATACTTACTCAGCAAACAAGCACTCGGATACTCACCAATCCCAGGCAAACTCCTGCTGTGTGCTGCTCAGCTGGTTCGCCGCCGCTCAGCTGGTTCGCGAACTTCATTGGACTGAGGTGTCCCTGGCTGACCTAAGGTCAGAGGCGGATTAAGGTGTCCTGGGGCCCTGGGCCAGAGCAAGTAGTGGCCCCCTCCCCCACCCTCCTCCCTTCCACCTGTGGTCCAACCCCTGTTCTGCCTGCAGCCCTGCCTGTTGCCCCACCCTGTTCTACCCCTTCCCCTATGGCCCTGCTCCCATTTTGCCCACAGTCCAGCCCCATTCCACCCCCACCCCCAAGACTGGAGAAGTAAACAGTATTAGGCAACCCTCAGCTCCTATCCAAAACAGTATTAGGCAACCCTCAGCTCCTCTCCCCCTTCCACACAGGCCAAAAGAAAGAGAGGGGGATCACAGCCCTCAACTTGAGGCCCCATTAAAGGATAGGGGTGAAATCTTGGCTCCATTGAACTCAAGAAAAAACAAAATGATTGCAAGTCCCTCAAATAACATACAAGCCTCAAACATACATATTGCTCTTCTGCTGCCTTTACAATATAGATTTTAGTGATTTTAAATAGCCAATGAATGTATTTGTCATAGTACTTCACCCAGCTGAGTGCAGTATCAGCATATTGACACGAAAAAAGTTGGTTTGGTTTGGTTTGGTTTTTGGTGGGAAGAGGCCTAGATTTTATCATTAATTTTAAGAGGATGAAGAACAACATATTTGGTTTATATTCTGATTTTAGGGATTTTGTAAAAACCTGCGGGTTTGTTTTCCCCTCTGAAGCTCAAGCTGGTCGCTTCTTTTGGAGATATGTATTCTCTTTATTTTTCCAGTTTAAGGAGTTTAGCTCTAGGTTAATTGATTTCTCAATGCTTTGGGAAGTGTAAGAAGGGAAATATGTTCCTGTATAAAGAATGCGTCCCATAATATCTTACCTTTGAGTCTCATTGGAGTGCTGAGAAATGGTGTCAGGGTGCAGGAGCTTGCCTTGCCCCACCAGTTTTCTGGGCCCCCACGTTTTCTGAGGCCCCACTGAGCACGGGCCCCATCAGCCCAGTGTCTAATCCGCCACTGCCTAAGGTAACCTCTTTTCTGCTCAAGGAGAAAAGGGCGTTTGCCATTCTAGGGCTGATGTATGTAAGGGGACTGTTGTCCCCTTACTAACATTCAGTGGGGGTGTTTTAGTTGCTAGCTCCCAGTACTAAAAAGGGGGAAGGGTCGATGGGAAATCAGGACCTTGAGCCTGACAGTCCCTAGGAACAATGGGGAGAGGCCAATGCTCCAGGTCAGCGTGAATGACAGGGTGGGCAGGCTAATCAGGGAGTCAGGAGGCCAGGGAGGTACCGTCCTCCATGTGAGCTGGAATTGCCTGGGTCAGACAGAGTGGGGCCGAGCTAAGGAGAAAGCAGGGGCCCAAGCTGAGCTGGGGAGCAGAGCTGGGCCAGATCCAGAGGGACCAGAAAAGCAGCCCAGAAAAAGCAGAAAGCTGCAGCCCCAAAGCCAGAGGCACAGCCCAGAGAGAGCAGACTTGCCCTGGGAGCAGAGCTGCAGCAACCAGAGCCAGAGGGGCCAGAAAAGCAGTCCACGAAGGAGGTCAGTGCTGAGAGCAGAGTCACAGAAGCAGCCTGCAGAGCAGACCTGTCCTGGGAGCAGAGCTGTAGCAACCAGAGCCAGAGGGGCCAGAAAAGCAGCCCAGGGAGCTGGAGGCAGAGCAGCAGCCGTGCTGAGACAGAGTGGAGCTGGAGTGGAGACCGTGGAGCTGGAACAGTCCGGACCCAGGTGTCGTGAGCTGGGGACCCTGAGACTGACAGAGAGCAAGGGGGAGAGCTGGGGAGAGCAAGGGGGACCCTGGGCAGTGGGCCCAGCACAGGGAGACACCTCAGCCAGGAGGCTCTGCAGGCCAGACTCGGAGGCGGATTGGTAACCCTGAAAGTGTGGGGGCAACGCTGGGAAGAAGGGCCCTGCCACCTAGAGCCTGAGAGCGTGTGGCACCACCAGAGCAAGTGTCCAGCCCACAGCATCCCTACAGCACAGCCAGGGCTGGAGAAGGAGGCCTGGGACTTACAAGAAACAGACTGTGAACTGCCCTGACATTCCAGAGACACTGTGATGTTCCCTGCCACAGAGCAGGGTGATGTGTTTCCTTTAACCTTTCCCATTTTCCCTTATTCCTTTTAAAATTAATTGTTGATTAAATAACTTGCATTTGCTTTAAATTGTATGTAATGGTCAGTGGGTCAGAGAAGTGCCCAGTGCAGAGAGAGTACCCCGGAGTGGGGACACCCTAGCCCCTGTCCTAGGTGACCACAGCAGGGTTGGGGGTCGAGCCCCCCAGGAATCCTGGGCCCAGCCTTGTTGGGGTTACGAGGACTCTGCCAGACAGGATAGTGGAAGGGGAGTCCTCAAGGGCAGGGAGGCCTCTGGTAAAGGAAGTGGGAACGAGGACTCAGATCCTTTCGCTAGCCCACTTCACTGGGGTAGTGCAGAAGCCAGGAAAATTCCCCATAATAGTGGGACTATTCCCCCACTTACATATACATGCCTTCCACCACTCTTTTAAAGCTGTCTGGCCTGACTTTGTCACAATATATAAAATGTGGGAGCCGGTGGGCATATAATGCAGACTTAGCTAACAGCTGCATTTATATTGACCTCTGGCTCCATTTACCATCTAAAACAGGATAGTGAGCCAAAATAGGATTTTACTGTGGAATAAGTGTCTCTGGACACACCTGCTTAAAAAGAAAATCTGAAATTTAGATCAGCTCAAAACCAGAAGGAAGACGGAGTCTCCTGACAGTGATACATAACAAATGGTGCCAACAGCAGCATGTCCTCAGACATAAGCACTATTGAAAAAAGAGAGACAGTTTGGCAGTCATAATTGTGGAAGAAATTACATAAATCTTGCCATAATATAGGAAAAAATGTGAAGGTTTACAGTCCTTTCCATATTCCGTCCTGGAGGAGTTTTCCACTAAACTGAAAGACCTAACTAAGAAATGGGGAGTACCATAGAAATAAGTGAAACTTGCAGAAGAAGCATGAACTAACATGAAGACAGACCCTTTATCCTGCACAGAAACTACAAGTGTGTAAGGAATTAAATGAAGATAGTGAGGATAGGGATTGCAGGAAACATATTGGAATTATAGGAGTCCCAGCAGGTATTGAATTGTGTAATCCTATTTCATTTTTAAAATCCTGACATGCAGCTTTATTAGTAAAAATAAGAAGCTCAAAGCTGAAAGGGCACAGAATACTGTATACTCAACCCCATACCTGCAGAGCTTCACAGATTATAGCCTATATTGTTCCAGTTTCCCAACTATAACGAGATATAAGCTGTACTGCAGGACAAGCGTGCAGCTCTTAACTCAGTGAGGAAATTCAGCAAGGAACACAGCATCATCTCTCTTGCTGCTTCACCAGAAAAGCTTTCCTGGTCACACATCCAGACAAGGCACTGAAGTATGCTCAGAAACAAGATGAGCTCCTAGTTACATTATGCAGGGTTCATGACGTTTACTTGACCATATTCTAACATGGTAAACTACAATAAATTGGGATAGACACAATCAGCTTGGGTCTGGGATCAGGGGATTTACACTTATAGTTTTGAGTTAGTTTATATGTTTAAGAAGGGAGGATTAACTTCTCCTGGAAAGACTGATGAGGCAGCTTCAATGAAAAGTGAATTTGGGAATAATTATTTAATATACATTTGTGGTTTTTTCAGATGGTATTTAGTTATTCGCAAAAAGAAAAGGAGTACTTGTGGCACCTTAGAGACTAAGTACTCCTTTTCTTTTTGCAAATTTTTATATACTAACTCTTAACCCAATATCAGAGGAAGAAGCATTTTTTTCTAAAAATTGACAAGTTCCTCATCATAAAAATTAACCAGTTAAATAACGAAATACCATCTGAAAAGACCCCAAATGTATATTAAATAATTATTCCCAAATTCACTTTTCATTGAAGCTGCCTCATCAGTCTTTTCCAGGAGAAGTTAATCCTCCCTTCTTGAACATATAAAGTAACTCAAAACTATAAGTGTAAATCCCCTGATCACAGACCCAAGCTGATTGTGCCGAACCCAATTTATAGTCTCTAAGGTGCCACAAGTACTCCTTTTCTTTTTGAGAATACAGACTAACACGGCTGCTACTCTGAAACCTATATAAAAATTGTTTTGACACTTTTTTCAGGATAACACATTACTTTTTAATCCAAGCAAAAATGTTGGGAGAGTGGATTTTAAATTCTGTTTTTGGAACATACAAAGCTTTCAGAACCCAAGTCAAAATACAAAAAAACCCACAACTCATTTATTTTTAAAAAAAATAAAAGAAAGAAAGAAAAAAGAAAATGAGAACAAAAAATTAGTGCGATCCAGGATAGGGCAAACATTTTTCACATAATTTGGTTCCCTTAAAGGAAGTAATCCTATCTCTATATACAAAAAAAATACATATGATAGTGGATAAGAATCTATAGACTCTGATTGTATGTGTTATTATTACAATTCTTATATGGCACTAGGTTCATTTTTACCTGTACATATGCACTTCTAGGGGGAGAATCTAATCAAATTGTGAAAAAGTTAGTCATTTCCAGTGGCTGTCAGAATGCTAAGTGGAGATTACAATATAGCATCAGACCCAACAATGTGAAAGGGCCCTAAAAATATACACAGTTCTCTGCTGTGAGCAAAGAATATTTGTCTTGGCTTTCTCACTGCCTGCCACTATGATGATGCTTGGAGATATTTAAGTACTAGCAGGAAAGGCTTCAGTTATGACTTTGTATTCAAACCGTACAAACCGCATCATACATACAAATGTGGAGACATCACCTAATCACAGGTTCATACTCATTCATCTCTACAAAAACAGCCAAATGACATCAGACCAACATCCAGCCTGGGAATTTTTAGCATGCATGTGTTTTGTATTTTAGGACTGAAAATGTGATGCATTCTTCTGATTGCTGGAATAATAAAACATCACTATAATTGAAACCAAATTATTATTTCCCATGTTGATTCTCCATTGTTTTGGATAAAACAAGACTACTTTCTTTTTTAAAAAGAAAAGGAGTACTTGTGGCACCTTAGAGACTAACCAATTTATTTGAGCATAAGCTTTCGTGAGCTAGAGCTCACTTCATCGGATGCATACAGTATGCATCCGATGAAGTGAGCTGTAGCTCACGAAAGCTTATGCTCAAATAAATTGGTTAGTCTCTAAGGTGCCACAAGTACTCCTTTTCTTTTTGTGAATATAGACTAACACGGCTGTTACTCTGAAACTCTTCTTTTTTAATTGAGACTAATAATTTGCCAAACTGCTAAACATTAATCTAATTGTCAGCAGGTTTGAAAGCCACTCCAGAATCTTCCTCACATTGTCTCGGGGTCTGATTAAACTAATTTCTCCATCATCTATGTGTTCTTTTGGTAAGATTTACTGGATAAAACTTACAATATATGTAAGGACTTAAAGAATTTTTACTTTCAAAATATTACTTTAAGAATGCCATAATCATTCTAAATAAGCAATACAATAACACAGTTGTGAAATTACTCAGGGTACAATCTGGACTATTGAACAGCTGTGTAACACCCTCAGTTCCGTAACCTGGAGTGCCTTTTACACTGCTTCACTGTGAGAGCAACCATTCCTGGTCTGCTCACACACAGCCTCTAGCATGTAAATTACTTCCAGCTATACTGTATGAGTGCTATAGCCAGCCTCCCATGAATTACACCAGTAGGGAAACATCAACAAACTTCCAGTCCCAGACTTTCCCTCACAAATGTGTGTTGTGAACTGTCCAGCCCTCTCCTGGACAATACAAGCTCATATAAAGTCTGTCATTTTATTAATAGAAAATGATATGTACAAATCCTGTTATCTTAAATGGAGTTTCCCAAACACTTCAATCCAAACACACACTGCTTTAGATAAAATAATAAAACAAGTTTATTAACTATAGATTTTAAGTGATTAAAAGTAATGAGACATAAAAATCAGAATTGGTTACAAGAAAATAAAAGGTAAAACACTTCTAATGTCTAACTTAACAAGCTAAATGAATTCAAAGCAAAGGTCTCTCTCACTACATGCTTCAGCAGTCTTACTGGCTGGATTCCTTTCAGCCAGGACTCCACCCCTCCTTGTCCTTCAGGTTTTTGTTGATGCCATGGGCAGAGAGAAAGGGGGAAGTATTTTGGGGCATCTGTTCTCCTTTCTTATAGTTCTTTTTTGAAAATCATCTCCAGCTAAGGTTCAGGAGACAGAAAATCTGTGAAGAGAGGAACTTCCTGCCGTTTCTTTGCCAAGTTGTAAATTTCTCACTCACACCCTTTTTTCCTGCCAAAGAATTATCACTTCACCAGGTGATAGTCCGTTTGATCTTGTTGACAACTGGCTGAGTCATTGGTTTGCCTTTTGTTTCTGAGGAATAGGTTTGTGGCTGTTTTTGCAGACTTGGAATATGTCTCAGTGATACCATACAGTAGAATCTTATAACTTTACATACAATGTTGCCACACACATTTTACCAGGACAGTAATGATCAGCAAATTATGAATTTTCAAATAATACCTCACAAGTCATACTTCTACAAAATTTATCATAGTCTTATAAAAGGAATGAAAATAAGGGTACAAACTGTCACAACAGTAAGGGGACCTCCCATTTTTGCATACTGTGAATCACATTTTAATAGGCAATTGTATTGTGAACACTTCTACTTCCATTCACAGTTCGATTGATCACCTCCTCTCTTATTTCTCACCTCACAGCTACAGATACTGCTTACATGAAAAATAATATTAGGAAAGTATTCAATTCTTTTAATGCAATTTAGTAGCTGCAAATGTGGAGGAAGAAGAGCCAGCATCATGTGACTAGCCAGAGCTTTACATAGACTAGCAGTGTGCTGCGTGGAGCAATTCAAAATCAGGACATTAGATGTTAAATTTGTGTACAATGTAAGTTAAAATCAATGGGGAAAAAATTATTTCTGGAAAGAGTAGTTTGTATTTTGTAGTACATGGATTCCATAGAGATAGCTACAGTTAAGGTTGCCTATGTATTTCCATTTTAGCTGCTCCTTTTCAGTTGTTTATTGAGGTTTATGGTGGATTCTCCATCACTGGCAATTTTGAAATCAAGATTTGATGTTTTTCTAAAAGAAATAGTGTAGTTCAAATGCAGCAATTGAACTTGAAGCAGGAATTAATACAGGGGAGCCCTATGGCCTGTGTTATGCAGGAGGTCAGACTAGACTATCACATGGCCCCTTCCGTCCTTAAAATCTGTGACTCTGAATCTATAAATTTCATCTTTCCAGCTGTAATTTTCATTGTACAACATTAGTAGTAAACATTATCAATATCCCAAGAGAAAAAATGATGGCTTTTAGCCTCTTCCTTAACTGGGCTGGTCTTGTGAAGGGCAGTAGAAAGGGAGACCAAATGGACAGAATATGCTTTGATTTTCCAAATGCCAAAGGGGGCTGGACTCTGGCAGTAACCTTGCACCCCGGTTTCCCCAATTGATTTCCATGAGAAGAACATAAGCTCCCAATCCCTTCCTCTGCAGCTCTCTGTCCCCTTCCCCGCTCCCGTTTTTCTCATCCTGTAAGGACCTGGAGTCTGGCCATTTTCTTTGCCCCAATTCCAGACCAGTGTGTTTGTTTTCTTTTTATGCTTGACACATATTTTTTAAGTTTGCTGGTCATTTGTGTGGTGAAGGGTTGGGTATGTTCTACTGTTGGTAACTATTTCTGTATAACAGATTGTTTCACATGTGCTTTATGTATTTGTTCATGCACAAATGGGTAAGATTAAGGCCTACTTGCTCTGGTACATAATTCTTGCAAGACAGTTAGTAAATTGGTATTTTGCATCATTGATTGTATTGGAAAGAAAGGTTAAATAGAAGCCAGCCATCGGAATCTGATGAGGTTTTGACCATAGGAAGACCCAGTCCGTTAGCACACACAATGGACTTCTTTTACACTGCTGTGTCTAAATGATCTACTGGATGGCTGCTTGGCTACAGCAGTCTGGTGTGCTAGGCAAGGCAAGATAAAAAGCTTTGTGTTAAAAAGCATTTGGGTTTCACATTGCATCTTGTCCAACTGCCTCAAAGTCCAACTCTTTCTTCTGAGTTTGGTTCAACCATTTCAATGGCTTATTAGAGGAAGCAACTATAAACTTGGGAATAGGGTAATGATGTTGTGGTTGGTTCTGAAAAGCCATAGGCTCTACAATCCTGTTTAGTTAGGCAGAAGTAACTGCAGATTCAACACAATTAAAGAGAAATAAAATTTGCCTTCAGTCACCTTCAAAACTTTGCCTACTCTAGAATGCTGAACTGTTGCTGAAAATGTTTTTTAGCAATGGGTCCCCGTAGCTGGAAATGAAAAAGGCTTAATTGTTAGGGTAGTCTGGTCCAAACTGCTTTCATTACTAGTCTCAATCATGCTTTATGAAATGATATTAAAAACTGTTCTTTCCGGTCTGGATTAACAATTACTGGTGGGATTTCCAAAAGTGCTCAGTGATGGCCTACCTCTGCTCCCACCAATCTTCTATAGCAGGGGACGCCAACCTAAGCCTGAGAAGGAGCCAGAATTTACCAATGTACATTGCCAAAGAGTCACAGTAATATGTCAGCAGCCCCCCATCAGCTCCGCCACCCTGCTCCCAGCGCCTCTCACCCACTGGCAGCCCTGCTGATCAGCGGTTTCGTGGCTTGCAGGAGGCTCTGGGGGGAGAGGGAGGAGCGAGAGCACGGCAGGCTCAGGGGAGGGGGCGGGAAGGGGTGGAGTGGGGGCAGAGCCAGGGGTTGAGCACCCACGGCACACTAGAAAGTTGGCGCCTGAAGTTCCAGTTCTGGAGTTGGTGCCTATCCAAGGAGCCACATATTAATGTCTGAAGAGCTGCATGTGACTCCAGAGCCACAGGTTGGCCACCCCTGTTCTGTAGCATTTTACGTATTCATGCATGTTGCTGAAAACCATTTTCATCAATTGTTTAGTTTCTTATAATAGACAAAACTCAGGAGTCAAAGTACTCTCCTTCCTAGTCCAGCTGCACCATTTTAAAGTACATGCTAATTATCCATTTCAAGTGAAAGTTGACAGTAAGAGGATAACAGGAATCAGATTGACAGTTTTGAGTACGAGTTCATTCCAATAAAGATCTAATTGCTATTTTCAATGAGAATAAATCGTATCTATTTAATCCTTTGGGAGATTTTTTTTTGAATTATAAGCAAGCATGCAAGATCTTCAGGACTTTAGTGCTGAGAAAATGTACAACCTCGATCACCACTTTGCCTTCAAGTTCATAAAAGGTTTTATTTTTGTAAGAACTCTGTTCATGCAAGAATTATATGTGGGAGCACAGTAGAGTGGATACTGAAGAAAAAATGGATGCAAAGTACCACACTGAATGGGAGCAGGCTCTGAATCTCTAGAGAACTCTGAGTTTTCCCTGCAGTTGTTAAACAGCATGAGCTCAGATATTTTACAAATAAACTGTCCTTCAAAATCAACACCCTCTTTTACAATTTACAATTCCTCTCTTTTTCAATATCATAGTACTTCATTGTGCAGTAAACGCATATACCTCTTTAGGCTGGCTTAATCAGTTGAAGAATTAGAAAAATGCAGTATCAGTGAGTTATCATAATGGCACTACTGTCAGATTTATTCCAACATTTCTTCAAATCACACAGTTGACTTCAATGACACTCTAGTGAGAGCAGAGTCAGATCTACTTAAATTTGTCATCTTTTGTTTCTAAACGCAGCCAACAAGTCACTTACCCAGCAGAAGTCTCAGATTTCTGTTTCTAAACTCAGCCAACAAGTCCCTTCTCCAGCAGACATCTCAGATTTCTGTTTCTAAACGCAGCCAACAAGTCACTTATCCAGCAGAAGTCTCTGACTTTAAGCAATATTTCACTTTATTTATTAGTTTTAAATTGTTTGTGTATAAAAATATAGTTTAGAGCAAGGTTGGGCAATCTTTTTGGCCTGAGGGCCACCTTGGGGAATAGAAATTGTAGGGGGGGCCATGAATACTCACAAAATTGTGGTTGGGGTGCAGGAGGGGGTGCAGGCTCTGGGGTGGGGCTGGGAATGAGGAGTTTGGGGTGTAGGAGGGTGCTCTGGGCTGGGACCGAGGGGTTCAGAGGGCGGGAGGGGGATCAGGGCTGGGGCAGGTGTGTGGGAAGGGGTGCAGGTTCCAGCTGGGGGTGCAGGCTCTGGGGTGGGGTTGGAGATGAGAGGTTTGGAGTGCAGGAGGGTGCTCTGGGCTGGGATCAAGGGGTTTGGAGAGCAGGAGGGGGATCAGGGCTGGAATAGGGGGTTGGGGCATGGGGAGAGGCTCAGGGGGTGCAGGCTGTGAGCGGCGCTTACCACAAGGAGCTCCCAGATGCAGTGGCATATCCCTTCTCCAGCTCTTATGCGGAGGCATGGCCAGGTAACTCTGCATGCTGCCCCATCCACAGGCACCACCCCTGCAACTCCCATTGGAGCGTGTAGGAGCCGGAGTGGGGCCATGCCGCACCTTCCAGGAGCCGCGTGGTGCGACCCCCAATCCTGCACCCCAGCCGGAGTGCCAGAGCGAGGCCGAGCCACGTGGTGCGACCCCCGACCGAGCGCCCCAGCTGAAGCACCGGAGCAGGGTCCAGTCATGTGGTGCAGCTCGCAGGCTGGCTTAAAATAGCTCACGGGCCACATGCGACCAGTGGGCCATAATTTGCCCACCCCTGGTATAGAGACTGTCTTGCATTGGAAAGAACACGTAGTTTCACATGGATCCAAAGAGTTGGAACTAGGGTGGTCAAGTGGTGGGGGTGCTAACGTTGGATTTAGGAGACCTGGACTCAAATCCCCACTCTGTCACAGACTTCCTGTATGCCCTTAGGTATGTCACTTAGTCTTTCTGTGCCTCAATTCTTTGTCTGTAAGATGGGTTGTCATAAATATAAAGGGAAGGGTAAACCCCTTTAAAATCCCTCCTGGACAGAGGAAAAATCCTCTCATCTGTAAAGGGTTAAGAAGCTAAAGGTAACCTCGTTGGCACCTGACCAAAATGACCAATGAGGAGACAAGATACTTTCAAAAGCTGGAAGGAGGAAGAGAAACAAAGGGTCTGTGTCTCTCTGTATGCTGCTTTTGCTGGGGATAGAACAGGAATGGAGTCTTAGAACTTTAGTAAGTAATCTAGCTAGGTATGTGTTAGATTATGATTTCTTTAAATGGCTGAGAAAAGAACTGTGCTGAATAGAATGACTATTTTTGTCTGTGTGTCTTTTTTGTAACTTAAGGTTTTGCCTAGAGGGATTCTCTATGTTTTGAATCTAATTACCCTGTAAGGTATCTACCATCCTGATTTTACAGAGGTGATTCCTTTACTTCTATTAAAAGTCTTCTTGTAAGAAAACAGAATGCTTTTTCATTGTTCTAAGATCCAAGGGTTTGGGTCTGTGGTCACCTATGCAAATTGGTGAGGATTTTTACCAAACCTTCCCCAGGAAGTGGGGTGCAAGGGTTGGGAGGATTTGGGGGGGAAAGACGTGTCCAAACTACGTTTCCCAGTAAATCCAGTTAAAGTTTGGTGGTGGCAGTGGAAATTCCAAGGGCAAAGGGTAAAATTAATTTGTACCTTGGGGAAGTTTTAAGCTAAGCTGGTAAAAGTAAGCTTAGGAGGTTTTCATGCAGGTCCCCACATCTGTACCCTAGAGTTCAGAGTCGGGGAGGAACCTTGACATGGGTATAATAGGACCTCGGTTTCTCTTAGGAATGTTCTGAGAATAAATATACTGAAGATTTGTTAAGTGCTTATATGCTACCATAATGTCACTTTTGGACCACTCGATGGCCTTGGAAACAGTAGAACACAGTATTCTTTTCACGTGTTCAGAGTCCATGTCAGGTTGACAGGTACAGGCCTGATATGGCTTGTTATATTTCATACACTTCTGAAACAGCATCTTCTGATCACTACAGATCAATTTCTGCAACCTTTCCTTTTGGTGTCCCTTAGAGGATCTGTTTTGGGGCTCTTCATTTTACCATTTACATGCTTCAGTTGATTCAGTCATATGAACTATAATCTATTTTTTTCATAGCTATACAGATAATACTTGTATAATTTACTCTTCCATCCATCTATCACAGTGAAGACTTGAATTTGATTATTTATATTCTGGTTATTTTGCTGTGGATACCCCATGATTTCATGAAGGTGAAGCTGAACAAAACAGAAATGGTGATTAATGGCTCTACGCAGCTCGTAAGCCATGATCCCAGGGTGTTTCCATTTGAGAGTGTATTATTGACTTCATCTTTAAATTTAAAAGCATGGGTGTTATATTATCTTCAGATTTATGTTCCATGTCCATTTCATACAATGTGTATTTATCTTCATTTTGTTACTAAAACTTTTTACTGTCAGCCTGAGACCATGGCTCAGCAAATGAGAATTACTGAAAAACGCCCTCTCTGTTTTCTACTGTAATTCTTTATTTTCAGGCACTCCTGTTCATTTCACATTTAGAATAAGGCTCAGGCAAAATGCAGTAGCTCTCATGCTTACTGGCACATGGAAGTCTGAACATAGTACCCTTGTTATATAGTCTTTCAACTGGCTTCCTTTGCTTTCCTCACTAATCCGTCTCCACTGGGATTACTCTAATATTCCAGACCTTTGAGCAGAATCAAATTGTTGTGATTTAAAAACAAAATAGCCACAAGAATGTTTTCTCAAAGAGCATAAATAAAGCCTTTTTGCTCCAGCATCAGGTCTTTGATATATGCCACAATTTGTAAATAAACTATTTTAGAGAGGTTTCAGAGTAGCAGCCGTGTTAGTCTGTATTCGCAAAAAGAAAAGGAGTACTTGTGGCACCTTAGAGACTAACCAATTTATTTAAGCATAAGCTTTCGTGAGCTACAGCTCACTTCATCGGATGCAGTTATTTCATTTCCAATTTCCATGTAGACAAATATTTTACAAATATTTTATAGGGTTTTGAAAATTTTTAGTTGGACTGGTTTTCTTATTCTCCACCTGTAAAGCCAGGCCTGATTTAGCAATGAAAGTCCTATTGGAGAGAGAAAAAAATATACATATTTTTAACATATTTTGTTCATCTAAATTATACACTTTAGAACAGTGGTCTCCAAACTGTGGGGCACACCCCCATAGGGGGGCATGGAGGAACACTTGGAGGGGTGTGCAGTGGGGCCCAGGCTACTGTGGGGCACACCGTGGGGGGCAGGGAGCTGCTCTGCCCCCAGAACAGCTCTGCCCCCAACTGCAGCTCCATTTGGCCCCCAGCCCGGCTCTATTCAGCCCCCTGCTCTGCCCCCAGCTCTGCCCCCAGCTGCAGCTCAGCTCCACCCCCAGCTGCAGCTCCATTCCACCCCCTGCTCAACCTCCAGCCCAGCTCCAGCCACCGCTCCACTCTGCCCCCGGGTCTTCCCTCATTCACTCTCCACCCCCAGGCCAGCTCCATCTCTAGACCCAGCTCCTCCCCCATTCCCAGTTCTGACCCCATCTCTGCCTTCAGCCCAAGCGCCTCTGTGGAGGAAGCCTTGGCTGTGCATTAATGCAATGGAGGAGGTGTGGACAGCTTCCATTACTGGTAAGGGGGAGGGCATGACAGGAAAAGTTTGGACACCACCACTTCAGAATTTTTTAAAGATTTATAAAATTGCTTAAGACTACATTTTAGTCACAGGTATTTTTAGTAAAAAGAAAAGGAGTACTTGTGGCACCTTAGAGACTAACAAATTTATTTGAGCATAAGCTTTTGTGAACTACAGCTAACTTCATCGGATGCATGCAGTGGAAAATACAGTGGGGAGATTTATATACACAGAGAACATGAAACCATGGGTGTTACCATACACACTGTAAGGAGAGTGATCAGGTAAGGTGAGCTATTACCAGCAGGAGGTGGGGGGGAACCTTTTGTAGTGATAATCAAGGTGGGCCATTTCCAGCAGTTCACAAGAACGTGTAAGGAACAGTGGGTGGGGGTGGGGGGGAATAAACATGGGGAAATACTTTTACTTTGTGTACTGACACATCCACTCCCAGTCTTTATTCAAAGACTTTGTTAGTAAAAGTCATGGACAGGTCATGGGCAGTAAACAAAAATTCACTGTCCGTGACTTGTCCATGACTTCTACTATATATTCCTGACTAAATCTTGAGGGGGCGTGGACCAGAGGCACCACGGGTGCTGGGGGAGATTGGCTGTGCCAGCAGGTTCCCTACCTGACTTCACGTCTCCCTGGAAGCAGCGACATCCCCCTCGCTCAGCTCCTAGATGGAGGCATGGCCAGGTAGCTCTGCACGCTGCCTTCACCCCAAGTAGCAGCTCTGCAGCTCCCATTGGCCAGGAACTGCGGCCAATGGAAGGTGTGGGGGTGGTGCCTGCAGCCAAACTCACAGCCTTAATAATAATGTCATGAATTTGAAAGACTTTAAAGCAATAAGTTTTGTCAAATTGGAACACAGGATTCCTTGCATTCTAAAGGTATAAATTCTTGTTTCTAGCCCTGTTATTCCATGAGATACAAGACCTTAAACCTGTCAAGGCTTAAGAACTGAATATTGCCTGTGATGGACCTTGAGACATCTTTCTTATGGAGAAGTAATTTCACATTTGTAGGAAAGGTGAAAACATTTCTGTAATAATCTTTGTAAAAAATGTGTATTTATAATAGCAGCTTTTAAAGCTGCCTATACTTTTTGAATGTTAGAAGTCCCGAGGGAGCAAAGAATTAGAGAGTTTCCCCTTTCCATTGTTATGAAGATCCCATATCTCACCATGAAACACCACTGCAGGATGATCCAGTGGTCTAAAATCTTTCACTAGTGTGGGACAGAATATCCCCCTTTCAAACTTAAGAAAAGTTTTACTACTCTTGTCCCATGACTCATTCATCATCTATATTGCATTTCAGATTGAACGCACCAACCCCATCAC
This sequence comes from Natator depressus, assembly GCF_965152275.1. Lineage (NCBI taxonomy): Eukaryota > Metazoa > Chordata > Testudines > Cheloniidae > Natator > Natator depressus. The sequence goes on along the minus strand of NC_134235.1, from coordinate 139,648,034 downwards.
TAATCACTGCCCTAACAAGCAGACAATACTCCCCTTCCATAATCAGGAATCCTGACCCTCAATATTCTACTGCTGTCTAGCAAATACCTGTGTAACTGACTAGCAGAATGCTTAGGTCCCCCATTAGTGTATGCTCTATATAGAGGATAGTAGTTACTAATTTAACTGCAATGGTAGAGTTCTGTACTGGGGACCTAAAAGTCAAGGGGTCAAACCCTGCTGGTGCTCAGTGTAATGGATCATTATGGTTGCTTATGCTAGATTATTTTACTCCCAGGCTTTTAAAAAATAAAATAAAAATTGGTCTACTCACACAGTGAGAAAAGATCTCTTAAAACAAGCTGTACAAGTGAAAAATTATTCTAATCTGTCAATTACAGCATAATGAACAACAAAACTCAAGTGTTCAACATTACAGCCCTTGGTCACACACTTCAGTTGCTAGTGTTGCAGATTAAAAGTTAAGAGGAAGTTTAATGAGTGCCATGGGCTTTGGGAGGTAGCATGGTCCAGCACATATGCATGGACCTGGAAGTCAGGCATTTAGGATCATATTCCTAATTCTGCTGCTCACCTGCTGTGTGACTTTGTGTAAGTTACGTCACTTTTCTTTGCCTTTTGTAAAATGGGAACATGGATCCTTACTCTCGTTTGTGAAGCACTTTAAGATCTATAGATGAAAGGTGATATAGAAAATGTAAGTGTTGTTATTAATTGACCAATTCTGGTAATTTGTGCATTCAGTAATGCAGTTTGTGCACACAGTCATGATAATTGCACATGTGGTAGCTAAAAAAACAGACCACAATTCTTTCTCTTTTCAACACTTAACCAAATGTCACTTTTATGTTTTACCCAAATATGTCTAAATGTGGCGGGAATAACTCTGAATCTCACTTTGTAACCAGAAGATGTATGTCATTTGCTGTGTTCTAAATACTGTAAAATATAACTTGCAACTGAAGTGTTTTAAAGATGATGGGTATAGTGTAACTATACTTACAGGGAGCGTTAGCTAAATACATTAGGGAGATAATCTATAAGAATTACGTGAACATTTATTTTTGGATACATATAGTGACTTGTTATGACATTGTTATGTCAGCATATGACATGCAAACAATACTGTGTATTATAGATTTACCTGTATTTTTGAATGAATTACATATGAGAACACAGAACAGTTCTTCTTCATGTAGTGTCCCTGTGGGTGATCCACATTAGGATGTGTGCATGCCCATGCACTCTTGATAAGAAATTTTTATCAGCAGTATCCTTAGGTCTGCACCTGCAGGCATGTAAGGAGGGGCAGACCTGCCACCACTCCAGTTCCTTCTCCATTTCCTGTGGCTTGAGATAGAGTATCACAGCATCCATTAGCTAGCCTTGTGGTTTGCTGCATGTCTTGCAAAAAAAAATATTTTCTATACTTTCTTAGTATTTTTTTCTTTATTTTTGTTTAGAACAATTTGTACTTTTAAAAGGGCTTTTTTCCCTTTCAGGCTGGGGCCTGATTCGGGCCTTTGATCCACAGCATTGAATGCAGGTTTTGCCCAAGACCCCGAGCTTCAAATTCTGCTAGACCTGCCATAGGTCTTTCCCCTGCAAGCTGCCTCCACTGCCTTGGGGAATCTCACATCCCCTCTAAATAAGATTTGTTCAGGCTTTAAGAACACATTTAATAATTGAAGGAGGACAGGCTCAAACTTCTGTTAATAGAGCACACCCAGAAACCCACAGGATCTGAGTCCCTCCTCCCCTGTACATCGGATCCACAGAGGGCCACCAGCTGTCTCTACTGCAACAGTAAGCAGACCCTAGGGGCTCTTCAGAACCATCTAAACCATAGAAGAAGAGAAGACCCTCTTTCCTACAGAAGGAGAAGAGAAAGGGAAAGTCACTTCCTAAATCTGGGTCTTAGGAGACCTTGTGTTTCATTACAGGTATGACTGAGGCACCCATCCCATCCAGTACCAAGACCAAGGCACCAGCTAAGATGAACATGCCACATATTGAGAAACTGTTTGGAAAACTACTTAAAGTGGAACACATATCAGCACTGACTCTGTGCTTCTAAAACATAAGGACCCCAGAGCCAAGCTGAAATTGTCATCAGTACCACTTCCAGCAACCACATGTGAAGGAGGCACTGATCATACTTCAGTACCATCTCTGGTACCACTAGGTATTCTGATGCCTGATGTTTCTTACCCAGATTCCCTGGTATTGTCCAGGCTTTTGATCCATGCAGGCCTTCAGATCCTGAGAAGCCTGAGACACCATTGCTGAGGGGTCACTCCTCACTGGTACCATCTCATCTCCCGGATCCTACTAACCCTCACTACCATCTTCAACGATGTCTTACCCTCTGGTACCATCATGGCCTCCAGTCCCTCATAAACTCTTTGAGAATAAACAGACACCAGCCACTACCAACTTGACACCATCTGATACCTTCATATCAACATCACCCAATATCAGTGCAATTACAGATCCTTTTCAGATCCCAGTACAAATTTGACCACCTTTACCAACACCGGTTGCCACCCCCAATTAACACAGGAGATGACACCTCATCAGATTTGTGAATATCTATACAGGGTTCCCCTTTTCAACGTTCTTCACTTAGGGTACACCCTGATGTTGTAAATTGTAGCAGGGGACACACACAGCATAGACAAGGACAAAAGTGTGGTCCTGCCCTTTTCCTTTGCGCCCCACCACAGTGGGCCTATTGAAACCCCTGGGCCCCTTAAGGTGGCCATTTCCACAGGGTCCATGTCATAAAAAGGCGTGTCAAGAGTAACAGCCAGTGCCCTTGGATCTTTCTACACAGCAGGATCTCACAGGGGGCAAGAACCCCCATGGAAGAAGAAACATCGCCATCCCATAAATCCTCCTCTCCACCAGACAAGGCTGTCATGCCTCCCCCACCATCTTATGCTGACGATTTCAAGGCTTTTCAGGACCTTATGAAGGCATGTAGCAGAGACCTTGCACATCCCATTGAAGGAGATGCAGCAGCCCCAACATACTTCAGACATCTCCTCAAGGCCAAATTGCCTTGCCCATCAGTTATGCTCTGCTGGCCCTATTCTGTGTGGCAAGCTACCACACCCCTACACCCTAAAGGGAAAACAAAAAGTACTGTATCCCTCCCAAACACTCAGAATATTTATTTTTCCATCCTAAACCCAACTCTATGGATGTTGAGGCAATCAATGAATGGAAAAAAAGACTGGAACAGGAAAGCCTCTTCTCTGCCATACCGCAGTTCAAAGAAGAATATTACTAAACCCTGACGGCGAAATCTGATTTTATGAACTATTCTAAATGTTCATTCTTTATTGTACACTTGCGACAAGATCAGAGGGGACAGTTTCAAGCCCTTATAACAGAAGGTTACACAATTTCTGAGACACTACTCTAAGAAGGAGATATTACTTATCTTGTACAGTAACTGAAGTTCTTTGAGATGTGTGTCTCTAGGGCTGCTCCACTACTAACCCTCCTTCCCCTCTGCCTTGGGATCACTCGTGGGACTTTCATGGTAGAGAAGGATTTGGAGTGGTGGTGGGTCCACCCCTCCCTATATGCCCTCATACTGGAGCATGTGCATTTTTAGGTCGCTGGTGTGGACCTGCGGACACTGCTGATGAAAATCTCCAGGCAAGAGTGCACAGCCATGCCCACATCCTGACATGGAACACCCATAGGGACACACGTGTAGAAGAACTCCAGTTGCTGTACAAGATAAATAACCTCTCCTTTCTTAACTGACATTCTTGTAGTCTTTCCATTGTAATAAAGTCTTATTGAGTTAAGTTATATTGGAAGAGGGCAATGTAACGGGGTATATCAACCCCACATTGGCCCAGCTAGGGTTAACCACACCCTGTAGTCTGAAGAAGCCACACCCCCTCACCCTTGCTGGGCATGCTCCGGCTGGAGACAGAGTATAAAAGGGAGCACCTTAGCTCAGTCTGGGCTGACTGAGGAGAACAGATGTATGTTGCAAACTCCTGCCAGAAAGCTGCTGGAGCCTCTGGCTGTGGAGGTCAACTGCGCTGAGGCCCCTGCAGATGCCCAGCTGACCACTGAGGGTGGCAGAGAAGAGACCGCTGATGCCAGGAGACTACCAACTCTGGAAGTAAGGGTAGCAAGTGGCCCAGGGAACAGGATTCTTGAAGTGAGAGACTGAGCCTGAGCACAGGAGTATCAGATCCTCAGGGCCCTGGGTTGGAACCCAGTGGAGTATCATAGAATCATAGAATATCAGGGTTGGAAGGGACCTCAGAAGGTCATCTAGTCCAACCCCCTGCTCAAAGCAGGACCAATCCCCAATTAAGTCATCCCAGCCAGGGCTTTGTCAAGCCTGACCTTAAAAACTTCTAAGGAAGGAGATTCTACCACCTCCCTAGGTAACGCATTCCAGTCTTTCACCACCCTCCTAGTGAAAAAGTTTTTCCTAATATCCAACCTAAACCTCCCCCACTGCAACTTGAGACCATTACTCCTTGTCCTGTCATCTTCTACCACTGAGAATAGTCTAGAACCATCCTCTTTGGAACCACCTCTCAGGTAGTTGAAAGCAGCTATCAAATCCCCCCTCATTCTTCTCTTCTGCAGACTAAACAATCCCAGTTCCCTCAGCCTCTCCTCATAAGTCATGTGTTCCAGACCCCTAATCATCTTTGTTGCCCTTCGCTGGACTCTCTCCAATTTATCCACATCCTTCTTGTAGTGTGGGGCCCAAAACTGGACACAGTACTCCAGATGAGGCCTCACCAATGTCGAATAGAGGGGAACGATCACGTCCCTCGATCTGCTCGCTATGCCCCTACTTATACATCCCAAAATGCCATTGGCCTTCTTGGCAACAAGGGCACACTGCTGACTCATATCCAGCTTCTCGTCCACTGTAACCCCTAGGTCCTTTTCCGCAGAACTGCTGCCTAGCCATTCGGTCCCTAGTCTGTAGCTGTGCATTGGGTTCTTCCGTCCTAAGTGCAGGACCCTGCATTTATCCTTATTGAACCTCATCAGGTTTCTTTTGGCCCAATCCTCCAATTTGTCTAGGTCCCTCTGTATCCTATCTCTGCCCTCCAACGTATCTACCACTCCTCCCAGTTTAGTATCATCCGCAAATTTGTTAAGAGTGCAATCCACACCATCCTCCAGATCATTTATGAAGATATTGAACAAAACCGGCCCCAGGACCGACCCCTGGGGCACTCCACTTGACACCGGCTGCCAACTAGACATGGAGCCATTGATCACTACCCGATGAGCCCGACAATCTAGCCAACTTTCTACCCACCTTATAGTACATTCATCCAGCCCATACTTCTTTAACTTGCTGGCAAGAATACTGTGGGAGACAGTGTCAAAAGCTTTGCTAAAGTCAAGAAACAATACATCCACTGCTTTCCCTTCATCCACAGAATCAGTAATCTCATCATAGAAGGCGATTAGATTAGTCAGGCATGACCTTCCCTTGGTGAATCCATGCTGACTGTTCCTGATCACTTTACTCTCGTGTAAGTGCTTCAGAAATAATTCCTTGAGGACCTGCTCCATGATTTTTCCGGGGACTGAGGTGAGGCTGACTGGCCTGTAGTTCCCAGGATCCTCCTCCTTCCCTTTTTTAAAGATTGGCACTACATTAGCCTTTTTCCAGTCATCTGGGACTTCCCCCGTTCGCCACGAGTTTTCAAAGATAATGGCCAATGGCTCTGCAATCACATCCGCCAATTCCTTTAGCACTCTCGGATGCAACTCGTCCGGCCCCATGGACTTGTGCACGTCCAGCTTTTCTAAATAGTCCCTAACCACCTCTTTCTCCACAGAGGGCTGGCCATCTACTCCCCATGTTGCGATTCCCAGCGCAGCAGTCTGGGAGCTGTCCTTGTTAGTGAAGACAGAGGCAAAAAAAGCATTGAGCACATTAGCTTTTTCCACATCCTCTGTCACTAGGTTGCCTCCCTCATTCAGTAAGGGGCCCACACTTTCCTTGGCTTTCTTCTTGTTGCCAACATACCTGAAGAAACCCTTCTTGTTACTCTTGACATCTCTTGCTAGCTGCAGCTCCAGGTGCGATTTGGCCCTCCTGATTTCATTCCTACATGCCCGAGCAATATTTTTATACTCTTCCCTGGTCATATGTCCAACCTTCCACTTCTTGTAAGCTTCTTTTTTATGTTTAAGATCCGCTAGGATTTCACCATTAAGCCAAGCTGGTCGCCTGCCATATTTACTATTCTTTCGACTCATCGGGATGGTTTGTCCCTGTAACCTCAACAGGGATTCCTTGAAATACAGCCAGCTCTCCTGGACTCCTTTCCCCTTCATGTTAGTCTCCCAGGGGATCCTACCCATCTGCTCCCTGAGGGAGTCAAAGTCTGCTTTCCTGAAGTCCAGGGTCCGTATCCTGCTGCTTACCTTTCTTCCCTGTGTCAGGATCCTGAACTCGACCATCTCATGGTCACTGTCTCCCAGATTCCCAATCACTTTTGCTTCCCCCATTAATTCTTCCCTGTTTGTGAGCAGGAGGTCAAGAAAAGCTCCCCCCCCCAGTTGGCTCGTCTAGCACTTGCACCAGGAAATTGTCCCCTACGCTTTCCAAAAACTTCCTGGATTGTCTATGCACCACTGTATTGCTCTCCCAGCAAATATCAGGAAAATTAAAGTCACCCATGAGAACCAGGGCGTGGGATCTAGTAGCTTCTGCGAGTTCCCGGAAGAAAGCCTCATCCACCTCATCCCCCTGATCCGGTGGTCTATAGCAGACTCCCACCACGACATCACTCTTGTTGCTCACACTTCTAAACTTAATCCAGAGACACTCAGGTTTTTCTGCAGTTTCGTACCGGAGCTCTGAGCAGTCATACTGCTCCCTTACATACAGTGCTACTCCCCTACCTTTTCTGCCCTGCCTGTCCTTCCTGAACAGTTTATAACCATCCATGACAGTACTCCAGTCATGTGAGTTATCCCACCAAGTCTCTGTTATTCCAATCATGTCATAATTCCCTGACATCACCAGGACCTCCAGTTCTCCCTGCTTGTTTCCAAGGCTTTGTGCATTCGTATATAAGCACTTGAGAGAACCTGCTGATCGCCCCTCATTCTCAGTATGAGGCAGGAGCCCTCCCCTCACAGACGTTCCTGCCTGTCCTTCCTCCCGGTATCCCGTTTTCCCACTTACCTCAGGGCTTTGGTCTCCTTCCCCCGGTGAACCTAGTTTAAAGCCCTCCTTACTAGGTTAGCCAGCCTGCTTGCAAAGATGCTCTTCCCTCTCTTCGTAAGATGGAGCCCGTCTCTGCCCAGCACTCCTCCTTCATGGAACACCATCCCATGGTCAAAGAATCCAAAGCCTTCTCTCCGACACCACCTGCGTAGCCATTCGTTGACTTCCACGATTCGACAGTCCCTCCCCTGGCCTTTTCCTTCCACGGGGAGGATGGACGAGAACACCACTTGCGCCTCAAACTCCTTTATCCTTCTTCCCAGAGCCACATAGTCCGCAGTGATCCGCTCAAGGTCATTCTTGGCAGTATCATTGGTGCCCACGTGGAGAAGCAGGAAGGGGTAGCGATCCGAGGGCTTGATGAGTCTCGGCAGTCTCTCCGTCACATCGCGAATCTTAGCCCCTGGCAAGCAGCAGACTTCTCGGTTTTCCCGGTCAGGGCGGCAGATAGATGACTCAGTCCCCTGGAGGAGAGAGTCCCCGACCACCACCACCCGCCTCCTTCTCTTGGGAGTGGTGGTTGTGGAACCCCCAACCTCAGGACATCGCATCTCATGCCTTCCAACCAGCGGAGTCTCCTTCTGCTTTCTCCCCCCAGGCGTATCATCTGGTCCACTCTTCGCAATGGTACCTGTAGAGAGAACATGAAAGCGGTTAGTTACCTGTGTCTGCGTTGCTGGAACCCGGACATTCCCCCTTCTTCTTCTGGAGGTCACATGTTGCCAAGCTTCTTCACTGGCCTCTTGGCTCCGCTGTGCAACCTGCTCTAAATCTTTAGAGCTTTGCGCCTGTAGAAGCATATCCTGACGTTTGTCCAGAAAATCCTCAGATTCTCGTATGCAACGCAGGGTTGTTATCTGTTGCTCCAGACCTTCAATCTTCTCTTCCAATATGGTGACCAGCTTGCACTTTGTACAGACAAAGTCGCTTCTGTCCTGTGGAAGAAAGACAAACATGGCACATCCAGTGCAGGTCACAACAGCTGAACCCCCCCCTTCCATATCACTTTCCTATTATGAGCTTCCTCAGAGAAGTTGACAAGATGTAAGCCTCCCTGGGCTCACTCCAGGCGAACTCCCAGGCAAACTCCTGCTGTGTGCTGTTCTGCTGTCCCCCGCTGCTCAGCTGGTTCGCAAAGCTCTGGCTATTTTTAAACAGCCAGGCTTCCCTGAAACAAACAAACAGACAGCCCCAAGGCCCGCCCCCTGCAGGCTACCAGCCAATCAGACACTCGCTCAGGCTCTCACACTGCCCTCCCAGCAAACACACACACACTCGGATACTTACTCAGCAAACAAGCACTCGGATACTCGCCAATCCCAGGCAAACTCCTGCTGTGTGCCTATTTCCCCAATTCCACCCCTCACCCAAAACTGGATGTGGTCACTGCCTGAAGAAGCAGGTGCCACTAGGGTGACCAGACAGCAAATGTGAAAAATCGGGACAGGGGGTGGGGGGTAATAGGAGCCTATATAAGAAAAAGACCCCAAAATCAGGACTGTCCCTATAAAATCGGGACATCTGGTCACCCTAGGTGCCACTGCCCAGGTCTCTAGGTCTCTATTTCTCATAGTGTGCCGAAGTTTGTTATAATATGGTATGTTATAGGTTTTGAATGATGTTCAGGCAAATCCTAGCTCCTTTTACAGAAAATCAGTCATACTTAAAATATATTCAACCTGCTGTGAATTTAGATTCAGTACCAATATGAAGCCTATACATAGATTTTGGCTGTTTAGCAAATTTTTAATGTCTATTAGGGTTCATTTATCAAATTAAGTGGCTCAACTGGGTTATCTAGCTGTCTTGATAATGTTTAAGAGCAGATAAATTTAGGGTGGGATTTTCAAAAAGGCTCTGAATTAGCCCAGCTCTCCTCCTGTTGAAATTGATGGGAATTTTGCAATGCTGAGCACTTTTGAAAATCTTATCCTCAAAGTATTTGTTCGGGATTATAGCTATATTTCTCCTCTGGGGCAAATAGTGAAGACAGTACCCTTCGGCAATTAAATCAGTGGGATTTTTCTTCGAATAAAGACTCAGTAAAATCTGAGCACCAGATTATGTTTTGAAGGAAGTGGTCCATGCTGAAGAGAGATTACAGAGTTTAGGACTATTTACTCTAAAGAAAAGACTAATGAGAGTGGACAGAATAGAGGTATACAACATAATGAATAGCCTAACAAAGATAAATCAAGACAAATTTAAAACAGATAAACGGAAATACTCTTTTACACGCTGTATAATGACTCTGTGAAACTCCTTGCCCCAAGAACTCAAGCACTTAGCAGGATTTATGAAAGATTTATGAAATTTCACATTTATGGGAAAAATAAGAATAATAAGAATATCATTTGTAGTCACCCTACCTAGGATAAAAAAGTATAAACTATAGCAGCCCTTGTGCTCTGTTATGTAACTCAGGCATTCCTAGTGATTCTCCCTGCAAGGGACTTATTTGTTTTCCAGTGTGCCTGGTTCTGGTCTCATTTTAAAAAGGCACTCACAAAGCTGAGAGGAGAGTTGAAATAAGGGAGGAAGTTTTGGGCTACTTCTAATGACAACTCCCGGGGCAGAGTATCTCCCATTAGCGTTTATAGCTGTGATGTAATGTAGACAGCCTGAAAACAGTGCAGAACTTTATTCATGGATGTAAAAGTTCATGATATGTCTGGAAAACTTCAGTAGAATTACAGACCAAATTGAAATTCCCTGGTGCCTTGTTTCTCAGAACGTTTCTGTTTGATAATTTGCTCACCTTAAGCACAAACTTAATTTTATTTTAAAAAGAATGACTATTTATCATATGCTGTGTACATATTATTATGTATATACTACCTAAATGAATGCTAGCTCTTTACAGATGGTAAAATACACTGCCCTTGCCCCTAAGAGTGTAATAGGCAATGAACAAAAAGGGGACTGAGGAAGGATGGAGCACATTTCTTCTTTTCTATTTTTCCTTTGACCTTGTCTTTCTTACATTTAACCCAGATTACCCCAAATACTCATCTATTTACTCATTTTTTTAACCTGGGGCCCAGTTTTCTTTTTGCGTCTCTCTCATCATAGTAATCTCCTCCAGTAACAGATTATGAAGGCACCAGTTAAGGTTACGCTGAGTTGTGCACTTAACACAGAAATTCAGACTCTTTTTTATGTCTGAGAAATATAGCGTAGCCCCTCTCCCCCCCAAATCCAGACTTACAGTACCTACTTTCGAGTTTAGAAACTGTTAATTAGTTTAGGAATTGATATTAATTTTTAAATGGGCCCTTAAAGGAATATAGCACAGTGTGTCAAAACTTTTTTGTCTTAAATTATCTTCACAAAGCAGTTAACTCATATAAGTTAAATGTAGAGAAATTTTGTAACTAGGCTACATTTGAGATTTTTTTAAGGCTCATGGTCTGTCTGTCTCCCACTACTCTTCATAACTGTAAGTATGGGGCTAAAGGCTGAAGAATAATGTTCTAAAACAGAGAATTGCATGAAGAACTGCTCTCTTTCAAAGTGGGTGCCATCTCTCATTGTTCTCCATGAGAAAGAAGCAGCATGCTGCTCTTAGGTTTCCAGGAAGGGGCTGGACATCCATGTCCCATTGTTCTTAAGGAGACTGAGTATTCCTCTCTTCCCTTCTGATGGCATAGGAGACCACTGTAGTAAAGTGGTCATCGAGAATTTAACTGGGTTACTCAGAAATATTATGAATTGGAGTCCTGCTCGACTCCACCCTTACTTCCTGTTCAGTTAGTGGATTTTTTCCCCATTCTGTTTGCTATTGTAATGCCCTTTGTCCGTCCCAAGGAGGGGGAGGGAGGGGCGGCTCGGATAAACTCAGTGAAGCTATGCCAGGTGCATAAGTATAACCAGTTTTACTGCCAAAGTATAATATGCCTCCCAGCCTTCACGCATTACTAAATACGTGCTTTCAAGCAAGCAAGCAAGAATCAATGCTTACGCCCCTTCTGCTATGGACAGTCCTGGACCCTCCTGCCTTGTCCTTGAGGGCTCATAGCAGGCGCTGCTCCAGCGTGGGGAATTCCTGGGCACCCACAAGGCCAGGGTCCGCAGATGAGACTGTTTGTCTAAGGCAATTTGCATTGCTGCTTTTATCATCATCTCGTTCTAAGGGCGGGGAGGGGCATATTCACCCACAAGCGGGCTCTGGCAGGAAACACTATTGCTTCCTATTCTCACACTTCACGGTCTTGGTCCTCGCTTATCTCTTCACTTGTTTACCCAGTCGAGTGGCTGCAAGCCAGCTCCACTGGTCAAAACCAGTTCATTACTAGCTCCCTTCTGAACCATGCTGTAACAACAGCCCAAGGTAACTTGCAGTCAGCCCCAACACTCCACCCCTTGTTTCCTGGCAGAGCTATACTGGTGGGGGGGCCATGGTATGCCGTGAGCACTCGCACCCACTGTGCCATCCGTCGAATATAACAACACAGCACAACCCACAATACAAAGCAGCCCCCCATCACTACAAAAACAACAACAATGAGATGCAACATTAAGGGGTGGCCCCCTAAGGCCACGGCTGCACTAAATTTAAATACATGCCACCAATGATAAACAGTTAGCTCTGACTCGGCCTTCGTCATCTGGAGACAGGAGCCATGATCATACAACATTCTTACCCGTGGTCATGTGAGTGCCACGCCATGCTCCGCCAGCACCTGAGAAACCATAGGTTATTGCTGCAAAAATATTCCTATTCAGCAAAGGTAACCCTGAGCTCCAGAGAAACGTTCCAGGGCCTGAACTCAAGCCACTGTTCGTAAGCATCTCTTGTGGTGGCCCAGTACACCACACCTATGGTGCGGTCAACTACATGGATAATGTTGCAGCAGTAATGCTCCAACGGGGGCTCACTGCATTCCCCATCCTCCCAGACTACAGTGTGAAATGACAACACACACACAACCCTGGCCATTGTCGTAAACCCGCGTGTCATCGGCAGCAAACCATTGCCCCACACACGTGGCCACGACGTGACGGAGGCTGCAGGGCTCTGGAGCTGGGGGAATCTCAGGGCACACCCAAGTGGTCTCCCAGTGTTGGCAGTCATGGGACAAGGAGGTGCTATTACTACCAAGCATCACCTTATCTCTGTGGAACTCAGGGGCCCACATACTGGTGCCAATAATAGTGGCAGGGCCACGTAATCGCACCACATCGAGGGAACTTGCCCTGGATGTGCACACACAGTTTGAAATTGGACACGCAGGTGCTCAAGAATAAAAATTGGACCAGCACTGACACGAATCCAGCCTTTCAGCGGCCCTCGAAAAATGGTGGCAAGCACTCGTAACCCAACCAGTTCTCCCTGCACAAAGATTAACCACAATATCTCTATTTGCATCAAAGCTACAACTTCATGCACTACACATGACGCCATTAAACTACTATTCCATGCAATATTAGCAGCAAAGCAAGCTATTTCCCAACCACTATACCTTCCACATTTGCCATTGTGCTTTCCAATTTTGAATTGACGCTCCCAGCAACAAGGGGAGCCAGTCCGCCTGCAGCTGGATCACCCCCGAGTTGAGGGCACCCAATGTGGCAAGCTTATTTTGCAGTACAGGGACTCCTCACTTAAAGTCGTCCTGGTTAACGTTGTTTCATTGCTGATCAATTAGGGAACATGCTCGTTTAAAGTTGAGCAGTGCTCCCTTCTAAAGTCGTTTGGCAGCCGCCTGCTTTGTCCACTGCTTGCAGGAAGAGCAGCTCGTTGCAGCTAGCTGGTGGGTGGTTGGAATCAGGGTGGACCGGCAGCCCCCCTGTCAGCTCCCTGCTCCCCTAAGTTCCCTGTGCAGCAGCTGCTCAGCAGGCAATCAATTGTTGTCAGTTCAGCTGTCCCTCCCCCCACTGCCATGTGCTGCTCCTGCCCTCTGCCTTGGAGCTGCTCACCAAGACTCCTGCTTGCTGTGTGGGGGGGAGGGGAAGAAGAGGGGGGGCTAATGTGAGGGTGTCCCCCTCCCCCCTACTTCTGTACCTCGCTTACCCCATCTTCCATAGAGCAAGGAGGATACATGGATGGAGAGAGCTGCTGCCTTAGGCAGCAGCTGCAGCTGCCTTCTGGTCTCAGCTTGCTGATCTAATTAACAAGGCAGTGTACTTCTGACCCCACTCTTCATATTTAAAGGGGAAATGCCCATCTCTATCTCTCAGACACACACAGGGTGTGTGTCTCTGTTTCTGTCTGCCCTCCCTCCTTTCCTGCTGCCTTATAGATTGTGAGAATTAACCCTTGAGGGATCAGCCAATTGCTAGTTCATCATTTAGCAGTACGGCATTCCCTGGGAAATATCCCACCCTCTGACTCCTCCACCTCAACCAAGCTTCACAATTATCATCACTGTGTACCAGTATTAAATTGTTTGTTTAAAACTTATACTGTGTGTGTGTATATATATATATATATAGAGAGAGAGAGAGAGTGTCTTTTGTCTGGTGCAAAAATTTCCCTGGAACCTAACCAGGGTTTTTATGGGGAAATTGGATTCACTTAACATCGTTTTGCTTAAAGTCGCATTTTTCAGAAACATAACTACAACATTAAGTGAGGACTTCCTGTACTTCTATATCAAAGGAATCTAATATCCCTGTGCCAGTACCAGCCCCTCCTAGTACTGTCTCCATAAGGCCCCACTTTTTGCGCCCCTTCCCTGCCAGTGGGCCAAAGAAGGCTAGCCATTGCTTCCACAAACCATCTGCCCAGGGCCGACAGCTCGCACTGTACAATCCAGTCCTCTAACATGGACTGCCCTCACATTAATATGTACATTAATTACATCAATATGTGGTCCCACAATTATGGGGCTACATGAGTTGGGCAAAACCATTAAATGTGGTCTGCTTCGATTCAGTGGGGCAAACCCAGAAAGTACATCTAGCAATATCAAAAAGGGGCTGCGCCCCTCTATGTAAATCTTATTGGTGAAGCTCCACATAGTCCCACGGGTTACGAGAAAACGGGTATTATTTCCAGGGCAGTTAAGCAGCTCTCATAGTGCAGTCGTATTAGAGGACTGGATTTGTGGTGTCACCTGTCCACACCAGTGGGAGGAATCATTTAGCAAATGAAGGGTCACGTTGACTGACGAATCAGCGTATACCAAGAGGGTGTCTGGCCAGTGGCCTGGGACTTGGAGCATACACACGCCTGTGCAGTTGATAGAGACCATCATGTCGGGGCAGCTCTGATGTGCAGGGCAGGTAAAATTATCAATGGTCTGGTTTGTGGTCGCAGCACTCCATCGCAAATGTCCGCGGTGCAACAATGGTCCCATTTGCCCACCGAGCACAGAAGCCCAAAGTCACCAAAGGATGCACACGAGCATCCTCTTGGGAGTAATTTGCCCCATCAAGACAAACAAGATCATTATCCCCGTCAATGCTGACCCAGTAAGTGTCCCAGGGCCTCCGAGCAACGATCTCCCCCACTGGATGCCCTGCCTGGGGTACCGGACCCATACCCGGCCATCCTCTTCCTCAGCCCTATCTGTGTACCCAAACTCTCCCATTCCACAGGCGGTGTCTGGCACCTCCGTTTCCTGCAGGCGCTGCACCTCGGGGAGGGCAATCTGCTCACAGATGAACTGGGCCACCCGATTGCCCGGTTGTGTACTCATGGGCTCCTTTCCAAGATTGAACAGCAAAACTCGTACTTCTCCCCGGTAGTCATGGTCTACAACCCCCACCTGCACGTGCACTCCTGCACGCAAAGCCAGCCTGGAGCGGGGAGCCACTCTCCCATAACACTCTTTGGGTAATTTTACCCATATCCCGATGGGAATAAATTTCTGAGTGGCAGGATCAATGGTGTTGGGGGCGACAAATCCACCCTTGCTGACTCTGGTGTCCCCCTAGTCAGGAGATGGGCAGTGGTGTGTAGCAGTACAACTCCTAACACATCAGGGTCTGACTGTCCCAAGCCCTCGGGCTCCTCAGTCACTGGCTGCACACTCACTCCACCATATTGGCTTTCCATTGGCGTCAGGCCATAGTACAGATGTGTATTCAGCTGATAGGCACCCTTGGTCAGTACCCCATACCACCCCCTGAGTGTGCGGTCCAGTGACAGGAGCCGTAGCTGCTGTTTCAGCAATCCATTATATCGCTCCATGACACCCGCCCCTTGTGGATGGTAGGGGATGTGAAACACGCATCGGACTCCCAAAGATGCGGCCCAATCCTGCACCGTGTTACCGGCGAAATGGGACCGTTATCAGAATGCAATTGAGAGGGAATTCCATGGTGGAATACAACTCGCTCGGTAATGCCAGTGATTGTATTCCACTGGTCGTCACGGGATGTGGGCCAGACCTCTCCTTAGCCGGTGGCCGTATCGACCATGGCGAGAATATATGCCTTGCAGTGGTCGCAAGGGAGTGGACCAACATAATCAACTTGCCAAATTTGAGCAGGCTCGTCTCCCCGTGGCACCTGTCCGGGGGAGCTGGTTTCCACCTGTAAGGGCTTAACAATCTGGCAAATCTTACAAACCGCTTTAGCTGTTTTTAGGGCTACATGTGAAGTGGGGATACCTCGGGCCTGCACCCAACGGTACGCCCCCTCCGGGCCCAAGTGTCCTGAGTGCGTTTGTATCCAAGAAGCCAAGAGGAAAAAAGCCTCCCCCACATTGTTGGGGGCCGCCATACACTCGGCTAAGTAGGCCAGTTGGGCCACGGCAGGATTCCAATAATGCTCCTGGGTACAATTCTGGTGGGCATCTACATGAAACACATAAATCAAAAGGTCCTGCACAGTGGAACACAATTCCTGCCAAATAGGGGTGCCCCACATGGGCTTGCTGTGGATGGCCCAATCGTGGGCTCTCCAGCAGCCCATCCAGGTGGCCAGTCACTGAGCCACTGCCCAAGAGTCAGTGTACAGGTGTACCTCAGGGTCCCCAAGGGCAAGCACCCGCCTCACTACCAGCAGCACAGTATAAAGCTCAGCATATTGGCTGGAGGCTCCCTGTCCCTTGGTGGTCTCACGCAACTGGCGAACAGGATTTAAGGCAACAGCTCTCCAGCACTGCGTTTTACAAACATACCTGGCCAAGCCATCAGTAAACCAGGCGTAGGGCTGCTCGGCAGTGCTCAGACTATCAAATGAGGCACCCCATTACACAGTGGGGGCTTCAGGTGGGGGCTGGGCTGCAGTGGGGGCGGGCGGCCACCCCGCACTCCTCCTGGGGCTGCGCCATGTGTTCATGAAGCTTACTAGTGCCCTGGGGTCGTGCGTGGGCACGGTCACTAATATACCACTTTTACTTTACAATAGAGCTTTGCTGTGCCCTCCCCCACTCAATTTCTAGTATTGGGGTCATGATGGGGATTTCAGGCTGTAAAACAACAGTCTGCCCCTCAGTCAGGCATTCGATTTTAATCGGGGTCCCAATCTGATGTCATAAGGGCCCTAACCTTGGACTGGGACACGGTGGGGCGGGGGTTCTGCAGGAGGCGGCGATGGTGATCCTGGGCATAGCAGTTCGCCATAGTCTTGGCTATCTCCTGCTGCTTGTGGTCCCTCTGCTGAGCCACTTCCAAAGCCTCAGTTAGCATGTTATTCTTATTCATGAAAGCCCGCTTATCAGCGACCAGGATGCTTACATTCTTCTCTAGTTGCTCGTTATCTGCCAACAGCTTTTCCACCACCATCAGGAACAACCATCCCCACCCCCAATCCTTATAGAGTTTATTATGCCCATATAACTCTATTGCCTTCTCCATCTGCTTGGCCAATTTGGCCGGGATGAGGGGAACTTTGTCCCTGTCCCATCTAAGCAGGGGAGCCACCCGGCATAACAGTTTGGCCACCAGTGCCCAGCGGGAGGTACTACTCCAGCCTTGTATCTTGTTGGTGGCCACAACCTCACATCCTCACTTGCTCCACATCTGGCTACACCTCCCGGGGGTGTCACCAAGTGTATCCTGCTGATTATGCCAGGTGTCGGTCCCAAAGGGGGGGGGGGGGGCTCGGATACACTCAGTGAAGCCACACCAGGTGCATAAGTATAATCTGTTTTATCGCCAAAGTATAATAAGCCTCCCAGCCTTCACACGTTACTAAATACGTGCTTTCCAGCAAGCAAGCAAGCAAGAATCAATGCTTACGCCCCTTCTGCTATGGACAGTCCTGGATCCTCCTTCCTTGTCCTTGAGGGCTCGTAGCAGGCGCTGCTCCAGCGTGGGGAATTCCTGGGCACCCACAAGGCCAGGGTCCGCAGGTGAGACTGTTTGTTTAAGGCAATTTTCATAGCTGCTTTTACCATCATCTCCTTCTGGGGGGCGGGGAGGGGCATATTCACCCACAGGCGGGCTCTGGCAGGAAACACTGTTGCTTCCTATTCTGACACTTCACAGTCTTGGTCCTCACTTATCTCTTCACTTGTTTACCCAGTCGAGTGGCTGCAAGCCAGCTTGGCTGGTCAAAACCAGTTCACTGCTAGCTCCCCCCGAACCATGCTGTAACAACAGCCCAAGGTAACTTGTGGTCAGCCGCAACACCCTGGCACCTCTGAGGGTGCAAACTCGGGAGATGTGGGATGTGCTTTATTTCCTGAGGTCATGGGTCTTTTTCTGCCAATGTGGGTCTCTATGCTGAACTCATGACTGCTCCCACTGGTGATCTGGATTATTCAAACTGATGCTTTAATGGTTATGCCTCCTGGGAAATAATAGGTAATCCATCCGAACAGTGGATACTGTACTCACTTCATAAATAAGTACACAACTGTCAAAACGCCAAACAACTCCAATAAACTTTATATAAATAATATAAATGCAAAGAATGAGTTATACTAAATATATATATATATATATATATATGAGTTATACTATATACATATATAGTATAACTCATTCTTTGCATTTCTGTATATATATGACTATGACTAGATTGAGAGAGTTCCAGAAACATTTTTTTTCTTTCACAAAGTCTCCTTGACTCTTAACATTAAGTCAACCCTCTAAATAGGGTTGCCAAGCCTCCAGGATTGTCCTGGAGTCTCCAGGAATTAAAGATTAAATTTTAATTAAAGATTATGTCATATGATGAAACCTCTAAGAATATGTCCAACCAAATTGGCAACCCTTTCTCTAACATGTCAGTCCCCAGTCCAGGTCCCTGTTGGTGGTGCTCCAGTAGCTGCTGTAGGCACTGTTCCCTCTGTTTGTCTTGTCTGAGGGATCCAATGATCTGTAGAGCTGTCTGGGTCTCAGAAACAGCTTTTCAGCTCCAACGGATGGTCTGAATCCTCCTCACACTGTGGTAACAATCTTAGATATAAGCTTTCTGCTCTTCCTCCTGGCTGAAGTAACTGTTAGTGATCAGGCTGTAGGTGGTGACAGCTGTGGCAGTCAGCTGCACTGTCTGTCGGGCTGTCTTTTCTTTCGCAATGGTCTGGCAGGCCCTAGGGGAACCTCACGTGGCAGAGTTTCCTAAATGGGGATTGGGAAAATAGTAAAAACAGTCAGTCCGTAAGGGGAGCTGAGTACTCCGTCCCCTTCTGGCTCTCTTCACTGCTTTCCCTCTCTCTTTCCTTTCAGCTGACACCCCAGGGAGAGGGGCTATGTCCTCTCTCCCAGGCATTTGGTCTCTAGGGTTACCACCTGGCTGGTAATTGTCTGGCCTGTCTTTTTTTTTAATGGATTTGCCAGTTTCCAGAAAAATCATTTAATCTGCCAGGTTTTTTTAAAAAGCTTTTTAATATTTTGAAGGTTTGCATTATTATCACAGTACAAGGAAGGAGGCAACTGGGAGGTCTAATGTTAAAAGTTTCTGTGCCCAGCTAAATATACTGCAGTGTTCCCCTTCCAGAGTTTAAGCAATAATAGATCAAAACTGTTGAAAATACAGCAGCTGTCTGCCCACCAACAGGCAAGCGCACTGTGCCTATATGTGAGAGAGGATCTGAATCACCTGAGAGTGAGGAGACATGCGATGTTATCAATCTTATCTATATGTGTTATCTCGATGGAGACTATAAGTGGCTATTGAAGGGAGAGATTGTAGAGTTGCCTTGTGGTTGGTGGTTGAGGTTGCAGCAGGCTTGCCTTATGTGGGGGTCTGCTGGGTTTTTTGCATTTCAAAGGTGGTAACCCTACTGGTTTGTGGGGTAAAGAACCCATCAGAGCTCCCCTTTTTTTGGAACATCTGGGGCTGCTGCTTTAGCTCCCTCCCTCCAGCCTCCTATCTGCTCAAGGAAGGGTTGCCTGCCAATAAGGCAGCAACGCTTCTGGGATGCAATCTTCAGTCCTGGCTGAGCCCAGCTTATGATAAGGGAGTTGGAGGGTTACACTATGTAGTTGAATAAAGCAGCACATTCCTAGCATGCAGTACTATGAACAGAGAGTGCACTGAGTGATGCCTTTACAAAAGCCCCCATTTTCCCTGGGCCAATTATCACTGGGAACAATGAGAGGTGATGGCCATTTTGAAAGTGGGCATCAGCATATAACCTCAGTCCCACTGAGAACAATGGGAAATGGCAGCCATTTTGAAAAAGGGCAATTCTGAATGAGTCTCTCTGAAGGAACTATTTGGTACCAGCCTGTACGGACAGATACACTTTCAGCTAGGAAAAACAACAGCAAAAATGGACATTAAATCCCAGCTATTTCTTTCCAAAGCTATTGCTCCAAATCTACTTAACAGGGAGGACAGAAGGAAGGAGGCAACATTGTGTGTGTCCACGTGGAGGGGGGAAATGTAGAGGAGGCAGGAGGGAGAAGGCAAGTGATGAATGGTGTGTGTGTTTATGTATGTTTGTGTATACTGGGAAATGTGAGTGTGTGTGCAAAAGAGAGTGGAAAATTGTATATGTCTGTGTGCAAGTAGGGGCATGTAAGGAGAGGTAGAATGGAGAGAAACTATGTGTGCTTGCAACCATAATATAATAAAAAGAAAAGGAGTACTTGTGGCACCTTAGAGACTAACCAATTTATTTGAGCATGAGCTTTCGTGAGCATCCGATGAAGTGAGCTGTAGCTCACGAAAGCTCATGCTCAAATAAATTGGTTAGTCTCTAAGGTGCCACAAGTACTCCTTTTCTTTTTGTGAATACAGACTAACACGGCTGTTACTCTGAAACCTGTCATAATATAATAAAAATTTAATATCCTTGATTGGGGAGGGGAAATTACAAAGAAGCCCACTATAGTAATATTTAACTTCAGGAAGGGGAACTACACAAAAATGAGAACAGTAATGAAATGGAAATTAAAAGGAACAGTCACAAAAATGAAATGCTTGCAACCTGCATGGAAATTTTAAAAAACATTATAATAGAGGCTCAAATTAAATGTATATCTCAAATTTAAACAAAAAATTTTTTACGAGGACCAAAAATATGCCACTATGAGTAAACAGAGTAAAGTAGGTGCTTGGAGGCAAAAAGACATCCTGTAAAAATTGGATGTCAAATCCTAATGAAGAAAATAGAGAGAAGCATCATCTCTGGCAAATAAACTGCAAAAGTTCAATTAGGCAGGCTAAAAAAGAATTTGAAGAGCAACTAAGCAAAAGATTCAAAAACTAGCCAAAACATTTTTTTAAGTACATCAGACTCAGGAAGCCTGCCAAACAATCAGTGAGGCCACTGAATTATTGAGGTGCTAAAGGAGCACTCAAGAAAGACAAGGTCATTGTGGAGAGCCTAAATGAATTATTTTCACTGGTCTGCACTGCAGATGATATGAGTCAGATTTCCCAACCTGACCCATTCTTTTTAGGTGACAAATCCAAGGAACTGTCCCAGCTTGAGGTGTTAGTCGAGGAGAGTTTTGATCAAATAGATAAATTAAACTGTAATAAATCACCAGGACCGGATGGTATTCACCCAAGAATTCTGAAGGAACTCAGGTATGAAATTGCAGAATTACTAACTGTGCTATAAAAACAAGGAGTCTGGTGGCACCTTAAAGATTAACAGATTTATTTGGGCATAAGCTTTCATGGGTAAAAACCCACTTCTTCGGATGCATGGAGTGAAAATTACAGATACAGGCATAAATATATATACTAAACGTGAAGAGAAGAGAGCTACCTTTCAAGTGGAGAACCAGTGTTGACAAGGCCAATTGAGTCAGGGTGGATGTGGTCCACTCCCAATAATTGACACCCTCAGAGGACCCAATCACATCAGCCACACCATTAGGGGCTCATTCACCTGCACATCTACTAATGTAATATATACCATCATGTGCCAGCAATGCTCCTCTGCCATGTACATTGGCCAAATCGGACAGTCCCTATGTAAAAGAATAAATGGACACAAATCAGACATCAGGAATGGTAACATACAAAAGCCAGTAGGAGAACACTTCAATCTCCCTGGACATTCAATAACAGATTTAAAAGTAGCCATCCTTCAACAACAAAAACCTTCAAAAACAGACTTCAAAAAGAAACTGCAGAGCTATAATTCATTTGCAAACTTAACACCATTAATTTGGGCTTGAATAGGGACTGGGAGTGACTGGCTCACTACAAAAGCAATTTTCTCTCTCTTGGTTTTGACACCTCCTCATAAATTATTGGGAGTGGACCACATCCACCCTGACTGAATTGGCCTTGTCAACACTGGTTCTCAACTTGTAAGGTAACTCCCTTCTCTTCATGTGCCAGTATATATATATTTATGCCTGTATCTGTAATTTTCACTCCATGCATCTGAAGAAGTGGGTTTTTTACCCATGAAACCTTATGCCCGAATAAATCTGTTAGTCTTTAAGGTGCCACCAGACTCCTCGTTGTTTTTGTGGATATAGGCTGACACAGCCACCCCTCTGATAACTGTGCTATGTGACCTAACACTTAAATCAGCCTCTGTACCAGATGACTGGAGGATAGCTAACGTGAAGCCAATTTTTAAAAAAAAGTTTGCAGAGGGGATCCTGGCAATTACAGGACAGTAAACATAGCTTCAGTACCAGGCAAATTGGTTGAAACTGTAATAAAGAACATAATTATCCAACACATAGATGAACATGATTTGTTAGGGAAGAGCCAACAGGACTTTTGAAAAGAGAAATCATGCCTCACCAACCTATTACAATTTTTGAGGGGGTCAACAAATGTGGACAAGGATGATCCAGTGGATATAGTGTACTTGGACTTTCTGAAAGCCTTTGTGAAGATCCCTCACCAGAGGCTCTTAAGTAAACTAAGCCGATGTGAGATAAGAGGGAAGGTCCTCTCATGATCAGTAACTGATTAAACGATAGGAAACAAAGGGTAGGAAGGCAGGATAGCAGGCTAAATGGACTATTGATCTGATCCAATATGCCAGTCAGTTTTCAGAATGAAAAGAGGTAAATAGTGGTGCCCCCTAGGGATCTGTACCGGGAGCAGTGCTGTTCAGCCTATTCATAAATGATCTGGGAAAAGGTAAAGAGTGAGGTGGCAAAGTTTGTAGATGATACAAAATTACTCAAGATAATTAAGTCCAGAACAGACTGTGAAGAGTTACAAAGGCATCTCACAAAACTGGGTGACTGGGCAACAAAATGGCAGATGAAATTCAGAGTTGCTAAATGCAAAGTAATGCACATTGGAAAATATAATACCAACGATACGTACAAAATGATGGGATCTAAATTAGCTGTTACCACTCAAGAAAGAGATCCTGGAACCATTGAAGAAAGTTCTCTGAAAACATCCACTCAATGTGCAGTGGCAGTCAAAAAAGCTAACAGAATATTAGGAACCATTAGAAAAGGGATAGATAAGAAGACAGAAAATATCATAATACCAATTTATAAATCCATGGTACACCCACACCTTGAAAACTGTGTGCAGTTCTGGTCACACCATCTCAAAAAAACATATATTAGAATTGAAAAAGGTACAGATAATTCAGCAAAAATGATTAAGGATATGGAATATCTTCCGTATGAGGAGAGATTAAAAAGATTGGGACTGTTGATCTTGAAAAGAGTCAACAAAGGAGGGATATGATAGAGGTCTATAAAATCATGAATGTTGAGGAGAAAGTGCATAAGGAAGTATTATTTACCCCTTCACATAATACAAGAACCAGGGCTAATCCAATGAAATTAATAGGCAGCAGATTTAAAACTAACATATGGAAATAGTTCTTCACACAACCCGCAGTCAATCTTATTGCCAGGGGATGTTGTGAAGACCAAAAGTATAAATGGGTTTAAAAATGAATTGGATAAATTCATGGAGAATAGGCCTATCAATGCTATTAGCCAAGATGCTCAGGGATGCAACCCCATGCTCTGGGTGTCCCTAAGCCTCTGACTGCCAGAGGCTGTGAGTGGGAATGGATCACTTGATAGTTGCCCTGTTCTGTTCCTTCCCTTTGAAGCATCTGGCACTGACCACTGTTGGAAGGCAGGATACCAGGCTAAATGGATCATTGATCTGATCCAATATGCAAGAACAGCAGAAACCACCTGTCATGTACTGGTGAATCTGGCCATAAACGTTAAACTATAAAAAATGATCATTCATATTTTCAGATAATTAAAAATAGCAAGTGGTAATGTCCTCTTTTTAACATAAAAATAATTCATTTTATGAATACAGAGCAGAGTTGTTTTAAGGTGGTTCTGCCCTGTAGTGAAACTATGAAGGGGGAAATGTAATATGTCTTTTAAAAATCAATTTAGTCTAGCACCACAAAAACTCAAATGCCTTAATCATAATTGTATGGTTATTGCATGGTGTCATTACAGGGCAAAGATAAGATCTGAGTGCCCTAATTGTATATTTCTACATGGGGAGAGGGAAGGAGGGAACAGAGAGAGAGTAAGCAACATGAGAATGACTCTGTAACCTGGTGGTTTTGCACATTGGTCCAGGATGTGGTAGACCCAGTGTTTAGTCCCCCTACTCCAATGACTTTTTAATTATTTATCCACGGTTCAACAACTTCACAAAACCCAGTAGATAGAGCATTCACCTGAGAGGTGGCAGATCCCTGTTCAAATCGCTTCTCCCCCACAGTTGAAGGTGGGTTTGAACTGGGAGTCTCCTACATCCCAGGTAAGTATCCTAACCATTGCACTAAAAGTTATGAGGGAGCTCCTTTGACTGTTATGTACCTACTGAGTACAGTGGGATTTTTGTGAATCTCAGTGGATCCTAAAACTAGGACATAGGCACCTAACTCCTTTTGTGTATCAGACCTTAGTGCTTGTTTTTGTGTGAAACTTAATGTTTCTAGCTCCAGGATAGTGGTGGGTGAACCTCAAGAAATGCTTGACAGCCTCCTACTTGGCTGATTCTTGGCTGTGAGCATTTCATACTACTAAAGAAAATGGTCTATTGAAAGACCTTAACAATAACATAATTATTAGTAGCAAAGACTGTCATTTAGCAGTAATAAAGCATGCCAGCACCTAATTAATGCTCAACATTGCACATAGAAAATGAACTGAATTCCTTTTTCAGTATATCGTGAAACAGGCAAACACATTATTCATCAGAGTTCTAAGTTTTTTTAAAAAATGAAAAAAAACAAAACGGGTCATTTCTGGGGATTTTGCGACCGTAATTATGAGGGCTTTTTGGAAGGAGAAGGTCCATTAAATATAAACTTCAAACAGGAACAAAACACATTAACTACAAAAATTTATTTTGTTGCTGCTTGTGATTATTTCCTGATACCTCATTTAAATAAGTTCACTGTCTCGCCTGTTCTTTTTTTACCCCCTTAGATATTGGCAAATGCTATCATTTTTATCTGTGGAAACCTGGCAGGAGCATACCACAAGCACCTCATGGAACTTGCTCTGCAGCAGACGTATCAGGACACCTGCAACTGCATCAAGTCCCGCATCAAGTTGGAATTTGAGAAGCGGCAGCAGGTAAAGTTACTCCCATACCTTGGTCCATTCTGTTGCTTTTCCAAAAACCCCAATTTATCAGAGCATAATCCACTTTGTGAGTACAAAAAGCTTATTGATTAAGTCACTGGAAGCTTTGCTTTAAACTCCATGCAAAATCTGTTTAATGATTGTCACATTTTTAATCTGAATATAAAATGACTTCTTGTTGTTTCTGTTATCATCTAAGCATTTTCTCTTGAGTTACTTTATGAAAAATATTTTGTGGCAGTGGAAGGTGAATGCACTACATAGAACCTGTATTCAGGATTGTCAGTTGTTTTCTTCTGATTGGATCAGCCATGTGATGTTGATCTTTGCCTTTGGGAAATATCCGTTCTCCCTGTCCAACAGAACTGCTCTAAAATCTTGCTGTATTGTCCTAAAAATGTATTTCAAGCTACAGTACAGATTAGTCAGGTGACATAGTTCTAAGGTTCAAGTAGGATAACAAAGAGCTGGGGGAATTTCATTATGAGAGCATCTGTCGCTTATTGTAATAGCTAAATATAAGCCTGACTCTTTCTTTCTTTCTTTCTTTCTTTCTTTCTTTCTTTCTTTCTTTCTTTCTTTCTTTCTTTCTTTCTTTCTTTCTTTCTTTCTTTCTTTCAATTTCCATAGTGCCTGTCGTCCTGACAGTTACAAAATTTTAAAGCACAAAATATCTCATCAGATGCTAAACAAGAAAACTGCATCTTACCCTAAAAGTCATTAGATTCAGACTGTTATGAACTGTTAAGGATCAGGAACTCAAAATAAGGGGGCCATGGGCTGAGTAATCCCTGTTGCCAGAAGTGGAATATTCAAATGAATGTTCCAATAGTTGGCCTGTCTCCCAAGATCTGTGAGAGTGATGGGCTGTCCTTCAGGATAGGTTGTAGACCCTTGATGATGCGCTGGAGAGGTTTTAGTTAGGGGCTGAAGATGACGGCTAGTGGCGTAACAGAACCTCACTAGCCATTACCTTCAGCCCCTCGCTTGGACCAAAACTTTGAAAGGTCTCAATTTTGCCTTCTTCCTGTTCTACTCCTCTCATGGTACTGCTCTGCTACCTACCCCAATAATGGAGAACTAACAACTTAAAATGCCTTGTTCAAAAATTTTAAGTAACAAACACCTTAACAGCAAATGTAACTTTTTTTGTCTGCATAGTAAACACTCGCATTTTTATCAGTTTGAATAATCAAAGTGGTGCTTTCCGTGCCTTCTTGGTTGCAAAGATTTGAACTGCTTCCTGCTGAAGGTCCACAGTCTGGGCCAGCTCATGCTCTGTTGAGATGGTGGCAAGGCCGACCAGCCTCTCCTGTGTCATTGTGGAGCATAGATGTGTTTTTATTAACTTCAGCTTGGAGAAGCTGCATTCTCCACTGGCAACTGTTACAGGAAGTGTTAGAAGTATGCACAGAGCAACAAAAGCATTTAGAAGGAGGGTGGTCATCTTATTTGTGCACATATATTCCACAACAGCCTTTGGAGTTGATCCTGCTGAAATGTATCTCGAAAGGGCTTTCAGTTCATCCCCTAAATCACTTGCATCAATATCGCGCATGTCATCATGTGTCAGCACTGTC
The DNA here is from genome assembly GCF_965152275.1 of Natator depressus. Taxonomy (NCBI): domain Eukaryota; kingdom Metazoa; phylum Chordata; order Testudines; family Cheloniidae; genus Natator; species Natator depressus. Next base: position 139,621,338 of record NC_134235.1, on the reverse strand, counting down.
TCTAGTGCCCTGCATTGCTGGTGTAGGTCTTCTTCAGGTATAGTGAGGAGTTTTGGAATATCATACAATATCCCAAATGTACTGCTGTGTTCCTTGAGCTGCATGAAACGTTCTTCAACTGACTGTATTGCACAATTTAGTACCTGGTTAAAGAATTCAACTTTGAATTGTTGTTTGGGGTCTCTTATGGGATTATCCCGTGCCTCATAATCAAAATGTCTTCTTCTTCGGAGACTCTTATATTCTTGAATGGGTGCGAAAATAACTTCAGTGTGAAGTTACTCTGCCAACTTCTGTGCACTTTTCAGAACATTTTGAAATCCCTCATCTGACCAGTAAGACTGTAGGTATGACTGCTTTGTCCAGTTGTTCCATTGCTCCAGATATATCAAGGTCAACACCTTGGAGTCTCTTGCTTACAACATTTATTTCAAACAGTATGTCATGCCACAACACTAAGCCACACAGAAATTTGAAGTTATGTATTTTCCATGAGGCGCTGGAATGAGGCTGGGGCCCCATGTAGCCCAAAAGTGAGGATGGTATACTGGAATAGCCCGTCCGGGGTAGAGAACGCTGTCGTTTCTTTAGTTTCTTTGGTCAGGGGAATCTGCCAATACCCTTTTGTTAGATCCAGCGTAGTCAAAAATTGGGAACTAGCCAGTCGGTCAACCAGTTCGCTGATGCATGGTGTGGGGTGTGCATCGAATTGGGATACTTCATTCAGTCCATGAAAGTCATTACAGAATCTCGTGGTACCATCAGGTTTAGGCACTAGAATGATTGAACTGGACCACTGACTGTAAGATTCTTCAATAACCCCTAATTCTAACATTTTCTTTACTTCGGCCTTGATTTCTTCTCTTTTGGCTGCTGGGATTCGGTAGGGTCTCTATGTTACCTTGGCTCTGGGTATCGTGCGGATATGGTGATAGGTCTCAGTCGTCTGCCCCGGTTTTGTAGAGAACACATCTCGGTTGCGATTAATCTTGTCGGCTGCCTCGATCTTTTGAATATCTGCCAGGGAGCACGGCAGATACTCACTGTGACCCTCCACATAGCCCTTCTCTCTCTAGTGGCAAGGGTTACAGCCTACTGAGCCATTTTCATCATAAGCCAGCAAGGGAGGTGAGGAGAAGCCATCCTCCCTCGCAGAGTCTCTGTTGTCTCCCTGTCTCAGTGATTAATCGGGGAGGGGAGGGGGGAGCCCAGGCCCGCCCTCTACTCCAGGCTCCAGCCCAGGGATCCTAATAGTAGCTGCTATGGTAGCTATCTTTTTGGAAATAGGACGTGTACAATTCCCTGGGTCACTTCCCCACAGCAGCCCCCTCTCCATATCTCCTTCACCTTTACGTCAGGGAGTCCTTCCTTGCACCTGATATGGTTTGTACTGCTTAGTTCCTCCAACAGCACGGCTTCCTCCTACAGCTCCTCATGCATGCACCCAACTGACTAACTGGGAGGCTTTTAACTAGTTTCAGCCAGCCCCTAATTGGCTTCAGGTGTCCCAATCAACCTACCTAACTTCCCTGCCTTCTGGAAAGATCTTAATTGGCCCCAGGTGTCTTAATTGACCTGGAGCAGCTGCCATTTATTTATCCTGGTAACAGGGAATTGTTTAGCCTGGGGCTAATATATCTGTCTCCCACTACTTTTCTATAGCCATCTGGCCTTGCCCCGTCACAGTATGTTTCTGGTGATTCCATTTCCCTCTGCCACTGTTCTCCCACGAAAAGTTCCTGTCATAGCATTATCCTCCATAATGGCAACTATGGCATCATCTATCTTCCCAATTTGATGTTTGATAGGTTTTATCGCCTCCACTCAGCTTTCCCATCATGTGGCACTCAATGGTTTCAGTTTCAGAGAGGATGTTCCCAGATGTTGCTTCAAAATTTGTCATGGATGAGTTGATGCAGAGAAAAATACACAGATGCTTTGAATTACATTAAAAAATTCAGCAGCCTCACTAGAAGCTGATGCTTCATCACTGACCATCAAGTTCAATGAATGAGAACTGCATGAGACAAAAAAAGCTCGAGGGTTTAACTCTTGAATCCATGTCTGCACTCCTCTGTTCTTTCCTCTCATGTTGGCACCATTATCATAGCCCTGACCTCTCATGTCAGCTATTGCAATTCCCGTATCTTCCAGCTTTTTAAGAAGCACATTTGTCATATGTCATATGTCAGCTCCTGTAGTATCATCAATGTCACTAAATTCTAGAAAATGCTCTCTGACAGTCACCATTGCAGGGACATTTTCACTAGGTTCTGTTGTTGTTACAAAATGCACCATTAAAGTCATTTGTTCCATATGGCTGATGTCAGGTGTGCAGTCCAGAATAACAGAGTAATATCTTGCTGACTTCAGATCTGCCACAATCTTCTGTTTGACTTTTGTTGCCAGTAACAGTATGATCTCATTTTGAATTGTTTTTCCAAGGTAGTGGTTTGTGTACATTTCTTGGGTGGTGACTCTTCTTAGATGCTCCTGGAGTACAGCATCGAACTCAGTCATCAGTTCCACAATTTTAAGGAAGTTTCCATTGTTTGGCACATGCAGCTGATCTGAAGTGCCACGCAGTGCTAGGTTTTGGGTAGCAAGCATTCTCACAGTGGCAATGAGCCTTTTCAGAACATTTTGCCAGTAAAGAGACTCTGATGCAATCTTCTCTTGATGCTGATCATCTATGGTGGCCTTTAACCTTAGTCTCATCTCAAGCTCTTTCCACCTATGAAATGCTCTGTGTTGATTTCCTGCCTTCTCATGGCATGCCAGTTTTCTAGCCAGATTTTTCCAGTCCTTTGTTCCTGTAGAATCCGATGTGTCTGGAACATTAGACTGGAAGAGTTTGCAACAAAAACAGTATGCAGCATTCTGGGTTTTTGAGTACATAAGCCATGGCCTTTCCACTTTGTCACCATTGGGGATTTCATGCCAGTAATGTGTTAGATGAAAACTTCTATTTTCATTGTCTTTGGGGAACATGAAGTTTTTCACTTGCTGTGACCCATGCAGCACAAGGCAGTCCCACAAGCTACCACTTAAGTGGGTCCACAGTACTGGATCATTTAGACTTAAGGAACTAAACTCAGCAGCAGCTGTTTCTTGCGCCTCCACCACACTCTTCTCTGATCTACACTTTTCTTCGGGAATGTGCATGGTTACATCCATTTGAGATGGAGATATGGATGCTGCAGTAGCTGCCAGGTCACCTGCACTCTGACTAACTGGAAGATCAGGCATCTCCTCACCACTCACGTCCTCACTGGGGCCGGAAGGCTCACCGTGAACATTTGTGTCTATGAGTAACAGCCGTGTTAGTCTGTATTCGTAAAAAGAAAAAAGAAAAGGAGTACTTGTGGCACCTTAGAGACTAACCAGTTTATTTGAGCATGAGCTTTCGTGAGCTACAGCTCACTTCATCGGATGCATAGCATATCGTGGAAACTGCAGAAGACATTATATACACACAGAGACCATGAAACAAAACTTCCTCCCACCCCACTCTCCTGCTGGTAACAGCTTATCTAAAGTGATCATCAAGTAGGGCCATTTCCAGCACAAATCCAGGTTTTCTCACCCTTCCCGCCCCCCACACACACACATACAAACTCACTCTCCTGCTGGTAATAGCCCATCCCTCTTTGAAACCTCTTTATAATGCGCATGATAATCAAGGTGGGTCATTTCCAGCACTAATCCAGTGCTGGAAATGACCCACCTTGATTATCATGCGCATTATAAAGAGGTTTCAAAGAGGGATGGGCTATTACCAGCAGGAGAGTGAGTTTGTATGTGTGTGTGTGTGTGGGGGGGAAGGGTGAGAAAACCTGGATTTGTGCTGGAAATGGCCCTACTTGATGATCACTTTAGATAAGCTGTTACCAGCAGGAGAGTGGGGTGGGAGGAAGTTTTGTTTCATGGTCTCTGTGTGTATATAATGTCTTCTGCAGTTTCCACGATATGCTATGCATCCGATGAAGTGAGCTGTAGCTCACGAAAGCTCATGCTCAAATAAACTGGTTAGTCTCTAAGGTGCCACAAGTACTCCTTTTCTTTTTTCTTATTTGTGTCTATGTATCTCAGGAGAGCTCCTTCCTGCTTAGATAGAAAAGCTTCCTTTGCTTTCTTTCTTTTTCTTCTTTCACTCATGACTGCTGTTCTGTGCCAGCTATAGTGACTCTCAACAATCAGTTGAAGGGGACAAATAAGCAGGCTGGTAGCAGGGCCTGAGTGAGGGAAGATATCAGTGTCTTAAGGTCCTAACTGGCTCCTACTACTTCAGTTGACTGCCTGTTCTCCTCAAGTGGGTTCAGGGAAGCAGCAGGAAACAGGAAGCTCCCTGAGAAGCTGGTGTTAATCAGTCCAAGCTTCTGGGGGTGCTAGAGAGGTACATAAGAGGCTCCTCTTCCACTCTCTCCCTGCAGTTCTTGCTGCTTTCTGTTATTCCCTCTCACCTTTTCTCCTGCCTGCCTGTTATGTCTCTTGTGCCCTCCTTCCTCCAGCATAGCACTCCAGCATCTCTGTGCATCTAGAGCAGAGAGAATACATATGCACCAGCAGCAGACACAATTTTCTACACTTTGGTCCTAGTGGTTCCCTCCCACTGAGGCCGCCTCAGTTCTCCTCATGGTAAGGCCAGCCCTGCCAGACTGTCACTGAATTATCCTTGTTTTGGGCCATGCTGTGGGAGCAAAGCAACCGTAGCCAAACACACAGGAGGATCACTCCTAGGCAGAGGAATCCTCCAGTGGTATAGAGCTGGTGTAGTGACTCCTATGATGAGCCCCCTCCCTGCACTCTGTGGTTGGGGAAAGTGGATATGGGTCTTCCCTGTGCTCTGGAAGTTCCCAGCTGCCATCATGGCTCCTTGGGGCCATCGCCAACCAGCATAATTTATAATAGGAATTAGGGTGCTCTTATTTATGTTTGAGGAACCAAACCTTTCACCCTCCTGAGCTGTGCTGCGTGCTCCTTGACCAAAGTTGAGTATCAAGGACCAATGTCCTTGATGTCCTTAAGGAATCAATTTTGAAGCACCTGAAGGAGAGAAAAGTGATCATGAACAGTCAGCATGGATTCACCAAGGGCAAGTCATGCCTGACCAACCTGATTGCCTTCTATGAGGAGATAACTGGCTCTGTGGATGAGGGGAAAGCAGTGGACGTGTTATTCCTTGACTTTAGCAAAGCTTTTGATATGGTCTCCCACAGTATTCTTTCCAGCAAATTAAAGAGGTATGGGCTGGATGAATGGACTATAAGGTGGATAGAAATCTGGCTAGATCATCGGGTTCAATGGGTAGTGATCAACGGCTCGATGTCTACTTGGCACCCAGTATCAACTGGAGTGCCCCAAGGGTCGGTCCTGGCGCCAGTTTTGTTCAGTATCTTTATTAATGATCTGGAGGATGGCTTGAATTGCACCCTCAGCAAGTTTTTAGATGACACTAAACTGGGAGGAGTAGTAGATATGCTGGAGGGTAGGGATAGGATACAGAGGGACCTAGACAAATTAGAGGATTGAGCCAAAAGAAATCTGATGAGATTCAACAAGGACAAGTGCAGAGTCCTGCACTTAGGATGGAAGAATCCCATGCACTGCTACAGACTAGGGACCAAGTGGCTAGGCAGCAGTTCTTCAGAAAAGAACCTAGGGGTTACAGTGGACGAGAAGCTGGATATGAGTCAACAGTGTGCCCTTGTTGCCAAGAAGGCCAATGGCATTTTGGGATGTATAAGTAGGGGCATTGCCAGCAGATCGAGGGATGTGATCATTCCCCTCTGTTCGGCATTGGTGAGGCCTCATCTGGAGTACGGTGTTCAGTTTTGGGCCCCACACTACCAGAAGGATGTGGAAAAATTGGAAAACGTCCAGCGGAGGGCAACAAAAATGATTAGGGGACTGGAACACATGAGTTATGAGGAGAGGCTGAAGGAACTGAGATTGTTTAGTCTGCAGAAGAGAAGAATGAGGGGGGATTTGATAGCTGCTTTCAACTACTTTCAACTGCTTTCAACTGCCTTCAACTGAAACAACTGCTTTCAACTGAAAGGGGGTTCCAAAGAGGATGGATCTAGACTGTTCTCAGTGGTAGCAGATGACAGAACAAGGACTAATGGTCTCAAGTTGCAGTGGGGGAGGTTTAGGTAAGATATTAGGAAAAACTTTTTCACTAGGAGGGTGGTGAAGCACTGGAATGGGTTACCTAGGGAGGTGGTGGAATCTCCTTCCTTTGATGTTTTTAAGGTCAGGGTTGACAAAACCCTGGCTAGGATGATTTAGTTGGGGATTGGTCCTGCTTTGAGCAGGGGGTTGGACTAGATGACCTCCTGAAGTCCCTGCCAACCCTATGATTCTATGATTCTGTGTGTTACTTTCATTTTTGTTTTCTCATCTAAATACTATATAGTTAGTGGGTTGATACATCTAATTAGTATCAGAATCAGGGAAGAGAGTTTGTGAGTGCAAAGTCTATAGATACAAAGGGTTACAATAGTGCACAAAAGGGGTAGAAAGGTGTTTTAAGAAGTCATTGACGTAGGACGAGATCTCATTTTAGCCTGAGGTTTCCTTCAGTGGGCATTGTCTGCTCAAGGATATCAATATCTCTGAGAAGGTACCACTAAGCAATTTCAGGTTTCCCAAAACTTCCACGAAGGTATCAGGCAAATGTGGTTGGGGTTGTGAGGGTGGAAAGGAAGCAACTGTGCAAATTTACAACTCTTTGTTGGGTGTTTGATCTATATTGCCTGTCAGGGTTGTGTTGACAGTAGTCCCGATAGTGGGAGCCTGACAAAATGTAGAAGTGTAAATCAGTAATAACAGCACCCTTTCATTAATGTACTCTGTCAATCATTATAGACCAATGGTGGAAAATTTATTGCCTTTGTTATAGTAAGCTAAGGCTTTATTTTAATTTTTGTCTTCAGTAGAAATAAACATGAAGTATAGCCAATTAAGAGATCTGTTATTAATGATCAACTTTGGCTCATATATAAACCTAGGAATAACTTCCTACAATTCTGGTTTTCCACATTTTTATAGGTAACTCGAGGTGGGTCAGTGGCATGGATGAAATTGAACTGGATTGGAGAACTGCTTTCAAAGATGTCGTCTTATAAACACATTATTGTTTGTATCCTCCCTATGACCACCACCACCTCTACCCCTTCCTCCCCAAGGATCTTCTCTTTTTCCCTCTCCCCCACACTTAAATTACCTGTGTCACACCTGCTAGTCTTCCACCTGAAAAGGGAAGAAGTGTAGGTCTTTGAAATCCCACCATTGCTGCTTATCATGATGATGAATGCTGTATGAATATCTAGATAGGTAAAATGATGAATGATATGTAGCTTCAGAACAATATGCATTTTTCCCTCCTACAGTGGCTGAGCAAGCTGCGTCTGCAACATTTTTAGCTCAGGAGTAAAGGACTGATTTATTTTTGTCTTTTATTGCTACTTGTGTTGCTGAGAGGTTAGAAAAGTTGCTGTGCAGTGTTACATTTCAATTAGCAAAATTAAATTCTAGTATGGCCTAGCATTACTGTTTTGCTGCTATAGGAATGAGACATATTAAAAAGTAGGAGAGGGTAAGTATTTAAAAATGCCCAATTAAATTTGATCAAGGCAAAACATTAGAACAAAAAGTTTGTAGCATGACAATTAAAGGGCCTCATCCTGCATTCCTTGCTCAGACAAAATTCTAATTTACTTCAGTGGGCGTTTGCTTGAATAGAGTACAGGAACTGTGTGCTTCTAAGTGCTTTGGATATCACATCAAATTTGCATGCATAGACAATATGTAATTTATAATTGCTACTGAAAAATATGCTGAACTGCAATTCATATTATAAATCATGTGATGGTTTTTCCCTTATTTTTAAGAAAGCATACAGAGCTAAAGTGTTTGGTCTATGCTTTATCTTTTGAATTGCTTTTGAGAATGTAAATTGGTTTCTATTCCAAATAAAATAGTTGAACAGGCATTCTGCAAAATCACCCCAGATTTCAACTGGCAAGACACACTGGGTTGTTTAGACAACGACAAATATTACCAGAACACATTAATAACTGGAGAAATGCAAGTGAATATATGTAGTCAAATACATGAGTCATTAATATTATACATGTACCTATATACCTACATAGTTTATTCAACATAGTTGAGCTTGAGTTAAATTTTGCACTCTATTTGTATATTAGGTATACACACATTTGTTTGGTTTGGGTTTTTTGTCTTCTAGTTAGCTGGTGAGGCCTCAACTGAAGTAGTGTCCTGTTTGGGCACCACACTTTCAGAAAGATGTGGATAAATTGGAGGGTCCATAGGAGATGAACAAAAGTGATGAAAGGTTTAGAAAATTTAACATATGTGAAAAGGTTAAAAGAACTGAGAAAAGGAGACTGGGGGTAGAGGGGACCTGGTAACAGTCTTCAAATATATTTAGAGCTGCTATAAAGAGGTCAGTGATCAATTGCTCTCCATGTCCACTGGAGGTAGGACAAGCAATAATTGGTGTAATCTGCAGCAAGGGAGATTTAGGTTAGATATTAGGGGGAAAATTTCTAACTGTAAAGATAGTTAACATTGACATAGGCTTTCAAGAGAAGTTGTAGAATCCCCACGACTGGGGGGCTTTTAAGAACAGGTTGGACAAACACCTGTCAGGGATGTTCTAGGATTACTGTCTCAGTGTAGGGGGGCTGGATTAGATGGCCTCTTCAGGTCCCTTCCAGCCCTGCATTTCTGTGATTCTGTGATTTAATGCAGGATCAGGCTTTCCAGTGGGGTCAAACCAAATAGTTTAATTTATGGATTGTTCTTTTTTCTGTATTACCTGGGAAATTCCAGGTGTTTTTTAAAAATGGGGTGAGGACGGGAAGAGATCATCCAGATTCTTCCATGCCACACACACAATTATCCATGTACTTAACAGATGTATTGTGAGACTGTATTAAGTAATGTTTGTAAAGTGCCAAACACAAAGTATTATTCAGATGAGTCAGTGGCTGGGGTGGCAATGTTAGGGGGCTTATTCCTTCACCCACTTACTTCCCTGGTCCTTCTCGCATGAACAGAGAGCAACAATACCCAAAATCCAAAGGTGCAAACAATTTGATGTTTATTGGGGTGAACTTCCAGCAAGCATGATTCCAGTTTCCTTCCTTAGTGTCCCCCTTCCCAGCTCTGACACAACAGAGCCTTACCTGTGTCCCTGTTCCCATTCCTGCCCTTAGCCAAACATGATTCCAATTTCCCCACCCCCATTCCCTGTTCCCATTTCCCCCCCACACACACACACACCCCATTTCCTGATTGACTGCAGACTATATAGTAAAACTTGAGTTCCGCTTAGCTATACCTTAACCAATCATTTTCCTGAAATTTAATGAACCAATCCTAACATATTGTAACATGATTATTTAACCAATTATATCCCACCACCTTAATTAGTTTACACCCAGCAAAATTAATTATACAGCAGACAGAAACAATCACAGACCCAAACAGAGATTATACAGACAAACAGTGGGGAAACGGGGACTACAGTGATAGAACAAACACAGAAATGAGGATTTCACATCCCAGCTATTGATAAGTGAGTTCTTGCCAGACAGGATACTATCAAACTAAGTTTCCTTTTACATCTTCTAGGCACTTCCCTTTCTCTGGAGGCGATAGGCATTATCAGGACAGGATTGTATTCCTAACAGCCCAATAGCACCTTCCTTCAATGTGACTAGTTTGGAATGTGAGGAGGTGACCGGTCACTTCCCAGCTTATGGCTGCCTCTGCTGCTTAGCCAAAGGCTTTAGCCTAAGAACAGGGCCTCAGACTGTCACAGTAAGAGAAGGACCTTACACCGGCAGACAGGGATTTTGATTTTTTCTTTTATACCTCTATAACTAGCCAAGTGATAAGAATACACCTAAATTCCTAGAGTATAGGCCTTTGCAGACAGGCCTGAATATCTATATTCTAACAGGCAATACACCTAAGGTGTCCTGGAGACTCAGTTTTCTTCTGATTCCTCTGTATGTAATATCCCCTCTGTGGGAGCAGATCCTCCATTATCGATGTAATTGTAATAATAATATCCTCGTCTTCTTAATACCTTGTAAGATTGGGTGGACTTTTAAAGTCCCTATAAATTTGAATTAAGTTGTATAAAGCTCTTCATGGTGCCCCCAATTTTGAAGTTGCTTTAGATTTACCTGAAAAAAGTCAACTATCCATTCTGAAATGTAGAGTGAGCAGAGAAAATCTAACTAACCGAAAATCCTTCGGCTCATGGGTGAAAAAAAATCTTGACTTAGACTCCTTTGCATATTGTTCACCTCCATAATCTTCTATATCTTTGATCCTCATGGGGTCCATCAGGTTTTACAGTGTGGACTCTGGAATCCTGAACATTCTTAACAGTAAAGGGTGAAAGGGGGAGGAGAGAGGAGAGAAATGAAGCTGTGCAATGGGAATGGGTGTACTTATTATAGCCCCTTGGGCCCAGAAATTGATGGCAGCATTGATGGCATCCTTCTCAAGTATCTTATTAGCATATTTTGGTCTTTGTCAGTCATGGTTATGTTAACAGTGGATTTTAGTTTCACGGACACAGTATGTCATCTGTGGTTAAAGGTATCATTCAGAATACAGAATTCCTACCTGTTCATATTTGCTTGTTCCATCTTTGCTTTCCCTCTCATTAATAAATATAAAATGAAATGTGAAATTACCCTGACCTTCTAACATATGAAACTTTGCTGCAGCATATGCATTTCAAATACCCTTTTATAAAAATTATTTGTCTCACTGATACACCCTTGCTGACAATTAGCAGGGGTAATCAATCTTTAAAGCTATGTTAGATTCTGACATTGACAAGTAGTTAGCATAATTACCCTTCTTGCTGATGCTTTGCATTATGAGACACAGAAAAAATATTTTGAGAAATTGTTACAGTATAGAGGGGAGGAAGTGCATAGAGATAGTGACATTCAGTGGGCTCTCTCAGATACCTTCTTTGAAAAGGAGACAATGTAATAATGGGCTTAGAAACAGATCTCTCAAGCTAAAACAGATTTACATGAAAGAGATTTCAAATCATTGAGTGGGATTTTAAATGTCTCATTGAAACATATCATCTGTGTAGGATGAAAAGACTTCATGGACTACCTTAAAATGAATCCAAAATGAAGGTATCTCACTCTAAATTGCTGAGATGTTGAAACTGTTAACGATGAATGGAAAAGTTTGAAAAATATTCTGGTAAACTAATACTAAAAATGAATACATAAAAGCTCAATGCCTAAACCAGATAATGTATCATTTGTATTTGCATGAAAAAAAGAATTTTCCCCATGAGTTCATGTTTTTGCTTTTACACTATTACTTCTTCTTTCCCAAAATCATCATCCTCTGATTAGGACGTGACAGTTCACTACTGAGCATTAAAACATCAAACAGGGTGTAAGCAGTAGGAGGAAATTAAACCTTAAATCCTTATTTTAATTAAATTGTAAGCAGTTAGAAATAAAGTTTAGTTTTGGTCTTTTAAATCTCTGTCTGTTGCACTCACACATGCATGTACCCAGAGCAGACATTTGGAAATCACCTCACCACTTTCCATGACACGTGGTAAAGATTACAGATGATAAATGTGTGTTAGACATCATTGCTTATGGCTCCCCATCCATATTCATTCCTTGCCCTCTCCACACTGTCTTTCCTCATCACTTTACAGGGATCCTTCCTTGACAGCCTATTACAAGAAGAAGTGGCCTTGTTAGGCTGCTGCAAGAATGCAGGGAAATAGGCTTCTACTCCTAACATTTCTTTATTCTGAAGAAGAAAAGAGTTATTATTCTTCCTGTCCTAGACCTCAGGAGACTGCACAAGTATATATGCTGCCTCAGATTCAGGATGATAATACTTACAGCCATCATTTCATCTCTTGTGGCTCAGGACTGGTTTGTGGCTTGACATACAGGACAAATACTTGCGCATTGCCATCCACCTGGTCCACAGAAAGTACCTGAGATTTACAGTGGGGCCAATTCATTACCAGTACAAAATAGACTCTCCACTGCAATGAGAGTCCTTATGAAATACCTTGCATGGTGGTGGCAAACCTAAAAAAGAAAGGAATCCATGTTTTACCATGTCTAGGCAACTGTCTGATTGGGGCAGATCACATGAGGAAACACTGAAAGCCCTAGCTGCACCCTCTCGCTCTTCATTCCACTAGACTTCCTGGTGAACAGGGAGAAATTGTTTCTTATCTCATCACAGACGATAGAGCTTGTAGGGGCCAAGATAGATTCTATGACAATGAGGCCTTACTTGCCAGAGGACAGATTCCTCCCACTTCAGTCATTACTGAATATGGATAAAATTCACTTGGTTACAACAATGCAAACATGGGCTTTGAATTGCAAGGGAACCAAAGGAGTGTTGTGGTCACTCCACCCTTTATGCCCATGCATAGGAGCATGAGGAAGCACAGGGTGCATGTGTGGCCCCTATAGACACTGTCATGCAGAAAAGAATCCACGCTTATGTGCATGAAACTCATGAGCACCTATAGTGGGATCCTCACTAACTGCATCTTGAAAAAGCACAGCTTTATAGGGTAAGTCACTGTTCTTTTCTTAAGCTACATTGAGCTCTCTCCTTGGCCAGCTGGTTCAGTTGGAAATCTGAATGAGGAAGTTGTCCAGAAAACTGTTATGGTATTTGAAAGATGCAGTCATAAAGGTGATTGAGTTGATCACAGCTGGAGGGGACAGTTCAGCTAAGCCTGAGGCAAAAAAAAGAGTGACACTCTTGCAGAAAGTTTCAGTTTATTACAATTCTTGCAATGCTGTAACAGTGCTGAATATTTGTGGTCATGGGTATTGTGTTGAATTTACCTGCCTTCACCGCAGTATTGCTTGTGTGATGAGAATATTGCTAGACTTTATGGACATGTATGAAAGACACTATAGTAACTAACACTGGTAATTCATTAAATGCCTTTTGTGCTGCTTCTACTTATACCTCAATGTCTGTTGTCATATTCAGAGACAGGTCATTTGACTTGAGAAGAAGGGACTGTTTGAACTGAAACTGCTAGTTCATGTAGAGTGGAGGCAAAAGTAAACACATTTTAATTCCACCAATGAGAATACCATTGAATACTGGTAGAGAAGTGCACCTCAATATGTGTCTAAATCAGCTGCCAGCTTCTAAAGCACCACCTCATTTGGTAGGTGAGAATATAGTGCCCAGTGAAAACTTACTGGATTTCTAGATCCAGTGAAACTACAAATATCTTTCTTTGCATCACACGTCATGAGGCAAAGTGTTATAGTACAATTGAAAGGAAACCAACCAGTGGTACCAAGCAACTGGTGGATTTCCTTGCAAAGCCAAGAAGAGATAAGGAGAAGCATGGAGAAGTTCAGCAACCCTCAGTGCGATCAGTCAGACATAGAACCAGACATTCAAAGGAATTGCACTCATCTCTTATTCTGAAGAAGATACGCAGCCACAGACTGCTGTAACTCAACACTTTCTATTGACCTACATCTTATAAAAGCTCTGCATCAACAGAGGTTGTAGGTGATATTCAAATAAGAAGTGTCATTGGCACAAAATATTAGAATATTAAAGGGGGAGCTGTCAGCAAACCCTGTATTTGTCAGCCGACCGGGACATGGTGGTCTAGCCTGGTGGTCAGAGCAGGCAGCAGGCCTAATGGCTGGTGTCAGAGCCATAGTCAACAGTCAGGAGCCAAAGCCAAGGGTCAAACCGGAAGGCAGAATCCATATACTAGAGCCGTTGGTGAAGCTGGAGTCCATAGTCAGGAGCCAGAGCCAAGGATCAAATGGGAGGGCAGGAATTGAAGGTATCAGGCCGGGGCAGGGTGGACCTCAAGGCAGGGACAGGACAGAGGCTAGGCTGGGTGCAAGGCAAGAGTAGCAGGAACAAGGTAACACATGAGCAGACACAGTGGTGGGCATGAGCGTTGAGAAGCCAGTGAGCTGTTGCTGGCTTAAGAGACAGCCTGTTGGCCTCTGCAGCCAGTCAGGTGGCAGGGCTAATCAAACAGCCTGCTGCAGGCCAGCTGTAGGGTGAGGCAGCCTGGAGACTAGCTCTGCTGCAGGCCTTGGTTCCTGACAATATTTAGGTTGCCTAATACTTTCCATTAGAAAATAGTTTTGTAACCTTTTTTTGACAAGCTCAGTTATTTGCAGCAGGGCTTTGATATCTGACAGGGAAAATGCTTTGGGGTTAGAGAGCTGTGTTTTGCTCATCCCATGAAATTCTTTTCAGATATGACAAAGAAACTTTTGTAAATTATCATTTTCCTGCTGTGGCTGGAATTGTCACTACTTGATTTTGGCACCATGCCAAAAAGCCTGAATATTCGAAGGCTCAGCCCTTGTGGTACACACTGTTCTGGGAAACCACAGGAGCAGAGACTCTGCTCAGCCACCAGAGCAGCTCTAATGGTGGAGGGGAGGCAAGGGGAAGAAAGCTAAGCTGTTTATTTTGACCACCTTCCTGAACCAACACATGACTCCAGCAGTCCATCCTTCTTGCTGGAGGGACCACGTGGAGCAGCACAATCACCCAGTGGAGCAGCTGCAGGTACAATTAATAATAACTTGAAAGCAGGAACTCATGAGTTCTAGAATCAGCTCTTCTATTGACTGGTGTGATTCTGTACTCTTTACAACTCTTATGACTAATAAATATCTAAAACCCCAGTGAAAGGTCACACCAGCTGGGAAGGGAGCACAGTTCTCTACTATGAAAGACCCAAACCCCATCTACTATGGCACACTGCTTCATAGCAAGAATCTGCTATATCTTTGTTGGCTATGTTGTCTGTAAAATGGGGCTACTTTTATAGGTCACCCATTTTTTCAGTGTGTTATGCACCTTTCTCTAGTGGCTTGTTCACATAGGATAATAGTCTTCTGCTGACAATTTAGGACCTGATCCTGTACTGCTGTAGACAATGGAAGTTTAGCAGTTGACGTCAATGAGAGCAGGATCAAGGGACCTAATGTAATTAATTCTGTTTCCCAAGTCGTAAAAGTCTGCACTTAAGGCTCAGGATGGGGGTTGTCACTGTTGCACAAGTTTGGTGCCCCATTATGGGGCTCACTTACCCTGCTGGTTCTGCAGCTATGGGGTGTGGGTGTGAGTGGGGGGAGGAAATTGGCAATATCTCCCAAGACTTGTGGTGCCAAAACAAGCTGTCACTTACAGTAGATTGTGCAGACATTCTTAATATGATCCTCCATCTCCTGTCTTACATGGTTTGATGAGCAGTGAAATAGTTAATAAAGATTACATGAAAGCCTAGATTCTGGAGCACAAGAAGGCAACAAGCATGAAAGTAGTGCTAATACACAATACAATTATGTACTAAACCCTGATTTTATGTGAAAATTGCAAGTCTTCGGCTCCAACTGCTTTTGAGTTACTACAGAGCTAAATAGATACATTTTAAAATATTAACATTGAAACATTGTCAGAGCCCTACAACTGAACAAGCTAGCTAGCCCTAACACTCTCACAAAATCATCTTTAGCCTAAAGCCAAAGATGAGCAATTTCAGACTAAATGGTGGGTATTTTAAACATAGAATGGGGTGCTAAATAGAGCTAATGGAAGTATAATAGGGTCTTGCAAGCAGAAATGTGATTCTGTAGTCAATGTGCTTTTTGGTAAAGTTTTGTTCTTTAACAAACAAAACAAAAACTTCCTTGCTTCTTTCTGGAAGCTATTCATTCACTTGCACTTTGCATTTTGAGTAAATGGCATTTTTAAAACAATTGTCATCCTCTAACCCCCCCCCCCCACACACACACACTCCTCTTGTATAAGATTAAATTAATAGGTGACTCAGGCCTTTGGTAACCCCTGTATGATCCAGAAACTCGAAACCATGCCTTTTCTGTTCCAGAGCTGTGATATGGTGAATCTTGTTTTGCATACAAATCAGCTAATGGGTTAGTTCACAGAATAATTGAATTCTCAGTAGGTAACTCTGCACATGCTGGTTCAGCAAAGGAAAGTTAAAATAGGGAAACAGAAGCAAACAGAATTGCTGTACTACATTTGAGAATGCCTGTCTTTTTAGATTGAACTCCCTTAGCTATCAGTGGTCATGTAATTCAGATCAATCAAGCTCTAAAGCTTCCTCATTTGATGCACAGTTTATTCAATGGTTTGGGTTTTTTTATAGCCAGGTGTCTTGAAATACATGAATACTTGTGATTCCAAACAAAGAGAAGGAAATGAAAAAGGAAGCATTGTCCCCTTTAATAATGTCATGTCCTCTTCCTATTATTAAATAAATTACATCTTCATCAACAAAAATCCTCCCAGCCATTGCAAAATAATCCCAAACTTTTGTTAATCCCTGCTCTGTGCACAGGATGCTGTTTACAGATGCACAACACCAGAAATAATAATGAAGATCAGTTTTATTTATAAAAGTCACTATTATTTATCACATTCAAGGTTGTATGTTTGTCAATGATCATAAAGAATTTTTGGAAATTTGTGTAGTCCATATTTGTACACAAATGCATGTTGTTACATCATTAAGCATAGATTGCCCTGATGCATTTATAGATAATTTCCCTCTAGCTAAGAATCCAGATTTAAAATTAATTCTGTAACACTGATAATATTATAATAAGGAAAAATATAATGATCCTGATCTTATTATTGAGTCAGAGATTCACTTTTTCACTTATTCAGGGTGTTGACAAAAAGTAATCTTTAGAGTTAGAGAACAGCCCTAAATTTTTTAATCTGATTTTACCTGGGAGTTAAAAGCAGGAAGGCTAATTCTACAAATTATAATTGCTTCTTTGTCACTTCCATGTTATACCAATTTATGTAAATGACATCAGATCTATTACTGGTAGAGTAGTAGACATCTATGGTGATTTAAAATGAAATTATATAATACAGAAATCAACACAAGATAAAGGATATGTTATGATTGCAAAGTACACATTTATTTACATTTCTTTAAATCATCTATGTAGACACCTCTAGATACTTTTACAAATACTTAGACTAGACAAAACAGTAGACCTCAGCACCTCTGACATTAAGGCCAATCTGATATAGGAGCCAAAATGTGGATGTAAGATCCTACTTTGGGCACTTAGGTTAGAAAATTTTGGCCTAAATCTTATGACTATATAATCACATTCATCTGTATGGTGGTGACGTCAAATGTTTTACGCCAGGCTGTTTTATATAGACTATTAACACATTTGTTCCTAAGATGGGTGATCATTTCCTGTTGACTGACTTTGCAATGGGCTATGTAGGGTGTACCATTTCTATCTTTTTTGTCAACGTGAGCTATCAAGTTTCATTCTACAATATTTGTTTAGCAGCTCTCATTTTCATATTTGGCCACATTTCCCTATGCAGTGTGTGTAGTGTAGGTGAATGTTACAAATTGTGCTGGTAACCCTAATGTAATATGAAATTTTATAATTTATACACATCAAATGTAGTGCTGCAACAACAACAAAAATTCTCCACACAGTGAGCACAGGCTTCTGGAGTACAAAAAAGGACTTGCCCTTTGAGGAGTCCAACCACTTTAACAAGAAGACTGATGAGACACCAAGACAATCCTCTGCTCCCTGGGCATTTGGGTCCCAGCTCTTAAGAGAAAACACTGTAAGCAAGTGTATAAGCCAAAGCCTCCCCCGCAACCTTTCTGTCACCACCATCCAAAAGAACTGCTACACAAGCACCAGAAGGTACAAAGACTGAGGTATGCAGCCTCCTCCATTCTGGCATTATCTGCTCAAACTCATCCACCAACTAGCGATTACTTATGACAGGATGCTCAAGAACAGCATGCCTTTGGTGATGCCATCCCCTGTGCTCCTCCCCTGAACTTCTTGTGGCACCTAGCATACTTCACCCACAACTGGAGGGCAAAAAATGGACAACTGGGTCTTGGATATCCTCCACTCTAGCTCCATCGAGTTTCTTTCCTTTCCGCCATACAAATCTCCTTTTCAGCCCTTCTTCAGGGACCACTCTTCTTAGGTGATCCTCTGTCAGGAGGTGAATTCTCTCCTCCAGTGAGGGGGTATAGAGTGAATGCCACCTCAACATCAAGGGGAATGGTTCTACTCCCAATATTTCATAGTCCCAAAGAAAAAAGGAGGATGGAGACCCATTCTCAATGTATGTCAATGGAATATTTTTATTTGCAAATGAATATTCTGCATGGTTATATTGGCATCCATAATTCCCTCCCCAGAGAAGGGTAAGTGGTTCGCAGCTCTCAATATGAAAAATGTTTATTTTCATCTGGACATATAGAAGGTTCTCCAGATTTCTGGTAGGACAAAAGCACTACCTGTTCAGAGTACTTTCATTCTCACTGGTAACAGCACCACGAGTCTTCAAGAAGGTCTTCTCAGTGGTGGTAGATCAGATGAGATGAAGGAGCTACGCTGTCTTCCTGTACCTGGACAGTTGACTCCTAACAGGTATCGCCAGCTAGGAAGTTCAGTCAGCAGTCTGTAAGGGACCGCAGGTCTTGAACGCCAGTGAACAGGACGCTTAAGAGCTAGTAAGCTCCAGCTAGTTACCTGCTAACAGTTGCTAGGGCAGAAGCTGAACCTCAACAGATGACTTCAATCCTGGAACCTGATTGACAGAATGTTGGGGGTCCTGATTGGTTCACAGCTTCTATATAAACGCAGCACAGGAACAGGAAGTTGTCCATGCAGCTGGGATCCACCCTGCTCTGGACTGTATGCCTTATGACTTTGACTACGTCAGGGAACTGATGGGCAGGATCCCCTGGGAGGCTAATATGAGGGGGAAAGGAGTCCAGGAGAGCTGGCTGTATTTTAAAGAAGCCTTATTGAGGGCGCAAGAACAAACCATCCCGATATGCAGAAAGAATAGCAAATATGGCAGGCGACCAGCTTGGCTTAAGAGAGAAATCTTTGGTGAGCTTAAACACAAAAAGGATGCTTGCAAGAAGTGGAAACTTGGACAGATGTCTAGGGAGGAGTATAAATATATTGCTCGAGCATGCAGGAGTTTAATCAGGAAGGCCAAAGCACAGTTGAAGTTACAGCTAGCAAGGGATGTGAAGGGTAACAAGAAGGGTTTCTACAGGTATGTTAGCAACGAGAAGGTCATGGACAGTGTGGGACCCTTACTGAATGGGGGAGGAAACCTAGTGACAGATGATGTGAAAAAAGCTGAAGTACTCAATGCTTTTTTTGGCCTGGTCTTCACAGACAAGGTCCGCTCCCAGACTGCTGCACTGGGCAGCACAGTATGGGGAGGAGGTGAGCAGCCCTCTGTGGTGAAAGAACAGGTTAAAGACTGTTTAGAAAAGCTGGACATTCACAATGCAATGCATCCGAGGTTGCTCAGGGAATTGGCTGATGTGATTGCAGAGCCATTGGCCATTACCTTTGAAAACTCATGGTGATCAGGGAAGGTCCCGGACAATTGGAAAAAGGCAAATATAGTCCTCATCTTTACTACAGACCAGTCAGCCTCACCTCAGGCCCTGAAAAAATCATGGAGCAGGTCCTCAAGGAAACCATTTTGAAGCACTTTGAGGAGAGGAAGGTGATCAGGAACAGGCAACATGGATTCACCAAAGGCAAGTCACGCCTGACCAACCTCATTGCCTTCTATGATGTCATAACTGGCTCTGTGGATATGGGGAAATTGGTGGACGCAATATATGTTGACTTTAGCAAATCTTTTGATACAGTCTCCCACAGTATTCTTGCCAGCAAGTTAAAGAAGTATGGATTGGATGAATGGATTATAATGTGGATAGAAATCTGGCTAGATCATTGGGCTCAGTGGGTAGTGATCAACGGCTCAATGTCTAGTTGGAAGCCGGTATCAAGTGCAGTGCCCCAGGAGTCAGTCCTGGGGCTGGTTTTGTTGAACATCTTCATTAATTATGTGGATGATGGGACGGATTGAAACTTCAGCAAGTTTGCAGATGACACTAAGCTTGTGGGAGAGGTAGATATGATGGAGGGCAGGGATAGGGTCCAGAGTGACCTAGACAATTTGGAGGATTGAGCCAAAAGAAATCTGATGAGGTTCAACAAGGACAAGTGCAGAGTCCTGCACTTAGGATGGAAGAATCCCATGCACTGCTACAGGCTGGGGATCGACTGGCTAAGTGGCAGTTCTGCAGAAAAGGATCTGGAGATTACAGTGGATGAGAAGCTGGATATGAGTCACCAGTGTGCCCTTGTTGCCAAGAAGGCTAACAGCATATTGTGCTTCCTTAGCAGGAGCATTGTCAGCAGATTGAGGGAAGTGATTATTCCCTTCTATTTGGCACTGGTGAGGCCACATCTGGAGTATTGCATCCAGTTTTGGGGCCCCCACTACAGAAAGGATGTGGACAAATTGGAGAGAGTCCAGCAGAGGGCAACGAAAATGATTAGGGGGCTGGAGCACATGACTTCCAAGGAGAGGCTGAGGGAACTGGGGTTATTTAGTCTGCAGAAGAGAAGAGTGAGGGGGGATTTGGTAGCAGCCATCCACTACATGAAGCAGGGTTCCACAGAGGATGGAGCCACTGGCTCAGTGGCGGCAGATGACCGAAGAAGGAGCAATGGTCTCAAGTTGCAGTGCGGGAGGTCTTGGTTGGATATTAGGAAAAACAATTTCACAAAGAGGGTGGTGAAGCACTGGAATGGGTTACCTAGGAAGGTGGTGGAATCTCCATCTGCAGAGATTTTTAAGGCCCGGCTTGACAAAGCCCTGGCTGAGATGATTTAGTTGGGGTTGGTCCTGCTTTGAGCAGGGAGTTGGACTAGATGACCTCCTGAGTCTCTTCCAACCTTAATCTTCTATGACAACTCTCAACTCCTGTTCCATGATTGTGCATGCTGGCTGTGAACACTGGGCCTGGTTGCTGACGACTCAGCCACGACACACTCTTATCTTTGCTTTACTTTGTGGCATCCTTGGGAATCTATGTAAACAGGGGAAAGTCTCCTATGATTCCTACAAAACGCATAGACTTAGTAGGAGCAACCCTAGACTCCACCTCAGCAAAGGCCTACCTCCTTATGGGCAAATTCCAGTCCATGAACAGCCTGGCAAAAAATGTCACCATCAGACCTTGAAGCACAAAGTCTGTCTTTCCTTGCTAGGCCACATGGCCATGTGTATCTATCTAATGGTGTTCGCAGGTTTCACCTCTGTTTTCTACAGACCTGACTTCAGTCTGTTTACTCATCAAATGGAGAAAACATGAATACCAAAGTAACTATCCCACCAAGGTCACAGCTTCTTTTGTATGGTGGATGAATCTAGAGCAGTTGTGTGCTATAGTCCCTTTCATTCTGCCCACACCCAACATGACCATAATCACAGACTCATAGGATGGGGAGCACACATGGGCAGTCACATGGCACAAAGCATGTGGTCTTCTCAGGAGGATATGATGCATATTAATCTCCTAGAACTAAGGGCAGTCCAAGTGGCCTCCAATGGATTCCTCCCGCTTGTGTGGTCCAGACATCCAGATAATGGCAGACAACATGATGACTGTCTTTGATATAAACAAACAAGGAGGAGCAAAATCTCTTCTTCATATGTAGAGGCAGTCCACTTAAGGAACTTGTTTATCCAGAACTATATCCCAGTGTTGGCAACATAACTTCCAGATGTGCAAAACTCTCTAGCAGACAATTGCAGAAGATATTTCTTCACAGACCATGAGTTGGTGATACACAGTTCAGTCCTGAACGAAATCTTCACTCAGCGGGGAACACCATCCTGGGACCTGTTCTCCTTCCAGGTGAACAACTTCAATCTGTACTGCTTCAGAGCAACACTAAGTTGGGACTCCATGGGAGATGCTCTTCTGCTATCCTGAACAGACCACTTGAGGTACGCCTTTTCTCCATCCCACTGCTACCACATGTTCTGCAAAAAAAAAAAAATTAATCACAACAAAGTCTGATTTCAGAGTCATTCTCATCGCACTCAATTGGCCCAGACACTTCTAGTTTCTGAATCTCCTATGAATGTCAACCCATCCTCTTATCAGCATCTGACCCTTCCCAGATCTGCTAACTCAGGAAAATGGCAAGATGAGACATCCCAACCCAGATGTTCTTGATCTCACAGCCTGGTACTTGGATGGGTGTCAGATCTACAACATTCATTTTCGGAGACCATTCAAACTATTTTCTATCACATCAGAAAAGATTCCACCAAAAAATGCTGTTTAGTTAAATCAAGGCATTTCTCTACCTGAGTGCAAAATAAGTTATCCACAGAAACAGCAGGTATTCCTGCTCTTTTAGACTACCTCCTCACCATCAAGATGTCGAGACTTTCCATTAGTTCATGGTGGGTCCACCTAACAGCAATCAGTGCCTTCTGTCTTCCGGGACAGGACTATTCTAGTTTTATTCACCCAATAACAATCAGATTCCTGAAGGGTCTCTCTAGGATCATCCTAACAGTAGTGAAGCCAACACCACAATGGGACCTCAATCTTGTACTTTCAGTGCTTACCAGCCCACCCTATGAACCATTGGTCACATGCTTGATGTCCCATCTGTCATGAAGGTCACCTTCCTCATCGCCACCACGTCAGCCAGAAGGATGAGTGAACTGGGAGTGTTCATGTAATTCATCATAATTATATTTCATAAGGAGATTTTCCTGCACCTCCCCCCGAAATTCATCTCTAAGGTAATTTCCAAGTTTCACATGTCTATCTACTCAGTTACTGCTATTCTTTCCAAAACCTCATGCTTCCAGTGAGGAGAGGAGCCTTTATTCCCTCAACGTCAGACAAGCATCAGTGTTCGACCTGCAAAGAATGAAACCAATTAGAAAAGTGCCTTACTCCTGGGGGAATTCTGTGCCACTGTGCAATGCAGAATTTTGCAGAAATTAACGTTGTGCGTGCAGAATTTTCTTTCCCCTACAGAAATGGGCTGCAGTGCTGTTAGCCACCACTAGGGCCACTGGACTTGGTAGAGCCCAGCTTGCACATAGAAGACACTGCTCGGGGGAGGGAGAGGAAGTTAGAGGGTTCTTGGCAGCTGCAGTTCCCCACCCACCCTGAGGAAAGGGGAGGGCAGCACGCAGGAAAATCTGTGCAAGCCTTGGACTGAGCATCAGGCTGTTTCTCCCTCTGGGTCCCCGGGCTCTGGGGAGAGGGGGACCAGTATCTGGGCAAGGGGGGCCGCAGCTGGGCTCTGGGGCGGGAGGGGTTGTGGGTGTCTGGCCGCCCGGCTGGGCCCTGGGGGCGGGAAGGGGGCAGAGAATCAGGAACTGGGTTGTCATAGGGATTTCTTTAATTTCTCTACTCCCCTGGGGAATTTTTGTGTGTGTCTGTATTGTTACAGACATACTTGCTGACAGGTATTTTGAAATAAATTACCAAAATAAATTAAATTGGCGTGATTATGTAGTGTTATTTTGACAAATAAAATTTGCAAAATTTTGCAGAATTTTAAAATATTGGGTGCATGATTTTTAATTTTTTTGTGGGCAGAATGCCCCCCGGAGTAATGCCTAGACTCTTTGTTTCTATAGCAGAGTGTTTACAGGGACAAGTGTTATCAGCTCAGAGACTCTCCAAGTGGATCTCCTGTTATCGTTTAGTGTATCTCCCTCCCCCAGACAGGGTGAGGGCCCATTTCACTAGAGCAACCTCAGTAGCATCTCCTTGATTAGTGCCTAAAAGGGAAATCAGTAAGGTGGCAACCTGGAGTACCATCCAGACCTTCACAAAGTATTATATTTTAGTCCAGGCCTTTTCTGAAGATTCAGCCTTTGGGACAGCAGTATTACAGGCATGTATACACATAGGGACCAGTATTCAAAGAAGAAATTGAGATTACTTACCTGTAACTGGAGGTTCTTTGAAATGTGTGATCCTTTTCTGTATTCCACTACCCACCCTGCTTTCCTTCTGTTTTGGATCATGTCTCTGTTCATTGTAGAGAAGGAACTGTATAAGCGGTCAGTCCACACTCCTCCTTATGAGACTAACCAATTTATTTGAGCATAAGCTTTCGTGAGCTACAGCTCAGTTCATCGGATGTAGCTCATGAAAGCTTATGCTCAAATAAATTGGTTAGTCTCTAAGGTGCCACTAGTACTCCTTTTCTTTTTGCGAATACAGACTAACACGGCTGCTACTCTGAAACTTCTCCTTATGTCCTCTGTACTGAGTATGTGGAACATCAGGATGCAGGAATGAACTAACAGACACTGATAGCAAATTGTCTGGTCTCAGGCACATGGCACGCATTCGTACCCATGTACAGAATATAGATAAGGGTCACACATCTGAAAGAAACTCCAGTTACTGGTATGTAATCTCTATATGTGCTCCTATCTCAATGCAATACCACCTGCTATGAAAATGTGATCATAAATTGGTTCGGTCACAATCAACATGCTATGCACTCCATTAATTCACACAGTAGATCTTTATTCAGAAAGTAAACATGTATTAGAAAAAATTAAAAGAACAGCAATTGCAGTAGCTGTACTACAGGGCAACATTTTTAGCCATCATCTCTTTCTCTTTCCTCTCCCTGACCCAACAATATCAATGGTTCACAGTGTCATTGGTTCTAGGAACCACATATTACCCTTTAACACAGTGGCGAGCAACCCTCAGCGGGCCACCAGACAGTTTGTTTACATTTGCATGGCCGCCTGCAGCTCCCAGTGGCCGCGGTTCTCCGTTTCCAGCCAATGGGAGCTGCGGAAAGCAACGGTCAGCATATCCCTGTAGCCTGCACCACTTCGCGCAGCTCCCATTGGCTGGGAATGGTGAACCGGGGCCACTGGGAGCTGCAGGCAGCCATGCAAATGTAAACAGTCTGGCAGCCCGCCAGCGGATTACCCTGATGGGCCATGTGTGGCTCGCGGGCCGCAGGTTGCCCACCACTGCTTTAGCAGGTGGTGGGATCAAGGGATTTAAATATACTTGGTAGTATTCTTTCTTTGCTCTGACTATACTCATCTTCTTGTATCTATGCTGAACTGCTATGCTGCTTTTCTAACATGATTTCTGTGGCTTGTAGTTTTTAACATTTTTTCAGAAAAAGAAATGCATTCCCTCTGCATTTTTTATATATTTTTCTGTTGAATTTGGCTCCATCCACAAGTTTTGTCAGAAGGAGAACATAGTACCATACATTGATGAAATGTGGGAGTCTTGAGCCCCTTCTGAAAATGGGACATGTGCAGCCACTTCACAAAGGTTTAGCATTTTTAGCTAAAATACTCTAAACCCTATCCTAAATCACTATTATTTAAAATAACAAATTTTTCTGTCACAGTAGTTCAGGTGAGAGAAAGATTATAGTGTTCAAAATGCTTGCCTGCAGTACAGCTGCTGTGAAATGATGTTTTTCTTTTCAATTTCTGTAAAATGAATTTATTTTCCATATATTTCTGAATATAAGCTCAAGGTTATTTTTATGTTCAAGTGAAGAATGCAGTAAACAAGCCTGGGGCTCTATTGGCAGCAGCATCAAAGCAACAGTGACTTTAAACGTCTTGTGGCAGTGACTGTGCACTAGTTATGCCCTTATCCAAGAGATTTTTCCACCCATTTAAATCTTCTTACTCTCTTGATAGCCTCATTATACATATTGCAACTACACCTCTGTTTTTTATTTCTGTGTAATAGTGACCTCACTGCTCATTGATTTCAGTGAGGTTATTGGTGTCTCAATATAACACATCCCATACTGGTTTTTACCATCCCACTGGGAAATTAGAAAAACATCATTTTAATGGCTATTTTTTGTTACAATCATAAAGGTCAAGCACTGACACACTACGCTTCTCGTCTAAGCAAATAAAAATGATTTCACTATAATATTATCAAATAATTATTAGACATTTGTGAGCAAAAGGAAGGTGACATTGCAAGTGAGATGCAACTGCTGATCATTAAGAGGATGGACTTATTTTCCATTATCAAGTCAGGTATAACTTGAGAATAAAATGCTCCCTGTGACGTGCTTGCTGTGCCATATTCCAGTAGACTTTAATTCTTGCAGACATTTTTTAGTACTGTAAATATTTCAGATATTCATTTCCCTATATACATGTGGCTGAAAGTGATATATCTCTGTATATGGATCTGATTCTTAGTACTGATACCTGCACTTGCAGATTAAGATGCATATTAGTGCAGCAGAGCTGATGTGAACATAAATGGTTTTCAGTGAACCTTTTTAAAAGAGAAATTTGTTTTTACATAAGTTTCCAACTGAGTCTCAAAAGCAGAGACATATTTTTTCAGTAGTTCCCAGTAAGTTTGATTTTGAAAAACCTGTCAGGAGAAGTAACTCACTGACCTTACAACAGCTGGTGATTCTCTTGACTCCAGTTCCAGAATATCTTCTAGAATGTTAAACTGCTTTGGCAGCAGCCTGGTTCTTGTTAAGTACAGTTTAACATTTCAGAGAACCCTTAAATATGCAGTGCTCTGTCCTTTTTACTTTTGCATTCTAAATAGCCTGTTTAAAAATCAAATTAGCGAGGATTGGCTGTAATTATGAGTTAACTACATTCTGTACTAGACCATAACTGAACCCACTGAATGGTTAATTGTCTGTCACCATTCCATTCTACACCATGTTTTGCGGACATGAATCACTATGCATTTAAATGAAATATACAACATCTCAGCCCTGGGGCAAATACTTTTTAGTCATTAACTTCAACATAAATTTGGTTAAAATATGTTTACCTTTTGTTTTCTTTTATTTCTTTTCATTTCTTTGCTTTTTTAGCTCTTGCAGGGAAGAATTAAACTAGAAAATGGTTTTGGGTGTGCTATTGGTTCTTGTAACTTGAAAACATTTTCATGGGGGAGGCAACCTAGTGACCGATGATGTGGAAAAAGCTGAAGTGCTCAGTGCAGTTTTTTGCCTCGCTCTTCAACCTGATTGCCTTCTGTGATGAAATAACTGGCTGTGGATATGGGGAAAGTGATGGATGTGATATATGTTGACTTTAGCAAAGCTTTTGATATGGTCTCCAACAGTATTCTTGCCAGCAAGTTCAAGAAGTATGGATTGGATGAATAGACTATAAGGTGGATAGAAATCTGGCTAGATCATCAGGCTCAACGGGTGATCAATGGCTTGATGTCTAGTGGGCAGCTGGTATCAAGCAAAGTGCCCCAGGGGTTGGTCCTGGGGCCGGTTTTGTTCAACATCTTCATTAATTATGTGGATGATGGGATGGACTGAACCCTCAGCAAGTTTGTGGATGACACTAAGCTTCTGGGAGAGGTAGATATGATGGAGGGCAGGGATAGGGTCCAGAGTGACCTAGACAATTTGGAGGATTGAGCCAAAAGAAATCTGATGAGGTTCAACAAGGACAAGTGCAGAGTCCTGCACTTAGGACAGAAGAATCCCATGCACTGCTACAGGCTGGGGACCGACTGGCTAAGTGGCAGTTCTGCAGAAAAGGAGCTGGGGATTACAGTGGACAAAAAGCTGGATATGAGTCAACAGTGTGCCCTTGTTGCCAAGAAGGCTAATGACATATTCTGCTGCCTTAGCAGGAACATTGCCAGCAGATCGAGGGAAGTGATTATTCACTTCTATTCAGCAGTGGTGAGGCCACATCTGAAGTATTGCATCCAATTTTGGGCCCCTGTAATGAGGCAACGATTCACCGGTGTGGCGTCTCCTGCTGGTCATCTTGGGAACTAGCTCTTTCCAACCCGGCGCGCCCTGTGCAGGCCAGTGTCTCACCTGCTGCTGGCCCCCGTGTCCCTCCTGGAACCCGGTGCCCCTTTACCTCGGGGAGACCCAGCAGTACCCCCATGCTCTGGGTCTCCCCTCCCAGTGGAACCCCCAATCCTCTAAACCCACCTTGTCTCAGTGGCTACTGCCAGTCATCATCTAGCCCCCACTCACTGGGGCAGATTGCAGTCTGTAAAGGCCACTCATTATTGGCAAGGAGGACCTGCTGCTTTTGCCTATCTCTGGGCTGCCTCTCTGCAGCCCCCATACCTTTTGTAGGCCTTCACCAAGGCCTTCAACCTGGGGTTTTACCAGGCTGGAGCTCCCCAGCTTCCTCTGCCCTTCCCCAGCACTGCTCCACCTCAGGTGCCTTGCTCCCAGGGAGCTAGCCCTTCTCCCTCCAGGGCTAGAGTGAGACTCCTCCCAGCTTCTGACCCCCAGCCCTCTTATCAGGGCCAGCTGGACCCTAATTGAGCTGGCCACACTTGTGGCCAGCTACTCCCTCAGCTGCTCATCCTAGCCATTGTCCTCTCCACCGCTGCTTTTAACCCCTGTTCTGCGGGAGTGGGGCAGCCGCCCCACTACAGGCCCCCACTACAGAAAGGATGTCGACAAATTGGAGAGAGTCCGGCAGAGGGCAACAAAAATGATTAGGGGGCTGGGGCACATGACTTACAAGGAGAGGCTGAGGGAACTGGGATTATTTAGTCTGCAGAAGAGAACAGTGAGGGGGGATTTGATAGCAGCCTTCAACTACCTTAAGTGGGGTTCCAAACAGGATGGAGCTCGGCTGCTCTCAGTGGTGGCAGGTGATAGAACAAGGAGTAAAGGTCTCAAGTTGCAAAGGGGGAGGTCTAGGTTGGATATTATGAAATACTAGTTCACTAGGAGGGTCGCGAAGCAGTGGAATGGATTACCTAGGGAGGTGGTGAAATTTCCATCCTGAGAGGTTTTTGAGGTCCAGCTTGACAAAGCCCTGGCTTGGATGATTTAGTTGAGGTTGGCCCTGCTTTGAGCAGGGAGTTGGACTAGATGACCTCCTGGGGTCTCTTCCAACCCTAATCTTCTATGATTCTGCTAATGCCTAAACTTTACCAAGGCTAATAGGTTTAAAAGCAAAAAAGGAGTTTCTCACCAATGGCTGCAATATGTTTCACAGGCTGAGTCTTTTCCCAGCCTGGGACCACTTCCCCCACAGTTCAGTTCTTTGGGATTCATTGTTGTCGTGAGCAGAGAGGTGGAAAGAGGAGAGGGGTGGCTAGGACCATGCTCCCCCGCCCTTCTTATGCTCCAAACCTTTGTGCTGGAAAAATCCTTGTTAGGTCATGGGGCAGTTCCATTGCATATGTGAGCTCCAAACTGTCCTTCGGATGAATTGTAAAATTCTTGTTCACAACTCCGCCCTGCTGGAAAATGTCTGATTAAGCTGGTAATGGCTCTTTAGCACTTTTCTGGCAAGTGCGGGTGTCTTTGTCTCTGAGAAATTGGTTTGTGGGTGTTACCCAGAACTGGAACATGTTTCAGTAACAGTGATATAGCAAAATCTCATAATTTTACATGCAGTGTTGTTACACGTTTCAACAGGATAGTAATATTCAGCAGATTATGACTTTTCAAATTATACCTCACAAGGTGTACTTTGTGCAAAATATAACATCACCATATGAAAGTGGTGAACATGGGGGACAGGGTGTCATATGGGGTACAAGGTGTCACAGTAGTCTTCCTGAGACTTATGGAGCCTCCATCTGAACCTTATTCCTAATATTCCTTCCGCCATTTTACTCTAAGGACAGTTTTCCTAGTGACTATCACTTTGGCCAGGAGAGTGCACGAGCTTCAGGCTCTTATGGCCAAACCTTCTTCATAGGAAGAAGGAGATGCTGAGACCTCATCTGAAGTTCATTCCTAAAGTGGTCTCAGAATTTCATCTCAATCGATCAGTCAATTTGCCTGTCTTCTTCCTCAAACCACACTCTGCCCTGGGAGAAGAGAAATCACATACCCTAGATGTATCCAGAACTTTATTATATTGACAGGACTAAGTAATTCAGTCTGTCACCCCACCTATTTCTAGCCATAGCTGGGCATTCTAATCATAAGCCATCTCATCCCAAAAGATATTGAAATGAATAACACAATGCATCTCACTGTGTCACTAACTGGTTGATGTACCTCTCTTACCGCTGCTTGATTTACTACAGTGCAAGCAACCTCTTCTGCCTGCTTCAGGAATATTCGAATGTCAGAAATGTTGTGATGTGGCAAAGTGGAGTAACCCTCCTACCTTTGTCAAATATTGTGGCTTGGACTTACCTGCTAGGTCAGCTGCCAACTTTGGGAGAGCAGTATTGCAATCACTGTTTGACAGATGCAGATAAAACTCCTCATTCCCACCATCCAGAGGGTCACCTATAGTGGGATCAACATTGATTCATACTGAACAAAGCAATAACGGATACTTACTCTACAGTATCTGTGGTTCTTCAAGATGTTGTAGTCAGTGTGGAACATATAGACCTCTCTCCATTCCCATTCTTTTAAATTCTCAGCTAACACAGACTTGAATTGTGAGCGATCTGCAGGGCTGTGGGGAGAGCGGCGTCGCAGCTGTTGTACCCTTTATGCCCTTGTATAGGAGCACAACGAGGCACGGGGCGCACGTACAGCCCTGATGAACACTGCTATTTAAAACATCTGATCTTGCCTGTGTGATACCTACAGTATTCTACACTGATTACAGAATCTGGAAGACCCACAGTTGCTGTAAGTAAGTAATAGCTCTTTTCACTATGAAGTTGCATGAGATAGGTGTGTCCAGCACTTTTATCATCTTGAGACATATTTGAAACAGAAAAAAAGCAGCCCCTGGATGGAAAAGGAGAGCCAATGCTGAAAAATGTTTACAGCCCAACACTGGATGGAAATATGTATGTGCCTTTCTCCATTTTGATTATATACTAATAATCTGGAATATGTATAGGCACATCTATTTGTTTTATTGCTCCAGTAGGATAGTTTTAAAATGAAATTCTGTGATTTCATTATTTTCAGTGAT
The DNA here is from genome assembly GCF_965152275.1 of Natator depressus. Classification (NCBI taxonomy): domain Eukaryota; kingdom Metazoa; phylum Chordata; order Testudines; family Cheloniidae; genus Natator; species Natator depressus. The sequence continues at coordinate 139,590,468 of NC_134235.1, read as the reverse complement.
AGTGTTCTTTATAAAAGTCAATAACGTAGTCAAACAATATTTTACTATATTGATGTGTGCTTTTCTATTCAGATGTGCTTGTTAACGTTGGGGTACTCTAGTATAGTCTCTTTCTTTTTTATATATAAACAAACTGTACAACTATAATTTGTCTCATATTTATTTTATATAATCTTTATAAATTAATATAGTCATCTTCAATGTGTTGACAGTTTTATCACTTCTTGGATTTCATTATAGTTAGACATGTGGGCAATTGCAGCTGTTTTCAATTCCAGTAATCCTTCATTTCACTTTTATTTGAAATTATTAAATTGATAAGCACGACTGAGATGTCATAATTCAATTTAGAATCTGTGGCAATAGAACAAACCTTTGATGCATAATAAAGTCACGTAAACCCTGCATACATGAAATGATCAAACATTAAGGGCCTGTCCAAAGTATACTGAAATCAATGGAAGGGCTCTCATTGACTTCAGTGGACGTTAGGTGAGGTCCTAAGTAAGATTATAAATTGAAATTCTGTATTGTATACATAATTGATTACAGTGCAATTTCACCCTAAATTCTGTACTTTAGTTGAGGTTACTGTTTAATCTGTCTAAGGCAGGGGTCAGCAACCTTTGGCACCCAGCAGCGCGGGCCAAGGGACGAGCTAGTCACCGCTTCCTGCAGCTCCCATTGGCTTGGAACGGCGAACCACGGCCAGTGGGAGCTGCGTGACTCCGTGCCTGCGGACACTCCAGATAAACAAACCAGCCCGGCCCAGCCCACCGGCGACTTTACTCTGATGGGTGGGGTGCCAAAGGTTACTGACCCCTGATCTAAGGAAACAGGTATTTTGTTCAGTAAAGAAATGCTGCCAATTTACGGTTGTGAACTGTTTAAAATGAATTGGTTAATAAGTCTAATAGATCTGTTATTTTATATGATTTTAGTAGAATGAACAGTGTTGATAAATATATGAACAAGGAACAATGAAGTGGCCAACGTAACTGTTCTATAAGAACTGTTACAGAATGCATCTATCTTTGTAATGAGTGCCATCAATTTAATTACTAGGTTGTTTTAAAACTGCATTGATAGTGCAGAAGATTACATTCTTATCATTCACCAAGCCCTTAAAGTGGCTTCATGGTTGTACATAGGCCAGCATATCATTTAGAACACAAGGAACGGGAACACTTAGTTGCACTTGCCTGGCTTTTTAAAAAAAATATGTGGAGTAAATGGGCCTTTAATCTGCTGATGCAGGTACAGTATGTTACAGAGTCAGAATTTAAAAAACAATGTATACTTTTACAATAGCTATTTTTAGTTATCAGAATCAGTTATTAATATCTGTATCTTGGTTTGTCATATGTCTTTTCGGTTGACTTACAGCCACCACAGTAATTACTGCGGTGGTGCATGTCCACACTACCCTTCTTGGGTTGTTGGTGTGCGTCCTCACAAGGAGCGCTTCCACTGACCTAAAAGGGGCAGTGTGGGGAGCTGAGAGCCCAGCTTCTTGTCCATGCTCCCATCTGGGAGCAGAGTCCCGCCCCCCGGGCTTCTCGCCCCAGCTCCCAGCTGGGAGTGGGGTCTTGCCACCTGTGGCTCCCAGCCAGGAGCGGGATCCAGCTGCCCAGCTTTCCAGGGGAGTGGAGGGCAGCTGGGCTCTAAAGCTAACAGCCGATGTAAGTAACACTGTGTCTATACAGACACTGTGTCGCCCTAACTACACTGACATAAGCCCTACGCCTCTCCTGGAGGTGATGTTATTAAGGTGGTGTAGTAGGGCACTTACATTGGTGGGAGCAAGGCTGCAGTGTAGACACTGACGTAATTAGGTCAACATAAGCTGTCCTATGTTGACCTAACTCTGTTGTGTAGACCAAGCCTGTAATAGGTTTCTAGTTCTCTGTGTACTTTATATTGTACTTACCTGTCAACTATGTGCATATTATACACTAAAACTAAGACTGTAAAATCAATTTGTATAAATTCTGCTTTTTCATATCCATTTTACTTGACATTTAAAACAGGATCTGTGTGTGTATGTATATAAACATACACACACAAATATATATACACTTGTATACTTTATATATCTATACTAGTCACTGAAAACTTATGCTGCCACATGGGTGTAATTTGTAAGCTCATGTGTGTAAAAAAGTAAAATATGGCTAAATTAAAAATTGAATGGTAACCGACCACAAATCCCAGTAATGACTGAACCTGCTGATGACCCGCAGCTGTCATATTGGGGTTAGTATGAGTAAGGATGGGTGAATTCCTATGTTGTACTGGGAGAGTTGTGTTGATTTTTGTGGGGGTTGTTTTGTGCTGGGAGAGTTGTGTTGATTTGGCAGGTGAATGAGTGTCCTGCTGTGAGAGGCTGTGTGTGATTAGGGTTATTGAGTATGCTGGCTGTGTTGTTGTATGGGTAGTGGTGTTGTGCTGTGAAAGTGGTGTGTATTTTTGCAGCTGGTGAATGAGTTGTGTGTGCAATGATGAGAGGCTATGCGTGTTTGCCGTTATTGTGCGTACTGGTTGTGTTTATTTGTGTTGGGTGGGTTGTGCTGGGAGATTTTTGCTGATTTGTGCAGATGGCGAATGAGGGGTATGTGCTGCTGTGAGGGGCTTATATGTGTTGGGGTTATATGTGTGCTGTTAGGTGGGTGGTTTTGAAGAACTTTAGCTGTTGAGCCAAGTAGTCATAGACTCATAAGGTTAGAAGGGCCTGCCAAGATGAAGGATCTTTTGTGTCTAAACCATCCAAGACAGATGGCTATCCAGTGTCTTTGTGAAAACCTCTAGTGAAGAAGCTTCCACACCTCCCTAGGCAGCTTGTTCCAATGTCCTACTGTTATTACAGGAAGTTTTTCCTGAGATGTCATCTAAATCTGCTATGTTGTAGTTTGAACCAATTGCCTCTTCTCCTGCCCTCTGTGGCAAGAGAGAACAACTTTTCTCCATCTTTTTTATGGCAGCCTTTCAAGTATCTGAAGACCGCTATCATATCCCCCCTTAATCTCCTCTTTTCCAAATTAAACATACCCAGTTCCTTCAGTTTTTGCTCATATGGCTTTCCTTCCATCCCTTTGATCATCTTTGTTGCTCACCTCTGGATCCTTTCCAGTTTCACAATATCCTTTCTATACATTGGTGACCAAAATTGCACCCAGTACTCCAGCTGACACCTAACTAACGCTGTGTAGAGTAATACCGTCACCGCCTGTGGTTTGCATGCAATGTCTCTGTTAATGTAATCCAGGATCTGTGCAGTATCCTTCATGCCGCCAATGAAACTGTTGTGTGCAAATTATCTCTAAGGTGAAGGTGGTTGGTTTTTACCTCTAATATCACAATGGTCTAGGATGCTTGGCATAGCAAGCCTTGCTGTCACTTGAGTGTAATTCATAAAGTCAAAATGTCTGAAAAGTTAAAAACTGGATAGTAAGAGACCATGAACCCAGCCAAACAAACAAAAAAAAATCTCTCAGGCATGCTTGTAACTTTTTCTATCACTTCATACTGACTCAGGAGACATTCTGAGCTTCAGAGTGAAACACAGACAGAGTGACAATTCTGAGATCTTATTGTACAGGTATTACACACACGTAAAGTATCCCAGCTTCAGGCAGAGTACTGGATGGATCTTCTCTGGAACTGGTCAGGTAAGAAGTCTTGGAGGAAAAGGGGGAATGTGGGGGAACTGGGAGTCATTTAGGGGGCAGGAAGACTGAGATCTGACAAGTAACTGAGGTGGAGTGGCCAAGGGTGAACAAAGAGACTGGGAGAGGGTGTCAGTGGAGGGAACAGGAATGGGTGAGGGGGACAGAGCTGATGAGGAGCTGAGGTGCTGAGGAACAATTGGGACTAGCTGAGCAAAGACAAGAAACTAAGGAGGGGTTGAGGGTGTGGAGACTGAGATTTGATGAGGAGCCCGGGAAGGGAGACTGGAACTGAGAGCCAGTGGGGTGGGGGGGGTGTGTGTGACAAATAGGTGAATGGGTGAGGGACAAATTGGATGAGGAGCCCAGAGGGGGAGGCTAGGACTGGGTCGAGAAACTTGAGATGTAGAGTCTGGAACTAGCTAGATCAGGAGAATAGGACTGTGATGAGGAAGAGCTCAAACTGGGATATATTGGAGGATATGGGACAGAAGGGGTAAGGCTTGGGTAAACAGCAGGCAGATGGATGTGTGCCCACTTAGAACACACTCCACTCCAGAATCTGGAAATAGAACCCAGGATTTGAGTCCTCTGCTGTCAGCAAATATCTGTGAAAAACCCACTGACAAAATGTGTGTCTCCTCCGCTTCTAGTGCTGGTCCCTACAGAGGATGACAATCTGTTACTGCTATCAGTTACCCAATTAGCTCAACCAGCAAAGGTCTGTGCATTCGATCTAAAGTTTTCAACACTGCTGATGACCCATGTGGGTGTCAATATGATGAGATTTCTGTTTTTTCACTTTGCTTTTTTAAAAACCTAGGAGATTACACACACACGCACGCACGCACCAAACCCCCCCCCCCCCCACATACCCTATATTAAAAGACCATTAAAGTTGCTAAGTCAAGCACTCAAGTTAGGAAATGCCAGAATAAGGATTGTGCAATCTTAATTCAACCCCTTTGTGATATGCATTATGATACAGTCTTTAATTACATTAGTGGTCATCCAATACCATCCACAAAGTCAGTTCTTGATGACTTTCCCAACAACCGGTACCGCACAGTTGTGATTTGCGTAGGCCTCCAAGTTCCACTCATTCAGCCCCTAGCGAAACTGTACTGGAATTTACAGTCTGCTCACTGGTACTGCTGTGCGGTGATCATAGAGGGCTCGATAAATCTGATCCCACCAGATCCAGTTCATTACCACTGCTTTGTAGGCCTGTTAACATTGGCCACCAAATCAAGCATTGCAAGAGGCTTCAGAAAAGCATTCACTCTTTTCTGGAAAGAAGAGAGTGAGGCACTCTTCTGGCAATATTGAGCTGACAAAAGCCCCCAAACTGCAACGGCATTAGAACATAAGAACGACCATATTGGGTCAGACAAAAGGTCCATCTAGCTCAGTATCCTGTCTTCCGACAGCGGCCAATGCCAGGTGCCCCAGGGGGAATGAACAGAACAGGTAATCATCAAGTGATCCATCCCCTGTTGCCCATTCCCAGCTTCTGGGACACCATCCCTGCCCATCCTGGCTAATAGCCATTGATGGACCTATTCTCCATGAATTTATCTAGTTATTTTTTTAACCCTGTTATAATTTTGGCCTTCACAACATCCTCTGGCAAGGAGTTCCACAGGTTGTGCGTTGTGTGAAAAAATACTTCCCATTGTTTGTTTTAAACCTGATGCCTGTTAATTTCATTTGGTGATCCCTAGTTCTTGTGTTATGAGAAGGAGTAAATAGCACTTCCTTATTTACTTTCTCCACACTCATCATGATTTTATAGACCTTAACCATATCCTGCCTTAGTCATCTCTTTTCCAAGTTGAAAAGACCCAGTCTTATCAATCTCTCCTCATACAGAAGCTGTTCCATACCTCTAATCATTTTTGTTGCCCTTTTCTGAATCTTTTCGAATTCCAATATATCTTTTTTGAGACGGGGTGATCACATGTGCACACAATATTCAAGATGTGGGTGTACCATGGATTTATATAGAAGGAATATGATATTTTCTGTCTTATTATCTGTCCCTTTCTTAATGATTCCCAACATTCTGTTCGCTTTTTTGGCCACCGCTGCACACTGAGTGGATGTTTTCAGAAAACTATCCACAATTACTCCAAAACCTCTTTCTTGAGTGGTAACAGCTAACTTAGACCCCATCATTTTATATGTAGAGTTGGGATTATGTTTTCCAATGTGCATTATTTTGCATTTATCAACATTAAATTTCATCTGCCCAGTCACCTAGTTTTGAGAGATCCTTTTGTAGCTCTTCCCAGTCAGCCTAGGATTTAACTATCTTTAGTAGTTTTGTATCATCTGCAAATTTCACCATCTCACTGTTTATCCCTTTTTCCAGATCATTTATGAATGTGTTAAATAGGACTGGGCCCAGTACAGACCCCTGGGGGACACCACTATTTACCTTTTTCCATTCTGAAAACTATTTGTTCCTACCCTTTGTTTCGTATCTTTTAACCAGTTACCAATCCATGAGAAAACCTTCCCTCTTACCCCATGGCTGCATACTTTGCTTAAGAGCCTTTGGAGAGGGACCTTGTCAAAGGCTTTCTGAAAATCTAAATACACTATATCCATTGGATCCCCCTTGTCCACATGCTTGTTGCCCCCCTCCAAGAATTCTAGTAGATTGGTGAGACATGATTTCCTTTTACAAAAACCATGTTGACTCTTCCCCAAACAAATTATGTTCATCTATATGTCTGACAGTTTTGTTATTTACTGTAGTTTCAACCAGTTTCCCCAGTACTGAAGTCAGGCTTATCAGCCTGTAATTGCCAGGATCACCTCTGGAGCCCTTTTTAAAAAACTGGCGTCACATTAGCTATCCTCCAGTCATTTGGTACAGAAGCTGATTTAAATGATAGGTTACAGTGTATAGTTTCAGAGTGGTAGCCGTGTTAGTCTGTATCAGCAAAAACAACGAGGAGTCCTTGTGACACCTTAGAGACTACCACATTTATTTGGGCATAAGCTTTCAGGGACTAAAACGCACTTCATCAGCTGCACGGAGTGGAAAATACAGTAGGCAGGTATAAATACACAGCACATGAAAAAATGGGAGTTGGTAGCTTCAAAAGCTACAGCCAATACTGGAGCAACTGGTTCCCAAAGAGCAGGCTGGATTTAGAACTGGTCACAACTACTGTGATCAGATGCTGGCCTTAACCAGCTACATAGAATCTGGCTGCCAGCAAAAATTAAAAGCAGCAGCATTCATTCATCTTTCACCTAGGTATTATATTGTATGGTGCAAAGGTCTCCTGATGAAGTTATCATTAGCTTTCCCAGGCCATTCAACCATCAGATTCCTCACCAAGATGCTGAGTAACAGAAGATTCACTGTATACCTTGGTGAATCTGCTTGCAAATCACAGAGACTGAACAACATCCTCCCACAGGGATCCGTTTTGGCGCTTGCACTGTTCAATCTCTGTAAAAATGACATTCTGGTCACAGCATCCTGTAAATTCATCTATGCAGGTGATAATGTGCTAGCAACACAAGCGTCCACTCTGAAGACCACAGAAAAGGTAATGAACTACCACCTCCAAACACTTGAGACATATTTCAGAGCTTGACAGCTGAAGCCCAGCGCTTCAAAAACACTTTTCTCCGCCTTCCACTTGAATAACCATGAGGCCAAAGTGCTGCTGAAAGTGGACTTTTGGGGTCTGCCTCTATCACATGACCACAACCCACAGTACCTTGGAGTTACCCTCAGTTGGACACTGAGCTTTCACCAACATCTTGAGAACACGAAAAAGAAGATAAAGAGGATAAAGGTTAACATCATCCAGAAGCTTGCTGACACATCCTAGGGATGTGGTGGACACATGCTTCAAACATCAGTACAAGCCCTGCTCTTGCCAACAGTGTATGCCAGTTTGCTGCAACAGCTCCCACACCAATCTCACAAAATCTGTGCTGGGCTCAGGATCATTAGTGGCTCCCTCAAACCAGTGCCAACGCTGGGGCTCCCAGTTTTGGTGGGCATCGTATCAGCCAACATCAGGCACAGTGCTGCTGTGGTCCAGGAGGACAGTAAGATCCTGGCCTCTCTGAACCTACTGGTACACCAAGATCTCAATTCATTGCCACTCTTCCAACTCCAATCCAGAAATCCTTTTTGGATTCAAGCATCAACGCTACAGTCCAACGGAAAGGATTCCAGCACTCACTGGCTCAAACTGAGGGCTACTTGTGACATCCCAAACAAAGATCCAATTAAAGAAGTCCTGGGATTCTGCAGTCAACGACATTTAAACGATACATGGAAGATGTGGATATTTCCTCCACAAATGGAAAATTAAAGAATCCCCAAATTGTGACTGTGGTGAAGTACAAACCATGCAACACATCACAGACAACTGCCTATTCATGCTTAAAGTGGTGGTACAAGGGGGATCCACCTAACTTCCCCAGAAGTTTTAGAATGACTTTCAAATCTTAAAATTCAATTATAATCCCAGCCTGTTTTCTTTTCAGATGCCATATGAAATAATAAATATTACATAATCACATATTATTTTTTCCACAGACCCCTTCCTCATTCAGTGCACAGAATTGACCGGCTCTGGGGATGAATCTTGGTTGTTTAGTGAAGGAAGTTGTTATCTTTAGAACCCATGCCTCTTTTGAGAAAGGGATGGTCTTATTCAAGCATTTCCTTACTTCTGAGTTCTAGACTTTGCAACCTAATTATTTTTAACATAGTTTTTTTTTGTTTATGTATATCATTTTATTTTCCATCATGACTATCATTGTCCTTTCTTTGTGATTAATAAGGAACAGAGAAGTAGCTATAGATAGTATCCTGTTTTTAAAATACATTACATGTACTTGGCACAGAACTTTGGCAGCAGAGATTCTTTTTCCAATCCTCAGAAAAGACATGAATTATAAGCAAGGTGCATAGATGCTTGTATTGTGGTTCAAAATTTTACAACCAGGGTTGATTTCTTAGGTACTTATGAAAGATATATAAAACTAGCTTAATGTCAATATGTCTATTTATTTTATTGTATTGCGTTGCATGCAATTAGAAAAGGACTACATATCTTCTGATGTCTTGAAAAATTAGATATTGCCAAAGCCTTTACGTCACTTCTTTATGTAACACATGTACAGGCTTATCAGAATAAGAATCTGTACAGAACCTGTCCCTTTTTTCTCATTTTTTGCTTTCTTTCCAACAGTAATTTCTTCAACATTCTTTTTATGAACAGGACACTTTCTCCTATAAAATATCATTACAGCTTATCACTTCCCAGTCATAGTATTATGATCATTCAGATATGTTAGGTGCAAAATGTAATTTCAGGAAAAGGCTACCATCAATAAATATTCAATTTTCTTTTTTCTTTTTTTCTAGGATACAGTCATTTGCACGTTTCTGGGTAGAGTAGCTTGATTAAAATGTAGAGCATTCATACGGGCTTAAATATATTTAAAAAAATATTAAAGAAGAAAAGTAAAATTCAGAGATTTTGTGTTATCTAAGGCCATCATTCAGCAAAGCATTCTAACACTTGGCTTACTTTAAGCGAGTTGTCATATTGAAGTCAATGGTACTATTCACGTGCTTAAAGTTAGACATGTTGTTGGACATTGCCTTGTCATTAATAAATTGGACAATTTTGTAATTTAAAAAAATGTAATGCACATCTGAACAATTCATATTCAACAGCAATTGCTATCTGAAAAGAAAAGGAGTTTTGAGATAGAAAAGAAAAGGAGTTTTGAGATACATCATTCACAAGAGAATGGATGGCTCCCCAAGCTGAAAGATTTTTCAGATTTCAGATCTGATACCTGGCCTTTAAAATGGCTGTGCTGTATGTGAGAGCTCTTTCAAATTTCCAACTTTCTCCTATAGTGACACATTGTGATAATTATACCAACACAATGTTCTTATTCTGCTTCCTCGGCCGCATGTGTACATCTCTTTTAATGAGTGTGATGTCTATAGGCATAGTATGCCACATAGATGTGTGTGTGTGTGGCCTGATTTTCAGAGCTGATTTTCAAGCACTCTCCTCTCCCATTGAAGTAAACATACCTGGGGGTGCGGGCTCTGTTGTGGGGCTGGGGATGAGAGGTTTGGGGTGCAGGAGGGTGCTCCGGGCTGGGACTGAGAGGTTCAGAGGGCGGGAGGAGGATAAGAGCTGGGGCAGGGAGTTGGGCACCGGATTGTCAGGGGTGCAGACTCTGGGTGGTGCTTACCTCAAGCAGCCCCTGGAAGCAGCGGCATGTCCTCCTTCTGGCTCCTACACACGGAGGCATGGCCAGGAAGCTCTTCACACTGCCCGGTCTGCAGGCACTGCCCCCGCAGCTCCCATTGGACGTGTTTTCTGGCCAATGTGATCTACAGGGCTGGCACTTGGGGTGGGGGAGAGTGCAGAGACCACTGGCTGCCCCTACACATAGGAGCCGGAGGGGGGACCTACCACTGCTTCTGGGTGCAGCGCAGAGCCATGGCAGGCAAGGAGCCTGCCTTAGCCCCGCTGTGCCACTGACCAGACCTTTAACGGCCTTGTCAGCAGTGCTGACCAGGGCTGCCAGGGTCCCTTTTTGACCAGGTGTTCTGGCCCAAAACCAGACACCTGGCAACCCTCAAGGAGAGAGGCAAGTTGTGTTGTGAATTTTGTGTTTTCTTTATCCACTTAGAAATACTTAAAATATTTAAACTCAATATAAGAAAAAATACCTCCTAGTTAATGTTGAAAGAAAACTATCAAATAGGCTCTTTTGGAAAACAGTAGCCTATTACCAACTGTGAGAAGGAGTGAAGACATTAAATAAATAAGAATCCATTCTTGTCTGCCACCCTCCTGCATTCATAAATGCAAATCAATAACTGGTATTACTTTGAGCAACTGCAAGAACAGCTTGGTTAGTTGAAAGGGCATTTTAAGTAACTTAAATTTATTGGTGTTATTCTACTAATATAGTTTAATTTTGATTGTTATAACTTTTTAAAATTAAATTAGTATCATTAGAACAAACTTATTTGCAAGTTTGGCAACACTGGATTCAGAAGGAGGCAGAAAATAATTTTTCTTTGTTAAATTTAATGTTAAAGAAACACATTTAGTCATCATAAAAGTGAGGTTTACCTTCAGGAACACAAATATGCATATCCACATATTTTAATCCTAAATTTATGCAAAATTGAAACTGTCATTTTAAAATTGACAGCAAAGGTCAATGACAATTCACTAGAACTATTTTTTCACTAGCCTTGGCAACTATGGTCTTGATTCAGTAAATCACTAAAGCTTGTTTTGACATTCCATTTAAGTTAATGATAAGCTGTTAGTTAACTGTTTTGTTGAATATGGCCCTAAACTAGGAAAAAGTTGGTATATTTAAAAGAGAGAGAGAGTGAGAGACACACACACACACACACACAGAGAACATCATAAATTATTTCACTTTGTGACTTCAGTTTCATTCTTTCTTTGCAATAGAATTAGTCTCTGCATACATGTAATTAGCTGAGCACTGAGGATCTTTACTGTGATTGCAATGGATTATTCATCACTGCAGTAAATCAATATTATGATAAATAAGGAAAGTATTTCAGGCACTTAGATGTAGAATGAAAATCAGTGAACTTGCTTTATTTCCTTAATAGAGTATCTTACAGACCTTAGCAATTCTTTTTAACCACTCTCTGTCTTGCTTGTTCATAATTTATCTAAATGTAAAAGCCTTTGACTGTTTATAAGACTCAATTGGATTAATGATTATTACAAAAAACAGTTTTGTCCCAATAGTGGTGCAGCATGTGTAAATGAATATCTTGAAGGGTAGTCCTAGTCATTGTCACTTTGTATGGGGAGGGAGGGATGTTTTTGACTGGGAAATCTTGCTTAGACCATTTCTTTGTGCATTTATTTAATTAGTTTTATATATATATATATATATATATATATATTTAGTTTAATGGATTTAGTTTTGTTATCTTTTTTGATTTTTTAATTTCAAAGTAGGAGTTTTAAAGTGATATCCTATATTAGGTTGGGTAGGAAAATATATCCAGAGGATAAAGGGTGAGTGTGAAGTTCCCCTCTGGTGTTACCTGGACCAGTGATCTGCTAGGCCACTTCAATCCTTGACTCTGGGAGCCAGCCTTACCCTGCTCTGCTGTGAGAGCCCCCACTCCTAGGCTGTTCATGCACAGCCTCTGGCATGTAAGCTGCTCCCAGCTACATGCACGTAAATGACACTAGCCGATATCTCCAGTCCCAGACACAACCCTAGGAACCTCCGTCTTGCAGTGTCCAGTTATACCCACTGGACGCTGCAAGCTTATATGAGTTTATCAATTTAACAAAGAAATTGATATGTACCAGGCTTGTTCTACCAAGGGGAGCCTCTGACACACTTCAAACCAAACACATTGCTTCAGGTAGAATAAACAAATTTATTAACTGTAAAGATAGATTTTAAGTGATTATAAATCAAAGCATAACAAGTCAGAGTGGTTACCAAAATAAAATAAAATATAAGCATGCAGTCTAAACTCTCAACCCTATTAGACTGGGCAGCAACTAGATTAAGCAGTTTTACTCACCACACTGGATATTGCAGTCCTTGGCCCAGGTTTAAGGAACAAACCTGTATAAATCTCCTATGTTGGAGTCTTGTCTTCTTCTCAGTGTCTTGGTTGCTTGCAGCATAGGTGAGGGCAGGAGAAGGGCCCAGTATGTGTCCACTCTGCCTGTTTTATACTCTCAGTCCATGTGCTTGTAGAACACAAGTCCAGGCATGTCTACTGGGGCATTGCTCAGTCTCTCCAAGCAAGGTTGAGCAGTTCCCCTGGTGGGGCCTCATGCAGATGAGTCATTGCATTGTAGCTCCCTTGCTGGACAATGGCTGTTGATGGGCTATTTGACACCTTGCCCTGGTGTTGGTAACTTTCCTTGCTGTTGCCTCTGGGGAGCTAATGTTTAGCTGATTCCCCAATTTACAGCATGCTTTAGTGACCACCATACAACACAATTCTCATAACTTCATATGCATTAATGATACACATATATGGATAGAGAAATGACTTTCAGCAGATCATAACCTTTCCCCTGATACCTTACAATACATGCTTTATATGTGAGATCATGATTATATGAAAATGAAGAATATGGGGATTACAATACTCTTTCCCCAAGGTACAGAATGTCACAGTGAGCATGAGTGAAATTTGCTTATGGATTAGAAAGTGGTTAGAGGCCCATATATACTAATTTATTTGTGGGGTATATGTGATCAGAATGTGTCTATTCAGTAGCATATTTTATAGTTGTGCGATGCTTCATAGCACTACAGTCTTTCAGAAAGTGAAGTGTGTTTACTGCTGCCAGTGATGTTTATATAAATAAACTTAATACTTTGTAAAAGGTAATAATAATGTTCAGTCTCACTTTTCATATAAAAAATAGCCTTTATTTGTGTCATAAACATACAGTTAAGGGTATCATAAAATCCCTCCTTACCTGTAAAGGGTTAAGAAGCTCAGATAACCTGGTTGGAACCTGACCAAAAGGACCAATAAGGGGAGAAGATACTTTCAAATCTGTGGGGGAAGGTTTTTGCTTTATTCTGTTTGCTGGTTCTCTCTGAGTCAGCAAGGAATCAGGACAGGGAAAATACATCTCCCAAAGCCCTACTTGAACTAAGCATCTAGATTACAAAAATTGTAAGTAAAGCAAGGAAACATGTTAGTTTATCTTTTGTTTTAGCTTGTGATTTTCCCTGTGCTAGAGGGAGGTTTATCCCTGGTTTTTGTAACTTTTAAGTTTTGCCTAGAGGGAAATCCTCTGTGTTTTGAATCTGATAGTCCTGTAAAATTACCTTCCATCCTGATTTTACAGAGGTGCTTCTTTTACTTCTTTTTTCTTTATAATAAAGTTCTGTTTTTAAGAATCTGATTGGGTTTTTAGTGTCCTACAAACCCAAGGGTCTGGTTTGGGCTCACCTTGTTTATTTCTCAAGCCTCCCCAGGAAAGAGGGTGTAAGCTTGGGAGGGTATTTTGTGGGAATAGGAACTCCAAGTGGTCCTTTCCCTGATTCTTTGCCTAAATCACTTGGTGATAACAGCATACCTCAGTCCAAGGACAAATAGAGGATTTGTGCCTTGGGGAAGTTTTTAACCTAAGCTGGTAGAAATAAGCTTAGGGGTTCTTTAATGCAGGTCCCCACATCTGTACCCTAGAGTTCAGAGTGTGGAGGGAACCCAAACCTGCAAGAACACAGATGCCATTCTCATGTAAATTATTAAAGCATGATGTGATAGTGAATGAAACATTATATTGCCACTGATAAATTGCAAAGTTTCTAAAGGGTTTGCTTGTTGTATAGTTGTGACATCACCCAGGATGCAAGCTGGACTGTTGAACAGCTGCATTCCTTCTGTTCTCCAACCTCAGGTGCCTTTTACACTGCTTTGCTATGAAAGCAACCACTCCTGGTCTGGTCACACACAGCCACCAGCATGTAAATTTCTCTCTGCTATACTGTATGACTGCTATAGCCAGCCACCCATGAATTACACTGCAGAGCAACACCAGCAAACTCCCAGTCCTAGACTTTCGCCAAGAAATGTGTGTCTTGTACTGCCCAGCCCTTTTCTGGACAATACAAGCTCATATAAAGTCCGTCATTTTATTAACAGAAAATGATATGCAGAAATTCTGTTATCTCAAATGGAGTTTCCCAAATACTTCATTCCAAACACACTGGTTTAGATAAAACAATAAAACAAGTTTATTAACTACAGACAGATAGACTTTAAGTGATTACATGTAATGAGGCATAAAAGTCAGAATTGGTTACAAAGAAATAAAAGGTAAAACATAATTAACGACTAACTTAACAGCCTAATAAGAACAGGAATACTTGTGGCACCTTAGAGACTAACAAATTTATTAGAGCATAAGCTTTCGTGGGCTACAGCCCACTTCATCGGATGCATAGAACGGAATATATATATATATATGTACATACAGATAAGTTGGAAGTTACCATACAAACTGTGAGAGGCTAATTAGTTAAGATGAGCTATTATCAGCAGGAGAAAAAAACTTTTGTAGTGATAATCAGGATAGCCCATTTAGACAGTTGACAAGAAGGTGTGAGGATACTTAACTTAAGGAAATAGATGCAATATGTGTAATGACCCAGCCACTCCCAGTCTCTGTTCAAACCCAAGTTAATGGTATCTAGTTTGCATATTAATTCAAGCTCAGCAGTTTCTCGTTGGAGACTGTTTTTGAAGCTTTTCTGTTGCAAAATTCCCACCCTTAACAACCTAAATGAATTCAAAGTAAACGTCTCTCACTTTTCTGCCAGGATCCCTCCTGTGATAAATGAAGTGGAGGGGAGGGGTGGCTCCCTTTTATGGACACCCAGCCAGCCAGTTAGCAATAAAGTCCCTCTTGGTGGCTGTTCTCTGCTTGCTTTACTTGTAAAGTGTTAACAGAATTCCCCAGGTAGAGGAAAAGGAGTGGGCACCTGACGAAAACAGCCAGTGGCAGGGCTAGTACTTTTTAAAATGGGGAAAAAACTTCCCTTTGTCTGTGTGTTGTGGTTCTCCAGGAAAGAGCGGAGACACAGAGCAGCAAAGCTGTAAGGAGGTTTAAAACCAGGTATGAAAAAAAACATCAAATCATACCTCAACCCTACTTATCTGAAACTCCAAATGTGTAAGCAGATCACAAATGTTTAGAAAGACACAATTAGGGTTATTTCTTTTATTTCTTATTGGCTTATGGACTCCTCTGTGCTAACCCCAGGTGCGAACCGGCTCCAGCTTACCACTGCATATCCCCCTTCATGCTTCGGCCACCACTATAGCTTCTGTGCTGATGATGCTCATTAAAAAAATAATGCATTAATTAAATTTCTGACTGAACTCACTGCGGGGAGAATTGTATGTCTCCTGCTCTGTTTTACCCACTCTGCCATATACTTCATGTTATAGCAGGGTCAGATAATGACCCAGCACATGTTGTTTGTTTTAAGAACACTTTCACTGCAGATTTGACAAAACACAAAGAAGGTACCAATGTGAGATTTCTAAAGATAGCTACAGCACTTGACCCAAGGTTTAAAAATCTAAAGTGCCTTCCAAAATCTGAGAGGGACGAGGTGCGGAGCATGCTTTCAGAAGTCTTAAAAGAGCATCACTCTAATGCGGAAACTACAAAACCTGAACCACCAAAAAAGAAAATCAACCTTCTGTTGGTGGCATCTGCCTCAGTTGATGAAAATGAACATGCATCAGTCTGCACTGCTTTGGATCGTTATCGAGCATAAACCGTCATCAGCATGGGCGCATGTCCTCTGGAATGGTGGTTGAAGCATGAAGGCTAATCAAACATGGGTGCTGATGATGATCCAGTTACTTCACACAGATCTGTTGGAGAAGGGAGGCAAGCCTCTGTTCTTTAGGGGCAATAAATGAGTACTTGGGAGTTTGTTTCTTTGCTTACTTGCTGATTTGTATTTTGTTTTTTGCTTTCTGTTTGTTTTCAGTTTGCAGAGGCTGATAGGGGGCAGTGTGCTGTGAGAGAAGCAGAGCCTGTGATCAGAGCTGTAACTAGGCATTTTAGCACCTGGGGCGAGCAAGCATATTTGCGCTCCCTAGAGGCGACATGTGAAGGGACACATGAGGTCACATGCCCCTCCCCCCCAAGATTTCTGCCTTCCATTCAGCACAGAGGTTTTCAAATTGGGGTGCACCTCCTGCCAGGAGCTGGCAGATCGGAAGTTGGTGGAAGTCACTTGGCGTGCTCAGGCACCCGGCTCTCTATGCTGCGGGGGAGGGGAGTTTGCCTCCCTTTGCAGCGTGGGGCTTGGGTCACTTGCAGGTTTCAACTAAAGTAAATGGTGGAGTCCCTGTAACTTGATGTCTTTAAATCATGATTTGAGGACTTCAGTAGCTCAGCCAGAGGTGATTGGTCTGTTACTGGAGTGGGTGGGCGAGGTTCTGTGGCCTCTGATGTGCAGGAAGTCAGACTATATGATCACAATGGTCTCTTCTGGCCTCAAGTCTGAGACTATGAGTCTACTCCCTTCTTTTGTACTGGACGTAACCTTCTAGTTTATAGATCCCGGGTTGACATTTAAGCCCTACATTTCATGTTGCCTGCTCCATTCTGTATCCTCCCAGTCTTCTGCCAGTTAGCCAGATGCTGAACCAAGCTTCTAGTTTACCTCTGGTGTGAGGTTGATAAGACCCAATTTTGGAGAAGATGGACCTGAAATCAGCAGTTCTATGAGGAAATCTCCAATAAGCTGGCAAAGGAGGGATTGCCCAGGTGGCATCTCAATGCAGGGAGGAAATCAAAGTTCTGAAGACTTGAGGACAGGAAGACCAAGAATCACAATGGCCAGTGCAGCAAGTCAGTGAAAATGTGCCCCTTCTAGGATTAGTTTCATCAGATACTTAGCACTGCCCTGAGCATGGAGTTCCCTTTCTCGAATGATGGGCTTTTAGACTAGAAGGGGCAGGTGGGTTAGAGCAGTCGGAGCAGATGCTGACTGCTTCAGGGCAAAGGAAGGATGGCCCAGAACGTCTCTGGGGAGGGGATGAGCTAATGGACCAGGGAGGACACTGTCATTGCTGAAGCTGGGTATGACACAGACCACCATCTATATATTAGTGTTATTGGGGAGATTACAACACGCTGGGGGACAGATTTTTCTGTTTATGGCCAATCTCACTACTTTAAAGCCTGCAGTTTGGCAGCTTTGCAATCAACACTTCAGTTGAGGGTAGAACATCCTCCATTTCCCTTGGGTCTCTTCCTCCCCCGCAGCTACATACGATCTAAGGTGGATTCCAAGTAGGGAGAAAATGTTAAACAGTGATGTACTGTGGCACACTGTGTTGCATACATACAAAGCTGGGATTATTAGCACAGGCTGAGCAATGCTTGGAAACATAGGGAGATGAGCGCCACAAGCAGGACTGACAACAGCTGAGGGAGCAGTTCAAGTAGCTTCTTGGCATAACACACAGCAGACCTCAGCCTTTGCCACCATCCTGGTTGAGCCTGTCCTAGTGATCTTCACTCCATGCTACTACATCACACTGCCAGTGGACAATTCTGGATGGGGAATGATCCAATCTATGCAGTCAATGAATGGAAGTGCACATGGCCAGATGTACTCACTGCAATCCACCCCTCTGCATCCATGGGGAAAGGAGAACAAATATGCTGACATTCCATTACAAGTGACTTTGCATTTTGAGGATTTATTTTTTATTTTGTTGTCGATGCACCTTGTTTCAGTTGCTATTTCTTCTTTGTGTCAGCTAAATAGTATATTTTAAAACATTTATATTTATATTGTTAGGAAATTATTAATGCACTTCAGTCTCTCAGTGTATGAGTACTTAGGATACAATGAAGAGAAACAGGAAGTTCAAAGCAAAGCTTGGAATAAAGTCAGATTTACAATACCTGTATTGATTATCAAGTTGATTATCTCACAAGTAAATTGATACAGCATGCTAATTATCTATTATCATAATTCCTGCTCCAAACCAAGGATGGGTACACACAAGGCATCCCTTACTTCCCATGCTTTCCTGGACCAAACCCACTTTCTGACTGCCTGCATTGGGCCTGCAATCCAGTACAGATATCGACCCACTTCTGGCAAAAGTTTCCCCTCCTTCTCACATGTTGCACAGTGCACAGCAGGCCTCAACAATATAAATGGAATTATACACACTGGCATCCAAACAGGTTTGTAGGCAGTGCCATCTTGCCTTCAGTCAGCCAAATCCCCATTTCACCACCTTCCTGCAACTGCTCAATGTGTAATTAAACCTTCTTCTGCCAGCTGCTCTCACATCAGGGTGAACCAGGGTGCCCTTCATGAGCCAGGCCACTAGAGGATAGGTTGGTCTCCCAGAATAACAGTAGACACAGGCACCCCATTGATATCCATCTTATTGGGTGGGAGTAAAATTCCCTCTTGTCCCAATTTAAAAATGCCAGCTCTCTGGAATACCCTGGTGTCATGACACTGATGGTGCACCCCCAAATTGGTGTTCATGAACCTCCTTCTACAGTCCACCATGGCCTGCATAATAAGTGGGTAGTATCTTTCCCAGTTGATATATTCATGTGCACTTTGTAGAGGCAGGCCATAGGCACATGTGTAGCATCGATGGCTGCAGGAAAGTTCGGGAAGCATGTTCACTCAAAGCCTGCAATTATTTTAGGGAACCTTACCAGATGGATGGGGAATGAAGATTCCCTACACAGACATAAATCACAACAATAATTGCCTTGCACACTTCCATCACTGCAGCACTGACAGTTGACTTGTGAATGTCAAACTGATTGGTCACCAAGCTGTAGCAGTCTGGGGTAGCCAGCTTCCAGGTGGCAGTAGCTGCCCACTTCTGGACTGGTATGGCCTTCCTCATCTGCAAGTGCTGGTGCTCAAGGGCCAGGGAGAGCATTCAGCCTCTGCTGAAATGTCCTCCACCTGTCTCATCTGCTTCCTGTTTCTGAAATGAGAGTTGCAATGAGAGAGGACCAGGTCACAGAATCACAGAACCAGAGGGTTAGAAGGGACCGTAAGGGTCATCTAGTCTAACCCACTGCCAAGATGCAGGATTTGTTGTGTCTAAACCTCCAAAGGTAGATAGCTTTCCAGCCTCTTTTAGGAAATCTCCATTGAAGGCACTTACATAACTTTCCTAGGCAGTTTGTTCCATTGTTCTGCTGTTCTTACAGTTAGGAATTTTTTCCTGAGATTTAATCTAAATCTGTTATTCTGTAGTTTGAACCCACTGCCTCTTGTCCTGCTCTCTATGGCAAGAGAGAACAACTTTTCTCCATCTTTTTTATGGCAGCCTTTCAAGTATTTGAAGACCACTATCATGTCCCCTCCTTAACCTCCTCTTTTTCAAACTTAAACATACCCAGTTCCTTCAGCCTTTACTCACCTGACTTGCCTTCCATCCCTTTGATCATCTTTGTCGCTCTCCTCTAGATCCTTTCCAGTTTCTCGACATCCTTTCTATACAGCAGTGAGCAAAATTGGATATAGTACTCCAGCTGAGGCTTAACCAGTGCCAAGTAGAATGGTACTATCACCTCCCATGATTTGCATGCTATGCCTCTTTTAATGCAACCTAAAATTGCATTTGCTTTTTTTTTGCAAAAGCATCACATTGTTGACTCATACTGAGGTTGTTATCCATCACAACTCCCAGATCCTTCTTAGAAGTGCTGCTGCCACGTCTGTTATCCCCCATTCTGTATTTCTGCATTTGTTTTTTCTTCCCTAAGGATAGCACTTT
This sequence comes from Natator depressus, assembly GCF_965152275.1. Classification (NCBI taxonomy): domain Eukaryota; kingdom Metazoa; phylum Chordata; order Testudines; family Cheloniidae; genus Natator; species Natator depressus. The sequence goes on along the minus strand of NC_134235.1, from coordinate 139,570,437 downwards.
ACATTTCTTTTTGTTAAATTTCATTGTGTAGCCTATGGCCCTATTCTCCAACATATCAGGATCCCTTTGAATTTTAGCTGTATCCTCCAAAGTGTTGGCAACACACTCCACCCCCCAGCATTTTTCATCTGCAAATTTGATCAGAATGCCTTCTATTTCTACATCAAGATCATTAATAAAGCTGTTAAACAACACCAAACCCAGAACAGATTCCTGTGGAACCCCACTTGAGACCTCCCTCCAACCTGACATCATTCAATGAATAGTTACTCTTTGTTAGTCATTGTTTCACCAATTCTGTATCCACTTAATTGTAGTTCTGCCGAGCCTGAATTTTTCCAGCTTACTTATCAGAATGTTGTGTGGGACTGTGTCAAAAGCCTTGTTAAAGTCCAGATACCTTATGTCCACCATATTCCCTCTATTTACCAAACCAGTCACCCTGTCATAGGAGATAATCAAGTTGGTTTGGCATGATTTGTTCTTGGCAAGTCCATGCTTGTTGCTAGTGGTCATGCCTTCATCTTCCAGGTATTTTCAAATTGGATGTTTTACACATTGCCCTAGTAACTTCCCAGGTATTGAGGTCAGGTTGACTGGTCTATAGGTCCCTGGCTCCTCCTTTTTCCCGTTTTAAAGATGGGCACTAAGTCATCATCCTGAGTTGGATTCATGTCTTGCCATTGGTGGGTGATTGTTTGTTTGCATAGACTTTAAGGCCAGGAGGGACCATCAGATTATCTAGTCTTCTGTCGTGTATGTCACAGGCCTTTAAATTTCACCCAGTTACCCCTTTATTAAGTGAGGAGTGGTGGCTGAGTTGTTTATGTACTCAGCTGTAATCCCAGAAACTGTGGGTTTGAGTCCTCCTCAATCTCACATGGAAAGGCTGCCTCCAGTATTTCAGCATGTGTTTAATATGAACATGTGCTTAGGTGTTTTGCTGAATAGCATGGGCTTAAGCAGATGCTTAAAGTTGTGCGTGTCCTTAAGTGCTGTGCTGAAGGTGATATCTGAAGGGCTCAGATCACATGGTGATATATACAATTTAAGAATGTCAATGGAATGAAAGGATAAACTTAAGCACATGCTTACAGTTTAACGAGTTTAAGTGCTTTGCTGAATCAAGCCTTGATAGTACTCTTTCTCCCCATCCTCAGTTAAAAATAATGTATTTGTATAAGTTGTTGAGCCTATTTTAATAGCAAGTTCATTCTCTCTTACTTTTTTTGTGGGTGTGGTTTGTTTTGATTATTGTAACTAGCTGCAAAAGTACAGAACTGGTGGATTAACCTTTCTCTGTCTCTAGGATTTGTAATTTGCTTCATGACTGTTCAGTGTAAGTAGATGGGAAACTTGAGGATGGAGTGAAAAGAAAACTGCCATATTGGTGAGCCCACTAGCACCAGACAAACACAGTTTTCGTAGCAGTGAGAGAGCAGGAATTTCCACCAAGAGCGGTACAGGAAACAGAGCCAAATGTGACTAAGATTGCTGTGATGGAGTTTCTAGGCCCCACATGAATGAGGAAGGGGCCAGAGAGGCCCTGGCGGTAGAGCTAGCCCCACCACTCTGGTCATGTCAGTTATGCATGGTAAAGAGGAATCCTTTAAAAGGGAGAAAACTGCAGTCAGCAATGGGGAAGGAGCAGGATTGCCTTAAACTGCAGACTGCAGGAGTGACTCCTGATGCCACAGAGGGAATTCCTAGGAAATTCCTAGACCTTCACCCCAATCCTGAGGAGTGTACAGCAGACTCCCAGGGTAAGACAGAGAGGCTGAGCCTGTCTCAGAGACCCAGACAGAGCAGTTCCCCCAAACCCATTATGTTGTGGCTGGATTATTGGCAGCCACCTCACTCCACCCCCCTTTGCTGGGACCACAGGGAAGGAGTATCCCTGAATGTGCAATGTTTGTGACCTTCATTTTGATCCCCCAGCCAGAAAGACTTAAAGGAGGCTCCTTTGCAAATGGTAGGGAAGTAGGGCCTATATTTTGACCACCCAGTGTAAATAAGTAGGTGTGGTCAGGTTCCCTCACCCACTGAAGGAGGCACCACCAAGGACTCTGTTACAGAACCTTTCATTTTGATTAGGCTAAACGTATGAGTTCTTTCCTGGACTCAAACTGCAATTATGCTTTGTGTCACAGTGTTTTCCAGCTTTTCCAGCATGAAAAATACAAAACAACAAATGAGGACATCCAGAAGTATGGCACACCACAAAAAGCTGGACTGTGAGCAAAGTGCTTGTCTCAAATTTGTAAAACCATTCCACTCCTCCAAATGATCTTGTCCTCTCCTTCAATTTTACTTATTTAAATCAGAATTGAATTCTGATTTTTAGCACATTGCAGTGATTTACAACATAGTATCTAAATTTTGGTTGATTGGTGGCAGAGTTCAAAACCAGCCAACCTACCTTAATATGGGAAGTGACAGATATTGTATGTAGAAAATTAACTTGAAAAGGATCCCCATATAAAGAATTCTCCAATCCCTATAAAAATTTCACTCAGGAACAAATCATTTGAAATGATTAAAATGTGTTAATTATGGAATACATTTAATTCATCCCATGCATAATTTTCATTAGAAATAATGTTACCAAACCTAGTGAGATGCAGTCTCAATTTTTCTGTGTAGGACAACATAATGTGTGAAATTAATTCATATTAACATATGAAAATGTATTGGCATCACTGTCAGAACAGTTCTCTGATTCTAAAGCAATTGGGTACCTTTTTCAAAAGCACCTAAGTCGTATTTTCAAAAACTCCTACATAATTAAGGGATAATTTATTCAGAAGTGCCTGGGTGAATTAGAAAACGAAGGTCTGGTCTACACTGGGGCGGGAGATCTAAATTATGCAACTTCAGCTATGTAAATAATGTAGCTGAAGTTGACGTACTTAGACCTACTCACCGCAGTGTCTTCACAGTGGTGAGTCGACTGCTGCCGCTCCCCCGTCGACTCTGCCTGCACCTCTCATAGTGGTGGAGTACAGGAGTCAACTGGAGAGCGCTCGGAGGTCGATTTATTGCGTCTAGACTAGACATGATAAATCGACCCCCGCTGGATTGATCGCTGCCCACCGATGCAACGAGTAGTATAGACATACCCTAAGTCCCATTGAAAATTAATGGAACTAGGCTCTTAGTCCACTTAGGGCCAGAGTTTTAAAAGTATTTAGGCTCCTAATGGGATTTTCAAAAGTATCTAGATGCCTAACTTCCATTAAAATCAAAATTGATATCAGTGGGATTTAGGTGCCTATGTACTTTTGAAAATCCCACTAGGTATCCACCTTCATCTTTAGGTGCCTAAATACCTACAAATCAGGGCCTTAAGAACTTTTTAAAATGTTACCCTCTGGCCCCTAAGTAGTTCAAGAGATTTTTTAAAAATGAGGGTGTTTTTGAAAACTTTACCCATCGTTATGGGGTAGGCTTAAAGAATATTTTGCTTAATAAGACATGGAGAGTAACTTAGTGCATGAATGTCCTGTTGTGTGTCTGTACAGCACAATGAATCCACCACGCCTGTTGGTAAATTGTTCCAATATTTAATTTCTCTCAGTGTTAAAAATTTACACCTTATTTCCAGTCTGAATTTGCTTAGCTTCAACTTCCAGCCACTGGATCATGTTATACTTTTCTCTGTTAGATTGAAGAGCCTGTTATTAAATAAAAGGAGTACTTATGGCACCTTAGAGACTAACAAATTTATTTGAGCATAAGCTTTCATGAGCTACAACTCACTTCATCGGATGCATTCAGTGGAAAATACAGTGGGGAGATTTATATACATAGAGAACATGAAACAATGGGTGTTACCATACACACTGTAACCAGAGTGGTCACTTAAGGTGAGCTATTACCAGCAGGAGAGCGGGGGAGGAACGGGGGGGGGACCTTTTGTAGTGATAATCAAGGTGGGCCATTTCCAGCAGTTGACAAGAACGTCTGAGGAACAGTGGGGGGTGGGGGTGGCAGGATAAACATGGGGAAATAGTTTTACTTTATGTAATGACCCATCCACTCCCAGTCTCTATTCAAGCCTAAGTTAATTGTATCCAGTTTGCAAATTAATTCCAATTCAGCAGTCTCTCGTTGGAGTCTGTTTTTGAAGTTTTTTTTGTTGAAGTATTGCCACTTTTAGGTCTGTAATCGAGTGACCAGAGAGATTGAAGTGTTCTCCAACTGGTTTTTGAATGTTAGCTCACCTTAAGTGATCACTCTGGTTACAGTGTGTATGGTAACACCCATTGTTTCATGTTCTCTATGTATATAAATTTCCCCACTGTATTTTCCACTGAATGCATCCGATGAAGTGAGCTGTAGCTCACAAAAGCTTATGCTCAAATAAATTTGTTAGTCTCTAAGGTGCCACAAGTACTCCTGTTCTTTTTGCGAATACAGACTAACATGACTGCTACTCCGAAACCTGTTATTAACTATTTGTTCCCCATTTAGGTACTTATAGACTGTAACCAAATCACCCCTTAACTTCTCTTTGTTAAACTAACTAGATTGAGCTCCTTGAGTTTATTGCTATAAGACAAGTTTTATAATCCTTTAATCACTCTCATGGCTCTTCTCTGGAACCTCTTCAATTTATCAACATTCTTGATTAAAATCTTGAAGTTGTTTATTTGCTTCCAGGATAACTAGGAGAATCCCTTAGGATATATACTGTGCAAAGTACCAGAAGAGTCTCATCTTCACTAAAGAAATAGATTTTGGGCAAAACAGATATAGTTCTTTATTTAGAGCACATTGTAAGAATACGGAAGGATACTTTAAAAGCATAATAACAGTACATGTCCTCTAAAGAACTATAGGACATTAGTTTAAAATCAAGATAGTGAATAAAATTAGAGTTATTGTATCCTTCCTGAACTCTAGCCCCATCTGCATTTTAGTCTATACCTAAGGTGAGACAGCTTTCCCGTACTTCAGGACAGAAAGTTAGCTTATTGAGGAAATGGCAACTATCCTGTTGCTGCTAACGTGGAAGGAAATGAGATATTAAAAATTGCAAGTGGCATAATTAAACTTCATCATCATTGTCCTATAAGAAGTTTAGTTCTTTGCATGGTTTCATTTTATACTCTCTCTCCCTATGTAAAAATGGGGTGTCTATCACTGATGCCATTATATGGTGTATTTTGACTCCAAACATTTTCTGTTGTGTCAGCAGACTGTGGAAGTAATGCAGCACACTCAGCTTTCCTACATTACTATGCCATGCTGTAACTGGGTCATTCATTATTAATGTAAGCGGGGGAATAGCCCCGCTATTGTGGGGAACTTTCCTGGCTTCTGCACTACCCCAGTGAAGTGGGCTAGCGAAAGGATCTGAGTCCTCGCTCCCACTACCTTTACCCAGTGGTCTCCCTGCCCTTGAGGACTCCCCTTCCACTCTCCTGTCTGGCACAGTCCTCGTAACCCCAACAAGGCTGGGTCCAGGATTCCTGGGGGGCTCAACCCCCAACCCTGCTGTGGTCACCTAGGACAGGGGCAAGGGTGTCCCCACTCCAGGGTACTCTCTCTGCACTGGGCACTTCTCTGACCCACTGACCATTACATACAAGTTAAAGCAAATGCAAGTTATTTAATCAACAATTAATTTTAAGAATAAGGAAAAATGGGAAAGGTTAAAGGAAACACATCAACCCACTCTGTGGCAGGGAACATCACAAACAGTGTCTCTGGAATGTCAGGGCAGTTCACAGTCTGTTCCTTGTAAGTCCCAGACCACCTTCTCAGGCCCTGGCTGTGCTGTAGGGATGCTGTGGGCTGGACACTTGCTCTGGGGGTGGCCACACACTCTCAGGCTCTAAGTGGTAGGATCCTTCTTCCCAGTGTCGCCCCCGCCCTGTCACGGTTACAATCCAAGCCTGGACTGCAGAACCTCTTGGCTGAGGCGTCTCCCTGTGCTGGGCCCGCTGCCAAGGGTCCCCCTTGCTCTCCCCAGCTGCTCACCACACCCAGCTCTGGACTACTCCAGCCCCAGCCCCACCACTCTGTCTCACCACTGCTGCTGCTGCTCTGCCTCCAGCTCCCTAGGCTGCTTCTTTGGCCCCTCTGCCCCTGGTTGCTGCAGCTCTGCTCCCAGGACAGGTCTGCTCTCCAGGCTGCTTCTGTGACTCTGCTCCCAGCACTGACCTCCTTCGTGGGCTGCTTTTCTGGCCCCTCTGGCTCTGGTGGTGCAGCTCTGCTCCCAGAGCAAGTCTGCTCTCTCTGGACTGTGCCTCTGGCTTTGGGGCTGCAGCTCTGCCCCCCAGCTCAGCTTCGGCCCCTGCTTTCTTCTTAGCTTGGCCCGACTCTGTCTGACCCAGGCAAATCCAGCTCACACGGAGGACAGGACCTCCCTGGCCTCCTGACTCCCTGATTAGCCTGCCTGCCCTGTCATTCAGGCTGACCTGGAGCATTGGCCTCTCCCCATTGTTCCTGGGGACTGTCAGTCTCAGGGTCCTGATTTCCCATAGACCCTTCCCCTTTTAGTACTGGGAGCTAGCCAACCAAAACACCCCCACTGAATGTTAGTAAGGGGGCAACAGTCCCCTTACATTAACATGGGTAGTCTGATGTATGAAGAATCCAAGAATTCACATAGATTAGCTGAGTAAGGAGGAATTCTGTCATGTGATGTATATGAAACAGTGTTCTGCTGTTTTAAGTAAAGTTTTGTGTCTTAGAGATAGTTTCATTTGGATGTGACTGGGAAAAGGGCAATCCAGTGAGTCCCAAATTGTGAACCCCGTGTCCAGGCCAAATGGGCTAAGCTAAGTGCTGGACAATGAGCAGGAAACAGGAGGACGAATCCTCCCTCCTGTCTGTGGAATGGCTGTGGAGCCACCGATGAGACACTACACCAGCCCGGAGACAGGAATACGCTACACTGCTCCTTATGCACACACAGTGTGGAGGATTTGATATCTGCCCTTCTCCACATCTGCCACCAGCTCTGCTGCCTGAGGAGCCTGTTTCAGAGTAGCAGCTGTGTTAGTCTCTATCCGCAAAAAGAAAAGGAGGACTTGTGGCACTTAGACACTAACAAATTTATTTGAGCATAAGCTTTCGTGAGCTCCGATGAAGTGAGCTGTAGCTCACGAAAGCTTATGCTCAAATAAATTTGTTAGTCTCTAAGGTGCCACAAGTCCTCCTTTTCTTTTTGAGGAGCCTGTGTATCCATGGAGGAGAGGACTGGATTTGGTGTCAGAGTATTCTGTGGGCAAGTTCCTGTTCTTTATGTTCATTAAAGGTATTAGCTGTTGATTTATCAGAGGCTGTTTTCTATCTAGTCTTTTGGAATTGCTTTAGAAGTATTTAACTGAAGTTATGAGTGATGACTAGATTCTTACATACGGGGTTATGACATCATCAAAATATTTAGTGTTCTGTCTTCTTCTGCTAGTTGGGAGGAACTATAACCCAAGTGTTGGGGCTGGTAGAGGGAATCTTCAAGAAAGACAAGTGTGACACTGACAGACTGGTCAACTTGTGTGTGACCCATGACAACTTAACAAGGACAATGAAATGTCATCAAGACAATCTAGTTTTATGTGAATTTTAAAGAGGTGTAGTAGACCAGCAATCATTAACCCATTTATTTCTACTAATAGAAATCAAGGGTAGATGCTGAGTGTATCTGTCTGTTTTTACCTATACCTTGTTAGAAGTTTAACAATGTAACCAGATTATCTTGTAGATGATAATTCCATTTCATGTTTTAATGGCCTTATATTATTCATGCAGCTGGTTCAAGTTAACCTTAAGATCAAAGATGTAAGATACTGCAGGAAACTAATATTATTTACATTGCCTTCAGTTTGATTGTCTATGCTATGTGAATGAATGCAATTAGTTTACCTGTGTATGTATAGAAAATAGAAGATTAGCTTCAAAGGAACAATCTGCACTGACTATTCTTCATCCGGGGAAGGTCCTACTGTAACAATTGTTGTCAAAAGGCTTATCAGCTTGCGACAGTACTATAAAGGAAAGCCCCAGGCCTGATCCTGCCATCTCTCCTCTGCTTAAACTTTGAACAGGGAAAGTATAAATTGTAAGATGGCGATCTTTCAGATGATTTGGAATAACTTGAAAAATGCATGGAAAGACTTGAACAGACGCTACACCTGAACTGTCTATTGGACTATAACAAGGGTGGCCAAATTTACTAACTCTCTGAACCGCATACTTTAATCTTGAGAAGTTCGACAGCTGGGCATGCTTGCCGGGGCTTGGGGCCACAGGCATACTGGGAGGAGGGTTTCAGGGCTCAGGGCTCCACCCCCACAGGAGGTGCCTCCCGGGGCTTCTGCCCTGCAGGGAGGGGCCTTGGGGGCTCCAGTCCCACAGGAGGCACCTACTGGGGCTTGGGGCTTCTGCACCGTGGGGAGGGGGGTTTCAGGTCTTTAGCCCTGTGGGACACCCGTGCTAGAACTTGGGACTTGCAGGCCCCAACCCCCTGCAGGTACCTCCTGTGGCACTGAAGCCCCAAGCCCCCAAACTCCTTCCCCATAGGGCAGAAGCCCCAAGGCATGGCAGGCACTTCCCACAGGGCTGAAGCCCGTAGCCCCTCCACCCCACCACAGGGCAGATGCCCCAAGCCCCTGCCCCCAATGTGGTAGGTGAAGAATGGGGTGGGGGGACTCTGTGAGCTGCACTTTAACCGTAAAAGAGCCACATGTGGCTCACAAGCCACGGTTTGACCACCCCTAGACTATGAACCAGGGGTGAGAAAACTATGTCCCAGGAGCAGCATCCAGCCCTCCAGAAGTTTTAATCCGGCCCACTAGCTCCTGCTGGGGAGTGGGGTTCGGAGCTTGCCCTGCTCCGGCGCTCCAACCAGGGAGCAGGGTTGGGGGCTTGCCCCGCTCCGCGCAGCTCCTGGAAGCAACGGCATGTCCCCACTCTGGCTCCTACACATGGGGGCAGCCAGGGGGCTCCACACGCTACCCCTGCCCCAAGTGCCACCCCCGCAGCTCCCATTGGTCAGGAACTGCGGCCAATGGGAGCTGCAGGGGTGGCACCTGCGGACGGGACAGAGCTGCCTGGCTGCACCTCTGAATAGGAGCCAGAGCGGGGACATGTCACTGCTTCTGGGAGCTGCTTGAGGTAAGCACTGCCAGGAGCCTGCACCCCTGACCCCATCCCCCAACCTCTGCCCCAGCCCTGATTCCCCTCCCACCCTCCAAACCCCTTGGTCCCAGCCCAGAGCCCCTCCTGCACCCCAACCCTTCATCCCCAGCCCCACTCCAGAGCCTGCACCCCCAGCAGGAGCCCTCACCCCCTCATACACCCCAACCCCCGGTTTTGTGAACATTCTTGGCCTGCCATACAATTTCCATACCCAGATGTGGCCCTCGGGCCAAAAAGTTTGCCCACCCCTGCTACAACCTTTTTAATTGATTCCAGAAAGACTTTTGCAAATCAGGAACCTCACCATTTCTGCTATGAAACTGACCTGAAGACTTTACACATATCTGTATGTATACTGATCTCTTAACCACTGCAAATCTCTTCTTTCTTTTTCCTTTTATTATTAAAACTTTAGTCTTTTAGTTACTAGATAATTGGTATTTACATGATTATTGGGTAAGATCTGAGACACATTGACCTATGCAGGGGTGAAAGTAACATAAAAGTCTTACTGCTACAGGGGCCCTGCTCCCTAGAAGGGGCAGGGCCTTGGGCGGAAGGGGCGGGCCTGGGGCTCAGCCTCCCCCAGCCAGTCCTTCTGCACTGCCCGGCCCATGCCACCTGGCGCTCTGGCAGCAATTTAAAGGGCCAGGGACTCTGGCCACTGCTGCGGTAGCGACGGCGGCCAGGAGCGCCTGGTACTTTTAAATTGCCGGGCCCCGGAGCAGCTGCCCCTTCCCCCCCCTCCACTTCTCAGCAGCCCGGGGGGATGGGGAGGGGGAAGGAAAGGGGCAGCAATGTTAAAGCGCTGCCATGGCAGCGCTTTAAGGAGGGTCCTTAAAGCGCTGCCATGGCAAAGCTTTAACGTCAGCTGTGTATGGGCCGGTACCGGCGGCCACTTCTTACCAGTACACCGTACCAGCCCGCTTTCACCTCTGGACCATACTAGCCCGCTTTCACCTCTGGACCTATGGATCAGTGTCCGGTCCTTTGGGACTGGTGAACCTCACATATGGTGAATCAGGTTTTCAGTAATCACTCATTATATTAGACGTGGCTGTCTGGGTGGAGGCCAAAGGCTGGAGTGCTTAAAGGGTATTGTATATAGCTTCAGTGTAGTATCACAGAAGCTGTTTTGTTGCTGGCTTGGTGAATCTAATTATAACCACCAGTTTGGGGGATTGTCTGCCCCATTCCTTGCAGTCTGCCCTGAGTATAGCATTCTCAGTGTGGCACCCAGTCACAAGTATTATCAGGTAAGATAGCTTTCTTTTTATATATACTTTTGGTGGTTTTCATAATTGGTGTACTGATTAGATGGAACATTTTCAAAATGCTGTTCAAAATAAAAACGGGATGTTGTGCAGTCCACTTCATAGTGATGCACTTAGTCAGGAAAGCACCCGAGTAAATTGTCTCCTAGGGAGCTCATGTAAACTCAGTTATACCTAATGGCAATGGCGGCAGCTTATAGGGAATGCCTTCTCACTAGCAATACTTACCGGTGAGATCTGCAGAAAGTATGATTTGTGTCCCCACTGCCTGTTCCTCGCTTGTAGCTCTTCTTTCTGGTGAACAACATGTGCCTGGCGACTCTGCTGTGCCCACCATTTTCTAGCTTTCTGTGCCTCCTTGGGCATAAGTTCTTGTAATTGAGTAACAATAATGATATTTTTTATCATTTGGAAATTTATCTAAATGGGGTAAAAGCCCATTCACCATCATGTCCAGTTTAAGAGAATTCTATTTTAAATCCATGCCTCCTTTTCAATTTTCAAGTAATCCTATTTAAATCAATCAAAAACAAAAACACTGCTACTATCCTAGAAATCTTAAATGACAAGGAGTCAGGGCACCCATACGGCATAATCTGGCAAGTGCTATGTCATGGCACCATACTGTTGTAAGCAAATTTAGGTGTGAAGAATGTAGCAGATTTCTATATTATTTCTGTTATGATATATGTCCCCAATAGGCAGACTAAGCACCTGCTTAATGCACCAGCAAAGCAGGGGGCACCAAAAAAATGTGATTTTTTTAAAAAAAAATTTGATATTTGATATTTCAAAAAAAGCATCAAAGTAGTCATCACGGGAAAAATCAGAACTTTGTTAGACTTCCTTACACTCCACTATACACTCTTCCCCCGTTTTTCTGTTATCTTTTTATTACTTATCCCCACCTAAACCAGGGAAATCAAATCCTGTCACGTATTGCAATACATTTATGTTTTATTATTGATATATTCTTCTGAGTTATACATACTTGATTCGATTTTTTTCTTTCATATATATACATAAAAATAGCGTACGTTGTGTAATTTGTTATCAAGGAATGCAGAAGAAGCTTTTAGAACAGAACAAGTATGCCATATTCATACCATGTGCTGCACACTCTCTCAATCTTGTTGGCTGCAGTGCTGTTGATTGTTGTCTGGTGGCAGTAAGTTTTTTCTCAACAGTCCAGTTACTTTATACATTTTTCTCTGCCTCCACAGACCGATGGGCAGTTCTTAAAACATATTTGGGCAATGATCGTGTGTTGAAATCTCTTTCTAATACTCGCTGGGAGGCACATGCAGTGACAACAAGTGCAATTCTGGAGTCCTACTCAAAGATTGTGGATTCATTAGAAAGTATAGCTGAAGACCAATCACAAAAGGGAGAAACTATACGAGAGGCAGAAAACATTGCAAACAAGATGCAAGAACTAGAGTTTGTATTCATGTTGACCATGTGGAATGAAATTTTACAACACTTTTACCACACAAGTCAAGCTCTCCAAGAAAAAGAATTGGATTTGAAAACATGTAGACCTCTTCAATCATTAGCAGACCACTTACGCACTTTGAGGAATGATTTAGAAAGATTTGAAGACATATCAAAAGATATCTTGCCTGATACTAACTATGAAGAAGCCCAGTCCCGCAAGTGAATCAGGAAAAAACAAGCAAATGATAGCAGTGCAACAGAAACAGCATTGAATCCTAGAGACAAATTTCACGTATCTACTTCCTACGCTATAATTGATACACTTGAAGCTCATATGAAGAGGAGAGGTGAAGTGTACAAAGAAGTATCAAGTAGATTTTCTTTTCTAAATGATATGGACTTATCTGACTCACAATATTCACAAGGTTCCCAAGAGCTAGTCGACTCATACCCTGTTGACTTGAACGTGAATTTCTGTGGAGAAGTATGGCAGTTCCACTGTTATATGTGCACAAAGTTTAACGAAACAGGAAAAATGAAATTCAGTCACATTGATCTTCATGACACAATATTGAAAGACGGAATACATTGTGTATTTCCAAATGTATTTTTCTAACATTGATGATTACTAAATGCTCCACAGAATGCTCTTTTTCTCAGCTGAAAAGCATAAAAAACCCTCAGAGGACAACAATGTGTCAGGACAGACTTGATTCACTTTCCCTACTGTGTATAGAAGTGGACATGCTTCGCTGAGTCAGCTTTGATGAACTTATCCAGAATTTTGCAATCAGAAAATCTAGAAAGAAGCTATTTTAATTTCAGCATACATGTAAGTTTTGTGTCATTTCGAAAAATAAAACTTTATTTTACAGTATAGTATTGTTTTTATTTTGAATTATATATGGGGAACACCATAATCTTTTCAGTGCTTAGGGCCCCTAAAGGTCTTAATCCGGCCCTGTATGTCTCAGTTTACTTTCTATTATTTTGTATGACTGCATAGAGTTAAATCAAAGGAGGTTGGTAGAGGGGAAAAACAGGAAATGAAAAAATGACAGAGGTAAGATACCAGTTTAGATGTCAATATTAATATAATTACCTTTCTTTTATAGCAGTGTCACTTATTGATTTAGAAAAGTTTAAACTCTATAGGAATAAATATAAACAAAGAGGAGAAATAAATAATTTAGATGTCAAAATACTGATACCCCTGAACACATCACTTAGTTTAATATCCAAACTAGGGGGTTGCTAAGTCTTTCATTGAAATCAGAAGTGAGAGAGCTTTCCTTTTAGTTTATCTGCATTAAACCCAGCACTTGTCCAGAGAATTATTCATTGTTAACATGTTACTTGAACTTGAACATTTCCCTGCTTGTTTTATTCATAGACTTTAGTTGTGAAAGTAATACTATATGTTCCACCATGTCGAGACCTTAGAATTTCACTGCGGGGGAGGTCAAGCTGTTTAGGTAAGGATTGCAAAAAGGTATTGATTTTATCCCAAAGTTTTAGTATCAGATGAATTTTGAAATGGAGCAGAATATTTAATGAACAAGATTAATGGGTTTTAGGGTCATAGTCACCTAGCTGAGCAGTTTTTGCTGATTAATAATGAAACCTATAAGAATTATTTTGTGATGCTTTCATTCATGGTTCAGTGAGACAATTTCCTCCTCTTACTATCAGCTCCTATCCTTATCCTCTTTGTTGCTGTTTCTGTATCCAAGAGGACAGCTGAAGAAGGTCTTAGCAAAGTCAATGCCAGTACTCAGTGTTTTCTGTATGTATCCTTTCAGTATGTAAAGACCAGCAGATTCTTTGACATTATCTATATCTGTATCATTCAACCAAAACTCCATTAGTCTGGAAGTTGGTAACCTACTGTCAGCTTATTCCACTATAGAGCGATCCCTTTCGCTACACTAATGGGAGCAAAAATGTGCAATCATTTTGCTCAGTTTTGCACTATAGAAGCGATGTAAAGTCCTTCTCATCAACTCATAAAAAGGGCTGGTTTTGGAATTAAAGGAATGTATTGTTTTTGCTTTTAAAGAGAAAAATGAGAAATTTGATTCCCCCTGCTGGAGACTACCACATTGGAGAAAGGTGAAAAGTGACAGAATGTGAGAAACTGACAGTATTTCATATTGTTACGTTGTTAATAATTCACGGGGTGCTCATCACCATAGTATCTGAACTCACCGTGTTCAAAGAATATAAATAAATCAGCTTTCATCAAGCTTCATCTGTCAGAATTAATGATTAAGGCTAAGATTTTGTCACGGGTATTTTTAGTAAAAGACACAGGCAGGTCACAGGCAATAAACAAAAATTCACAGAAGCCCAGGACCTGTGTGTGTGAGGGGAGGGGGCTGACCACTGTGGGGAGGGGGGGCTGAAGCCTGTGTCCCGCCACCTGGGTCTGACAGACTGAGTTTCACTGAGGGGAGCTGACTGCCCGAGTCCTGCCACGGGGTGGGGATCGGGGAGACTGACTGTCCGAGTACCGCTGCACGGGGCTGAAGTCACGGAGGTCATGAAAATCACAGAATTCATGACCTCCATGACCAAGTCATATCCTTACTAATTACTAGTGTTTAAACCTATAAGCCATATATGTTTGGGGACAAGGAATGTCATCTTGTTTTGTGTTTGTACACCCCTCAACACTGTGTGTTCCTGGTCTATGACTGGGGCACCTAGATGCTACCACAATAAAAACAAATAAAAATAAAAGTCAATAAATAATATGCATAAAACTTAACTATAAGGAGGAGACCTGATGAAGAAGGAACCAAACACAGTAGAACTAAGCTACAGAATATAAAGCCATATACATCCAGGACGTTATCCAGGGTCCAGGGAAGTCACTGGGGGTTGACTTCAGTTGGCATTGGCTCAGGCTCTAAGTGCATGCATACCAAAGCAATAGTAAAAAATATTGTAAAAAATGTAAAAAATATTCCTTAAATGAATTTGCCTTGCCACGGTACCTGTGGGAAAGCCAGTGCAGTGCAATAGAGATTTAAGTCTCCTTTACTGAAACTACTGCAACAAAACAATGCTTATAAACAGCCTTAGTGGTATTTGTAGCTAAGAAGACGTTAGCAGCACAAATACCTGATTTTTCACAAGCAGTGAAGCTATTTTTAGCAAGTTGGGTGCACAAAATGGTGTGTACTAACTTTGAAAATGAATCCTTTTATTTCTAGACATTGCCTGAACTTATTGTATTTTATTCTACAACTCTTCTGAAGCACAGGTCTTTCCAGTACATAAAACAGAAGCACAAACTTTGGGTAACTCATGATGCAATATTTTGCCATAATAACAGTTTCTGAAAACATAGGTAATATATCTAATATGAAAAATATTTGTGCAAATGTTTTATGTTCATATAACATCAATCTTAAAACACTAATAGTAAGAGCCAAGAAAACTGAGTGGTGATTTTCTAATTCATACCTCACTGATCCCTTTTTCCTGTCTTGATATCAGCTGATGACTCCTCCAGGTTTGTATGTTCACTGGTAAAAAGATCTTATGTTTCGATACTTGGTGCTTCAAAAGGGCTCATTTCCCAAAGATGAAGAAAATTCTGAGTGTGAGATTGTTTGGGAGGAAAAATTTAGAGAGAAAAATGTGAATGAAAATGGGGAGTTGTTTAAGAAGTGTTTTAGATGGCCAAAAAGCCACAATTCTACAATCACAAAAGAGGACAACTTCAGTTAAATGCCCATCCTGGTTAAGAAGGGAAGTGAAGGAAGCAATACCCCCTCCTTCAAAATGTATAACTAATAGGGAAAAAAGGGTAAGTAGATAGCAATAAAATATGTTAGAAGTTATGAAATGTGGAAAATTAATAAGGGATCTAAAGACATCAAGGGAAAATGCATTGCTGGTAGGGCTAAGGACAACAAGAAAAACTTTAAATATTTCAGGAACAAAAGGAATCCTAACAATGATATAAGCCCATTAATAGATAGCGACAGTGAAATTGTTAGTAATGATTCAGAAAAGACAGAATGTTTAAAAATATTACTTGGAAAGAAGCAAGATGATATACTCAGAGCAAAATTGGAAAGAGTCCAGCGGAGGGCAACAAAAATGATTAGGGGACTGGAACACATGACTTATGAGGAGAAGCTGAGGGAACTGGGATTGTTTAGTCTGCAGAAGAGAAGAATGAGGGGGGATTTGATCGCTGCTTTCAACTACCTGAAAGGGGGTTCCAAAGAGGATGGTTCTAGACTGTTCTCAGTGGTAGCAGATGACAGAACAAGGAGTAATGGTCTCAAGTTGCAGTGGGGGAGGTTTAGGTTGGATATTAGGAAAAACTTTTTCACTAGGAGGGTGGTGAAACACTGGAATGCGTTACCAAGGGAGGTGGTGGAATCTCCTTCCTTAGATATTTTTAAGGTCAGGCTTGAGAAAGCCCTGGCTGGGATGATTTAGTTGGGGATTGGTCCTGCTTTGAGCAGGGGGTTGGACTAGATGACCTCCTGAGGTCCCTTCCAACCCTGATATTCTGTGATTCTATGATTCTATGAAATGAGGATGATTAACTATTTTCCTGTTGATTAAGTAACTAAGGAGGATGTTGAACAGCATCTACTAGGGATAAATGTTTTTAAATCAGCAGACCACAGTAACTTGCAGACATGAGTCCTAAAAGAGCTGACTGAGGAGATCTCTGACCCACTGACATTAATTTTTAATACATCTAAGAATACTGTGAACATTCCAGAAGACTGGAAGAGTGCTAATTTAATGCAAATATTCAGAAATAGCACGAGGGATGACCTGGGTAACTGTGGGCTGGTTAACCTGATATCAATCCTGGGCAAAGTTATGGAAAAACCTGATGCAGGGTTCAGTCAATAAAGAATTAAAAAATGGGAATATAATTAATACCAGTCAACACTCAACATGGTTTTATCGAAAATAGATCTTGTCAAACAAATCTGATTTAATTATTTGGTAAAATAACAGGTTTGGCTGATAAAGGTATCTGCATAGATGTAATGTATTTAGGCATTTGTAAGGCTTAGTACTGCCCAATATTCTGCTTAAAAAATTAACACTATATAAGATCAATAAAGCATACATTAAATGGATTTGGAACTGCTAACTGATAGATCTCAAAAAGGAATTGTCAATAGGGACTCATCATCAAATAGGATTGTTTCTGTGGGGGTCCTTCAGGGATTGGCTCTAGTTTCCATGCTATTCAATATTTTTATCGGTGATCTGATAGTAAATATAAAATCACTTTAGATAAAATTTGTGGATGACACCAAGATAGGAAGACTGGAGAATGGAGTGATCTAGATCACTTGGTACATTGGGCCCATTCAAATAAATTATGTTATAATACAGACAAATGCAAAGTCATACTTCTAGAATTAAAGAATACAAAGGAGTAGTGCATAGGAGTAGGGAGGTGATTTTACCTTTGTATATAGCATTGGTTGTGACTAATACTGGAATACTGCATCCAGTTCTGGTTTCCACATTTTGAAAAGGATGTTGGAAAAATAGGAGAGGATGCAAAGAAGAGATACAAAAATGACTTGGGGACTGGAGAAAATGCCCAGTAGTGAGAGACTTATGGAGTTCATTTGTTTAGCTTATCATAAAGAAAACCAAGAGGTGGTTTGATTAAGGTATTTAAGTACTTTCACCAAGAGAAAATACATGGTACAAAGGGTTCTTTAGTAGACGAAAGGCATGCCAGAAGTTCAAGTGAGACAAATTCCAATTAGAAATGAGGCACAACTTTTTAACAGTGAGGGTGATTAATCATTGGAGCAAACTAGCAAGGGAAGTGGTGAATTCTCCATCTCTTATTGTCTTTGGATTAAGACTGGATGCCTTTCTGAAAGATATGCTTTAGTGAAACAGAAATTATTGGGCTGAATACGGGGTAACTGAGTGGAATTTTATGGCCAGTGTTATACAAGAGGTCAGACTACATGATCTAATGGTTCCTTCTGTCCGTAAAATCTATGTATCTTTGAATTGTTGGAGTCATTACCAGTGCTTAGTTTTTAAAAAGATAAGGTGATGGCCATTTAATATTGTGCACTTCGATACAAGTGATCCAGTGAACACTCTGGCAGCATAATATTTTGTAAATACAAAATATAAATACAGTGATGTACAAAATACTTATCATATGGGCTTCTGTAAGTTATACAGCAAAACAAACAAACTATAATGTTCTCCATAGGCCAAGAGGCCAACAAAGGAACTGACTAATAAGAATGAATCATCAACTTTCCCTTAAGAAAATGTACTATACCAAGCACTTGTGATTATTTATTTATGTATTTATTTGTTAAGTAGCAACAATGTGTTATTCACAGTACAAAACAGAGGGCCAGATTCTTTGCAGGAAAAAATCGGCATAGATCCATTTACTTTAAAAGAGCTACAGTGATAAAACTAACTGAAAATCTGTACTAAGTTTAGCATATTTTATGAGACTGGATGATGCATTTTTATCTAAGTTATATAAAAAAGGTAAAACAGAAACATCAAAACTAATTACACAATGCATTTTACCTATGTGAATACTAGGGCTGTCGATTAATAGCAGTTAACTCACGTGATTAATTCAAAATAATTAATTACAATTAATTGCAGTTTTAAGCACACTGTTAAACAATAGAATACCAATTTTAATAAATGTTTTTGAATGTTTTTTCTACATTTTCAAATATATTGATTTTAATTACAACATAGAGTACAAAGTATACAGTGCTCACTTTATATTGTCATTTTTATTACAAATATTCATACTGTAAAAATGATAAACAAAAGAAATAGCATTTTTCAATTCATCTCATGCAAGTACTATAGTGCAATCTTTATCGTGAAAGTGCAACTTACAAATGTAGATTTTTTTTGTTACATAACTGCACTCAAAAACAAAACAATGTAAAACTTTAGAGCCTGCAAGTCCACTCAGTCCTACTTATTGTTCAGCCAATTGCTAAGACAGACACATTTGTTTACATTTACGGGAGATAGTGCTGCCGCAAAATGTCACCTGAAAGTGAGAACGGGCATTCACATGGAACTTATGTAGCTGGCATTGCAAGGTATTTACGTCTCAGATATGCTAAACATTCATATGCCCCTTCATGCTTTGGCCACAAATCCAGAGGACATGCTTCCATGTTGATTATGCTTGTTAAAAAAATAAAGCATTAATTAAATTTGTGACTGAACTCATCAGGGGGAGAATGGTATGTCTCCTTCTCTGTTTTACCTGCATTCTGCCATATACTTCATGTTATAGCAGTCTCAGATGATGACCCCCCATGTTGTTCATTTTAAGAACACTTTCACTGCAGATCTGACAAAACGCAAAGAAGGTACCAATGTGAGAGTTCTAAAGATAGCTACAGCACTTGACCCAAGGTTTAAAAATCTGAAGTGCTTTCCAAAATCTGAGGGGGATAAGATGTGGAGCATGCTTTCAGAGGTCTTAAAAGAGCAACACTTTGATGCAGAAACTACAGAAATTGAACCACCAAAAAAGAAAATCAACCTTCTGCTGGTGGCATATGACTCAGATTATGAAAATGAACATGTGTCAGTCCACACTGCTTTGGATTGTTATCAAGCAAAACCTGTCATCAGCATAGATGCATGTCCTCTGGAATGAATGAAGCATGAAGGGACATATGAATCTTTAGCGCATCTGGCATGTAAATATTTTGTAACGCCGGCTGCAACAGTGCCATGCAAACGCCTATTCTTGTTTTCAGGGGACATTGTGAACAAACCGCAGGCAGCATTGTCTCCTGCAAATGTAAACAAACTTGTTTGTCTGAGAGATTGGCTGAACAAGAAGTTGGACTGCGTGGACTTGGAGGCTCTAAAGTTTTACATTGTTTTATTTTTGAATGCAGTTATTTTTCGTACATAATTCTTCAACATTCATGATAAAGATATTACACTACAGTACTTGTATTTGGTGAATTGAACACTATTTCTTTTGTTTTTACAGTGCAAAATTTGTAATAAAAATCAATATAAAGTGAGCACTGTACCACTCTGAAATTTGTATTCTGTGTTGTAATTGAAATCAATATATTTGAAAATGTAGAAAACATCAAAAAATATTAAAATAAATGGTATTCTATTATTGTTTAACAGCGTGACTCATTGCAATTAATCTTTTTAATTGCTTGACAGTCCTAGTGTGTACATTAAAAAATGTTTCTGGTGACAATACAGAAGGCATTAAGACTCCTTGCATTTTGCCAATAAATCATTTGTTGTAGATGGTTTGCAAGGTATTTGATGCTCACTTTGCAATTATCAACAATATTGCAGAGAGTACTTAAATTCTTCAAGTATGTGTCAGTATGACTCCCACTGCAGGTGCTCATGTGCCTCATACACAAGACCAATGTTTGAATATCCATCAGGGCCATGCATTTGCCCTGTGCCTCCTCATGGACTTGTACAAGGGCATAAAGGGTGGAATGACCACGACCCTCTCTCAGTTCCCTTTTACAGCCCATGGCAGCGAGATGGAACCTGGCTAGTATCTGATCCACTAGTTCTTAGTTTTGGCTAAACTTTCTGAAAATGTTCTAAACCTTCAGAACTCTTCTGTGTCTTTGATGTGTGATCGCCAAGATTTACATCAACATGTCTGGACCAACTATTGTGTGTTATACTCTGTACAGAATAAGATTTACTTTGCATGGCATATTTGAAAGCTCTTGGATTCAAGCCTTCTCCATCCTACAATAAACTCATTCCATTGAAAGATGGATGGAAGAAAATCATGCTTCTCGGCTTCCCTACAGCTGCATGTGACTAATTGCCAGGCCTTACTGGCCAAATACAACTTTCTAACCTGGAGCTGGGTTATACCATTCCTCTTGAAGTTCTCTCATGACAACAGAGAGGAATTATTAGGCATAATTAAGGAAGGCCATTTGATGGCCAAGAGCTCCTTACAGGAAGTGATGGATGCCTCCAACATCATAGCCAGATCTATGGCCTCCCTGGTGACAATCTGCAGAGCCGTGTGACTCCAGGCACTGAGCATCAAGAGGGAGATAGAGGTCATGATTTGACAGCTTGCCTTTTGAGGAAGCAGAAGAATTCAGAAACTAGAAGGGCAGTTCTCTGCACTTGTTAAAAAATTCAAAAGTCACACTGCACACTCTGGGGGATTTTCACTCCCAACTGTACCACCTTGAACACCAGTCAAGAAAACAGGGGCCATCCTACCTTTCCAGGCAACCTAAGTACCATACTAAGGAAAGAATGAGGTGCAATACATATGTCAGCTTTCTTCCTCCTGAACAGTTCATCCCTCTCCTACAAATTTGACAGGATTGTCAGGAGCTACATCAGATCCAGTCCAGAGAGCGCTATGTTCAGAAGCCACCAATCCCCATTCAACCAGTTATGGTCTTGCATAAAATCAGTCGGGCGGGTGCTTGAAATCATCACCATGGCTACCCTATCCAATTCCACTCTTTGCCCCCTACATAGCCCCCTTCCAAGTCCCTCTTCAGGGACCATTCTCATGAGAACCAGTTACAAGTGGAAGTGGCCTTTTTTGCTTTGTCTCAGGGCCATAACAATGGTTTCACCAGAATTAAGGAGAAGAGGCTTCTAATCTTGCTGTTTCCTCATTCTGAAGAAGAAAGGGGGTCTTCATCCTGTCCTAGACCAGAGGAGACTAACCAAATACATACGCTGTCTTGGGTTCAGGAGAGTAATTTTTGCCTTCATCATTCCATCTCTCCATGTTCAAGACTGGCTCATGGCTCTCGACTTACAGAATGCGTACTACCATATAGCTATCCATCCACAGGAGGAATACATAGTGGGACCCAATCATTACCAGTACAGGGTTCTGCCCTTCAGAATCTCCATGGCACCAAGAGTTGTCACATAACACATGGCAAATGCAGAATACAACTCTACCTGTACCTGGATGACTGGCTGATCAGAGGCAGATCTCCAGCAGGAGACTGTAGCAGCCTTTTCCTGTTCTCTCAACTAGGATACTGCTTGTTAACCATGATAAATCATCCCTCATACTATCACAGATGATAGAGTTCATAGGAGCTATGATCAACTTCCAGTCAGCAAAAGCTTACCTCCCAGAGGACGGATTCAGGCCTCTCTAGTAGATGGAAAATGACATAAAATCAAATCTAATGACAATTGTGTACTCTTAGACCACGTATTGCCGTGACCTTTTTAATTGTGGCTGAGGTAGGTCTACTCCCCATTCAGACATCATACGAACAAGAGAGTCTTGCTTCAAGTCCTGGGAGAGTTCAGTTGGTGACTAGATCCAGTGACCCTACTAACGGAGATACCATTGTCAAACACCTGCCCAATGATGACACTTATCACAGAAACTTCAGGGACAGACTATGGTACCCACCTGAACCATCTGTAGATGCAGGGAACATGTTCTCAGAATGACCTAAAACTACAAATGTATGTCCTGGAGCTGAGAGGCATGAGAGTGGCCTGCATAGTGTTCCTGACTATTCTGCAGAATTCCATGAGGAAAATCCTGATGGACAACACATCCATTATGCACTACAAAAATAAGCAAGGAGGTCATTGATCATCCTCTCTGCCAGAAAGCCATTAGGCTCTGAATGTGGTGTCATCAACACAGGATAACCCTTCAGTCTGTACACTTTCCAGGGTCTGCAGAAATATAGCATGTGTCTTGAGGAGACATGGGGTAAACAGTGATGAGTGGTTGCTGCAGAAGTCCATCCTAGAGCCAATGGGGGGCTTTTGTATTAGGCTTGTTTGCTACAGAGGACAACGCCAAATGCCTAAACTTCATTTCCAGAGGGGACATGAGCTCAGGCTCATTACCAGATGCCTTTCTCCTTCAGAGGTCTCAAGGATTCCTATATGCCTTTTAGTTGACTCCACATCCCAGAATAATATCCAAGATCAGATGGGACATGATTATGGTCATTCTGATAGCCCCTTACTGTCTTGGACAATTTTGGCTATCAGGTGTAAGCAGAGTCAGGATGAGCTCTACCCTGACATCTGGTGTTGATTTGTGGCAGGTTGTGAAAAAGAACTTCAGGGGCTGATCTCATTTGCATAGGCACACCCACCCCGCCTAGATGGTCACTTTGGCTGCTGTGGGATCCCCAGTTTCTCTGTTATTGGGGCAGGAAGAATAAGTGTTATTATCCAGATTATGTGAATCAAGGACAGTGGAACTGTCCTTGGCTTTTTGTTATGATGGAGGGACTCGCCATCAACTAAGTAGCACTCGCTAGGCAGGGGACATGGGCATTTGTACCTTGAGATATGGGCCTCTTCTGAGGGCCCTAAATGTCAGCTGCACTGCCTTCTCTCTCCACTGTGTAATAGCAGAGCTAATTTTGATTCCATTAGGAGTCTGATTGCAGAACTGAATTCACTTTGGACTAATGGTGCACCAGCACTTGGGCTCCCTCACTATGAGCTGAAATCACTGAGTACTGTGTTAAGTAGTAGGGAGCCTGAAGATATATTGGTGAGTGGCTCACAGGATGGCTACTGCAGAGGAGCAGCTGGTGGAGAGGAGTGGCTGGCGGTGAAGGATACAGCAGAAACCCACGGAGAGGTGGGGCAGTCAGCTGTCAGAGCACATAAAGTGTCCCTTTACTTTCCCTGCTCCATTTCCACACAAGCTGGGGGGGTTAAAACTCTGCAGATAAACTTTTGAACTCTGAACTCACCAAGGATAGAGACAGAGACTTTTGGGTTGCTGGACTTTGGAGTTGTTGGACTTTTGGGTGACTTTTGGGTTGCTGGACTCAAGAACCAAAGGGAAAGGATATGGCCCAATTTCCTTGGGGTGGGTTTTTGCTCATGGTTTCTGTTAGGAATCCTGTTGGTGGTGTTTCCCCAACATAATGCCACATTGTTTCTCTCTGTTATTAAAAGGCTTTTGCTACACTCAGACTTTGTGCTTGCCAGAGGGGAAGTATTGCCTCTTAGAGGCACCTGGGGGGTGGTATATATTTGTCCCAGGTCACTGGGTGGGGGCTAGAGCCGGTTTTGCATTGTGTTATTGGAACGGAACCCCTAGATACTGAACCCGGCCCTTGTTGCTGCCAGCTCTGACGGGCAGAAGGGTTACACAGGCATTTTGCAAATGTCCGGGTGGCTTCCCAAACACTTTGCACTTCCAACATAATATCTGAGAACCAGGGTCAGATACTGCACCCTGGCCCATAGTTGTTGCCTCTCTGAGCACTACTGACAAACTTCTCCGTGCAGGTTCAGGAAATTCTCATACAGGCAAGAAGACTTATTCTTCAAAATGGAAAATATTTCCTTTCCTAGACCCAGAAGAGGCACTGATACTGATGACCCTTGACTCCATGCTGCACCCGAAACAGGCAGGATGGCTTTTAACTCTTAAGGTTCACCTTGCAGCAATATCAGCCTGTCACACGCCGGTATGGTTGTACTTGATTGTCTCATGTCCAAAGGTATCAAAATTCCTCTTCCATACTTATCCTCCAGTTACAGACCCACTTGGGACCTCAACATTGAACCACTGTCAGATTGCTTAATACAACATCTGACCATCAAGATTTTTTTTTCTGGTGGCTATTACCTCAGAATAGAGAGTCAGTCAGTTTCAAGCCCTGATGGCTAGACTGCCTTATATGCCCTTCCATATGGACAAGGTGGTGCTGAGACCAGACCCCAAGTTCATCCCTAACATGGCCTCAGAATTCCACTTGAACTAGTCAATTACCTTGCCAGTCTTCTTCCCAATGCCATATTTGACACCAAGAGAAAAGAAGCAGCATACTTTGGATTTATCCAGAGCTTTGCTCTATTAACTGAACAAGACCATTCCTTTCAGTCTGTCCCTCCACTTCTTTGTGGCCATAACCGGTGCATTGAAAGGTCAAGCTATCTTGTCACAGAAAATCTTTAAGTGGATCACATTTTTCAACTGCTATCCCTGCCATCAGAGGGAAGGCAAGCCTCTCCCTCTGACTGTATCATTCCACCAGGGCATAGGAAGTATCTTCTACCTGCTTCAGTAATGTTCCAGTCTCTGCGATCTGCAAGGCTGCAGCATAGTAACCCACTGACTTGTGTTTATGTTATGCCCTTGGTATGGCAGCAAGGTTAGATGCCAAGTTCAAGAGAACAGTAATTCAATCACTGTTTGATGACAGCCAAAATTCCTCACTCTACTGTCCAGGAAGGATGCTGCTTGTCAGTCACATACAGTGGGATCCACACTGACACATACTGGAAGGAAAGAGAATGGTTACTTATCCTACAGTAACTGTGGTTCTTCAAGACATTGTTAGCATGGATCCCACAACCAACTCTTTATCCCTTCTTTTTAGGGACCTCGGTAACACAGGCTTTGAATTGCAAGAGAACTGGAGGGAGAGGGGAAAGTAACATGGCTACTCCACTGTTTATGCCCTCATATGGGAGCATGAGGAGGCACACGGCACATGTACGGCCCCAACAGACACTGTTGGTTTTTTTTTTAATCCAATCTCATACCCATGAGATGCATGCACACCTGCAGAGGGATCCACACTGACTACAGTATCTCAAGGAGCTAGTTTCTGTAGGGTAAGTAACTGTTCTTTCTTTCTTTCTCTTTAGCACAGAAATCCCTACATTCCCCCAATATGTTGATTGCTGCATTGTAGTTTTTAATTTGAATAGGCTGACAGATGAATCATCTTCCTCTTCCTCTTCATTCAGAATTTCCCCTGAATTTTCATTTTGGATTGTAGCGCTGAGAAATGCCTTTTCTTTCCAGTCCCCTCCAAACTCCTTAAAAGCAGGCAGACTATCTTCATCTGTCACATCGTCTGCAGTTGGCATGCCATCTAATATGTAGTCAGTCAGTCTCTCAAATGGTGCATTGCAGATTTCCCATCATCATCAGAGAGAGCAGTGGCAAATTAAAAAAAAAAGTAAATGACATTTTTTGAATTGTCATGGTCTTCACTAAATTCCAGTTTGCAGGCAGCTCAGTCCACAGCATCAAGCTGGGTGATATGTTTAGAAAGAATTATTGTGTTTTCAGCTGTTTCCTTTTTAACAGTCAGAGATCTCACTAAACACTGAAAAGTATGTAATTTTAAAAATGTTGAGTTTGCCAACATTCCTTATTTGCAGACAGAAGCTACAATTTACTTTCTGTTTGACAAACTGATAGCAACAGACTAGGAGTGTTGCCTGTAAACAGTAAGACACAGCATGATGCCTTTGCAAGTTTCATTTTTTATTAAAAGATATTAAAAATTAACCCATTGTTTCAAATGTGATCCAGGATTACTTATTGTGTCCCCACATAATGGAATATTTAGGATATAAATGTTACATAACTTTCCCACTTAATAGCAGCTTTTCTTTCTTATCATACATGCATTCAAACAACAGCAAAGTTATCTTTTGAGGGATTTGACTAATTTGTCACTGTTGGCTTTATCTGCTGCTTCTGTAAGTGAACTTATGGGTAAATCAGAGGGAAACAGTCTTATTTCCTTTATATTGTCTGTGTTTTCAGGATAAGAGCCAGAAAATATCTCGATCAGTCTCTGTTTTCAAACCATAACAGTCTCATCATGTACATCAGCAGTCTTGTCACAAAGAATCTTATAGTTACACTATCCCCAACATTTAAGCTATCTGCTTCTAGCTTGGAAATCATGCTTGCATATTTCATATGCTTTTTAAAATTTATATAAGATATACAAAATGTGCCCACCTACTTCTGGGAGCACCTTTGACAGATCCTGAGGAATGATGTACTTATTTTAGCTGGTTTGTTTTTCTAATCAGCTAGCCCACATAAACCATCAATGAAACTGAATATCAGCCCTCATCATGGACCCCACCACCACCAGAAGAAGTCCAAGTGCAATGATAAGTGTGGTAGCATACTCTGAAAATCAACAGACCTGTATTCATTTGTACCAAGGTTGGGAGTAGATTCCAAAGCCTATATCCAGTGTTATGTATCCAACCCTCCAAGGCATCTGCCATTAGGAGGCACTCTCCTTCTTGCAGGATTGGACCTTTTTTTGTAGTAAAAATTAAAGTTCAGTAACTTTATTTATTTTTTTTAGCTTTCAATCATACCAGTAGTATGCCATTGTTTTTGTTTTATTTTCTACAGTACTTTGAAGCAAGATTTTTCTCCTACTGTTGGTGAATAGCCTCTCATTTTCTTAACATCTTCTGTATGTAGGTATGCCCATAGAAAAAATCATTTTATTAATCAGGTGCCCAAAAGAATGCTAGGTTCCTCAAGCACATAGAATAAGACAGTTCCATGCCTCAAAGTGCTTATATTCTAAATAGACAAAACATACAAGGTGGAGGAAAGGAATATATCAGACAGGCATTATGACTGAGAGGAATTTGGCATGCATCTTATTAATTGATGTTTTTTTCTCTTTCTTTGCTTCTCCATCCCTCCACCACTTTATTTGCTCCCTCTTGCCAGCGGTCCCTATTGCAATCAGATTACTTTCTTGCTATTCTAAAACAACGTGTGCCTTGTTCAGGATCAATGCCTTCTTGGCATTTGACTTTTATTAACAAACAAGTCCAGGCTTCCTCCCATGCTTGGCTACTCCTGGTATTCCTAGCTCAGGGCTGTTCAGCCCACCCCTTAGGTCATCTCTGTCTCCTACCACCTCTGAAGCCTGTTTCCTTCCCTTCACATTTGATATTGCTCGTAAATGTTGCAGAATGATGTGGCTTTACCTCTGTCTCCAGGCCAGGTCATTAACCCTTATGGAAGAGTGTCGAATGTGGGTTTTGTCTACGATATCTAGGGTGACCAGACAGCAAGTGTGAAAAATCGGGACAGAGGGTGGGGGGTAATAGAAGCCTATATAAGAAAAAGACCCAAAAATCGGGACTGTCCCTATAAAATTGGGACATCTGGTCACCCTAATGATATCACACCTCCAGTGCTCTTTTGCCCCTCTTCTCCACTGTGCAGGAGAGAGTTATGACATGATGAGATTATACTATTTCCTTCTGCTCTTACCAGTCTCATGTTCATGGCTGGGTTTTTTTTCTGTCTCAGAAACTCAAAACTTTATCTACTCCTTTCTCAATGCCTTTTCCTTCTCTTTTCTCTAGCCTTATGCCTGTTTCTATATCTCTTGATGCCTTTTCCATTATATGGTTCAGGTGGAGCCTTGCCACAAGAGCAAGTGACACAAAATACACCTGCAATAGATTAGAGTGTCACCATGTGACTAGAATCATGCTATATACATGGGTGCTCTTTTCAAGGGAATTTAAAACAAACATTGTTTTATTCTATATCAAATTTGTCTGTTGCATAAATATATTTCCATCTTTACCTCAGATTGCTTGCACTGAGTTCCTTTCCATATAGTTTCATTCTTCAAAAACATCTAAATAAACTATGTTTTAAAAAATATCCGAAGCAATGTAGGGAAGCTAGTAAACGAGCCTGCAATAATTGGAATCTTTGCTTAGAAATGTCTAGCAAAAAGTAGGACACGAGCATATCATCACCTCATCTAATATTACCAGTAGTTCACTAGTAATATAGTGCTGGTAATTAATTGTTTCTGACCTGTACCTTAAGTCACAGCATATGCAGCCACTAGCTGTTTTGAAAATAGAAGGCAGTAAGTGAAAGCTCACATCGTGTACTTAGTGCCCATTTGCTTTTATGGACCTTCGCTGTGGTTGTCAAAATATCTCAACCAAGAAAATGAAGACATTTTCCAATTCTGCAGTATTAAAAGTGAAACTATTGACATTTTGGGGATGTACTTGCAAATTTCTGCCTTTAACACCACTTTATCTTTCATCCAGAGAAATACAACAGCATTCACATTTTAATGAAAACCTTTTACATATATATTCTCGTGCATGTTCTAGACCACCTGCTTGTTAGAAAGTGTCAGACTTGGGGCCTACGGGGACAAGCATATCTCTGAATAAAACATGCAAGTATTAAGTAAAACAAGCAACAGATATACCTTTGCTTATGACATTTTCCTCATGACATTGCCCGCTATGCATCTAATATGTAGCAGTATGTACATCAAAACTAACAGCAATAACAGAATATGATAAAAATTACAGACCTCAAAAGAAAAACTGATTTATTCCAAAACCAAAGTGATCAGTTTTGGTGCAAATTAATATAGAACCTGAGTCTGCATCCACTGAAATTAGTGGGAGTTTTCTGTTGACGTCAGTGGGTGCAGAGTTAGTCTCATGGTGATTCAATTTCATGAGCACTTGCCATCACAGTTGTCTACTCTGAGTAGAAAGGCAAACTATGTGAAGGTTTTTCTGTTTCATCAATGCATGTCTGCTACTGTGAACCATTATATTGTCGCACAAAGATGATCACAGAGAAGTACATTTTTAAAGAAGAAATCATGATTAAAGTAAAGAGTTGCAGATGTGCTGGAAGTATCCATATTTTCTGGTGTTGGTATTTAGCACCCTGAATTCTGGTCAGGGCTGTCTCCCCTCCCCCTTCCACCTTCTATTCCACCTCTTGCCAAGCCAGTCCCAGTCTACCCCCCTCCCAATTCTTAGTCTGATCTCAGTTTTCCCCCATTTCCTTCTCTTGCTCCCAATCCAAGACTTCGTGCCCAGCCAGTCCCAGCATCCCCCCCACAACAACTCCCCATACCAGTTTCTCTCCTCTACAATGTCTGAGTACCATGAGGGAGAGCACTGAGAGCACAGGAGAGATAGTATCCCTGTTTTCAGTTCCAGTGCCCAGACCTGGACCTGTCCTAGCCCGCAGGAGCACAGCGCTGCAATTGCTACTCCTGGGGGAATTCTGAGCCACTGTGTACGTGCATAATTAATGAGCTGTGCATATTTTTAATTTTTTGCACAGAAAAAAGATTCAGTGGAATATTGTTGAAGTTCTGTCTTTTGCCCACCAGAGGGTGATATGGCAATAGAACAGAGCAACAGCTCCCAGCCAGCTAGGGAAAAGAAAGAGCCTGCTTTCTTCACAGCGCCTGTTGGGCCAGGTCAGGAGACAGGGGCTATGGGGAGACAGACAGCGTGGGGCTGCTGGGGGGTCAGAAAGGGGCTCATAAGAGCTAGTGAGGGAGGATAGACTGGGACAGGGGCTGAATGGGAGTGGAGCTGCAGGGCCACAGAGGGGAGGGAGGTGCAGGGCCACATTGGGACAGGGGATGACTGAGTGGGGGCACAGAGACACATGGAAACAGGGGGAGGGGGTGCAAGGACACATGGGGATGGTGGGAGTGCGTTTCTGAGTGGAGGTGGAGGGACACCTGTGGACAGGGAGTGCAGGGACACATAGGGAAAGGGAAGATAGTGAGTGAATGGGAGAGGCTAGGGGCCAGCCAGGGTCTGCAAGTGGGAAGCTTCCTAACAATCCCTTCCCAACACCCCCCACCGCCGCCCCAAAAAAACCCTGTTCCATAACTTTCCCAACCATATCTAACAACCCACCAAGTTCACACCAAGGCTCCTTCCCAGCAATTACTTCCCCCTCCCTCAGCGCCTTCATTACCCCTAACTCCCCCAAGCCTTTGCACTGCTTCTGAGGCATGTGGGAAATATGATTCTGTGTTGTAATTTAAAGGAATTATTACTCAGAGTTCTGTATTAATATGCCTAGGTAAGGAATCTATTTGTCAAAAAACATTTCCTGAATCTTTTTTGTTATCTGTATTGTTACAGACATACTTGCTGACAGGTATTTTGAAATAAGCGACCAAAAATAATTGAAACTGCTGTGATTATATTGTTTTATTTTGACAAATAAAATGTGCAGAATTTTGCAGAATTTGAAAATATTGTGCTCAGAATTTTTAATTTTTTATTGCAGAATTTTTAACTTTTTGGCACAGAATTCCCTCAAGAGTAAATTGCATTGAAAATCCTGCTCAGCCCCAGGCTCCAGCATGCTCAGTTTGGAGGGAATCTTCAGAAAATTTAGCTGCAAAGCCCTAGCTAGTCTCTACTGAGTATGTGTGAATTGCGATTTTTCAAAGGCTTATCATTTGGCCTAATTTGAGGTGGATTTTCATGGAGACCGCAAAAGTCACATCTCTGATAATGTAAGCCACCTACTTGCCAAATTTCATGTCCCTAGTTTGTTTGGTTTTTTTTTAACAGGGACAAAACAATGTATTTTTCTCTAAACTTGTTCTTGGAAACAGCCAAACCATTTTGGCTGAAATCTGTCTCCCCTCCCACTCCCCCCCACCCCGCCAATAAACCTGACGTAGACAACTGTCATGCAAAATTTCAGCCCAAATGGTTAACGTTTTGACAAAATTATAAGCAATTGAAAACAGGGTCTTATAATGGGGAGTGTTCGGCAACAGCATTGCATTTGACTAAAGTCCTCTTTGCTAAATTTTCATTCCAAAGCTGTTTCCTTTTTCTTTTAGTTTTTTCAGTCTATTTATCCTATGGATGTTATCTCTGGATATCCTATAATCCATCTAGATATTGAATAAATCACTGGAAATATAATGCTCCTCACATTTGGTTAATAATTATTCTGATTTACCCTAAGTCTTTAATAATTTTGATATTATTTCAATATATGTGTGTGTTCATCAGGTATTTCAAGTGGCTAATAACCTTTGTAGCCCATCCTAAAGTGAGGGGAGGGATAGCTCAGTGGTTTGAGCATTGGCCTGCTAAACCCAGAGTTGTGAGGTCAATCCTTGAGGGGGCCATTTAGGGATCTGGGGAAAAACTGGGGATTGGTCCTGCTTTGAGCAGGGGGTTGGACTGTATAATCTCCTGAGGTCCCTTTCAACCCTGATATTCTATGATTCTAAACAAGCATACACACGTCACATAGTTATTCAAAGCTTATTTGCAATAGTGAACATGTAACAGTTTTTCTTTATCACACTGTTCCAATTTTTTATATAAAAATACTGGACCTTTTAAAAAGTTTTTTTTTAATCCAGGAACGTCTTCTACTTTCTTTACTGCCTGCTCACATTGCCATGGAAATGAAAGCTGAGATTATTCAGAGGTTACAAGGCCCCAAAGCAGGCCAGCTGGAAAATACGAACAACTTTCACAATTTATATGTCAAGAGGCACACCAATGTGAGGTATTGTACTTTACTACTACCATCTATCAACTAGGTCAGCAAAGCATTTTCAGGGGGGTGGGGTAAAGTGTGGAGGGAAGGTTGTTTTACCATGCTTTTTAACCACTTTAAGTTCTGGTACAAAAATATTGTATATTAATTTGACCAAACTCTAACAACAGATTCCTTGTTTCAGTCAGGAATAGCTATTTTTGGAGTCAACTCAGAGAACTTCATAGAAGTCATCCTCTGATTTATATTAGAATGGGCTTTCCTCATTGATCCTGATGTCTTTGTAAAGTTTCCTATTCTGTAGTCTTTCAAGTTGAAGGGCCAAATTCTGTGTGAAGTTACTCTGAATTTCCAGTTATGTCAGTTAGAACAGAATTCAATTAAGGCTTTTAGCAGAGCATAAATAGAAATGGCTTTAACATAGACTGAATGCTTGAGGACATATTTGCAGATTCTGCTGCAAAATCTGATGATTTATCAAACTCGGCATTTCTAGAATTTAGAAGAAAAAAGTTGTCTCATAAACCTTGTGTCAAATTAAAGAGACTGTACTCCGGTCCCCATTTCTGGAGATAGAAAACAATAGCACGAATAATTGGGTGAATAAAAGAAATCAGGTCACTTATTTAGGTACCTGAACGTGAATTTTGGAGCCTGACTCTGGGCTTTTATTTGTGAAAATTTTAATTTATATGACATTCTCGTCCTCTTAGCAATTTGCTGAAAGGGTTAGATAAGATTAGATAATGTCTGTTTTTTTAATCCTTGATTGCTTATAAGAAATAGGTCATAAACACTTGATACATATCTAAAACTTATGCATTCAATAAGCATGAAATCAATTGGATTTATATAGAGTAATAGGTTTCTATCGAAATTACTCTAAAATATCATTTCTCTTTAACCATCCTGTAGGTCCTCAGTTTTTAAGAGCTAATACAAAAGTCATAACTCAAAAGGAGGAGGGGCTGAGTTAACTGTGTCAAAATTCAAATCTCTGAGTTAACATAAATCTACCCAGCTAACTTCAGAGAAAATGACCTTTTTGTTCATTATCGTAGTTTTACAGATTATATAATGAGAAACCTGAAATATATTTGAAATTAAGGTTTTAATAATAATTATTTCCAAACCTGCTGCTGGAAAGATCTGGATCCTCTAATTAGACACAACAAAGTGTGCCCATGAAAGGAGCATAAGGAATAATTCTGTGAAGAATGTGTGATTATGTCTCAGTGCAATGGCATGTCATTACCTTATCACACAAAGTTGAAAAAAGATTTTTAAGGAGCTGTGAATATATGGCTTTGAGCAGCACCTTGATTCATGCATATGGGCCTGATTCTGCAATGTCCTGAGCACTTATTTTTGGATTTTTCTTAGGGGTAAATACTTCTTTATTCTAAAGCTAGGAAAACTGATAATCAAGTGTGTTTTCCTTTCCTTTGTAGTATTCTGTATGCTGATATTGTAGGATTCACTCGGCTGGCTAGTGACTGTTCACCTGGAGAACTGGTACACATGCTTAACGAGCTCTTTGGCAAGTTTGATCAAATTGCAAAGGTAATTATCTGCTACGGCTTTTCTCATTTCTGGTACAGCTGTTTATTATTACTGAGCAATGCTTTCCTCATGGGAACTCTACACTCTTTCCTCTTGGCAAGGACACAGTCTTCTGGGCAGCAATCCTGAGGCTTTAAGCAGGAGAGTGTACTGAAACCAGGTGGAGATTCTCCAGGAGGCTAAACCTGGTTCTAGTATGTAGACTATTCAATGCTTCAACTTAGGGAGTTCAGGGGCTAGTGTCCTCTGAAACTTTACAGAGAAATCCAATGTAGCCCTCTTGTACTAATGAGAACAATGTTTCTTCTTTGAGTGATTTTGTATTGCACTTCAGTTTGTGCATGTGCTCCTGGCACTGGTCAGTTTTAATTTAGCAGGGTCCATGTGGTTTGCATATGCGTCCCCGTTTTCCTTATGCTTTGTAACGAGGAAATAAAGGAGGCTGCTGGATCACCGCTATCTTAGTTCCTCATTACCTTTCATGGATTAGGATGCAGCTTCAGTCTTTGTGCTGACTTCTACTTCATAAAGAGTTTATAAGTATTGATTGCATTTATAGTTTCTTAGTTAGTTAGGAATTAGTTTAACAGAGGTCTGGTTCCTTCCTGCTGTAGTATCTGCAGGTTGTTCCCAAGTAGAACTAAGCAGCCTAGGGAGTTTCGGCTCCAAAAGTTCCTCATGGAGCAGGGAATGAAGGTGGGTGTAACCTCTGACTGAGGAGAACCACCTCTAAGTCAGCCTGAAGAAGGTAGGAATGGCCCCTTCTTCTTCTCCTGTGCTGCTCTAAGATCTCTGTGGCCTCCATTCCCACCTCTGACTATGAGAGACTGGAGAGCAAAGATAGGGCAGAAATGGAGAAGGGAGATATGAGTGATCCCATAAGGACAAGAGGGAAGGTTCCCCATCCAAGCCCTCTAAAAAGAGACAGAAGTTGTTTTAATTGGAACGTTGAGAGCTGCACACCAACTGTCCCTCTGAAGCTGCACAAATCCTATTTTTTCCCCTCCCTTTAAAGGCCTACTTTCCAACTACCTATCTGCCTAGACAGAAATCATGCCCAACAGATGGGTACAAAAGGTCATCTTCTCAGGTATACCATCCAGTTCTCTTCTCTCTACAGCCCCCTCCTCCTTCTCCCTTCTCTTTTGGGGACCCCTCTAATGAGAGCATTCTTCTGCAGGAGCCAGACTTGATCCTTGAGCTGAGGGCAATAGAACTAATATCTGCTACAGAAAGGCGTTCTATTTGAGGTAATTTCTCATCCATGTGAAGACATGATGTCATAAATATAAAGGGAAGGGTAAACCCCTTTAAAATCCCTCCTGGCCAGAGGAAAAATCCTCTGACCTGTAAAGGGTTAAGCTCGCTGGCACCTGACCAAAATGACCAATGAGGAGACAAGATACTTTCAAAAGCTGGGAGGAGGGAGAGAAACAAAGGGTCTGTGTCTGTCTGTATGCTGCTTTTGCTGGGGATAGAACAGGAATGGAGTCTTAGAACTTTAGTCAGTAATCTAGCTAGGTATGTGTTAGATTATGATTTCTTTAAATGGCTGAGAAAAGAACTGTGCTGAATAGAATGACTATTCCTGTCTGTGTGTCTTTTTTGTAACTTAAGGTTTTGCCTAGAGGGATTCTCTATGTTTTGAATCTAATTACCCTGTAAGGTATCTACCATCCTGATTTTACAGAGGTGATTCCTTTACTTCTATTAAAAGTCTTCTTGTAAGAAAATTGAATGTTTTTTCATTGTTCTAAGATCCAAGGGTTTGGGTATGTGGTCACCTATGCAAATTGGTGAGGATTTTTACCAAACCTTCCCCAGGAAGTGGGGTGCAAGGGTTGGGAGGATTTTGGGGGGAAAGACGTGTCCAAACTACGTTTCCCAGTAAACCCAGTTAAAGTTTGGTGGTGGCAGTGGATCCAGGGGCAAAGGATAAAATTAATTTATACCTTGGGGAAGTTTTAACCTAAGCTGGTGAAAGTAAGCTTAGGAGGTTTCCATGCAGGTCCCCACATCTGTACCCTAGAGTTCAGAGTGGGGAAGGAACCTTGACACATGGGGATAAAGACCAATTCTGGACTTGAGAGAACTGAACAAGAGCATCTGCCGCCTAAAGTTCAGAATGATGACCCTGTTCTCCATTATCCTGTTGCTGTAAATATAATGTAAAGTCCATTTATTCATGTCTGAATACTAGAGACATAACAGGATTTTTTTGAAGCATTCTTGATCCATTGCTAACTTCATATACACAGCAGCTGACCTCCCAGTGATCTGCCACACTCCATTTATCCATCTCCTCGTTGGTCATCTCCTACTGTGATGACCTGTTACTATTCCTTCCATGATAACTTTCTTGAGATTATTTCCATCTCTACCCTGATGTGCCTAAACTACATAAGTTTGCACCTGTTGATTTCCAAGAGTAAGTCTGCTTCTCTCCAATAATATTTCTAACTTAAGCATTCATCTTCTTTTCCATCCAGGAGATAACACAGGAATCTTTGACAGCACCACATCTTAGAGACTTAAATTTTCCTCATCAGCAACATTAGTTTTCCAGGATTTTACCTACGTATGTTGCTGTGGAAAAAATGAAGCTTTCCACCAGTCAAACCTTCATACATTTCAAAATGCCACAGGATTTCCACCCTTTCAAAAGAGAATCTATGGCTGAGCAAGCCATCACTAGTTTTTTTCAGATTTCCTTGGAGCAGCCTCCTTGGTTGGATATGTATGATCCCAAATAATTAAATTAACCTACTTTGGCAGCTTCAAGCATGATAGTTTTCATTTTATATCAAAGTTCATTTGGATTTTTCTCTTCTTTCACCTTTTGCAGTGCCTCAAACCCATTCTCAACAGAAGTCATGTAATTTTTGTTAACTTTGTAAAGTCCAGATACAGTGGACCTGCTGAACATCTTACCTTTTTAAGTTGTAACTTTATTTTTGAGGCTAACGGTTGATGGTCTGACCTGTAGTCTGCACTCGGGAAAGTATTTGTCCATTGGCTGCTCAATCCCCAGCGCCCCTCTATCATTATTTTATTATATAATTTAATGTATTGTTATTTAGTTCTTTATCATACCATTGGGTGACCTCCAGATAAAGAAATATATAGAATGTTGGGTGAAGATGGTGTTTGTTATGACCAGATGATAAGAACAGCAAAATTCAAATAAATACCTTTTTCTCCCATTTTATAAACCAAGACCATTGTTTCCCATTACTTCTTTATGAGAGATTTCCACTCCTACTTTGGGGAAGGGGTGGAATGGGGGAAGGGCCAGGGGCAGAGGGGGGTAGAGCACCCACGGGAAAGAGGGGAAGTCAGTACCTATGATTCCCCCTCATACAAAGACTAACTCACAGTGGTGTAGAGTAGAGGATCATTCTTTTGTGTGTTTGCACAGCACCTAGCATGGCGGGCCCAAATCCATGCTTTGGCCACTAGGCACTATGGCAATACACATACACATGTCCTAACTCAGATACCGAACACCTAGATACAAAAACCTCAGTTTTAGGCCAGCTTGTAGATGGGATGGCCTGGAGCTGTGGGGGAGGGGTTCAGTGATGGAGGAGAGGGTACACAAGCAGCAATACTAGGAAGAGCTATCAGGATCTAATGTGGCTCCTATGTAAGAATGAGATGCTAAATCATGTCATGAGGTTCCACAGATCCGCTCACTGTTTCCATCCTCTTTGCTAGGGGAAGGAATTCAGACGTTTCTGAAGAAAGCAAAATCTATCCTTCTAAGAGTTTCTCCTGTCTCGGTCTATGGCCTGGCATTTTATCAATAGTAGCTTCAGCTCTTCCAGCAAATTATTTGAGAGACTTGATGATAAAAGAGCAAAAATGACTCATTCAGTCAAAGTAAATATATTGTTGAGTTACCATATTATCGTGATTTCAGCTAAAAAAAAATGAATGGGAATAAAGAGGATTTCCCCCTCATTTTATTTATATTATTTATTTTATTTTACTTTTATAAATGTTCAGACCTGACTGGACTCTCATGGAGCATGTAAAAGTGCCTTACTAATATGGCAGACTACTTTCTGACTGGATGAATGTGCTGTCAAGTATTGATAGAAAGACTCTTTATATTGTCTTAAAGGAGTTCAGAGGTGTAGGAATATGATTTTGGTTGTTAAACCAAGGAAGTA
The DNA here is from genome assembly GCF_965152275.1 of Natator depressus. Taxonomy (NCBI): domain Eukaryota; kingdom Metazoa; phylum Chordata; order Testudines; family Cheloniidae; genus Natator; species Natator depressus. The sequence continues at coordinate 139,532,695 of NC_134235.1, read as the reverse complement.
TTTAGAAACATTTCCACAGGGTCTCAAGTATAGAAGGCCATATATCTTGAGTTTCTAATTACAGACATGTCCCTGAAAGGTTGCTCTAATTTAGATTGTGGAGATTTTTTTTTAAATTTAATTTTATAGATCTCAGGAGCCAAGTAATACCATAAATACATGTTATAGGCTATGCCCTTTTCTGGTTTCACGTGTGAAGGAAAGTGGGTGAGAGAGACTAGGCTGCACATTCCTAGAAGCATAGAATGTCAGGGTTGGAAGGGACCTCAGGAGGTCATCTAGTCCAACCCCCTGCTCAAAGCAGGACCAATCCCCAGCTAAATCATCCCACCCAGGGCTTTGTCAAGCCTGACCTTAAAAACCTCTAAGGAAGGAGATTCCACCACCTCCCTAGGTAACCCATTCCAGTGTTTCACCACCCTCCTGGTGAAAAAGTTTTTCCTAATATCCAACCTAAACCTCCCCCACTGCAACTTGAGACCATTACTCCTTGTTCTGTCATCTGCTACCACTGAGAACAGTCTAGATCCATCCTCTTTGGAACCCCCTTTCAGGTAGTTGAAGGCTGCTATCAAATCCCCCCTCATTCTTCTCTTCTGCAGACTAAGTAAGCCCAGTTCCTCAGCCTCTCCTCATAAGTTATGTGCTCCAGCACCCTAATCATTTTTGTTGCCCTCCACTGGACTCTTTCCAATTTTTCCACATCCTTCTTGTAGTGTGGGGCCCAAAACTGGACATTATTCTCTAACAGCACTTTTAAACCTCCTCAGCGAGATCCTGTTCTTCCTTAACAAGATTTCTCCATCATAGTTATATCATTAGAAGTAACATACATCATGATATAACATAACTCCAGTCACTAGTCGTTTTGTTTATGTAATTTGTTATGTGACTGTCTTCTGATTGATTTTTCTTTTTCCTTCAGGAAAATGAATGTATGAGAATTAAAATCTTAGGTGATTGCTACTACTGTGTGTCTGGACTACCTATATCTCTTCAAAATCATGCCAAGAACTGTGTGAAAATGGGATTGGACATGTGTGAAGCCATAAAGTAAGTGCAGTGGTTTTGTAACTGGACAGTATTTTTCTGTCAACAGTAAAAATGTCATTCGTTTCCATCTGCAGTTCTGCTCTTGGTTTATGTATTTCAGTAGCTCTGTGTTCATGTTTCAAGTCCAGATCCAAAATGGCAATCTTGACTCTGTCTGCAGCAGCTGAAGATTGTTGAAATAAATTGTGTCAAGCTAAGGATATGGTCCCATCATTGTAAAAAGTATTAGTTAGACCACATTTGGATACAGTGTCTTATTTGGGTCACCTTTTTGGAGAAATGATTTAGTTATTTGGCCAACAACAAAGATGGTGATGAGAATGAAGGGGAGTACAAATGAGGGGAGATGTACTATGACAAATCCAGTGAGACAATACACAAGGTTCTTTTAGTCCAGTTTCATGGTAGGCACTCTTTTAAAATTATTATTACTACTAATAATTAAATTGCTGTTAAATATTTCTGTTATCAGTTATTCACAAAGAATTTTTTTCAGGGCTGTTAAAACAAACAAAGGATTCCCATGGTTAGAGTTTTAAACTAAGGGCCAGATTCACAGATGCATGCCGACTGCTTCCGCACTGCTCTAGCAATACAAAACAGCTGTAAAGCTGGCAGTTGTACTAGGTTTATATCAGCTTTACTTAAACAGAGTGCTCAGGTGGTATTAGTGAATCTGGTCCACATGAGATTGCTAGTCCGGTAGCAAGGATTTTTAGCAAATCTGTCAATTTTTTGTATGACTGGAGAATAGGTAAATCATACCTATATGTAAGAAAGAGGACAGGGCTGTCCCTACCCATAGGCAAAGTATGCAGCTGCGTAGGGCACCAGGAGCTCCAAATTTCCTGGTGCCCTGCGCAGCTGCGTGTTGCTCCAGCCCCTGCTCCACCTCTTCCCGCTCCTCTCCTGCTCTGCCCCCACTCCACCCCTTCCCCAAAGCCCCTGCCCCAGCCCCGCCCCCACTCCCCTGACGACTCCAGCAGGGGTCTGCTCTGCACTCACCGGCGGCGGTAAGTAGAGCGACCCGGCCCCAGCCTGCTCCACTCCGCCGGCTCCCATCCACAGTTCTCCCCTGCTCCCCAAGTCCCAAGGCTGGGAGCCTGGAGAGCAGAGCGGAGCTCCACTTCCCGCTGCCCCGTGAGTGCGGGGTCGGGCCTGCCCTGCGCTCACCAGGCGGCAGGAAGTGGAGCGACCTGGCCCCAGCCCGCTCCGCCCCGCCGGTGAGTGCTGGGGGGTGGTTTTCCCCTGCCCCCCAAGTCTGCTCCCTCCCAGCGGAGGCCTGGGGCCCCGTACAGGCCCCTCCCCCCCCGTGTGGGACTGCATAGGGCACCAAAATGGCTAGGGACGGCCCTGGGTGAGAGGAGCTTGGCTGCCGGTGGAATTGGCACCTATGGCGGGTCGCAGGAAATAACTCCGCCTGTAGTAGCCCCTTCTGGCCTTAAACTCTATAACTCTATGAGTTCCAAAGCCTTTCTTTGGACTAGAACAACAGCTTTTGTTTTTGATTCTGAACTGGTAGAGCCATTCTGTCTTGGATGGAAATGAATTTCCTGGGCTTGGAGAGTCTGGGGTTATGACAGCATCTAATGAGGACATGGGCATACCTGCGCATAGGTTAAGGTCTCAGTAGCCAGAATTGAGTTTGGAAAAGGCTACTTCTCTTGTAACGCATAGATAAAAAATGAAAACTGTTTGTCTTTAACAGACCACTTCTTTAGGGGAATGCATGTTGCTCACCAAAGAGTCTGTGTTAAGAATATTTCTTTTAATACAATTTAGTTAGGAAAATAAGTGCTAGCTGTTGATATGATTGTTGCTTTAGTTTTCTTAGATGTGGTTATTTGGTAGGTATTGTGAGGTTTTGTAAAGTTAATATTTACTTTTGAAAACCTGGTTCATTTTTACTCTTATTATTATTTACTCTGTAAGTATTTAGGCTAAGATTTTCAAAAGAGTTTTGTGCACCTAATTCAAGCCTTGGACTTGTAGATACCCTGAATAATATCTTTCTTTCTTCTTTTACTATGTGATTCCTCTGTTTATTTTCTGAAAGAATAATTAGAACTGGGAATAGGGGAATCTAAATGTAAAGTGATTGAAATCTCAGAGAGATTACACTTAGACCTGAGAATTTTGTACAAGAAAAATAAGGATCAGGGTGGATTGATATAAATTAAAGTGATTTAAATCAGCAAGCAGGAAACCTTGATTTAAATGATCAATTTTAATTGTTGTTTGCATTTCTACTCTTTAGTTATTTTTCTAAAGAAAGGTTGAGTCTTGTTAGCTAGTAACCATGAAAAGATACTATTTGCAACCAAATAGAATAGGTCTGTCAAGTGATCAAAAAAAATCAATTGTGATTAATCGTGTGACTAGAAGATTAATTGTGATTAATTGCATTATTAATTGCACTGTTAAACAATAATAGAATATCATTTATTTAAATATTTTTGGATGTTTCTACATTTTCAAATAGATTGATTTCAATTACAACACAGAATACCAAGTGTACAGTGCTCACTTTATACTTATTTTCATTACAAATAATTGCACTGTAAAAAACAAAAGAAATAGTATTTTTCAATTCATCTAATACAATGCAATCTCTTTATCATAAAAGTTAAACTTAAAAATTTAGAATTATGTACAAAAATAACTGCATTCAAAATTAAAACAATGTAAAACCTTAGAGCCTACACATCCACTCAGTCCTATTTTTTGTTCAGCCAAACAAGTTTGACAGACTTGTTTGTTTACATTTGCAGGAGATAATGCTGCCTGCTTCTTGTTCACAATGTTACCGGAAAATGAGTACAGCATTCACATGGCACTGTTATATTCAGCATCACAAGATATTTCCATGCCAGATGCGCTAAAGATTCCTATGTCCCTTCATGCTTCATCCATCATTCCAGAGGACATGCATCCATGCTGATGACAGGTTCTGCTCGATAACAATTCCAAGCAGTGCGGACTAACACATGTTCATTTTCATAATCTGAGTCATATGCCACCAGCAGAAGCTTGATTTTCTTTTCTGGTGGTTCGGGTTCTGTAGTTCTGCATCAAAGTCTTGCTCTTTTAAGACCTCTGAAAGCATGCTCCACACCTTATCCCTCTCAGATTTTGGAAGGCACTTCAGATTTTTAAACCTTGGGTCAAGTGCTTGTAGCTATCTTTAGAAATCTCACATTGGTACCTTCTTTGCATTTTGTCAAATTTGCAGCAAAAGTGTTCTTAAAATGAACAACATGTGCTGAGTCATCATCCAAGACTACTATAACGTAAAATATATGGAAGAATGTGGGTAAAACAGAGCCGGAGACTGCACCCAAGTGGTTCAGTCACAAATTTAATTAACACATTATTTTTTTAACGAGCGTCATCAGCATGGAAGCAGGTCCTCTTGAATGGTGGCCAAAGCATGGAGGGGTATATGAATGTTTAGCATATCTGGCACATAAACACCCTGCAATGGCATCTACAAAAGTCCCATGTGAATGCCTGTTCTCACTTTCTGGTGACATTGTAAATAAGAAGTGGGCAGCATTATCTCCCGAAAATGTAAACAAACTTGTTTCTCTTAGTGATTGGCTGAAGAAGAAGTAGGACTGAGTGGACTTGTGGGCGCTACAGTTTTTCATTGTCTTGTTTTTGAGTGCAGTTATGTAACAAAAAAAAAATCTACATTTGTAAGTTGCATTTTCATGATAAAGAGATTTCACTACAGTACTTGTATGAGGTGATCTGAAAAATAGTATTTCTTTTGTTTATCATTTTTACAGTGCAAAAATTTGTAATAAAAATAATAATAAAGTGAGCAGTGTACACTTTGTATTCTGTGTTGTAATTGAAATCAATATATTTGAAAATGTAGAAAAAAATCCAAAAATATTTAATAAATTGATGTTCTATTGTTTAACAGTGCGATTAAAACTGTGATGAATCATGATTAATTTTTAAGTTAATCCCATGAGTTAACTGGTTAATTGACAGCACTAAAATATAACCATTACATTAAATTTGGTGCGTCCTTTTCTTTTCTTTCACCTCCGCCCCCAACCAGGAGGATACAATATGTAACTATACTTACTTTTAATCAGATTCTTAGTTTTTATAGGTTTTTTTATGTTAGAAAAATGGAGAATGATGCAGTTATTTTTTCCTAGATGATGATTAATGTTTTAGTTGTGATTTCTATCAAGCTCTATTTGGATGGAAATTCAGTTTCATTTAAAAATTCTCAAAAACACCATATACATTTTTTTATTAACTTAAAAGTGCTGGATACATGAGAGAAAAAAATCAAAACACGTTTTGCATTTAAAATGAACTGATTTATTAATCAAAGGATGTATTATATGTAGTTAATGAACTGTACTAATTGTTTCTGCTCACCATGTCCTTCAGCATTTTACAACTAGTAGCTCTCATCCTCTTACACCTAGTTTTTATTCATAGATTGGCAGAAGAAAACAAGCTTTCCTACTTTTTCAACTCCCAATTGGTTTCTTTAACTTTGAATGAACTAATCTATGAAGTGAACTAGTTGAATAAACTGAAATGAAGAAAATATTCTCTTTCCACCTGCAGAAGAGAGTATTATCAGAAGCTGGGTTAGCACTTCAACAAACTCTGGCTCCAGGTACTAAGCTAGTGACTTCACCAATTCTGTGGTTTGAGTTTCTTTAAAAACTTGTCAGCAGACATATACTGCTTAATCTCTTGGGTAGTTTTTTGTTTTTGGATTTTTTTTTATTTAATGTAAATGATTTTAAGAGATTATAATAACCTATGTTAAGGCCTAAGCTTATCAATTTCAAATTGAATTATATTTTATTTGTAAAAAGAAAAAAGAAAAGGAGTACTTGTGGCACCTTAGAGACTAACCAGTTTATTTGAGCATAAGCTTTCGTGAGCTACAGCTCACTTCATCGGATGCATAGCATATCGTGGAAACTGCAGAAGACATTATATACACACAGAGACCATGAAACAAAACTTCCTCCCACCCCACTGTCCTGCTGCTAACAGCTTATCTAAAGTGATCATCAAGTGATCATCAAGGAAGGCCATTTCCAGCACAAATCAAGGTTTTCTCACTCTTCCCCCCCCCCCCCCCACACAGACACACATACAAACTCACTCTCCTGCTGGTAATAGCCCATCCCTCTTTGAAACCTCTCTTTATAATGCGCATGATAATCAAGGTGGGTCATTTCCAGCACTAATCCAGGTTTTCTCACCCCCCCCCCCCACACACCCTCCCTCCAAAAACCACACACACAAACTCACTCTCCTGCTGGCAATAGCTCATCTTACAATGTGCACAGCAATAATCCAAGTTTAACCAGAACGTCTTGGGGGGGGGGGGGGGGTTGTAGGAAAAAAACAAGGGGAGATAGGCTACCTTGCATAATGACTTAGCCACTCCCAGTCTCTATTCAAGCCCAAATTAATAGTATCCAATTTGCAAATGAATTCCAATTCAGCAGGAGAGTGAGTTTGTATGTGTGTCTGTGTGTGTGTGTGTGGGGGGGGGGGGGGGAGAGTGAGAAAACCTTGATTTGTGCTGGAAATGGCCTTCCTTGATGATCACTTTAGATAAGCTGTTAGCAGCAGGACAGTGGGGTGGGAGGAAGTTTTGTTTCATGGTCTCTGTGTGTATATAATGTCTTCTGCAGTTTCCACGATATGCTGTGCATCCGATGAAGTGAGCTGTAGCTCACGAAAGCTCATGCTCAAATAAACTGGTTAGTCTCTAAGGTGCCACAAGTACTCCTTTTCTTTTTTCTTTTTACGAATACAGACTAACACGGCTGTTACTCTGAAACCTATATTTTATTTAATTTTTTTCAAAATTTTAAAAAATTACTGATTTTTATCCATCCAGGTAAGGATTATTTTTGAACCTGTGGTAATGGAAAACAGTCAGGAAGATGGTTTAACCAGCATCTGAGTATTCTCCTGGTGCATTCCTGAGGGAGTGTGGGGTATGATTGGGGTGTCCTTATCTCTGGTTTCCAAAAAGAGCTCTTGGGACAGACAATTTACAGGATTGGCGAAATTGGTAAAGATGTCGTGGAGTCACCTTTGTCCTATCCCCATTTTTCCTTGCTTCACTGAGCACATCTCAGTTATGACTGAGAGTCTTATCTTAAACCTGTTCATTCAGAAAGTGAAGCTGGTGCAGAATGGGGTAGACCATCCATTAAGCAGAGATCTAATTGCACTATTTTAAGGTAGAAACATCAAATAAATGTACAAATTTAAATATTTTTGGAGGTACTCTCCTATAACAACCAAATACTTCAGTTCGTGTTAGTCTATTTCTAGGATGTTTTTGGCACTTAAACAACTATTAATGTGTTCTTATACTAATTATGCTCAATAACTTAACAAAACTCACCACTAGTAATAAAGTCCAAGTACTCTTTGGCAAGCTTCCTATATGTCATAAAATATTACATCATCTAGATGTCCAGATTTTTGGTAGTGCTCTCTGTGATTTGTTGTAACAGTGAATTGGACTTTAGTTTTAAAGATTACATAGCTTTTTTGTAAGCTTCAGTTTCTAGTTGCAATGTTTCTGCATCAGTTCATTCAAAGAGTATCTATACATGGTATTAGCAACTACCTGGAACTTACCAGGTACACTCTGCCTTTGTATTGCACCTGTCATGCATAATATGGCTTCTTTAGATCATGGGTCTCAAACACACAGCCAGTTATTTCCTGCGACCCGCCATAGGTGCCGACTCCACCGGCAGCCAAGCTCCCCTCACCCAGGGCCGTCCCTAGACATTTTGGTGCTCTATGCAGCCCCCGCCCCCGGGGGCAGAGGTGGGGGCTTTAAGCGAAGTAATTCTAAAAGTAAACGCATGTTTTGTCGTTTGAGTGGAGGTGCATTACTGACTGTTTATATTTTATTAAACCCCTCTTCGCATTACAGTTTTTAAAAAGTTAATACATTGACTTTTAATAACATACTATATTACTCTTCGTTTTTTTTTCATTTTTAACTATACTTTTGTATTGTTGTGTGAAAAGGTTTCAGTGATGCGGCCCTCGGGCCAATGTACTAGTCCTCATGTGGCCCTCGTGGTGATTTGAGTTTGAGATCCCTGCTATAGATTGTGTGTACCTGGTTTCATCTGACCTTGCAATAATACTCCCCCTAATTCATAATTACACACATCCATGCTTACTGGCATCACAGATGTAACTTAAGTTACTTAAGTATTGATTCTTGAGACAGTAATTCTTTCAATCTATTGGATACCTGTTTTTGTGGTTTACTCTAGTAGAGGTACCTGAGTGGGTAGGTAGATGGATAGAATAGGAAGTGCTCTTGCATATCAGGCATTCATTGAAAGGATGTAGCCTTTCTGAAAGGCTGGATTGATATCTTCCTACTTGGTGAATCATATATATTATTATTTTCAGTACTGGAATGGAATCAGGAGGGTGCATTTCCTTAATGTTTTTTTAAAAATCCAGATACAAAAGTATGTCTTCCCCCTTTACATCACTTTGTTATTTATGGTACAAGTATTTATTTTTATTGAGCTTGAGACTTATGGACTTCATTGTTTCCAATGAAATATTTTTTTCCATTGAACATTATATTATCATGTGTCTCTTTTGTATGGTCATATACAAGAATACCATCCAGTATTAGCAACTACTACTTCTAGGTGCAACAGGAACTCTGGTATTTTCTTTTGGAAGCTCTTAAGTACACTAATGATTCCATACAAACGTTTTTGGTAATAATACTGTCCAAATGTTGTGATACAATTGTTATCTGTATGAGAGAGACAAGATGGGTGCGGTAATGTCTTTTATTGGACCAACTTCTGTTGGTGAGGAAGTTTTTTTTTTCACCAAAAGAAGTTGGTCTAATAAAAGATACTACTTCACCCATCATTTCTTTCCAATATCCTGGGACCAACAGAGCTACAACACTTCAAACGGTTATCTGTATGAGAAAGGTAAGTTATAAACCACACATTGGTTAAATAGTTTAATTAACCAGCTTTTAAAGCTGATAAGAAATTACAAAAAGCAAAATAAAGATGGTTAGGTGATAGCGTTCACAATGTTAAAAAATGAACTCAAAATAGGCAGTTACAACTTTCAAGAAATAATAAATCAATTCACTAATTCAAGGTCTTATTACAGCCTTGTGACAAAAGGAAACTTCTGTACTACTCTGGGCAGGTGATTTTGGTATCGGCATGGAATTGTGGATTCTTAAGCATGGATCCTTACTTACTTCCAGCCAAGTTTATATGCCACTAGAATTATGGGACTGCTCAAATCAGTTCAACCAAACAATTCTACAATAGAATTTCAAAATTTAGACAAATAATTATCAAAGAATGTCAATTCAGTTCAAAATTATGTTGGCCAAGAGATACTTATAGCCAACCTTTGCCACTTACATATGCACAGGGATATCACACATTAAGCCAAAAACATAATATTCAGTTCTCTTGACCACAAAATCTGCATGATTTTTAGGCTGAATCTTTGAAACACTTCTGGTTTCTCACAATAATTTTTGCTGCAGAGAAGCCCAGTTTCCCATTACAAATAGTACTAGGCTTAGTTATGATGAGTTCCTCAATGCTCTCAACTGCTTATTGATTTAGGGTAACTTCTAGACAACTAAGACGAATCTTGTTAGCGAAATACAAGAACACATCATACATTTAATGTATTAAGAATATTTTAACTCAAGTGTGTACTTTTGAGAAGTATTTAGCTTACTGGGAACAGGGTGCCACTTGGGGAAACAATATGCTTATAAAAGTAATTATTTTGTTTATCAGTTGCAATGACTGGTTTCTTGAGACTGATAAGAGAGTTCATTCAGGTGTTGTGTTAGCTGTATTCTTATTCTCTTTCTGGATTTCAAGCAATATCCCTAGATGAGACTTGAAAGACAGTTAATAGAGTGCTTGTTAGTGATAAGATTTTATATTGGCCAGGTATACCAAAAGAAGGACAGGAGACACTTGATATGGTTTTAATCAGGCCACAACTTTATTATCAGATGTCTGGGATTACCTGGCAGATCAAGTGTACAGTACAGGTAACTCCATGATCATTTCAGTTTCGCCAGCTCACCCCCCGACCCTTTTTCCATCCAGGTGCCCCAGCCAACCCATTGCTGGGACCTTATCATCCCTCCTACCCCTCCTCCCCGCAAATGGGGGTTAAGTTGGGCTATAAGCAAGTTAAAGAAGTATGAGCTGGATGAATGGACTATAAGGTGGATAGAAAGCTGGCTAGATTGTCGGGCTCAACGGGTAGTGATCAATGGCTCCATGTCTAGTTGGCAGCCGGTATCAAGTGGAGTGCCCCAAGGGTCGGTCCTAGGGCCGGTTTTGTTCAATATCTTTATTAATGATCTGGAGGATGGTGTGGATTACACCCTCAGCAAGTTTGCAGATGACACTAAACTGGGAGGAGAGGTAGATACGCTGGAGGGTAGGGATAGGATACAGAAGGCCCGAGACAAATTAGAGGACTGGGCCAAAAGAAATCTGATGAGGTTCAACAAGGACAAGTGCAGAATCCTGAACTTAGGATGGAAGGATCCCATGCACCGCTACAGACTAGGGACCGAATGGCTAGGCAGCAGTTCTGCAGAAAAGGACCTAGGGGTTACAGTGGACGAGAAGCTGGGTATGAGTCAACAGTGTGCCGTTGTTGCCAAGAAGGCCAATGGCATTTTGGGATGTATAAGTAGGGGCATTGCCAGCAGATCGAGGGACGTGATCGTTCCCCTCTATTCGACACTGGTGAGGCCTCATCTGGAGTACTGTGTCCAGTTTTGGGCCCCACACTACAAGAAGGATGTGGAAAAATTGGAGTGAGTCCAGTGGAGGGCAACAAAAATGATTAGGGGACTGGAACACATGACTTATGAAGAGAGGCTGAGAGAACTGGGATTGTTTAGTTTGCAGAAGAGAAGAATGAGGGGGGATTTGATAGCTGCTTTCAACTACCTGAAAGGGGGTTCCAAAGAGGATGGCTCTAGACTGTTCTCAGTGGTAGCAGATGACAGAATGAGGAGTAATGGTCTCAAGTTGCAGTGGGGGAGGTTTAGGTTGGGTATTAGGAAAAACTTTTTCACTAGGAGGGTGGTGATACACGCGAATGCATTACCTAGGGAGGTGGTGGAATCTCCTTCCTTAGAAGTTTTTAAGGTCAGGCTTGACAAAGCCCTGGCTGGGATGATTTAGTTGGGCATTGGTCCTGCTTTGAGCAGGGAGTTGGACTAGATGACCTCCTGAGGTCCCTTCCAACCCTGATATTCTATGTTTCTATGATAAGGAAGGGGGGTTAGCTCCATGCCATACCAGTCATAGGAGCCCTGAATTCCTTCCCTGCCCAATTCAGTTCTTTAAGAAACATCTGCTTTTTAAATCCTTTACCAAGCCATTTATCCGGTCACTATATCCCTTCCCTATGTAGTATCTGTGCTGGACATCCGCCCCACGCTTATGTAACAAGTTGCGACATCAGAGCCTAATTCCCTTCCTTACTCACCATAACAAAGTGCCCCCCTGAACCTGCTGTGAGGAAGGCAAAAAAAATCTAGTCTACCTTGGCCAATCTGGTGGTGAGGGAAAAATTCCTTCCCAGCCCCTCTAGAAAGAAGCGACTAACACAATGCCCTCAGCAGATCCTGACCAAACCTGGTATTTTGCTACCTCCAAGGGGCGGGAGGGTGGATGTTGCTCCACCTAGTTTGTGGAAAAGGGGCTTCTCCCGCCAGCCTTGCCCTTGATCAACTTCCCAGCCCTGCCAGTCCCTGGGGGATGGGTCAGCATCACCACACTAACCCACTCTACTTTTCAGCAGCTCCTGAGCCTCTCACTCACTCCCCACCCATAAAGCACTATACTGCTTCCCCCAGAGAGCCAGACAATACCCGCCCCCTCCTCCACTTAAGGTGCAGTGCAGTCATTTTACCAAGCAAAGGGCACTCTTGCTTTCCAGGCAATGACAGTTTGCTCCGTCTCTCTATTCCAGCTGTTTTGGCTTCTGGGAACAAAATAGGACATTTTATTGTAGTGGCATGGCAGCACTGCTGTAGTTAAGGTCGCACCACAACATCTGTTTAATGGTCAACCTTTCTAAGTCCTTTAAAATGTACGTGCTTTGTCAGATTCCTTTAAAATTTGGTATGCCTCAGAAGGGTCCAGTGGTGGGGTAGTAGCCCACATTTGGAGTCATCTGAGCACAGGATTCCAGAGATATCAGCCCCCCAAAAAACAGCCATTTAAAAAAAATTCTAGGTTGAGGGGGGCGGCATTCTCCCAGAGCTAGAGATCAAACTGTTGATGTGATGCAGGTTAAAATGGTCTCAATCTGTCAAGTTTTACCCAACATAGTGCATGGTACCCACTAAATCTTTGGGTGTCCCAAAGTGAGAAAAGTATTTAAGAAAATGCATGTTTGTTTGTTTTTCACTGTGCATGCACCAAAACAGAAAAATGACTAGAGGTGTTTCCATTCCCACCATTTCATATGCTTTAAAGTTTGTAAGTGCTCTAAAATTTGAACAGCTAATTGAACTGCTTTGAAATTTGGTGTACTTCATGGGGGCATCGTGTCATTTGACCAGTTTTGGTTCCCTCTAATTTTTCCCATGCATGTGTGGAGTGAATTTTGTTGTGTGTATCAATAGGGAGGTGATGTGTGGCGGGGGTAGGCCTGTGGGGCTTGGAGTGTGGGAGAGGATTCAGAGCTGGAGCAGAGGGTTGGGGTGCAGGGGGGTGAGGACTCCAGCTGGAGGTGTGGGCTCTGGGCAGGGGCCGGAGATGAGGGGTTTGGGGTGCAGGCTGCCCCGGGGCCCACGGCGGGAAGAGAGGACTCCCCCCAGCCCTCTCTCACCACAGCAGCACCTGGGCTGGGGGGACGAGGCGCCCCTCCCCGGCCGCAGCAGCACCTGGGCTGGGGCCGCAGAAGAGGCACCTTCACGTCTCCCCACCACAGCCCTGAGCACCTGTGCGACCCTTGATAGGCTTGGCCGCGCAGCTTAGAGGAAACTTAGCATTTGACCAAGATTTGGGGTCATTTGACTAAGGAGTTCCCAAGTTAGACTCACCAGCCTCTAAAAAGCTTGTTTCTTCCTGCTTTGTACTGTTAAACCGAGGGGTACTGATGACTGGATGAATCACAGACCGCTTGATGCCTGTGAACTCACTCTAAATTAACATAACTAAGGGCAAATTAATCACAAGCCCCTACCTAAGACAAAAGGAGTTTTGAGTGGCCGGAGGTTGCTACACATTGTGAATTGTGGGTAGCAAACCCTTGCCCCATCCCAACCCTTGCCTGCACCCAACCCCCTGCCCCAATCAAGGTATCTCACTTTATTTTCATTTACTTCCTATTACTTATAATATAGGAGAAGGATGCAGAAAAAAAGAATGAAAAATGGGTGAGAGATAAGAGAGAATGGGTCTTGGTCTTTTTCTTGGCTGGGTCTTGGGCAGGGGGAGGGCGAAAATGAAGCTGCGCATAGGGCCCCCTAACTCTAAATCTGCCACTGCAAAACCTAGAAGGAAAAAGAATGTTCGTGGAAGGATGTCATCTAATATGCATAGGATTTATTTTTCTCTTTGAAATTTTTTTTTAGTTGTTTCAGGTCAACACATATGTGGACACTGAGGCCCTGAACTACAAAAGTAAAACACTTTGATACTAAAACTAGCAATTGTGCATAGATTTTGCTGTACATATCAGGATAATTTCAGCTCCAGTGGCCCCTAAAGTAAAAGAGGAATTAGACCAAATTGTTAGGTGATAGAAAAAAAATAGAGAGCCTAGTTAGTCATCTGTGGTCTTAGTCCCTTATTCAGCCTGGTTCTTAAACACATGACTCTCCCAACTGAAGTAAAAAGTTGTGATTATTCCCATGTAAATATGTGAATAGTCCTACTTATCATCTTTATTTCAGAATGCTTTACTTCTGTGGTCTACATTACACATTATGGAGTCAACATGCCTTACAGTTATTGCCTTACTTATAAAGGAGCTCAGTTCCCACGACTCCCATCAAGCTATATGCACATATGTTTCCTGTTGTGCTAACAGCAATTGTACCTCAGTTGGGTGGCTTAAGCGTAAAGCTAAGCTGGGGGAAGGAGTATAGTGCTGTCCTGCGAGGTAAGATTGAAAAAAATGGGTTTGTTTAGTCTGGAGACGAGAAGACTGAGAGGGGACATGATAATCCTTTTCAAGTACATAAAAGGTTGTTACAAGACGTAGGGAGAAAAATTGTTCTCCTTAACGTCTGAGGATAGGACAAGAAGCAATGGGCTTAAATTGCAGCAAGGAAATTTAGGTTGGACAATAGGAAAAACTTCCTGATTGTCCGGGTGGTTAAGCACTGGAATAAATTGCCTTGGGAAGTTGGGGAATCTCCATCATTGGAGATTTTTAAAGAGCCGATTAGACAAACACTTGTCAGGGATGGTCTAGAGAATAATTAGTTCTTCCAGGAGTGCAGAGGACTGCACTAGATGACCTCTTGAGGTCCCTTCAGAGTCATACAATTCTATGATTCTATATCAAAGAAATATTCTACATTTCATTTTAGATTCTGTTGTTGTTTTTCCTTCACCTCTCTCCCGCACAACCATCTGGTGGCCTTCTCAATTAAATATTACTCAACTAGAGGTTCTCAACAGCTGTCTTTGATTTAATCTCATGAAATTCTTTCTTGTTCAGAGAACATTTTCATTGACATGAAAGTAATTGTTGGAACAACAAAAACCCTTTAAATAGGGTGAGCATTCAGTTTCTGTAGTCCTGATTCAGCAATGCACTTCAGCATGTATTTAAGACTGGGATTTTCATGGGACCCAAAGTGCCCACATCCCAAATGAAATCAAATTAAATGGGATTTGGGCACTTTAACTCCCTCAGGCTCCTTTGAAAAATCCTAGCCTAAGTGCTCTGCTGAATTTCTGTGTGTATATTCTTAATTTCTATATCTAGTTGCCTGTATGCATATTTATTCAAGTCAGAAAGCCAGTTAGGCCCCAGATCAGCAAGGCACTTAAGCACATGCCTAATTTTAAAAATGTGAGTAGTTCCACAGCCTTAGACATTTTGCATCCATAACTCTAATTTACAATAGTCTTTCTAATTCTTCTTTGTTAATACATCCCTCCTTAAGGAAATCCAAAAGAAACCAAGAACTTGCTTTGGTTTCTTCTGAAAAAGCCTACTGGTTAGCCAGAGCAGCACTTTATCTTACATTAAAAATATTAAGAAGAAAAGAAAGCATTTTAACTATTTTTTTAATGATTCAACCCTTTTAATATAGCTCTTTTTACACAGGATATACAGTAATTGCTTCCAACCTTTTGCATCAACAGACTTCCCATTCCATGCCACTCTTCCTTACATGAAATTGTTTCTAATGTGTCTTTAAAGTGCCTTTTCTTCAATTAAATTTTATTATTCCAATCTTATTGTCCTGGGTATAATAGCAATAAAAGTTCATAATGATTTGATTTACGAAACTGTATTTTGTAATACTTAATAAATAATGGTTTATTTTCTTTACAGTATTCTGTAGCCTGTTTCATGATCTGAGGATCAACACAATTTATTTCTTGTAAGCTTTCCTGGGTTGTGTTTTTGTTTGTTTTTTTGCATCACTGTAATAACAGATCAAAATGGAATAATCTCAGTATAACGTTCTGATGACTTCTGATACTCATATTTCTTTGTTGTTTTGACTTCTGTATGGAGCACATTCTGCTCTCTCTTCCTCAGCTGTGGAGAGCACATTATTCAGCAGAAACTGTGTGGTCATTGGGTAGGGAACATGGGTTACGATTTGAGAAGCACTGACAGGGCATTTGAGTCCTCTGTAAATGGCAAAGTTTTGTGGGCTCTGTCCATGCTCCCACACAGCAAGGACAGGGAAAAGTTGGTGTGGGGAAGGAAAGCTGTGCTCCCCAGTTAAACTTTTGCTAGACAGATACATTGGCCATCCGTGAAGCAAAGATATGGCAGTAACAGACAACTGTAGCCTTAGAGCTTCAGTTAGCAGCAGCAGCAGCGTGAGTTATGAGGATTCATTGCTACTCCCACTGCTCCCAGAAACCCTCTGTGTCAAGAATGAAAACCAACTCAGAGTTTGTGAGTGTCATAAATATAAAGGGAAGGGTAAACCCCTTTAAAATCCCTCCTGGCCAGAGGAAACTCCTCTCACCTGTAAAGGGTTAAGAAGCTAAAGGTAACCTCGCTGGCACCTGACCAAAATGACCAATGAGGAGACAAGATACTTTCAAAAGCTGGGAGGAGGGAGAGAAACAAAGGGTCTGTGTGTCTGTCTATATTCTGTCTTTTGCCGGGGATAGATCAGGAATGGAGTCTTAGAACTTTTAGTAAGTAATCTAGCTAGGTACGTGTTAGATTATGATTTCTTTAAATGGCTGAGAAAAGAATTGTGCTGAATAGAATAACTATTTCTGTCTGTGTATCTTTTTTGTAACTTAAGGTTTTGCCTAGAGGGGTTCCTCTATGTTTTGAATCTAATTACCCTGTAAGGTATCTACCATCCTGATTTTACAGGGGGGATTTCTTATTTCTAATTTCTTCTATTTTTATTAAAAGTCTTCTTGTAAGAAAACTGAATGCTTTTTCATTGTTCTCAGGTCCAAGGGTTTGGGTTTGCAAATTGGTGAGGCTTTTTATCCAACATTTCCCAGGAAAGGGGGGGTGCAAGTGTTGGGAGGATTGTTCATTGTTCTTAGGATCCAAGGGTCTGGGTCTGTAGTCACCTAGGCAAATTGGTGAGGCTTTTTACCAAACCTTGTCCAGAAAGTGGGGTGCAAGGTTTTGGGAAGTATTTTGGGGGGAAAGACGTGTCCAAACAGCTCTTCCCTAGTAACCAGTATTTCTTTGGTGGTGGTAGCGGCCAATCCAAGGACAAAGGGTGGAATATATTGTACCTTGGGGAAGTTTTGACCTAAGCTGGTAAAGATAAGCTTAAGAGGTTTTTCATGCAGGTCCCCACATCTGTACCCTAGAGTTCAGAGTGGGGGAGGAACCTTGACAGTGAGAGAAACACACAGAGAAAAATGTGACCTTGAAACCTGATTCAAGCTAATTAAAATCCTCAAATTTCATGTAAGATTTGTCAACTTTGTGACCTAAAATGAAATGCAGGGGCCAATTTGCTATCTTACTTTTGGTCAGGATGTCACTGGAAAAAGATTTAGGGCCTAAATTTCAACTGCCTTTGACCCTTGTGTTAGCCACCTGTACAAAGCACTTGCTAAATACTGCTGTTCTGATTTGGTAGCATTTTATACCTGCTTTGCACAGATGGCTAACACAATGCACAGATGTAAATGACTATCAAGGATGCAAGGTAGGGGAGAAAATAAATAAATAAAGCTGGGAGAACTTTGTCCTCTCTGCTGTTCTCTGCTGAAGCACAAAAAACTCCCAAGGATGTTGATTTTCCGTAGTAGTCTGTTAAAAAGATGTATTGCACTAAAGTCCTGCTGAACAAAGCTGCATTTATCTTACGCTGACTGCTTACAGAGATCACTTACAAACTGTATGTCAGCTACAGAAAAACTGTGTACAAGAGCAGTAGTAGAAAGGAAACATGCATTATCAAGTGAATGGGGCCTAGAATATCTGAGAACTCCAACCCCATCTTTCATAAAAATAATTTTGAAGCATGATTTGAAGCATTGGCAGTCAAATAAAACTCCACCAATTTTCACCTTCTGGGCCAAAGACCATTTCAGAAATGTTACAGGAAGATAGGATTTGCCATACCAGATTAAACCAGACATCCATTAGGTCCAGTGCCCAATTTCTGCCCAAGCCAATTCTTGGTGCTTGAGAAGAAAGAGAAATGACTGTGCCATATTTGTTCCATAATTCAACAGGCAAGTAATCATAGAATATCAGGGTTGGAAGGGACCTCAGGAGGTCATCTAGTCCAACCCCCTGCTCAAAGCAGGACTAATTCCCAGTTTTTGCCCCAGATCCCTAAATGGCCCCCTCAAGGACTGAGCTCACAACCCTGGGTTTAGCAGGCCAATGCTCAAACCAGTGAGCTATCCCTCCCCCCACATTACTATAAGTTAATGTGGTACCATTCTTTCCCTTAGACTGGTTATGTTACCAAGATCATGTACCAGACCCTACAATAACTACTGCATATGGATCTCTTTGTAGCAGTATTTCATACTGCCACTCTGAACCTCCCAAACCAGATTTCCCATGCTCAGTATTTTCCAAGTTTGATACATGGGGATCACAAGTACTGTGAGTGTTTTCTGCCTCCTAACAAAATAATCTGAGGGTTAGATTAACCAGTGTGCTTCAGCTGCTTTCCATTGTATTAACCGGCCATATATACAGGACTACAGCTGCTTTGTGTCACTGGAGTGGTGTAGAAGTGATTAGTTTTGCACCTTCATTCCATGGAGTTGAAAACATTTACAAACATTAATAACACTTCTTTTGAGGTAGGTAAATATTATAGGTTAACTGAGGTACAGAGATGTTACATGAGTTATCGAAGATCTCACACATACTTGGCAACAGAGCTGGGATAGAACAAAGATCTTCCAAAGAGTTGCACTTCAAACTTAGTCAGAAGGCCAAGTTTCTCCTCTGTATGGCTTACTATTCCTCAAATAATTAACATAGGTATTAAAAAAGGGAACTCTAGTTTGGACTTTAGAATGAGTATTTGTTGCAAACAAATGGTTCAAAAAATGTGACAACAGTGATAACGTATAAAAAGTAAACCTTTTAGTAAAAGAAAATATCTGAGTAACCTCCTGGTATTAGAGATAAATGAAATAAGGTACCATTATCACTGTTGTTTGGCTTTCTGGTAAATTCAAAATTATGGACCCATGTTGTATCCTAACATGATTATTCTTCTTAATTGTAGGAAGGTCAGAGATGCAACTGGAGTTGATATCAATATGCGTGTAGGAGTGCATTCTGGAAATGTTCTTTGTGGTGTTATTGGGCTACAGAAGTGGCAGTATGATGTATGGTCACATGATGTTACACTGGCAAACCACATGGAAGCTGGAGGAGTCCCAGGGTAAGACTTTGTATACATGAACTTTAATACAATTTCCTATCAAATAAATAATATATAGATAATTGATGGTAGAACTTTATGAAGAAATCTTAACCAGGACTTAGAGCTTCTTATCAATATTATCAATATGTGTTAGTTGTTTCCCTGAGGGAAGGTATGAGTCGAGCTGATACTTTTTATATTGAAAACCCCAGATTTGTTGCTTTCTACCTGATTTGTACACATAAGAACTTTTGAAAATGGCACCCTTAATTATTGTATCTTTAATTTGCAAAACTCTATATAGGATAACTGTTGAATTTTTTTCAGTTATAAATAATGCTATAAATTAATATTTCTAATATTCCATAATAATTTATTTAACAAACATAATTTCAGCCGTGTTCACATTACTTCAGTCACCTTGGCACATTTGAATGGCGCATACAAAGTGGAAGAAGGGGATGGAGATGTAAGGGACCCATATCTGAAGGAGCATAATGTTAAAACCTACTTTGTAATCAATCCCAAGGTTAGTAGTACTTGCATTTTGCTGTCAACCATAGTTTTGTTTTTAAACACACCTGTACACAAAATGTTACTCAGAGAACAATGATTTTGACTTAGTGTTGCCAAGAAGTACTAAACAAACATTACCTGGATTGGAAAAGAAACCTTCTGTTTGATATATACAGTAATGGCCGGATCCTGAGAAGAAATGAACTTCTGCAACTCCTATTGGAGCCACTGGGAATTGCATGCTCTCAGCACCTCTCAGTTATAGTTAAATGTATGGATATATAGTATTATATAAAAGCTGAGAGAGTGCACATATGTTTGCATGTGTGTGAGTGCACACGTGTGTTTTACAACAGGATTTAAGCATGTACTATATTAAATCATTGACAAATATTCATCTTTTTTTCCCCTTCAGGGAGAAAGGCGAAGTCCTCAGCACCACTTCAGACCCCGGCATACCTTAGATGGAGCTAAGATGAGGGCCTCTGTCCGCATGACTCGGTACCTGGAATCTTGGGGTGCAGCCAAGCCGTTTGCACACTTACACCACAGGGACAGCATGACCACTGAAAATGGCAAGATTAGTACCACAGTATGGGCCTATTTATGTCATTTCAAACTATATAGCTATTTTGAAAGAAAAATTAAATCCTTGGTATTAAATGTTCTATTATTTCCTGAGACAAGGTGGGTGAGGTAAAATCTTTTATTGGATCAACTTCTGTTAGTGAAAAAGACAAGCTTTTGAACTTACATGGACCTCTTCTTCAGGTAAGGTGATCCAATAAAAGGTATTACCTACCCACCTTGTCTCTCTAATATGCTGGACAGACATGGCTACAGCAACACTGCAAAAAATTATAATTTCCTGTTAAACAAAAACATATGCCTCTGTATTTTCTTTCTGTTTTGAGATCCAGTTTTAAAGGCCAGATCCAAAGCTCACTGAAGTCAATGGGAGTCTTTCCATTGACTTAATGGGCTTTGGATCAGATTCTAAAGGGCCAAATTCTGCTATCAGTGCAAGTCTGAAATCCCACTGAAATCAACAGGAGTTGTGTGTGCACATTGGAGAGGAAATTTGGGCTTTCTAGGCCTATGGACACAACGCCAGGGTATAGTGTGGTTACTTAGCACCACCATGCAGACAGTTTCTGGATTAAAAGCCAGTGCTAGACAGCCACAGGAGGAGAACACCAGTAGAGAGAGATTCTCTGAGAGATATACTCTCTCACTGCAGTATAGGCATAGTTGGGGAAAAGGCAGCATGGCCAGGGCTTTGCTGTGCTCTTTAACTGCTCTAAATTATCCTGGAGTACACAAGCCAACAGCACCTGCCTTTCCAAGCTTCATTGTGGGCTCCTCAAACATAGATGAAGATTTGGGTCAATAGTTCTATAGCACACCAGTAAATTATTAGGTACGAGATTTTTTTCCTATCATTCAGTCCCAATGTCTCTGTGATTACTGCACATCACTATCATCTACTACTGAAAAAGAAAAAAAAGGGGGGGGGGGCGGGATTCTGGTTGTACTCAACATTGGAATTCAATCCCATGTTCCTTGCACTGAGTATGTAGGGTTGAACCATGTAACTTCTCATTAACTCAAGATTTTTGATCGGTAAGTTCAGTACATCAAAGCAAAAATATAAAGTGAATGCAACATGTTAACCATAAAAAGCATCAAAGTATTATTTAGTCACAAAATAATGGTTGCTGTCAGTAATCATCATCATTTAAAAATAGTGGTCATAATGCATATTTGTGCACTTAATTAGATGTTACTTAATTTTCAAAGGCACTGACTAACCCTAGCTCCCATTGGAAGCAATGGGAATTTTGGCATTGATTTCAGTGGGATCATGATTAGGTACTGAAGTAGTAAAACTTATAGGGAAAAACCTTTTTGGATCCCACCAAATCATATTAATAATTTAATATTTACATTGAAGCTTCTTGCCTAATCATATTTTCCAAATCATTCCCGTTTTCTGCTTCATTAAAACTTATTATGTGAAAAAGCTGGTACTTATTAACACCTGTTTGAAAACTTCATGTATTGATCTGGTAACAGATTAGCACTAATGTATTTGCAGAGTTTTCTTCTTGACAAATTTTGCATCGCTGTAATCTAACAAATATTTTCAACATGAGGAATATTTTCAGAATGTTCTACATTTGATACAGGGGTTTTTTTCCTTCTTTTTTTTTTATTTTTTAGGATGTGCCAATGGGTCAGTATCATTTCCAGCGCTGCAGAGAAAGGTATGTATAAATGTATTCACATAAAGTACAATAGATACAACACTTTCACCATTAAGAACCATTTTTTCCAAAATATGATTTTTAGAGCAAGTCCTTCCAACAAAGAGATTGGATGTAAAAATAGAGATATTTTAAAATGGTGCTTATTAATTATGGATGCATATCTGCCAACAAGCAGCATTAACCCCATAGAAAGTTGCATTACAGTACAGTGTGGATCATCTGAAAGTGAAGCTGCCTCATTGTCCTGGATATTTGATATCCAGTTAAATCTAGTGGGGCTGCTGGAAAGGGTTTTTACAATTGTTATTTTGAGTGTTACTTACTTCATAAAGTAGCTTCAGAAAATATTATTGTGGTTCAAGTGCTGTTTTGTGCCATATTCTGGGTTACTGCCAGACAAATGTTTATAAATTCACATGATAAAGTTCAACTTGTCATTTTTCATGGCTGAACTTTCCGTTACTAGGAAAGAATGAGAAGAAATGGATGTATGTGAACTGAAAAAGTTCTTTAAAAATCCCCAAGAAAAGAGTATGGCTGTTCTTTGAAAATAAAATTAGCACGGTATTGCAAGAAAATTAGAGTTGGGTATCATCTTTTTAAGAGCCTGAGAAAGTAAACTGTAAATAACATTTTCTTCATTGCTATAAGTGATATCACAAGTACCATCAATTGGTTTAAAAGAACCATTCCATTCAAAACTAAAATTTTCATTCCCTTTCCAAAGGTGGTAATTCATCCTATCTGTGGCCTCTCTTCCCATGTCCATGCCCTGTAAATACCCGACACTATCCAAAGGTTGACAGGAAGGCAGGTGTTCCCATTCAGAAGCAGTTCTGGATCCCATAGGATGACCAACCTTTGGCTGATCCTACAAGACCTGACAAACACATCCTGGCTTTAAGGCTAAAGTGGATTAGTTATGTTTCAGTTTGCACAGAATGTGAAAATCGTGTATGTCAGCACTGTAGTGAAAGAGTGAACCATTTTACTGTAGTATTTTCAAAGAATGAAATCTTTCAAATGCTGGAAATGCATTTGTTTTCTTATTCTTTAATTGTACTCTAAAATAGACTCCAAAGGTTCAAAAAACCAGGATTGTATAACTTGGCCTGAAAATATAATATAGCTTATGGCCAAGATTTTCACAAATAGGAACCTAAAATCAGGCTCCTATACCCATATTAAGGCACTTGAATAAGTAGTGATTTTCAAAGGAGCTGATCACCCAACCACTCCCAGTGAGGTCAAAGGGAACAGTTAGGTGAGCTCTCAGCTCTGTTGAAATCCCATCTTCTTAGTTGTTTGCTAGATAGGGTTAGATAAGATTGGACAAGTGTCTATTGTTATCCTGGACTCCTTGTAAGAAATAGGTCATAGACACTTGACACATACCTAATAGTCATGAAATCAGTGATACATTTCAATCGTTTTGAAATCAGTTACATTCAGTGGAAAAGTAATAGGGTTCTATAGAAACTGCTCTGCAAACCTACGCTGTCTTATCAATTGAACCATTCTTTAGATCCTCAGTTATTAAGAACTAATCCAAAAGTCATGGCTCAGAAGGAGGAAGTGCTTGAGTTAACCTTGCCAAAATTCAAATCTGTGAGTTATCTGTGAGTTATAAACCCTAGGAGTTCAGGTAGTTCAAATCTAAGGTACTACCTATATCTTAAATTTTGGATATTCATCTTGAAAGGGTGGAAAGAAAACCTGGAGATATTTGAGGTGCTCCAGGTTTTAGGAGAGCACAACTTTTGAAGTGAACAAGTGAAGCCTGGTGTAACAGAAGAGAGTCCTATGCATGCAGACATTATGTCCATTCCATTCCATGCCCAGCTAACTTAAAATAAAATGAACCTTTTTGTTCATTATAGTAGTTTTACAGTCTATATAAAGAGAAACCTGAAATATATTTGAAAATAAAATTTTGATAATTATTTCCAAACCTGCTACTGGAAAGTTCTAGATCCTCTAATCAGACCATACAAAGTGTTCCTATGAATGTGAATGGCATGTTCTTATCTAGTCACACAACGTAGACAAATATTGCCAAAAATAGCTGCAGCAAACATGGATATTTTTAAGGAGCTGAGAATATGAAATTCTTTTTTATAAATTCATTACATTACCGAAGTGAGTACTTTCCTTTAACAGAAATTTCCTCAACTCTAATTTTCTACAAGTGTATTTTGTTTTGTTTTTAAAGCACCACCTTATGTTTTATTTTTAGATTGTATGTTCTTTGGGGGCTGGATTGTCATAGAATCACAGGGTTAGAAGGGACTGCAAGGGTCATCTAGTCCAAACCCCTGCCAAAATACAGGATTTGTTGTGTCTAAACCATCCAAGACGTGTGGCTATCCAGCCTCCTTTTAAAAACCTCCAGTGAAGAAACTTCCATGGCCTCCAGAGACAGTCTGTTCCATTGTCCTTCTCTTCTGACAGGAAGTTTTCCTGAGATTTAATCTAAATCTGCTATGCTGTAGTTTGAACCCAATGTCTCTTGTGCTGCCCTCTGTGGCAAAAGAGAACAACTTTTCTCCATCTTTTTTATAGTAGCCTTTCAAGTAGCTGAAGACAATTATCATATCCCTTCTTAATCTCCTCTTTTCCAAACTAAACATACCCTGTTCCTTCAGCCTTTGCTCATCTGGCTTGCATTCCATCCCTTTGATCATCTTTGTCACTCACCTCTGCATTCTTTCCAGTTTCTCTACATCCTTTCTAAAAAAATGGTGACCAAAATTGGATGCAGTACTCCAGCTCAGGCCTAACCAGCACTGAGTAGAGTGGTACTATCACCTCCTGTGACTTGCATGCGGTGCCTCCGTTAATGCAGCCTTTTTTTGCAAAAACATCACATTGCTGACTCATGTTGAGGTTGTGATCCATCACAACTCCCAGATCCTTCTCAGCAGTGCTGCTGTCAAGCCAGTTTTCTCCCATTTTGTATTTGTACATTTGGTTTACTTCCCTAACTGTAGCACCTTTCATTTGTGTTCGTTGACTTTCATTTTGATGACTATAGTCCAGTTTTCCAATCAAGATCCAATGATAATATCTCATCTTTTTTCATTACAGAACAAAATCACAGAAGAAAAGATTTGAAGAGGAATTGAATGAGAGGATGATTCAGGCCATTGATGGAATTAATGCTCAAAAGTATATTTACATCTCCTCCCTTTAACATTCACATTCTTCTACAGTTGATGGCAGAGTCTGCTGCCTCTCCTGGGATAGGTGCACAGCACCCAAAAAGCCGTGGAGCATCCCCCATTCCACTTCAGGAAATAGAACAGGCCCCTCAGAGAGACGTTACGCTCCCTGCAGGCGAAAGAGCAGCATTGTGCAGCAACTTTTTCAAGGGCATTGTTCTAATAGCTGCTGCACTTGTGATTCATACAGTGGGGGAAGATTCCGTTTGCCCTTGGAAGTTCCTCTGCTCAAAACTTCGTTCTTTAGGCCTTCTACAGGAATCCACGATTTGGCCCTAAGTCCCCATGTGTACAACACCTCTCCAAATCCTCCTAAGAATTGGTACAAAGCCTTATGTGTTTCAGAGTAGCAGCCGTGTTAGTCTGTATCCACAAAAAGAAAAGGAGGACTTGTGGCGCCTTAGAGACTAACATATTTATTTGAGCATAAGCTTTCGTGAGCTACAGCTCACTTCATCGGATGTATTCGATGAAGTGAGCTGTAGCTCACGAAAGCTTATGCTCGAATAAAGCCTTATGTACAAGTGGGAAATTAAGTGTAGTTATATCTCAAACTGATGGGACTGCTAGTGAAATATTTGGGTTTGTTCTTTTATTTTCTGACTTCATAGATAAGTGCACCTTAAAATAGTAATTGAAAAGACAGAGTAGAGGTAAGGAGAAAGAGCAAAGGAACTTAGCAGTAAGGAGTGAAAATGGAAATAATTAATGATCAGGGTTAAAAACAGATGGGGATAAACATGGAAAAAGAGAATAAAGCATTATGCTCCTCTAGCTGCATTCCATGTCTGCTTGCATCTGTCACAGTAGAAGAGTAAGTAAGATGAAGAAATAATAACCAGAACTTTCTAATACTGAAATCAGAGTGACAGAAGCAGCTCCACAGAACAGAACCTCTTGTGCCACCTTTGATAACCATTGTTTCAGTTGGTCCATTGATTCCTTAGAGCATAATGTAGCTAGTCTGTACATGTAAATTGTTCTCAGAGGCAGAGAGGCACACATTGAGTATATGTCCTTGGAGGAACTGGAGGTGACACTTATTGATGATATCAGATCCTGGTAGTGAATAGATAAGAACAAGGTCAATACTTCTCTAACTGAAGGGTGAAATACTTCTCCTTTAAATATTAACTATCACTTCAGGGTGAAATAGGGGGATGTATTTGCAAAAATTGTGGTTAGTAGTTACGAATTGTATTCTCCACTGCAGGTGTCCAATATTTTCTCAGTTGAATAACTTGTATACTGCACCTAATTGCTAGAAACTCAAGGACCACAATTAATTTTCATGTGTAACAATCCCATCAGGCTGTCTGTAGTTTTAAGAAAATAATTTTGAGTTAAGTTCTCAATGGAAGTATATGTTGACAGTCATGTCACACACAAATAACAAAATGATTGTAAGCAAGTCCTCAGATAGACAAATAGGTTTGTTTACACTATGTTAGTCTAAGAATGGGTTACAAGACACAATCCATATAGCTTTAGTGTGTTTTAAAGTACATGGGCTCTAAAAAGTGACACTGCAAAATGGCATTGTGTGGTTCCATTATGTGTTGTTTATCAATGATTTCCATAACAAATGTTCTTAGTTTACATGTAAAAACTTGCCAATCCTGCAGTCTTAACTTATGATCAGAGATCTAAGCTGACTTCTTTCCTTCTCACACATCGTTATTACTAAAAGCTACATCCAAAAACTACATGCAGATAACAGTAAAATTGCAAAGTCAAGTGCTCAAAACTAAGAAATATCAAAAATATGGCTGACTGTGCATATGCATTAACACAGTAATAATTACATGTTCACATATTTCAGACCCTGCTGATTACCTAAGCTAGTGGCCAGTCAGGTTCTGAACTTTTAAATACACAGCACAAACCTCTGCCATTTGCACTCTGTTACTAGATTAACTAATACCAGTAATAGGCTGCATATGTTACTCCTGAGGGCATTCTGCGCAAAAAAAAATTAAAATTCTCCCCACGATATTTTAAAATTCTGCAAATTTTATTTGTCAAGTAAATATGGAGGCTCCAGCATGGCACTGGGGGGCACAGGCCACTGGCTGCACAGAGGTGGGAGATCACTGTGCAGTCCCGTCCCCCCCCCGGGACACGGACTCAAGGGTGAGGCTGCACCCACCCTGACACAGCACAACGACCGGGCCTGCCCCAGAAACACTGCTGGGCTTTGCCCCTCCTTGCCAGGTGCACCAGGTGTGGGCAGGCAGGATGCAAGTGTGTGGGGGGGAGGATCCAGGTGTGGGTTGAGAGGGTTCTGTGTGGGGCAGTCTGGGTGCATGTGCCTCAGTGGGGTGTCCAGTTGCGGGGGGGGGATCTAGATGCACAGGGGCTTGTTGGGGGGTTCTGAATGCAACAGTAATGGGACTCTGCAGTGGGATCCAGGTGAAGATGGTTGGGGCTCAGCGGGGGGTCTGGTTGTGGGGAGATCAGTGGAGGGTCTAGATGCTGGGGGAGTGGGTCTCAGTGGGATGGGGATCCAGGTGCAGCTGGTTGGGGCTCGGTGGTGTGGGGATCTGGGTGTGAGTGGCTCATCAGGGTGGTCCAGGTACAGGGGGAGTGAGGCTCATTGGGGGGAGGGGTGTTCTGAGTGTGCGGGGGGTGAGGCTCGGCAGGAAGGTCTGGGTTTGAAGGGGACTAGATGCATGGGGGATGGACAGATGGGGGAGCTGCTCCCTGTACAGGGTTCCCTCTCCCTTCAGCTGAGCAATGGGTGCAGGATTCATGGGGTGGGGGGTTATTTTGTAGAGCTTCCTGCAGCTGGGGGAGAAATCTGGGGGTGGTTCTGACCCAGCCCTGGATGATGTGCAGGGGAAGAGGAAGTCACCTCCTCTCCAGCCCAGCCGGGACTAGCAACTGAACCCAGTGCAGGGTAGGAGCCACCAGCTGGGTCTTCCCCAGTCCCGCTTCCTGCGCCACAGTGATTTACCTCTCTGCTGGCTGCCCTGGGCACCCAAAATATACTACTGGGGATGGGTACATGACCGCTCTTGTGGCTTCCCTTTGCTTCCCCATCAGAAAGTATTTTTCTCTGGGGAAGCAAAGAAATCTGTGGGGGACATAAATTATGTGCATACGCAATGGCACAGAATTCCCCCAGGAGTAATAGTATGTAGATCAGGCACTGGTGGGACTTTAGACACTCACTGTGCCAGATAGTTTAAGATCTATTTGCTGGGAGCAGAAGAGTGCAGAGCCTGAGAACTCCTGGTCTGAGTTCTAGGTTCTGGAAGGTAGTGTACTTAGGTTATTAGAGACATTTCTGCTCCCGTTTACCATACGCTTGTGTCTACCTTCTTTACCTCTTGTCCTCCTTCCGCCTACCCACATCTGCTTGTCTCTGCCCCTGCCCCAGCTTCTCTTCCTCTGCTCCAGTTCTCCATCCTTAATTATTTCCCAGACTCCTCCCTTTCCTGTACAGTAACTCCTTGTTTAACATTGTAGTTATATTCTTGAAAAATGCAACTTTAAGCTAATCCAATTTTCCCATAATAATTAATGTAAATGGGGGAGGGGGGTTAGGTTCCAGGGATTTTTTTTCACCAGACAAAAAACTATATACATATACACATACAATATAAGTTTTAAACAATTTTAAACAAACAAACAATGCTGTACTCAGCAATGATGATTGTGAAGCTTGGTTGAGGTGGTGGAGTCAGAGGGTGAAGGAGGGTGGATCATCTGGCTGCTCCTCTTGCTGTTCTTTCCAAAGTGCTGGGGGCAAGGGTGCTCAAACCCCCAGCTCTGCCCCACTTCACCCACTACCCCCAAGCATGCTGCATCCTCGCTGCTCCCCACCCCCCACTCCAGTCTCCTGAATGCCGCGAAACAGCTAATTGCTGCAGGCGGGAGGCACAGGGAGGGAGGAGAGAGTTGCTGATCCATAGGGCTGCCAGTGGGCGGGAGGTGCTGGAGGGGTGGAGGGGAGCTGATGGGGGGGCTGCCGGCCCACATTGGTTCCCAGCCCCCATGGCCAAACAACGTTATAAGCAAACATTGCGCAACTTTAAATGAGTATAATCTCTAATAGATCAGTGATGTAACAATGAAACGGTGTTAATCGGGACTACATTAAGTGAGGAGTTACTGTACTCCTATTCAGCTTGCCTCCCAGCTCTTTGTTGTAGTAACCAGGCAAACTTCTACTAACAAACTTCAACAGGACTTTATTTTTAAAGTGGAAACCTCTTTACCAAGCTGCTGCTGCACCCTCGGTAGCTCTCACTCCGCCTCCTCAACTTCCCCCCCTTCCTGTTTCCTGTCCTTTCAGACTCCCAACAGCCAGTGCTCCCAGTTCTAATAATTACAAGCAGCATCTAAACACCATATTCCCTCCTCCCTTAAGAAACTCTCCCAATTAAAATAAACATTGTTATTCTAACCACAGGAGCAAATATGAAACAAGACACTATACTGTTGGCAGAAATATTACACTGAAAACACTGTAGATACTACATAACATAGTCTCTAGTCCAGACAGGTGGTCATCTGGGTCTGACAGGCCATCTCTCAAGCCCCGCTTCCAGTGCAATGTCTTCTTGTGTTGGTACTATGGTGAAGTCATCCAAAGCAGACTGGGTGTTGGCATAATCTCCTATTGGTGCATAGGAAGGTGCAAGATAAGCATTCCATACCCGCCCATCAGAAAGTCAATAGGTGTAAGGTCCATTTTTCTCTATGATTTTAAGAGGAGCTGTGAATTTATGGTCCCCTTTGCGTAAAATTCCAGTTTTTCGTATTCTAACGAAGGAACTGCACTCAAACTTTGGTTCCTTAGCACCCCTCCGCTTGTCTGTGAAAGCCTTATACTTTGCTTGGTTCTGTTCAACTGTTTTTCTCACACCATCCTCGGTTGGGGCCTCAGGTCGTGCCTTTAACAATCCAGCAATGTTCAGTTTAGTATTCATATGTTTCCCAGGCAGTAACTCTGTGGGTGATCTTTGCGTTGTGGCATGCCGTGTAGCCGGGTATGCTTGCAAGAAATCAGTAGTGAAGGTTATCCACAATCGCCCTTCCAATTTAGCCATTTGCAAACTCTTTTTCAAACTTCTGTTAAACCGTTCGATGTCCCCATTGGCTTGAGGGTAATATAGGGATGCCCTTCTGTGTAAAATGTTCCTCTCTGCTAGAAAAGTTTCAAACTCCAGGGAAGTAAATTGACTACCATTATCTGAAACCAGTTCTTTGGGGTTACCTTCCTTGCTAAAAACTGAAGAGAGGAAGTAAGTTAATTACTTAGCAGAAGAGATTTGCGATGTAAACGCTACCTCAGGCCATTTACTCAAATAGTCTATTAAAGTGATGGCATAATGGCAGTCACTTGGAGCAGTATCAAAGGGTCCTATAGTGTCATTAGCCACTTTTTCCCATGTAGATTCAGGAAGAGGAACAGGCTGTAATGGAGGGGTACATGTCACTGCTGTCTTATCATGCATTTGGCAAGTGACACAGGATTTTATGAGCACTTCAGTTTGAGAGTCCATCCCTGGCCACCAATACAGATCCCATAGTCGTTGTTTGGTTCTGACAGTTCCTTGATGAGTATCATGTGCCAGGTGTATGAGTTTTGACTGTATTTATTCTGGCACAAGTAGCCAGTGTGTAACTAGTAACACACAGCCATCAAGCAAAGAAAGTTCATCCAGAACTCTAAAATAAGGCAGGAAAACTGGGTCAAGGTTTTTAGGGTGACTGGGCCATCTCTTTGTCAGAAATTCCCATAGTTTTTATTGAATTGGACATGCTGAACAAGCAGCTTGAAATTTGTTCTTTTGTAACTGCAGTAAGAGTGCTTGTAATAAGCGCGACTATTACATCCTCATCCTCCGGTGGACCATCTGATGAAGGCAAAGGCAGGCAAGAAAGGCAATCAGCTACCACATTTTGGTTTCCAGGCTTATATTCCAGTTCATAATTGAAAGAGAGTAGTCTTGCATACCATCTAGCAATACGATATCCTCCTCTTCCCAGTCCTTTCGTGGTGAGCAACATCATCAAAGGGCTGCGGTCTGTGTGCAACTTGAACATGCGGCTCCCACAGGCAAGTTCTCCATTTTTCAGTAGCCCAGACACAAGCAAGTGCTTTTTTTTGACTGTAGAATATTTTCCCTCAGCATTACTTAGTGTCTTTGAAGCAAATG
This sequence comes from Natator depressus, assembly GCF_965152275.1. Classification (NCBI taxonomy): domain Eukaryota; kingdom Metazoa; phylum Chordata; order Testudines; family Cheloniidae; genus Natator; species Natator depressus. The sequence continues at coordinate 139,501,350 of NC_134235.1, read as the reverse complement.
CAACAGTTCTCTCTGTGTTGTCCTCATGCAGTTGTGTGAGGACAGCCCCAAGTCCATAATCAGAAGCATCAGTAGTTACAACTGTGGGCAAAGCAGGAGTGAATAGTGCAAGTACTGGACTATGTACAATCAAGTCTCTCACCGTTTCGAAACTAGCTTGTGCATCAGTTGTCCACACTAAGGTTAAACTTCTCTGTAGTAATTCTCATAACGGTTCAATGACAGAAGCATCATTGGGAATGAATTTTGCATACCAGGAGGTATGACCCAGGAAGGAACATAAAGTTTGCAAATCTGTTGGAGGAGGAGCGTTTGAAATGGCCAGGATATGATCTGGATCAGGTTTGAGTCCAGCCTGTGAAATTGTTTGCCCCAGAAAGGAGAGTTCAATTTGTCTAAACTTGCATTTGGATCTATTGAGCTTGAGGCCTGCTTTGCTGATGCAGTTTAGCACAGACTGCAGGTTATTGTCGTGCTCCTCAGAAGTATTTCCAAACACGATAATATCATCCAGATAGCACTGAACTCCATGTTGATTCTTCAGAATCAATGACATCATTTTTTGGAAGGCACTTGGGGCGGATGCAAGACCGTATGGAACATGTTTAAAACAAAATAGTCCCTCATGTGTAATAAATGCTGTGAGGTCTCTGCTATCTTCATGCAACATAACCTGGTAGTATGTGCTCTGCAAATCAAGAGTAGAAAACATCTTTGCTCCACGGAGTTCTGCAAATACTTCTTCTCTGTGAGGAAGAGGATGTCTGTCAATCATAATAGCTTTATTTGGCTCCCTCAAGTCCACACAAAGGCGAATGCCTCCATCCTTCTTCTGTGTCATTGCTATAGGTGAAACCCATTCCGAGGAGTCAATCTCTTCAATAATGTCCTTTTGAACAAGTTCCTCTGAAGCAGCTTCCCTAACTGAAAATGGTAAGCGACGTAACTTCTGTCGTACAGGTATCACATTATTCTGCATTTTAACTTTATGCAGAAACCCATAAGCACAGCCGAGTTTCTCCTCAACCTGGTGTTGGGTCCCAGCTGAAAGTGGTGTGTGTATTGCAAGAGTGCTTTGCTGAGGAAGATCAATTCGTCCATTAACTACCCTGAGATTTAAAGCAGCCAATAAATCTCTGCCAAGGATAGGAGTGCCTTTGTGGGCAATATAGAACTCTGCAGTTACACAGCAATCACCAAAAGTAACTATTGCTGGCAGGCAGCCATGTACTGGAATATGGTTTTTCAAATAGCACACCAAGTAAAGTGGCACATCTTTAAAGTAATGCAAATAGATGGAATCAGGTAGTATAGATACTGCTGTGTCAGTGTCCAACATTAGCTGAATAGAGTGTGATTTGCCTGAGGGTATGGCGGAAATGTTTACAGTGCACTTTATTTGTTCTGGAATATGTGCAGGACTGATTTTGTCCACGCTCAGCACAGTAACATCTGGTATTGTAACTGTTGATTGAACTGGCTGCTGCGACATACTTTAGCAAAATGCCCAATCTTTTTGCAATGATTCCACTGAGCTACTTTTGCTGGACATCCTGTGTTGTGGGGATCCACAGTGAAAGCATGCTTTTACTGTATTTTGAATTTGCTGATTTGGTGGTTTTCCATTAGTTTTCCTCTTGTAATCATTTGTCTGCAGCGATAGTGAACTTTTCTGCAAAGGAGTCACAGCCTAGACTGTGCCTCCTGTATCCATGCTCATTATTTTGGCTTCAGCTGTAGCTGACTCAATCTGAATAGCAATGGTTATTGCTTTTTCTAGCGTAAGTTGTGGTTTTAGAAGTAAGCTTTCTCTTATGCGAAGCATGGTTGTTTTCTCAATGAGCTGGTCTCTAGTCATCTCATCTGCCATATTCCCAAAGTCACAACTTACAATCGGACTCCTCAGGGAAGCAATATACTGCATTATAGTCTCCCCTGGTTTCTCTAACGCTGGTGAAATCTGTAGCGATTAGCTACTACATCCACTTTTGGTACAAAAAAGTTCTTTAATGCAGTGAGTGCAGTCTCATATTTATCATCTGCAAGGGGAAAGTGTAAAATATACGCTGCCCTTCTGCTCCAAGGCAGTGGATTAGCAGAGCACGCTTTCTTACTTCAGAAATCTCTGTAGCAGTGATTGCAAGCAGATAAGTCCCAAGCATATGGATACAGGCAGTAAAAACAATTGGAGGCCCACCTGGGCTTTGCAGAAAGGGTGCAGGTGGGTTCAGAGGCAGAAGATCCATCCTCATCGCCAAAATGTTGTAGCAACCAGGCAAGGTACTAACAAACTTCAACAGGACTTTATTTTTAAAGTGGAAACCTCTGTACCAAGCTGCTGCTGTACCCTCGGTAGCTCTCACTCCACCTCCTCACCTTCCCCCCCTCCTTCCTGTTTCCTGTCCTTTCAGACTCCCAACAGCCAGTGCTCCCAGTTCTAATAATTACAAGCAGCATCTAAACATCACACTCTTGTTCCCCTCCTTACCTGCTCCCACCTTCCCTTTCTCTTGTGTCACACTGCTCCCCCACTGTCTCGCTACTGTCCCCCAAATACTCTGTCTCCTGCAGCCCCCACTTCCTCCCTCCCCGTGAGGAAAACTGAGAACACAGGAGAGACAGTTTCCATGCTGTCAGTTTTGGTGCCTGGTCACAGTTTCTGGGTAGCTGAACCCCTGTATTCCCTCTCTCTGGTCCTGCAAGGGCACCCTCTTGAGCTTTCAGGTTCCCAGTTGTCACTTCTCATGGGCCAGCGACCCAGGTGTGTCTCCCTCCTGATCGCGTTTTTTAAAGCGGTACAGCCCCTTGCCATACATTATGAAATCTCCAGCAAACCAGTCATCCTAAAGGCCAGCACCTGGGCTGTGCTTTCTCTGTGACGACAATGACCAGTATGTGCCAGTAGTTACAGGTTATCACACAGCTTTTCCAAAACAAACAGCATTCTGGGGGCAGAGGCATAACAGAGAAAATAATAGAAAGATAATAAAAGTTTCTACTTATTGGTAACAAACGTACCAGAAATAACCCATCTTCCACATGGGGAGTCTGATAGGCAAACATCCGCTCCAGCTGCTGAGCAAGAGTTGGAGCGTTTTCTTGGACAGAAGGTCCTATCCATTTGCTGAATCAAAAGGAAAACTCTGAATCTGTTTGAACTCAGCCTTTTATACCAAAAGTCCTGCTTTGTCCCCCAGCCTACTGAAAACAGATACAACCAGTCCCTCCCCTTATTCGCAGGAGGTCAGATTCAAAGGCTGGAAATCTATATAGCCACCCTTGGCATTTTGCAGAAATCACTCCCTAGTAATTCCAGATTCTGCACAACCTCCCCACACACACAGTGAGCAAGAAACACACAAATACACATCACCTGTATTGATACAAAGAGCTATGTGTATTTCTACAGCTCATACTGCCTGGCCCATCTTAATATAATGACTTTTTGAGGTTTTCATACTTTAAACATAAAATACAATATGGTCCCCAAATACTGCAAGTGGTTGCAATATCTGTCACATCTGACACAAAAGCAGCTCAGCAAAGCAATTGTGGGGAAAATCCTGTTCAACCCTTGAAAGAAGCATGCTCAGTGACTCTGCTCTGCAGGCATGGCATATGCACAGCCTGGTCGGCATGCAGGAATTGTGAGGGCATGGACAGAATATTCAGAAAATTTAACTGCCAAACTTTAACAGGTCATATGTGAACTGAGCATATGTGAAATAAGATTTCAACTTGGCCAAATGTAAGCATATTTTCCACCAGAGCAGCAAAAGGCACATTCTTGACACCAGTGCCAAATTTCAAGTCCCAGTTCCAAAAATCTTAAAAAAAAAAATAAATCTTGCAATAAATTTGTTAACAAAGGCAATACAATTTATTTTTCCCTAATCCCTAATTTGGCAAAGTTATAAACTATAGCGAATGGGGTCTTATAATGGGAAGTATCAGGCAACTGTCACTATAGATAGTGTTAGCTGCTTCACCTAAAATACAGTTTCTGCAGGCCAGATTGGGCCTCAGTTACTGCTGTGTAAACCTCATTGTTGTGTGTGGGATTACAGAGGTGTAAATGGGTTTCATCTGCCTGTCATAGATAAAGCTACCTTTTAGTCATGAATATTTTTAGTAAAAGTCATGGACAGGTCACGGGCCTGTAAACAAAAATTCATGGCCCGTGACCTGTCCATGACTTCTACTATATAGCCCTAAATCTTGTGGGCGGCAGCCTAGGGGTGTCACAGGTGCTCGGGGCAGGAGGGGATTGGCAGGGCCAGCAGGCTTCCTACCTGGCTCCGCACTCTGCCTCCACCATGAGCACCAGCTCTGAAACTCCCATTGGCCGGGAACCACCACCTGTGAGAGCTGCAGAGACACTGCCTGCAGGCAGAGGCAGTGCACAGAGCTTCTTGGCCATGCCTCCACCTAGGAGCTGAGTGAGGGGGATGTTGTCGCTTCTGGGGAGCTCCCCGAGGTAAGCACCATGCAGAGCCCGCCTCACCTCATCCCATGGCCCAACCCTGTGCCCCCTCCTACACCAAAACTCTTGCTGCAGCGGGGGGACGGGGGTGCGGTGGCCCAAGATTGCCCCTGCAGTGGCTGGTGTGACTGGCCCAGGGGCTGCTCGAGCTGCTCAGGCAGCCCCCAAGGCAGGTGCACCAGCCACTGTAGAAGTCATGGACAAACTCGCAGCCTTAATCATAGACACTGTCATGCTGTCAGGAGTGTCACGATCATAAGTGGCAACCTCAGGGAAAACTGTCAAGGAGCAGGGCAGAGACCCCAAGCTGGCTGCATGTTCTATAATTACATTTCACCAACCCAGTAACAAGTATGAACTCCTAAAGCACTATAACAGTCTTACCTTGGAGTCACAGACAGTCCCCTTGGGCATTCCAGTCTATCTTGTCACCCAGGCAAGCTGGACTTAGTGTAGGTGGTTGCTATACACCAAAGATCACAAAGTATTCAGGTTACTCCCAGTCCTAAAGGACGAGTCACTTACCTTAGGTCAATTTGTACCTTAATTCTCACATCAAAAACAACACTTGTAGCCAATCCTATAGTAAACAAAGGATTTATTAACTAAGAAAAGAAATTAGAGAGTTATTACAAGGCAAACATATATACACAAATAAGCTATGGTTTTCAAAGGTGACAGAATTGTAGAAATCTGTCACCTTTGAATGTCTTTTACTGCTAACCCAGGTTGACCCTGGGGATCTCTGCTTCTGTTTCATAGCTCCAGCTCTGTGAGAGGCCAAACAGCAAGAGAGATTAAAAATATTCTTGTCAGCTATTTTTATTTCCTTCTTCCAGAATTCAAGCTGATGGGATGAGCCATTTTTCACATATCTTTTTCATGAATGTAAGGGGCAATTAACAAAATCTTTGTATTGTGATGTTCCACAGTGGCCCGTTTAGTTTTGATAGCCCTTTTTGATGGGCAGGAGACAATCCTTCCTGACTAGGTTCACGGTTTCCAAGCAAACAGTTTGTACAGCTACAAAGCAAAAACTTAAATATTATCGTATAGCATGTGATAAAGAAATTATCAAGAAAGAAACACTAAACACAGTCTGATACCTACCTTAACCATACGAACACACAGGTGAAACAGACTGGTTTCCAACAATGAATTTGTCAGTACTCAGCAGAGGCCTAAAGCCTTGGCAAGAGCTGGCACCTTGTCAGCCAGCTTCACAGATACCACAAAAGCTGTTCTTTTACTACCGTCTACACCAGATTCAATCTCTGAATTATTTTAAGATGAATGGTCATGTAGCAGGCATTGTGGTAGTATCAGTGTAATCGCAAAGGCCCAGATTCTCCAAGGTAATTAGGTGCCCAACTACCACTGAGCATTTTGACTAAGGTGACCAACGCATGTATTGCAGCAGCAAGCTCCCAGCCCAAAAGAAACATTTGCAATCTGTAGGCCAGAAAAAGAAGGAAAAAAGCCTGTTGCTGATGCATGTGAAGGAAGAGATTCCAACTCACTTCATCTTAGATGGAATGGCTCTGTAGGACTAACAGGAGTGGCAGTAAAAACTTATTTTTATTGTTAATGTCATCAGATATATGTAGGGGTAAAGTAACATTACATTCTTACCAGTACAGGGGCCAGCTCTGGGCCCCCAGAAGGGGCAGGGCCTCGGGCAGAATGGGCGGGGCTAGGGATCAGCCTTCCCCAGCCAGCCCATCCGTGCTGCCTGGCCTGTGCGGCCCGGGGCTCTGGCGGAGATTGAAAAGGGCCTGGGGCTCCAGCCACTGCCATAGTAGCAGCAGCCGGGAGCTCCGGGCCCTTTTAAATTGCTGGCCCTGGGGCGGCGGCCCCTTTTGCCTGCTTTGTCAGACGGAGGCAAAAGGGGCAGCAATGTTAAAGCGCTTTAACGTTGGCTGGGTATGGGCTGGTACCGGCTTCTTACCGGTGCGCTGTACCAGCCCAGTTTCACCCCTGGATATATGTATGACTCTGGATACCCAGAAGGAACAGATTGGTTGAATAAGAAGGTGCAGTTTTTTCAGAGTCACTTTTCGGCGAGAAACAACATTTAAAGATCATGATGAAGGCATTGCCAGCTCACACTACTCTGAATTCACTTTTCCTAAATGCTTCTACCAACTGTAGTAATTGAACAATTTGATAAATGCATCTTAGTTAATAAGTTGCTTTGTTTTGCTTTCCATGAAAATTACCTTCACCTTGCTGTTTCCTGTAATTTCATTTAAGATGATAATGCACTCCGGGTAACGTTTGTAAGTAAAATGTTCTTCTAAATCTATAATGGGTCTGTGCTGTTAGGAAAACTGTTCATGCTGCAAATTCTCAATTAACACCCATTAATCAGAGACAAAGAGGAGTAGCCCCATTATAATCAAATAGCTGACTGGCACTAATGAAAAAAGAATATTTTGCCCACTGAAGTGTTTTAATAAGATTTTTCTTCCATCTTCCATAGATTGTTTTCAGCTGGAAGTAGATTGACCCTAAATCTCTCAGCTCTCATAATATAATAAATAATGTGTAATACCCATATATTGCCTTTCATCGTGAAGGTTCCCAAGTTACATTACAAACAGCATATTTAATTAAAATACAACAATTTATGTTTATGTAACATTAATGTTTCTGTCTAAAGACTCAAAAGTTAGTCAGTAAAAGTGCTAATGTGTGAAATCCTTAATAGGATTAGAATAAGACAAAGAATAAGATAATAGTTTTGCCATACCCATCTCCTCAGCATTCCCTACTGGATAGTTTAGGTGGCTCCCTGCTCAGCATGCTGGCTTCTGCAAATCCTATTCTTAGGCACCTAACTCTCCTTGTGCTTTATATAGAGATCCTGGGTGCCTAACTCAGCACTGAGGATTCCAGTGGGCGGCAGGGTGCCTAAAGTTAGGTGTTGCAAAGCTGAGCACATGCTCAGAACTGAGCTCTCTTAAAAAAATGTTATTTACAGATTAGCAGATTAGTCCTCATTAGGTCTAGCCAGTTTGAACGAGTCAAAATTAAATTACAGTTTAATTTAAAAAAAATAAAATCTCCCACTGAATTGAATGTGGACTTTCAGAAATAGACCTCGTCTGGTGCTACTTCAATAATCTATTAGCTAGAATATACATTACTTTTATACATAGCTACAAAAACATATTGTGCAATCTTACTGCAACTTTTTCATTTTTACATATTTTGGTCTGTAAGTAGCAAATGATGCTTTGATAATTAATAAAAGGTCTATGTGAAAGAGATTCAGATTCATTAGACGAATGTATCTCAAACACAGATCCATCCCACTCCCTTTTTAATTACTTTTTTCACTTTTGCATATGGTGTAAAGCAAGGATCGGCAACCTTTGGCATGCGGCCCGGTCGGGCCAGTTTGTTTACCTGCCACATCTGCAGGTTCTGCCGATCACAGCTCCCACTGTCCGCAGTTCGCCATCCCGACCAATGGGGGCTGCGGGAAGTGGTACAGACCGATGGATGGGCTGGCCGCCTTTCCCGCAGCCCCCATTGGCCTGGGACAGTGAACCACGGCCAGTGGGAGCTGCAATCGGCCGAACCTGTGGACACGGCAGGTAAACAAACTGACCTGGCCTGCCAGGGGCTTTCCCTGATGGGCCACATGCCAAAGGTTGCTGATCCCTGGTGTAAAGCATCCATTAAATGGCATGGTTGTGTGTTGTGATATGCTAGTCACTGTACGTTATGTTGGATAGAATCACCCCAAGTTCTGCCCCGTGTCCCAGGTATGAACATCTGTGGAATGGATCATTATTATCGAAGATAGAGTGAAGAACCAGCAGCAAAGCTTTTTACATGAAACGCTTTATAATGCAGCTCTCCCTCTTGAATGTTTTCATGAACCATCCACGTACAGCCCATTCATTAAAATATCAGTTTTGTGTGTGTGTTAGATATAGAAACCAAGTGGAAGGGTGGAACTACACGATCATCTGTTGCAGTCAATATGATTTACTTTCTCCATTCTGAAGCACAATAACTGACTTTCCTCAAAACACACAAATTGACATCTTACTTTAAATTGTTATTTGCAGTGTTCTTGTAGCCACATTGGTCCCAGGATTCAGAGATAAGGTAGATGAGGTAATGTATTTTATTGAAGCAATTTCTGGAGGTGAAAGCAAGGGTGCTGGAACAATTTGTATAGTAGGGGTGCTGAGAACCATTGAACCAAACTGTAAAACCTATATATAATGGAAACTTCCTCAAGTCAGGTGGTGCTGCAGCACTCCCTGCAACCGTAGTTCCAGCACCTATGGGTGAAAGAGAAGAGCTTTCAAGCTACACAGAGCTCTTCTTAAGGTCTGGGAAAGGTACTCAGAGTGTCACCAAACAATTGCAGCCAATACTCCCTGCAGACCACATCCTGAAAGAAATCTTTCCCGAATCCCCTTTTCTGACTTTCAAACAACCCCCGCAACCTCGTCAAGCTCGTCATCAGAAGGAAGGTCGCCGCAGACCAGAACTCCCCCAACTCAAAATGGCACCTGATCCTGCCAGAACAACAGTTGCAAAACCTGCAGACATATCTCCACAGCTACCATGATCAATACCCCCAGCAACACACCTTTCAAAATCCATAGATCCTACACATGCCTAACACGTGTCTCATCCAGTGCACCAAATACCCCAATAACTATGTGGGTGAAATCAGACAATCACTATGCTCTCCAATCAACTCATACAGAAAAATGATAAAAGACAAAAACACACATCACCTGTGGGAGAACACTTTTCATAAAATGATCACTCCATATCTGAACCTCAGTCCATGTCCTCAAAGGAAACCTGCACAACACCTTCAAAAGATGAGTGTGGGAACTTAAATTCATAACTGTACTAGACACTAAAAATCATAGTCTTAATAAAGACGCTGGATTTATGGCTTATTACAACAATCTGTAACCCCCTAACCCCCATTTTTTGTCCTATGACTGCAGAGGCCACTTTACCTTGAATGTTGTCTTACAATATGTATCGTCTATTTACACTAAACAATCTGTTCCACTTAGCCTTTAACTGTGATACTCTGAGTACCTACTAGACCCTGCATAAGAGCTCTGTAGCTCAAAAGCATATCTCTCCCACCAACAGAAATTTCTCCAATAGAAGATATTACGTCATCCGCCTTGTTTTTCTTACTTTACAGCTTTTCAATGATAGAAAAAACAGGGCTAATCTGTTTTGGTGCCCTTTATAATGTTTTGTATATTTCTTTATTCTTTCAGGCAATGGCTTAAATCTGAAGACATTCAAAGAATATCACTACTTTTTTATAATAAAACTCTGGAAAAAGAAGTAAGTTGTTTTCACCTCAGAATCAATTATTTCTGTATTTTAATTTAAATAATGCAAGTCACAAAAGACATTTGTTAGGTAGTTAACATGTTTTGTTTTTAAAATGCTAAAACTTATCACCAGCTTCTTTTACGTTTATATTGGCATAGGGAAAAAATAATGCAGCCTGTAAATGTCCCCCAAACATAAATAAACTATTTCTGAATGTCTCTATATACTTTCAATTACAAATGGTGCTAACAAGGGAGAATTGAGACCTCAGAATTCAGTGCATCTTATCTGCCAGGATGCACACCACACAGAGTATTCGTGTTACCGGCTAATATTAGCACTAAGAGCTGCATATGGTATGGTATGGTAAGGCTGGGGAAGGGATAGGGGTGGGAATCTGATTTTCTCTTTCCTAAGTGTTATTGTTAAAATAGAATATGATAAAAAAAAAAAGTGAAAACCTGATTTGCAAACAGAATAGAAAATATGGGACTTACGTGGGTAAATGAGGGCATTTTCAATATAAAGAATGTACATTTTATCAAATTTCACATTTTTTCTGTTTTTAATTGACAGTCATTTTATAAAATTTTACAACATTTAAAAAATATTATTGTAAATGTGTCTATTTTCTTTTATGTTTGCTAAATTACAACATAGGAGGCTGTAACTTGATGTGTATAGGTAAAAGAATGATAGTGAACAGCAGTGTGAAGCATCCTGTCCATATAGAGTACCATAATTCTTCATAAAAAGAAAAAAGAAAAGGAGTACTTGTGGCACCTTAGAGACTAACCAGTTTATTTGAGCATGAGCTTTCGTGAGCTACAGCTCCATGATCTTCAGGATTCTGAACTACGTTCCCTGAAGGCGCCGTGCTTAAGTGGCTGGACTCCCTCTTGCCAGTGCACATAGATAAGTGTTCCAGGGTAGAGTTCTCCCATGTAGCAGGGGACCTGAAGTAGGAGGCAGACAGCAACCTCTTTCTCACCCACAGCACAACTAGGAAAGGGGCCACAGAACACTTTTTCCTTGCCATCACATCTGCTTCTCCTCCAGAGCTCTCCTTTCCTCTGATCTTTAGAACCTTAGGGAGAAGGGATTCATTCCTCTATCCCACAGCCAGTCCTGCTGCTGTACTCCTTTTGCTGGTGGGAAACACGCTTCAAGCTCCTCCTCATGTGCACAAACGGGAATCTCGAGTAGGAATATAGAGGTTATATTACCTCTGTATTTAGTGCTGATGTAACTGCTGCTGGAATACTGTTTCCAGTTCTGGTGTCCACAGTTCAAGAACATTGATAAATTGGAGTGGGTTCAAAGAAGGAACCACAAGAATGATTAAAGCATTGGAAAACCTCCTTCATAGTGGTAGACTCTAGGACCTCAATCTATTTAGCTTAACAAAGAGAAGGTTAAAGGGAGACTTGATTACAATGTTTAAGTACCTACATGGAGAACAAATATTTGATAGTGGGTTCTTCAATCTAGCAGAGAAAGGTATAACACAATCTAATGGCTGGAAGCTGATGTTAGACAAATTCATACTGGAAATAAGGCATACATTTTTAACAGTGAGCGTAATTAACCATTGGAACAATTTACCAAGGGTTGTTGTGGATTCTCTAAATAATCACTGTGGTCCCTTTTGGCTTTGGAATCTATGAATCTTTTCCTTCAGGAGAGAAAGTAATGAGTCCTGCTGATGAGAGAATGAGCAACATTACTCTATTTCTTGTATTTTCTCTCGTCTCCCTTTTGCTTTCTCCTTTCTCTGCCTCTCTCTCCTGTCATTTCTCTTTTCCCCCTCATTCTTCACATGCACATGAAAGTGAATGAGTTGTGTGTGGAATGGGGAGAGGAAGAGCAGGAGAGAGAAGGAGGAAAAGTGCAAGTCAGTTTGAGTGGAGGAGAGGAAATGATATTCTAGGCCCCAATCCTACAAACACTCATGGATGTGTATAACCGCTTCAGTAGACCAGTTAATGGGAATACTCTGTGCTTCATGTTCAGCACATGTGTAAGCGTTTGCAGGGTCCAAGTTCTTTGGGGTAGGGACTTTTTTTTAAGTATCTGCGCATTGCTGAGCTTACTGAAGCCCAGATCACTATATGGGCTGCTGAGCGCTGCCATGTGACAAATAATGATTATTTTCATATCCAACTTTTTAAATTTCCTTCTCCGCTTTCTTTTATTGTCTATGGGCTCACTCTTGCTTCCACTAGGGTTGCCAATTTTTTGTGGATGTATTCCTTGAGCTTTAATCACATGACATAATCTTTAATTAAAGATTAATCTTTTAATTCCTGGAGACTCCAGGCCAATCCTGGAAGGTTGGCAACCCTAGCTTCCACTGAAGTCAGTGAGCGATTTGTCTTTGACATCAGTATGAGAAAGATTGGGCCTTACTTGATCTGAAAGAAAACCAAAGTAATGAGAGAAACAATTTATTTAATTCAAGAAGCTAATTACTTGATCTTCTTACAAGCCTGTAGAAGTGTAAAATATTAAAACAAATTATCGAGTGGGTCAGAATTTTCTTGTGAGTTTATAACAACAGCTCAAGGCCTTAGGTGTTCAGTGGTTCTATTAAAATACTACAGACCACTTCAACAGCTGCAACAACAGAACCAACTGCAAATATATGCAGACATATGCCTTAAAGTTCATTTAACCATCTGATAGTAATTGTTTTTAATGTGCCACAGAATTCAAGAGTGCCTGGGGGAAAAAAGTCCTAAAATTCACATTTTGGGCTATGTTCTGTCCATAGACATGCATTTTGAGTTCTGTGCATGTATTTCAGGGCAGAATGTGGCCTTTAGTGTAAAGGCATAGCTGTGTACTTGCAGTTAAAAAGCACAACTCATTCACTTATCATTTATAAGGTTTGCATTTTGAGCACTTACGAAATTACTCATTGATCTATTTTGCATTAATTATATTTTCCCAGATTTCCTAGACCCTGAACAATTATAATAGTTAAAACATTTATTTTTAGAATACTTTATTGGTTTAGATTTGAGACATCTATATTTCTACCTAGCAAACAATGCATTTCCTGTGATAAATATTTTATTTCTTATTTTTAAATATGTTTCTTTATAAACTAATTAGGAATTTATAAAAACAAGGATGGAATTGCATGCATATAATTTAATGACATCACAGTATTTACACTAACAGACTATAACTGTGCCAAATTTCAAAGACCTACTGCAAACAATGAACATGTGAGAGCTTGTCAGAAAAAGATCACAAAAATCTTTTCTAATGGAAAGCGTTAGGCAACCTGAATATAGGTGTCATTGCTAGTTCCTTCTTTAGGGTATGGGTCACTCCTGGACAAAGTGGGACATGTTGTAACACCTATGCCATTAGCTAGGGTTGCACGAGAATTTGAAGAGAATGAAAAATTGAACATTATTAAAAAATTTAAAGTTTCTACAGTTAACTTAATTATCTCCTCTGGGATGTTTAATTATAATCATGCTCTTTGGGTAGATACAATATATGGACATTTCAGTTTGATAGAAGAAGCACTCTCTAAAGTGTGGAAAGAGAGCAAAAGCTTCGATGCTATGCATGACAATGGGGAGGATAATCACTGAAGAAAAAATAAATTAAGTTTTGCAAAAGGGTTTTTATGTATATCTTCCTGTTTAAAATGCAACTTAGGCTAGTCAGCAATTTTATCGATTTTGGGAACTGTAGTTTTAACAATTTCTAATTTATTTTGTAGTACAGAACAACTACATTGCCAGCATTCAAGTATTATGTGACATGTGCTTGTCTCATATTCTTCTGCATTTTTGTCGTGCAGATTCTGGTATTACCAAAGTAAGTAAATATTACTAAAATTTTCTAGTTTGTATCCAGTTCATTTGTATTGCTACGTATTGGATCATAAATAAAAAATGGTAGTATCCTTAAACTGTAGGTAATAATTTAGCATTTGCCAGGATGCATGTGTTAATTCATGGAGAGTGGAATGAAACGGATATGAATGAGACCTCCAGATTACTTCAGAGCTAGGTTATATAACTTCTGTTTTTAAATATCATAATATTCTGATGCTCTAATACTTATCACCTTTGGTGTTTTTTTTTAAATTAGACCTATTCTGGGGACAAGGATAAAATTGAAATGAGTGTGGAAAAGTATCCAATACTGTGTATAAGTAATTATAACTAAAGTAACTTCAATAGCCTGTGGATATATTATGTCAGACTAAATGATCACAAGGGTCCTTTCTGACCTTCTAATCTATAGACATTTTCATCGTTTCATTTCGGGTGTTTTTGCATCCCTTAAATATTACTTTTCTGTGAAATTTGATGAAATTTCTATTTTAAAATTTAAAAAAGCATGAACATTTGCATTTGAACGTCTCTAGTGAAATTCCATCAAATACAGGGACTGCAACTGACCTTCTTTCCTTTAGATACTTCTTTCCTCTTGCATACTCCCCTTAGGACCAAGGACAATCTGCACCTTTCAGAGTTTACTAGAGTATTGTTCATCCAACCAAGTAAGAGTAGACAGATTACCAACATTTTGCCTTATGCAGTTCCAATAAATCTTTACATTACATTATCTGGCACATTAACTTTTTGTTTGATTGCAGGGGTTAAACTCTTTACTAGTTTACTAGGTTAACAGTATTATTGCCTGATCTTACCACTGTGTAATAGATAGGACTTCTATTTACCCCTTTTTCTGTTGCTTAATTTGGATATTTAATCATTTTAATGCCTTATTTGCCCTTGAAGTTAAGAAATATGTACAGTTTCTCACAGGAGCCATATTCAATATGGGAAACTGTGCACCTGTCTTCAGAGGCATCAAGGTTCCTTCCCCACTCTGAACTCTAGGGTACAGATGTGGGGACCTGCATGAAAGACCCCCTAAGCTTATTCTTACCAGCTTAGGTTAAAAGCTGCCACCACCAAAGTGTTACACAAAGAACAGAGAAAGTGCCCACTTGGAAATGTCCCCCCCCCCCCCCCCCAAATATCGCCCCAAGCACTACACCGCCTTTCCTGGGGAAGGCTTGATAAAAATCCTCACTAATTTGCATAGGTGAACACAGACCCAAACTCTTGGATCTTAAGAACAATGAAAAGCAATGAGGTTCTTAAAAGAAGAATTTTAATTAAAGAAAAAAGTAAAAGTATCACCTCTGTAAAATCAGGATGGTTTTACAGGGTAATCAGATTCAAAACATAGAGAATCCCTCTAGGCAAAACCTTAAGTTACAAAAAGACACAAAAACAGGAATATACATTCCATTCAGCACAACTTATTTTATCAGCCATTTAAACAAAACAGAATCTAACGCATATCTAACTAGATTGTTTACTAACTCCACTGAATGCATCCGATGAAGTGAGCTGTAGCTCACGAAAGCTTATGCTCTAATAAATTTGTTAGTCTCTAAGGTGCCACAAGTACTCCTTTTCTTTTTGCGAATACAGACTAACTCGGCTGCTACTCTGTAACTCTTGCAGTAGTTCTGACCTGCATTCCTGCTCTGATCATGGCAAAAAACATCACACAGACAGATAGAACCTTTTGTTTCACACACCCCCCTTCAGCTTTGAAAGTATTTTGTCTCCTTATTGGTCATTTTGGTCAGGTGCCAGCGAGGTTATCTTAGCTTCTTAACCCTTTACAGGTGGAAGGGTTTTTCCTCTGGCCAGGAGGGATTTAAAGGTGTTTACCCTTCCCTTTATATTTATGACAGGAGGTATCTGTTGGTATAATCTCATGTTCTCACCTCCATGCCACACATAATGAAAAACAAGTATGATTCATCTTTTCCCCATGAAGCAAACTTAGAAGACGTTTTCTTCTTCGTAAGGGTACATTTTAAACTGTAAAAGTAATAGCATATCAGCTACATAACACTTTTAGAAAGTAGAAAATATAAAGCATAAAACTCATTACTTTTTTAGAGTGCAATATTTGGTTCTGACTCACATATTAGATTAAATCTTTTTAGTACACATTGTAAAAAATACAACAGAGTAGAAAATAATACAGAAAAACAGTAAATAAAGCAAAACATAAAAGACAAATTACTTTATAATATTTGGACCAAATGCTTCCCACATTTGTATATGTGCAGTTATATGTGTATGTGTATCTGTGGGCAAATTCTGACCTTTTGTTTATCTTTGTCTATGTTTATGGATTGTTTTTTATAATTTTCACTGCATTTTCAACAAGGTTAAAATTTAATATTTGCCTGCTCCTTCTTTTTGGAGGGGAAGATAGGACTTTGAATTATTCTTGGGATCAGGAATCAAGAGAGAGAATCATAGAATTTAGAGATTGAAAAGGCTATCCAGATCATTAGATCACCCAGTCTATTGGTCTACAAGTGCAGTATCGATTCTCACTGTATATTTGTTAGTGTTTTGCCCAATCTAGTGGTAAAAGTCCCAAGCAATGATGGTATAACCACTTCCCTTAGGATTTTATTCTACAGATGAATACCTATCACTACAAGAAAGCCTAAATTTATTCTTTCTTCATTTTCTCCCATTACTTCTAGTTATGTCGTCATGGACCACCCTAAACAATTCTTCTCTTTTCTCGGTGTTATAACAGCCTTCACATATTTATTAACTGATGTGGCAGACAATAGTAATCACCTTGCCAAGCTATACATATTTAGCTTTTTTAATCTTTCCTCATAATAAAATCTCTGTACCCTGTCATCATTTTGCTCACTTTGGACTCACTCCAATTTGTCAATCTCTCTGGTAATGAGTTGCCAAGAACTGAATGAAATTTTCCAGGTGTGATGGCAGTGGAGCTGTATAGGGAGTAAGTACTACTTTCTTACTCTTGTCATGTGATTTTTTGCATAGACACTCCAAATTGCACTTTTTTTGTAGAATTACCAAATTATAATCTTTGTAAATTACTGTCCATTATTAGCCTTGCATATATTTCAGCATTATTCCTGCATAGATTTCTCCTTCCAAGTATATTTATTTGGGGTTTGCCCAGATGTTTTCATTTTAAGGTTGCATTTTTCCATGATGAATCTTATTTTGTTTCCTCTCCATGTTTCTAACTCTTTATATCCCTTTGCGTTATTCCTGTTCTTACTGTTTTTCAAAACCCCTAACAGTTTCATATGATCTGAAGCCCAGATCCACAAGGGGACTTAGGCATTGTGACACTGCGCATTGCAGCTCCTAACTTCTAGGTGCCTAAAAAAAATCACAGGAACAACACTGTGATCCACAAAGCCTGAGTTTGGCATCTGTGTTCTCCGTGCAATGCGTGGGGAGACACAGGCACCTTAGAATTCGATCCACAAAAGCCAGCACTCTAAGCAAGGAGCTGCCTAAGCTAGACAATGAGAGATGCTGACAAGAGGAATGTGTCCTAAGCCCCATCCGTCTCACGGCATTAGGTACCAACATCTGGGCTGCAGGGAGGCACCTTTCTCTGATCTGAGGAAGGTAGTTGCTCCTCTGTCTAACTTGCATGCCAGGCCCAGTTGGGTAGGTGTGTTCAGAAGCCACCTAACTGCACACACAACCTCTGTGGTGGGGAAGAGGCAGCAATAGTATTCCCTCATAACCTTTAGCCTAGAGGTTTTTCTCAGCAATGAAGCAGTAGTGTTTTTAATTAACACTAAATGAATCTATAGAAGGTTCAATGGATGCATAAATTATGTTCATAAAATAATCTGAGGTCTATTTTCAGCTCAACCACAAACTTCCTGTGTGACCCTGAGGAAGTCAGGGGACTTTTCTCTACCTCAATTTCCTCATCTGTAAAATGAGGATAATACTAATACTGACCCCCCCATCAGTGTTCTGAATTCAGTAATATTTCTTAAACAATTTAAGAACTTCAGTCTGAAGATATTATAGAAGTTCATTGTATAAAGTAATGGTTATAAATACCAGTCATTACTTCTCTGTTTGGATTTTGCTATAGAAAGTCTATCTTGAGCAAGGCAAAGTAGTGCACTTCATCTACAGTTCACACCATGCTAGGGACCCCTTAAGATGAACTGATTCAGTGCAATATCTTGGCAGCCTCTGCCAATGAGGGTCTTTTTTGGAACTCAGGCTAGCAATTAATGAGTGTGGTACTGATCCTACCCATTTAGATTGAGAAAGTCACTTTCTTGAGCCCATGACAGTGAATCAAATGCTTTAATTCCATTTCCACCACCCTATTTAACTTATCAAGAATGAAAATCTCTAATGAAAATGAGTTACATAGAGAAAGCAAAATTGTGCCAATCATGATTCTGCAGTTGCTACTTTTTGCAGTTTTCAAACCAAAGAGCTAATTCAGAGCTACACGTGACTAATTACAAGACAATTATTACTTTTCTGTTTTGCTTAAAATGTATTCTTCATAAATTCAAGTCAAATTGCAAATAACATTGTGCTTATAAAATTTGTGGCATATATGATGATCCTCTTAGAATTAATTCTACTTAATAAAAATGAAATATACCTTATTTCATAGGGATTTTTTCCTGCTGTCAATGCATATTTAAAAGGTTCACATTCTGTACTTCTTAATTCTATAAAATAAATAAATGAAGTCAGACAACTTTTAAGGCATTGTACATTTATAAGTGAAGCAGGCATATGGATTTTCACCTGTCCGTAATTAAAAGATAATGGTGGAGGAGTGTGCAAGGCAACTAGCAGCTTTTGTGGACAATTAAACACTAAAGCTTATCATTTGCAAATGGGTTGTAGCTGATAATCACAAAATTCATTTACAATAAATTTACTCCAATGCTATTAACATAATTCCTCTATGTACAGGACAAAGACTGTTCAATAAACTATATTTTAACAGAAGATTAAAAAAAAAAATTCCCCTGCAATTCTGTACTAATGCTCTCTCAGGCTTTCCAGGATGATGTTGGTTGAGCGTAGATAAACATAACAGAAGAGTAAAAGTTAAAAAAAAAATCAAGGAAATGGTCTGAGTGAACACAGAGAGAGAGAACTGGATCCATAATGGGGCCTGAGATAGTATTATATTACTTCTGTTTTGCTGCTGTAACTCCTTCGATTTCAGTACAGTAACACCAACTGCAATGACGTAAAACTGGAGTAATACAGTGATGAATAAGAGTCACTATTTAAGTGATATTTGGAAGATTATTATAACATTTCATATTTCAGGCGTGTGATTGGCAGAAGTTCTTTATCCTGTGATTACATTGTTTATTAGTAGTTTTTCCCATTGAGTAGATAAATCAATGACTTGTTTACATAATAAACTGCATAGTATGAAACATAAAGTTAAATTCAATCAGGTTACCCAGTATATCTTGGAAAAAATTAATGGGCAGTTGTGATACACAGTTGCATTAAAATGACCATAAGGCTTTGATCTCTGCTTGTTCTCAAAGCAGGACTTCCAGTAATGCTCCCTTGCTTACACCTTATTCGGATCACAGCAGTGTTCTCTTGTAACTGACACCAAATTACACCCTTCTTGCCTTCTATACACTGGTTTTATGTAGTTGGTTGACTATAAGTTGGCACTATTTGTTTTTGAAATGCAGAATGCTAAATTGTGAACTACTTACTCATATTGAGGCTACTCCTTTAAGTAACTGCTCACCATAAAATTCAATGGGACTACTTGCCTGGGTGACTGCTCATCAATATAAGTAAAGGCGTTTGCAATTGTGCCTGTACTGGGTTTGTCCTGGCTATATCTGAGATCTCTTCCCTGGGCTTTGTTCTGACAGGCATCTATGTTCAACAACAGCATCATTCATCATTATGTCTTCTGTCACGCAGAGATGCTGATTCATGTAGTTCTCTCCATGAGACTTTATTAGGAACATGTTTGGTGGGGGAGGGGGATTAGACCAGTGTCCAGCTGAGCAAGGCTGAATTTCATGAGGAACAAAAGCAGCACCTTTGTCTGAAAGCAAGCTTTCAAAATAGAATAGAATACAAGAGGAAAAAGCTACAGCACTATGAGCTGTTTCTGCTGCACCTAATGAAGAAAAAAAAAGGGACTGAAAATGAGTTTTAATATTCAAAGGATTTTTCTCAACAATGAAGCAATTGTATTATTAAAGTATTTGCACTGATTGAATCTGTGGAAGGCTCAGTGAATGCATCAGCCAAATCCCCAAGGATTTAGCTACTGTTAGATTACAAAAACAAAGTTAAATTTAGTGTTGTCATGTTGTCATGTATAACCTCCATCTTTTTAAAAATTATTTCTTTACTGCTTTTAGGTGAAGAATAGAATTTGCAGTTAAACAATTATGAACATGAAAATTAGTTCCCTGCCAAGAAGAAACAGAGGCATGAATTACCATAGCATTTAATGGATTCTTAAAGATATATTCAGTAATACACATAATATTCTGTCACAGTAATATAAGTGAGGGACAAGGAAAACCACCCCCACCCCTTCTTTTAATATCTCTGTCTTTACAGTGAATCAGTATTTTCAATAAAAATATTGCCAACATTAGTTATATATAATACTAATATATTTTCATTTTGAAACAATCTCACAAAAGATGAATTGGTCAAAATATAGTTATCTCAATGTAGTCATAAGAATAGGAGGAGACTGCTAATAATGTGGATGCTCAAGATCATCAATTCCTCATACTTACAGGTATTGTGAAAACTAGGGAGTTCTTATATCTTTTCATCACACTTCAAAAATCAGTCCTTCCACAGGTGATGATATACAATCTTGGCCAATCTGGGAGCTCAGTGAGGTAAATAATGATAACATTTGGGGATGGAACTTCTGGAAATGAGGGTATTCAAATAGGTATAGTAAAATATTTAATGGACCTGAAGGCTTCTGAATACCCTTTTGCCAAAATGGTTTGTCTGAACCAAGCAGATAAAAAGAATCTGATAAATTACTACAGTACATGTGGAGAGCTTACACAATACACAGGATTATCTTTAATGTAAAGATCTGGACCAAGATTTTCAAATTTGGAGTGCCTCAATTTAGGTACCTAAATCTACATTTAGGCAATTAAATAAGTGGCCTGATTTTCACAGGCACTGCAGCTCCCATTGACTTCAGTGGGCAGTACCACAAGAAAAACATTGCCATATCAAAATTATTTACCCACATACTCTGGTACCCTGCTTCATGCAGTATCCTGTACACACGGTACTGTATGACATTCCTGCAAACTTAAAACATGTCAATAACAAAAGTAAATTGCTGATGCAATTTTCCCATGGTCAGTGTTTAAAATGCTGGTATTTCATTTTTCTGTAGCTTGCTTCCCACTCTGGTAGCTTAAGGAGCAAAGTGAAACTACTTAAGCTTACGGAGTAGCAGCCGTGTTAGTCTGTATCCGCAAAAAGAAAAGGAGTACTTGTGGCACCTTAAAGACTAACCAATTTATTTGAGCATAAGCTTTCGTGAGCTACAGTGGTAACTGCAGAACCACCTGATCAACATCCTGTACAGCAAACAGGGAAAGATTAAGAAGGCATGCATCCAATGAAGTGATCTGTAGCTCACGAAAGCTTATGCTCAAATAAATTTGTTAGTCTCTAAGGTGCCACAAGTACTCCTTTTCTTTTTGCATAAGTTTAGTGTAACTAAAAGAGAATGCTGATCTTTCCTCAAAAACCCTTTAAAGGCTCCTCACTGTTTACATGACCACCATTCTCCCTGTCAGTCAGTCCTGTAGCCTAAGAGGTCACCTTTGGCCACTCCCACTCTCTTGCCCATACAGCCGAAACTTTCCACTTCTACCTTTACCACATTTCTAAGATCTGTCCTTTTCTCTCCGTCCAGACAATCAAAATTCTCACCCCAGCTTTCATCATCTGTCATTTGACTACTGAAACCTCCTTGTCTTCTGCTACTCTCACACTGACATTGCTCCCCTTCAACACGTACAAAACATAGCTGCTAAGATCCTCTTTTTTCAGCTGTTACTTAGACCACATTACCCTCCTTTTTGTACACCTCCACTGCTTCCCCCCATCAAGTATAAGCTTCTTGTCCTGATCTTGAAGCCCTTTCACAAGTCTGCCCTTATCTGACCACTCTGGCCTCTTATTAAATCGCTTCCTCTCCCCACCTCCTTCACTCTGCAGCAATGACTTTCTATTCTGCCTATATGTCAGCTCCTCATTCCTTCTCCGTATATATGGAATACCCTCCAAAAACTGGTCTATAAGGCCACTACCTTCTCTTTTATCAAATCTTTCCTCAATACCCACTTACATTGTGACTCCTAGAAGTCAGCAAATGAATGACAGGCCAGTCAGCCTCACCTCAGTCCCCAGAAAAATCATGGAGCGGGTCCTCAAGGAATCAATTCTGAAGCACTTACAGGAGAGGAAAGTGATCAGGAACAGTCAGCATGGATTCATCAAGGGCAAGTCATGCCTGACTAATCTAATTGCCTTCTATGACGAGATAACTGGTTCTGTGGATGAAGGGAAAGCAGTGGACGTGTTGTTCCTTGACTTTAGCAAAGCTTTTGATATGGTCTCCCACAGTATTCTTGTCAGCAAGTTAAAGAAGTATGGGCTGGATGAATGCACTATAAGGTGGATAGTAAGCTGGCTAGATTGTCAGGCTCAACGGGTAGTGATCAATGGCTCCATGTCTAGTTGGCAGCCAGTATCAAGCGGAGTGCCCCAAGGGTCAGTCCTGGGGCCGGTTTTGTTCAATATCTTCATAAATGATCTGGAGGATGGTGTGGATTGCACCCTCAGCAAGTTTGCAGACGACACTAAAGTGGGAGGAGTGGTAGATACGCTGGAGGGTAGGGATAGGATACAGAGGGACCTAGACAAATTGAAGGATTGGGCCAAAAGAAATCTGATGAGGTTCAACAAGGACAAGTGCAGAGTCCTGCACTTAGGACGGAAGAATCCAATGCACCGCTACAGACTAGGAACCGAGTGGCTAGGCAGCAGTTCTGCAGAAAAGGACCTAGGGGTTACAGTGGACGAGAAGCTGGGTATGAGTCAACAGTGTGCCCTTGTTGCCAAGAAGGCCAATGGCATTTTGGGACGTATAAGTAGGGGCATTGCCAGCAGATCAAGGGACGTGATTGTTCCCCTCTATTCGACACTGGTGAGGCCTCATCTGGAGTACTGTGTCCAGTTTTGGGTCCCACACTACAAGAAGGATTTGGAAAAATTGGAGAGAGTCCAGTGGAGGGCAACAAAAATGATTAGGGGACTGGAACACATGACTTATGAGGAGAGGCTGAGGGAATTGGGATTGTTTAGTCTACAGAAGAGAAGAATGAGGGGGGATTTGATAGCTGTTTTCAACTACCTGAAAGGGGGTTCCAAAGAGGAGGATCTAGACTGTTCTCAGTGGTAGCGGATGACAGGACAAGGAGTAATGGTCTCAAGTTGCAGTGGGGGAGGTTTAGGTTGGATATTAGGAAAATCTTTTTCACTAGGAGGGTGGTGAAACACTGGAATGCGTTACCTAGGGAGGTGGTGGAGTCTCCTTCCTTAGAAGTTTTTTAGGTCAGGCTTGACAAAGCCCTGGCTGGGATGATTTAATTGGGGATCGGTCCTGCTTTGAGCAGGGGGTTGGACTAGATGACCTCCTGAGGTCCCTTCCAACCCTGATATTCTATGATTCTATGAATGCTTGCTTGAGAGGCAGAAGGGGTGAGCTGGCACTTACTCTGTAGGTTTGTTATTATTTAACAATTGCAAGTGTTAACATATGTAAAAATTATATGTATGTGATTGCATCCTTCTCCTCCCAGCCTTTGTGTGTCACTTATCTTTTTATATTTTAAGCTTTTCAGGGTAGGCAGTACAGCCCAGATTCTCAAAGGCATTTAGGTGCCTAACTCCCATTGAGCTCACTGCAATTTAGTTGCATAAATACCTTTGAGGATCTGGGCCTCTGTCCTCACATGTGCATGTGCACTGCTTAAGTGTGATGTGGCCTCACTCCTGATTGGAGATTCTGGCAGCTACCGTAACACAAATATTTAATAATAATAATTAATAATATGCATTTTCAGGTAACTTAAAAAAATCCTGATTATTTCAAGATGAATACATGCTGAGGGCATTATGAATGACCTTGCAAATTTACTTTTATTCAGCTGTTCTTACCAAATTGAATTTTTACTAATACTGAGAGTTTAAAGGTGCATTAAGTAATTGGCCAGACAGCTTATAATATAAAATGTGTATTACTTATTTTTATTTATTTATTTTATTTATTTATCTTTTTTGGTGTATTACTTTAGCACCTAGGAGCCCTAGCTATGGACCGTGACTGACCCCTGAAAAAATTATTTTAATGGCAATAGTATGGCATAAAACAGAAAAATCTGCAGGAGTAGAAAGCTTATTTTGAAAACTCCATCCAGGCGTTGCCCATGTATCATATTTGGCAAAGAAATAGGTTTGCTGATGCCCAGGGGAGCCAAGGAGTATAACTTTTAAACTCTGCAGATGCCTCAAGATCTGTAGGTAAAACTGCAGATTGGTGCTAAGAACTAGGCCTTGAGTGCTGCTGCTCTCCCCGCCTCCCTCCCCCTCTCATTCCCCAGGAGTAAAGCTAACTCAGGATCTGTTTTGCCATTGGTAGGATAGCCATGACTGCACCTGCATCTCCTTATTCCCAGTCCCAAAGCACAGAGCAAGAGTCAATACTTCCTTAAGCACAATTAGCTCTAATGTGTTTTTCTGGGAAAATCTGCCACGTGACCATATTATAATACCTCATGGAGTGAGTGCCCTCCCCTCTCCACCTGGCCTGGTTCATCATGGCCGGCCTTGGTTCTCACATGGAAGGACCTCCAGTATCTTAGGGGAGGGAACACAATGCTATATGGGCTCTGCTTCTCCTCTTCTGTGTTTAATGGGCATATATGGACGATATTTGCTCTAGGTTTTTCCCCTGGGTACCACACAGCAAAGGGTGGATTAGAGGCTCATTATCAGATAGACTAGTTTTTTTTTAAAAAATCCTTTTTCTCATTTTAATGTTGATTTTTTTTCTTCGTTGTTATTTTTCATGGGTAAGGGACTTTTTAAAATGTTTGTTATTATGTATTTATTTGCTTCCTTTTACTGTTTTTCACTTTGTTTCCTTTCTATGAAACCTATATTATTATTACTGTTAATTTTGGATTTAAATAGACTCTACAATAATTAAATAGCAGTAGGTTAGCAATAATATTCTCCTTTAATACAGAGTTTCTATAGGAAAACATACTATAGATGTCTGCTCCCATTTAAGCATTAGTAAAGACAACTGGTGTTTAATATCTTATATTATGTCTTTAGAAGATGAGAAATCAATTGCCTTTGCTTCAGCAACATTAAGCAATGCAGAAATCACTATCAACAGCTATATTTAAGGTTGTATAATGTTATAAGTCACTCTTTTCAGTTGTTCATAATTTTCTGAAGCTCTTCGTGGGCAGAAATTTTCCAGGCCTGGACTCTGCCCAAAGTATCATTTTTTGGAAACTGTGAATAGAAAATGGTTCAGCCTTTGTTGAGAAGAAAGACAATGGTGGCGGGGCGGGAACATAGCTACCATATTTTTAAAAAGTGGGTGTTTTTTTTTTAAATGCAATCTTGCTGATATGGTTGGATTTAGAAAATTGTAATTTGGTGCACAAAGTATAGCCGCTTACTAAGAAGTAATGCTTATTAGCCTTCTGGTAAAATATTGGATTTGTTTCCCTGGGTCATTGATGTTTGAAAATTGCATTTTAGGCAGGATTAATGCCTGGGATATCATTTTCTAACCATCTTTACCAACATTCTGAACAAAGGAAGGCTGCACTGTAGATATGTGTACATCGTTTGCATAATGCCTAATAAACTTTTTTTTCTTATTGTCTTATAGAACATCTATCCTTGGAATTTCCTTTGGGGTGGCATTTCTCTTGCTTTCCTTCATTCTTTTGATCTGTTTTGCTGGACAGCTTTTGGTAGGTAATCAGAAAATATTAACTCAGTGGTCTATACCATTTCTTATATATAAGAAGCCAGATTATAGAACCTTCTGTCTTTTCAAGATCCTGTGACCTTTGAAAAATGCCAGTTTAATAAGGACCTATTCCTGCTGTTTGTACCAAAGCTCCCATTGGTTTCAGTGGGAATTTTCCTTGAGTAAGGCATGGAGGTCCAGGTCCCTGAGGGCTTTATTCCCCTAGGTTAATTTACTTTCAGCTTCTTGAATGATCTGAAAAACATAAAATGTCAATGTGATGACAATCTTTGCATACAATGATTGCAATTGGGGTCAGATTCTCTGACAGGTTTGCATTATAAATAGACTGATTTGCTTTATTTTCTGAGGTGCAGAGTTTTTTGCTTTTGCACTGATGAGAGCTAGAATAATTTTTTTGTTTACCTGGTGAATACTTTCATGTTGTGATAGAATTTTTGTGTGATTTTTAAATATTAAACAACTGTGTAATCTGTATTTAATAACACATTTAATATTTATTGTAATTTAAATATCATGTGACAGAAGACTATATACTGAAATTTGATATTAAAATACTGTTGCCACGTGAACTGTTAATGTTACTATCTACTTATTAGCCCATCTGTTAATGTGTAGCATTTAAGTATTTCACATACTTAATGCAAGATGTTGGCAAATTTCTTCTCTGTAAATTGCATAAAAGATCATTTAAATATTGCATTTGAACAGCATGTTAACATGATATTTTGTTAAATGCTAAGAGAATGTTTAACAAATATTTATTGTTTCAGGGCAAAATACTTCTTTCAGTCATGCTGGAGGAGACACAGAATAACTCCTTTGAGAGCCAGGAAGAGGTTGTAGCTTTACAATGGTGTAAATGAAAGCTGAATTTGGCTCTTAATATTTAACTAAAATCTAACTGGACATTATTTATATAATTATGATATAATTCCACATTAGTTAATTAATATGTGGTTTTGCCATTCATCCTGTGTCATCTCACAGACATATTAAATCAAAATTAAGCTCTTTTGATTCTTTAAACATATTCTTTAGTCTTTATTTTCCAATGACGTCTTCCATTTTGAAACCAATCATAGGACTTGACGGGGGAGGGATAGCTCACTGGTTTGAACATTGGCCTGCTAAACCCAGGGTTGTGAGTTCAATCCTTGAGGGGGCCATTTGGGATCTGGGGCAAAAATTGGGGATTGGTCCTGCTTTGAGCAGGGGGTTGGACTAGATGACCTCCTGAGGTCCCTTCCAACCCTGATATTCTATGATTCTATGATTATTCCCTGCTTGCCTGGTACACTTGTATCAGTCGGAGTGTATTGGTGCTCCACACTTTCTACACAGTCAGAGACTCCACTGAAGCAGGAAGAAAAGAGAGGATTCTGGGATTGATGGAGAATAAGTTGTTGCATTTGGGGGTCTCAGAAAGAAAGAGGTAATTGAGGATCCTAGTACAAGAGGAGCAATCAGTCCATGTATATATTAGTTCAGGTATGAGAAAATTAGAGGATTCTAAGCTAGAACTCCAAGTCTTAACTAAAGAATACCATAAAAATATTTTTAGGAATAAGCAGAGCAATGAGAGGCATATAAAACAAGTGATATCAATCTTCCTTACAAAAATCAAGGATCACCTATAAATGAGAAAGGACTTGATATGTGAAGTAAACCGATAACAAGATTGTTTGAAAATTAAGTTTGGTCATGCTTCCTAAGAAAAGGTGTGTTCTTTGGCTAGACCCCAACCCAAGAATATTGTGGGGTTGCTGTCAAGACAGGGAAACTAGTACACAGTACAGATCACCATGACTATACATGAGATAAGATCCTATACTCGTGTATGAGGAGGTTTTAAAAACATGTACTTGGTTACATGCCCAGTAGCAAATTTCTTAAATAAATAGTAATGCTGAAAAAGCATCTGAGGTTAGAGTCTGGCCATTACCATGAGCTGACCTGGAAAGTCTAGGTCTAAATGCATGTGATATATATTGCTCAATATGCCTCTCTAGTTATTAAGAGAGTTCCTTTGGTAGCATGGTATTTTTTAATGTTTTGTGAGAGAAACCTGATTCCTAGGATTTCAAAAATCTACAGTCTCATTCCTGCTAAACTAAACAGATCCAGTATCATAAGACAATAACTGATGTATATTTTACATAGTATTAACTTCTGTTACACGAGGCTTCAGAACAGTGCTGTCATTATGATAACAAGGGTCTGCCACAAAAATTCTCCTTCTTAATTGGTGATTAACTCTGTGTACAGCTTGTGCATATGTTCACAGGGAGAAAAGATGTAGAACTGGAGAATCCTTTTCATTTATTTTTCCTATTTAAATGAACACTTTAATATAACCCTAACTAAGGAGAGAAACAACACAACTTGGTAAACAAACCTTGCTTGAAGCACACTCCACTGGAAATGTTTACAGTTACTTCATGAAAAAATACAGTGGGTGAAGTCATGGCTCCATTGAAGTCAATAGCAAAACTCCCATTCAGTTCAGAGGAGCCAGGATTTCACCTTCTGAAGTATATGCTGATTGCATAGAAATGTTCAGTTTATGTAATATGATTTTTGAGAAATTGAAGGGAGAAGCCCTTACAAGGGTGATAGGTATCTTATCCGAGAATGTTATTTGAAAATACTTGACCTGGATACAATCTAATGCATTTGATAAACAAATGTTTTGCCTTTTAGATATACTTTTTTATGCAGTCTGGAGATAAAACTCATAATCAGATGATTTTAAATGACAGTATTACTTGAAATCTAATAGTTTTTTTTTAATGAACTAACTAGCTTCAGATACTTCACCTTCCTCATGCCCCTTCTCCACCTCTATCAGCTGTGCTTTTTACAATCACTCTTTCAAACTTTTCCCCTGGTATGAAAGACTTACACAAGCAAGAGGGAAAACAGATGTACTGGTTTTACAGAGGAAATAGTTAAAGTGACTATACACATAATGCTATCAAGTGCCCAAAGTAAATAAACTGAAATATTGTTTTTGTTTCCTCTAACCTCTTTCATGTGTAGTAACCTTACAGAGCATTACTTGTACTATAGTTGGTAAAAAGCACAAAAGCGTTCACAGCTGAGAATCCCAAAAAGAGATCGGCACCTCCTTCCAGTCTGTCAGTTGGGTGCCTAAGACTCAGATCTGTGGGAGTGAAGTGCCTAAGTATCTGTGAGGATCTGGGTCATAAGCCGCACCCCTCTCCTCTGCATTTTACTCCTGGCTCACTTAAGGGGCTTCCCACTCAGATTGTGGGCATCTAGGATCTCTTTCTTGGGTGTCTAGCTCTCCCCATATAGTGCAGTGCCTAAAGTCCGTTGTTAATCTAGCCCTAAGACTCTGCATTGTTTTATCTGAGTCTAGTACTGAATTGAAGTGTGCTCTTGAGGAACTCAATCTCTGTGTGATTCAGTTTGCTTCTTTATATAATACAGATAATAATGCTACCTCCTAGCCATGGTGCAAGACTTAATTTAACATTTATAAAGTGCTTTGAGATTCTTAGATAAAGGTGCAAGATTACAATTGAGTGTTACTTTTTAGCCCAGATTAGCTCTTATGCACAAACCTAATATAATATCAATTTTATTACTGTCTATTAATGACATCAGGAAAAATATGATGGCAGCAAAGATGTGCCAGTGAATGGTGAATAGCAGAGCAAAAAGAAGGAAATAAGAAATAGATTGCTACAGCAGGACTACATGGCAGGGTGCAGTACTTTGGACAGAGCAGAAATGTATGTTGATGGGGCACTATTCTCAATGGGACCTCTCAGTTCTGAAAACAGGAGACAGGGTCCTGGCATATTGGAGTCAAATGATATTGGAATACCTGCTCCACTGAAGTCTTTGCTCATTCATCCAGTTAAGGGGGGAATGCAAACATTCTTTTCTGGGGCTTTTCTTTTAAAGGAGCAACCCAAAAGAGTTCCAATAAATGTAGGCAGTATCCAGAAATGGTGCCACTTTAATAATATCTAATATTTATTTTCAATGCTCACAATATATTTTTCATATATTTTCTACTATATAGAGAACATATGTTCCCCTGAAGGGGGATCCGGGATTGTATCTGTGTGACCTATGAGATTTCTTGCTGACCTGAGCAGCTGCAAGCAGTGGGGGCACTATTTCTATTTGTGCCTTGTGGGCTTGGCTGTCAGTAAGCAGCTTATTGGCATCTGCAAAGTAGGTTATTATATTATAGCTGTGAATTATTATAATCACTCCTGTTAGCACCATTATTATTTATTGTGCACCATAATTGTGTGCCTGATATGGTAAGACAAAGAGAAAAGAGAAACTGGAAAACAGCTGGACCTTCATTCATATCTATCTTCCTCTCCCACTGCATGTGTCTAATTTTGTCTCTTCTGCGATGCAGAATCCCAGCATCCCTCACTGCAACCAAACTATGTGTGTGAGCTCAAGTTACACCCTTTTGCCATTGCAGATTTGGAATCTGACCCACCAGCTACAAATCATAGAATATCAGGGTTGGAAGGGACCCCAGAAGGTCATCTAGTCCAATCACCTGCTCAAAGCAGGACCGATCCCCGACTAAATCATCCCAGCCAGGGCTTTGTCAAGCCTGACCTTAAAAACTTCTAAGGAAGGAGACTCCACCACCTCCCTAGGTAACGCATTCCAGTGTATCAACACCCTCCTACTGAAAAAGGTTTTCCTAATATCCAACCTAAACCTCCCCCACTGCAACTTGAGACCATTACTCCTTGTCCTGTCATCCGCTACCACTGAGAACAGTCTAGATACATCCTCTTTGGAACCCCCTTTCAGGTAGTTGAAAGCAGCTATCAAATCCCCCCTCATTCTTCTCTTCCACATACTAAACAATCCCAGTTCCCTCAGCCTCTCCTCATAAGTCATGTGTTCCAGTCCCCTAATCATTTTTGTTGCCCTTCGCTGGATTCTTTCCAAATTTTCCACATCCTTCTTGTAGTGTGGGGCCCAAAACTGGACACAGTACTCCAGATGAGGCCTCACCAGTGTCGAATAGAGGGGAACAATCACGTCCCTTGATCTGCTGGCAATGCCCCTACTTATACATCCCAAAATGCCATTGGCCTTCTTGGCAACAAGGGCACACTGTTGACTCATATCCAGCTTCTCGTCCACTGTAACCCCTAGGTCCTTTTCTGCAGAACTGCTGCCTAGCCACTCGGTCCCTAGTCTGTAGCGGTGCATGGGATTCTTCCGTCCTAAGTGCAGGACTCTGCACTTGTCCTTGTTGAACCTCATCAGATTTCTTTTGGCCCAATCCTCTAATTTATCTAGGTCCCTCTGTATCCTATCCCTACCCTCCAGCGTATCTACCTCTCCTCCCCGTTTAGTGTCATCTGCAAACTTGCTGAGGGTGCAATCCACACCATCCTCCAGATCATTAAAGAAGATATTGAACAAAACCAGCCCCAGGACCGACCCTTGGGGCACTCCACTTGATACCGGCTGCCAACTAGTCATGGAGCCATTGATCACTACCAATTGAGCCCAACAATCTAGCCAGCTTTCTCTCCACCTTATAGTCCATTCATCCATCCCAAACTTTTTTAACTTGCTGGCAAGAATACTGTGGGA
The DNA here is from genome assembly GCF_965152275.1 of Natator depressus. Classification (NCBI taxonomy): domain Eukaryota; kingdom Metazoa; phylum Chordata; order Testudines; family Cheloniidae; genus Natator; species Natator depressus. The sequence goes on along the minus strand of NC_134235.1, from coordinate 139,469,936 downwards.
GACCATACTGAAAGCTTTCCTAAAGCCAAGGAATAACACGTTCACTGCTTTCCCCTCATCCACAGAGCCAGTTATCTCATCATTAAAGGCAATTAGATTAGTCAGGCATGACTTGCCCTTGGTGAATCTATGCTGACTGTTCCTGATCACTTTCCTCTCCTCTAAGTGCTTCAGAATTGATTTCTTGAGGACCTGCTCCATGATTTTCCAGGGACTGAGGTGAGGCTGTCTGGCCTGTACTTGCGAGGATCCTCCTTCTTCCCTTTTTCAAAGATGGACACTACATTAGCCTTTTTCCAGTTGTCCGGGACCTCCCACGATCGCCATGAGTTTTCAAAGATAATGGCCAATGGCTCTGCAATCACATCCACCAACTCCTTTAGCACTCTCGGATGCAATGCATCCGGCCCCATGGACTTGTGCTCGTCCAGCTTTTCTAAATAGTCCTGAACCACCTCTTTCTCCACAGAGGGCTGGTTACTTCCTCCCCATGCTGTGCTGCCCAGTGCAGTAGTCTGGGAGCTGACCTTGTTTGTGAAGACAGAGGCAAAAAAAGCATTGAGTACATTAGCTTTTTCCACATCCTCTGTCACTAGGTTGCCTCCCTCATTCAGAAAAGGGCCCACACTTTCCTTGACTTTCTTCTTGTTGCTAACATACCTAAATAAACCCTTCTTGTTACTCTTAACATCTCTTGCTAGCTGCAACTCCAGGTGTGATTTGGCCTTCCTGATTTCACTCCTGCATGCCCGAGGAATATTTTTATACTCTTCCCTGGTCATTTGTCCAATCTTCCACTTCTTGTAAGCTTCTTTTTTGTATTTAAGATCAGCAAGGATTTCACTGTTAAGCCAAGCTGGTCGCCTGCCATATTTACTATTCTTTCTACACATCGGGATGGTTTGTCCCTGTAACCTCAATAAGGATTCTTTAAAATACAGCCAGCTCTCCTGGACTCCTTTCCCCCTCATGTTATTCTCCCAGGGGATCCTGCCCATCAGTTCCCTGAGAGAGTCAAAGTCTGCTTTTCTGAAGTCCAGGGTCCGTATTCTGCTGCTGTTCTTTCTTCCCTCTGTCAGGATCCTGAACTTGACCATCTCATGGTCAATGCCTCCCAAGTTCCCATCCACTTTTGCTTCCCCTACTAATTCCTCCCGGTTTGTGAGCTGCAGGTCAAGAAGAGCTCTGCCCCTAGTTGGTTCCTCCAGCACTTGCACCAGGAAATTGTCCCCTACAGTTTCCAAAAACTTCCTGGATTGTCTGTGCACTGCTGTATTGCTCTCCCAGCAGATATCAGGGTGATTGAAGTCTCCCATGAGAACCAGGGCCAGCGATCTAGTAACTTCTGTGAGTTGCCGGAAGAAAGCCTCGTCCACCTCATCCCCCTGGTCCGGTGGTCTATAGCAGACTCCTACCACGACATCACCCTTGTTCTGCCACTGAAAAGAGCAGCCTGAAATGCTCAGGCCAGCACAGATTCTCGTATTTGGCCTTCATGCTTTGATAGAAGGAAACCATTTTCCCATTAATTTTCAGTATTTTGAGAAGACAGGATTTATTTACCTAAATTATAATCATGGTGGGTTGTTGTTGTTGACCAATCTGAAAAAAGCAAATACGTACAGTTGTTTGGCAAGCTGGGTTCTGCCATCCCTGATCTCCAGAGATGGATGTTTTGGAGCCCCTTACAGAAGGTCCTGAGAAAGTGTATGAGGTGGCAGCTGCGAAGCCAGTTTTTTCTTTAATAAGGCCCTGTAACACAATTTAAAACAAAATGTTCAGGGCCATATTCTGCTCTCAGATAACTTGCATGCATTTATGTCAACAGGAGACATGTACACACAACTGAGGGCAGCATTTGTCCTCCTGGTTGTGTGTGTGTGTTATATAACTTAAGATTGCCAATTGATTTCATTTTAAAATATGCAAAAATAAATAACTAATTTGTTTCCTAATCTTGTCGAGCCTTGCTATGCCAAATTTCAATCCTGGAAAAATATTTAAGAGAAATGCTATAAACTTCTTGAGGATTTGAAGTGGAAACACCAATATTTTTTGTCATAGTAATGCTCTTGGGTTCTGCTTGGTTGAAATTAAGGACATCTGGCTGTCATCACACTGTGCACTCATCTTACTTAAATGACACCTGTTTGCCCTCTCAATCTGTTCTGGTTTTAAATGGTTGTCATCTTTGCAAAGGGAATAAGATGTGAAATGACTGTCAGTCTTTAACAGTTCTTGCACATTTCCTTTTCTTTTCATTGGAAAGAGAACATGAAAAATACTTATGCTCTTCAAAGAATAATTCATTTAAAGACATTAAGGGTTATGTGACTATCTAGATCTTTTTGGGACTCAGTTAATACATCATAAGCTAGGAGATTTATACTTGATTTTCACTTTAGGTTCATCATAATAAGTTGATGGCCCATTGATCACACTATTCCAGAGCACTGCAGTTCAACACCGGAGATTATTAATCAAGTATGCATACAGAGCAATCTCTTGAAAATATAGCGGTTCTGAAGTGTCAAGCACATTGCATCCACAATTTAGAATTCTTTCCTTTTCGGAAATACCATACTAGATCAGACCATTGGCCTCTCTAGCCCAATAACTTGTCTCTGACAGTGAATAGTATCAGATGCTTCACAGGAATGTGTAAGAGTAGAAAGTTATACAATAACTTGCCCAGTTTGGAAAGTTTCTTCCTAACCCTCTTTAGTTAGAGATTGGCTTATACCCTGAAGCATGAGAATAGCCCTTCCAAACTTCAGTTCTTTTTTTAATGCTGCAAATTTTTGGCCTCAAAGAGATTCTGTGACAAAGAATTTCACATTCCAATTGTGCATTGTGTGAAAAAAGTAGTTTCTTTTATCAATTTTTACCAATGTGCAGCCTTTCAATTTCACTGGAAATTGTTCCCTTTGTTCCCATATTATGAACAAGTACAAATAACTGCTCTACCTATGTTAGGATATAGATATTGAGGCCTGTCTGCAAAGGCCTATACTTTAAGAATTTAGGTGTATTTTTATCACTTAGCTAGTTATAGAGGTACAAAACAAGAATCAAAATCAGTCTTCCTGTTTATAGGCCTTCTCTCACTATGATAGTCTAAGGCCTTGTTCTTAGGCTAAGGCCTTTGGCTAAACAACAGGGGCAGCCATAAGCTAGGAAGCGAACGATCACGTCCTCACCAGTCACACTGAAGTAAGGCAGTTTGGGGCTGTTAAAAAGGTGATCCAATCTATCACCTCCAGAGAAAGGGAAGAGCCTAGAAGATTAAAAGAAAACTTAGTTTGATAGCATCCTGTCTGGCAAGAACTCACTTATCAAAAGCTGGGGTGTGAAATCCTCATTTCTTTGTTGTTCTATCACTGTAGTCCCCACTTCCCTATTGTTTGTCTGTATAATCTCTGTCTGGTTCTCTAATTGTTTCTGTCTGCTGTATAATTAATTTTGTTGGATGTAAACCAATTAAGGTGGTGGGATATAATTGGTTAGATAATCATGTTACAATATGTTGGGTTGGTTAGTTAAATTTCAGTAAAATGATTGGTTAACGTAAAACTAAGCAAGTTTTACTATATAGTCTGCAGTCAATCAGGAAGTGAGGGGGGTGGAAATTGGAATCATGTTTAGCTAAGGGCGGGAATGGGAACAGGGACACAGGCAAGACTCTGTGGCATCAGAGCTGGGAAGGGGGACACTGAGGAAGGAAACTGGAATCATGCTTGCTGGAAGTTTACCCCGATAAACATTGAATTGTTTGCACCTTCGAACTTCGGGTATTGCTGCTTTCTATTCACGTGAGACGGACAAGGGAATGGGAGGGTGAAGGGATAAGCCCTCTAACAATCTACCTTCTCTTTCCCAATCCTTGTTTTGTATATATTTATCATACTCCCTTCTGTTATCTCTTCCCTAAAGTAAACAATTGCTCTTCATGAGGAATTTTTTTCCATACCTATAAAGACATTGTCTTAACTTTGAAATGTCTATGCTCATATTTGCTCTTATTTTTAGTGATGCTGTTGTACTCAAGAGCTGTAAAGAGAAATTATTAATGTAATTATTATTAATTTGTATTAGGGTCGAACTGTTACAATGAGGTGTATGAGCTCATATTTAAATGTTTGGTCATCTTCTGTAGCAGTGATGTACAACCTTCACATCTATTTACATAGAATTTACATGTTAATCAGAAATAGTTTATTTAAAGGTATTTGCAATTCACTAGCATAAATAGCATTGTTAGTGCATATATCACTTACAAAGCTGGTAGAAAGACAACATATACTTCCAAGCAGTACAGAGGAAGTAGTGCCCGTGTGAGGCACTGCTTGTGTGAAACCATTTTCTTGATTTCAAGCTTTACCTTTGCAGTGGTACACACATTATGCTAATGGTATTGCAAGTTTGAGGCTGTTAGAAGGATGCAGTGTTTTGATTAGTTCAGATTCTTGATTATAAGGTTTTCTTTACAAGTATTAACAAAGAGGACTGCACAAATAGTAGCCTACTTACATAACTGAATGTCTGTCACTTGGCAGTCATTTAGTCAATAAGGCCCCAATCCTGTAAAGACTTACACATGTTCTTAATTTTAAGTACCAGAGTAGTCCTGTTAAAGTCAGTGGGACTACTCACATGCTTGGAATAAATGTGCATTCTCTTTACAAGATCAGGGCATTAGTTCCCTTCACAAAACTTAGATTGGAATTTTAACTGAATTTTGGCCTGTTCTTTGGATTCAACTGAAAATAGGTATATCAATAACTTGAACATTTTTTTTTGCTTTGGTCACTCACTGTCTAACTCTGTAATTTACAATTTAATAAAATATTAGGATGTCTGCAAGATAAACAAAACAGTGACTGAAGTGTACAAAATATGATTCATTTGCTTTCAATAAATAAAAGGTCTTCAATCAAGATATTCCAACCACACCTACCATGTCAAGGGTATGTGTGACAGTTCCTGTGACATTCTGTTTCAGCTGTGACATGATTGGCACATAACATAAGTATGGCCATACTGTGTCAGATCATTTAGCCCAATATCCTGTCTTCCAACAGTGGCCAATGTCAGATGCTTCAAAGGGAATGAACAGAACAGGGCAATTATTCTGTCATCAAGTCCTAGCATTTGACAGTCAAAGGCTTATGGACACCCAGAGCATAGAGTTGCATCCCTGAGCATCTTGGCTAATAGTGTTATTAAGAAGAAAAGGAGTACTTGTGGCACCTTAGAGACTAACAAATTTATTTGAGCATAAGCTTTCGTGAGCTACAGCTCACTTCATCAGATACATTCAGTGGAAAATCTAGATTTCCACTCCATACGGCTAAATTCAGTGCCTTGCATAATTACAGGTTTCAGAGTGGCAGCCGTGTTAGTCTGTATTCGCAAAAAGAAAAGGAATACTTGTGGCACCTTAGAGACTAACAAATTTTTTTGAGCATAAGCTTTCATGAGCTACAGCTCACTTCATTGGATGCATTCATGGCCAGAAGGACACTGGGGACCCAACCCCTGTCCAGAGGCCTTTTTGGAATCCATGGGCCTGTCACCCCATTTCCAAATTGTATTCCAGGCACTCCTATTCGCTGATCTCAGAAAGACATGTGGCACCTACCCACTGAGCAGCACCAATTCCTGACTCCGGTACCAAGCTCAGTATCAGGCATCAAGAACTAGCTCAACAGGACCTTGCAGATCAAGAAATAGAGGAAGAGCATCTGCAACCAATGCTGGCCTCCTCTTCCTCCTCCCCTGACATGGCAGTCACAGGAGGGTGTATGTTGCCTCCCCGAGATGACTATAATGCACATCAAGAATTGTTAAAGAGGGTTGCCTGAAGTCTGGGCATACAGGTAGAAGAAGTAAATGAATACTTTCACCACCTACCTCTCAATTTGGCCATTATGAACCCAATAAAGTGGCTGTGGCAGACCCCTGCATGCCTTCCACCCTCTTCTGAAAGGGCTGAGCACAAGTATTATGTGCCCACACAAAGTTATGTGTCCTTTACTCCCATCCCCATCCAGTGTCCTTGGTAGTATCCGTTGCCCATGAGAGGGAAAGGCAGGAGCATCAGGATGCAACCCCAAAATCAAAAGACTCAAAAAAGTTAGACCTGTTTGGTAAGAAAGTTTATTCTACTGGGTTGCAAACCAACATGCACTTTTAGGCAGGTATGACTTTAATGTATGGGACTCCATGCTAAAATTTAAAGACATGCTGCCAGAAGATGATAGACAGGAGTTCTCCTCACTAGTGGATGAGGGAAAAGAGGTGGCAAGGGGCTCATTTGAAGCTGCTCTGGATGTGGCTGACTCAGCTGCTAAGTCTGTGGCTTTGGTAGTGGCCATGTGTAGGAGCTCCTGGTTGCTGTCCTCTGGGCTCCTGCAGGAGGTCCAACAGATTGCAGGACCTGTCGTTTGAGAGTTCCTTGCTCTTTTCGGGGCAAACTCATGCTAAGCTCCCTGGATTAAAGGACACAAGGGCAGCTTCTAAGTCTTGCAAGTTGTACACACCAGGAAGCACTTCCAGCCTCAGCAACTTCTCTGGAATTCTGCTCTAGTGGTCTGACACGACCTACAGAGAAAAAAGAGTAGAAGTTATAGGCATAGACCACCTCCCCCTTCTGCCTGTGTATCAATGCCTTCCATACCTAGACATCTAGGGGGTTCTAAGCAGGCATTTTGATGTGATGGAAAAAGGCTAATGTAGTGCCCATCTTTAAAAAAGGGAAGAAGGAGGATCCTGGGAACTACAGGCCAGTCAGCCTCACCTCAGTCCCTGGAAAAATCATGGAGCAGGTCTTAAAGGAATCAATTCTGAAGCACTTAGAGGAGAGGAAAGTGATCAGGAACAGTCAGCATGGATTCACCAAGGGCAAGTCATGCCTGATTAATCTAATTGCCGTCTATGATGAGATAACTGGCTCTGTGGATGAGGGGAAAGTGGTGGACGTGTTGTTCCTTGATTTTAGCAAAGCTTTTGACACTGTCTCCCACAGTATTCTTGCCAGCAAGTTAAAGAAGTATGGGCTGGATGAATGGACTATAAGGTGGATAGAAAGTTGGCTAGATTGTCAGGCTCAATGGGTAGTGATAAATGGCTCCATGTCTAGTTGGCAGCCGGTATCAAGTGGAGTGCCCCAAGGGTAGGTCCTAGGGCCGGTTTTGTTCAATATCTTCATTAATGATCTGGAGGATGGTGTGGATTGCACCCTCAGCAAGTTTGCAGATGACACTAAACTGGGAGGAGAGGTAGATACGCTGGAGGGTAGGGATAGGATACAGAGGGACCTAGACAAATTAGAGGATTGGGCCAAAAGAAATTTGATGAGGTTCAACAAGGAAAAGTGCAGAGTCCTGCACTTAGGATGGAAGAATCCAATGCACCGCTACAGACTAGGTACCGAGTGGCTAGGCAGCAGTTCTACAGAAAAGGACCTAGGGGTTACAGTGGACGAGAAGCTGGATATGAGTCAACAGTGTGCCCTTGTTGCCAAGAAGGCCAATGGCATTTTGGGATGTATAAGTAGGGGCATTGCCAGCAGATCGAGGGACGTGATCGTTCCCCTCTATTCGACATTGGTGAGGCCTCATCTGGAGTACTGTGTCCAGTTTTAGGCCCCACACTACAAGAAGGATGTGGAAAAATTGGAGAGAATCCAGTGGAGGGCAACAAAAATGATTAGGGGACTGGAACACGTGACTTATGAGGAGAGGCTGAGGGAACTGGGATTGTTTAGTCTGCGGAAGAGAAGAATGAGGGGGGATTTGATAGCTGCTTTCAACTACCTGAAAGTGGGTTTCAAAGAGGATGGATCTAGACTGTTCTCAGTGGTAGCAGATGACAGAACGAGGAGTAGTGGTCTCAAGTTGCAGTGGGGGAGGTTTAGGTTGGATATTAGGAAAACCTTTTTCAGTAGGAGGGTGGTGATACACGGGAATGCGTTACCTAGGGAGGTGGTGGAATCTCCTTCCTTTGATGTTTTTAAGGTCAGGCTTGAGAAAGCCCTGGGTGGGATGATTTAATTGGGGATTGGTCCTGCTTTGAGCAGGGAGTTGGACTAGATGACCTCCTGAGGTCCCTTCCAACCCTGATATTCTATGATTCTATGATGCTCAGGGATGCCATGCCAGTTCCCAGGATGCCAGACCCTGTTTTTTCTTTGTTTGCAAACTGTCTTTCCCATTTACTCAGGGCTTTGTCCTGTATCACCTTGGACCCTTGGGTGTTGGGCACTCTAGAAGTGGGATACATCATCCAGTTTATTTCTATCCCTTCTTCCCACCCTCCCTTCCTCTGCCTCTTCAGGGACCACTCTCACAAAGAACTTCCGGTCCAGGAGGTTCAGTCGATCCTTCAGGTGGGACACATAGAGGAGATTCAACACATTTAAGAAGGAAGATTTTCTACTCCCATTATTTCCTAATCCCAAAAGCAAAGGAATGTCTCAGACCTATCTTAGACCTGCATCAGCTTAACGACTATCTCAAAAAGATTAAGTTTTGCATGGTCACCCTGGCATTCATTATTCCCTACATGGATCCTATGCTGCCCTCGATTTAAGAGACACCTACTTTAATGTGTCAGTATACCAAGGGCACAGAAAGCTCCTCAGGTTCATAGTGAAGCACTCACATTACCAGTTCATGGTACTTCCATTCAGCCTGTCTGGAGCTCCTCAGGTACACAAAATGTATGGCCATGATGGCAGTATTCCTGAGGAGAGTAGGAGTGCAGGTCTGTCCTTACCTGGAAGACTAGCTGGTCAAGGGTTGGTCCAAAGCTCTAGTTATATCCAGTGTTCAGCTCTTTCAGTCAACCTTCAAGGCCCTAGGTCTTCTTATCAATGCAGATAAGTCTACTCTTTGCCCAGTACAGAGGATTATGCTGTTGGGGCAGTGTTGGAGTCTACCCAGGCCAGAGTTTTCCTCCGAGAATCAAGATTCTGGTCTAGTCAATCTTTAGTGACAGACCTCACATTTCATCCAGTCACAACAGCCTGAGACTATATGGAGCTCCTAGGGCACTGGCCTCATTCACAAATGTAGTAGAACATGTGAGGCTGCACCTCAGACTTCTCGAGACTTAGCTGGCCTCAGTGTACTCACCAAGCTGTCTTCATCTGGACACTGTGCTCACGGTACCCTTGTGGGTTCTATTTCCACTGAATTGGTGGTTGGATCCACTCAATGTTTGTGCAGGTTTTCCCATCTTCTGCCGTCAACCCTCAGTGACTCTGGTCTCAAACACTGCAGTTCTCAGGTGGGGAGTTCACCCTTCCCCCTCCCCCAAACTCAGGGTTTTTGGTCCTGGAGGGAGCTCACTCTTCATATCAATGTCAGAGAACTCAGGGTGATTTGTCTTGCTTGTCAGTCTTTCCTGCCTCATATCAGTGGGATAAACCAGTTTGTTCTTATAGACAACACTGCAGCAATGTTTTACCTCAATGGACAGGGAGGAGCTCACTTATCCCTCCTTTGTCAGGAAGCAGTTCGCCTGTGGGTATTTTATATAGCCCATTCAATCAACCTTGAGGCCTCTTACCTTCTGGAGTGCAAAAGAAGCTAGCAGACTGCTTAAGCAGGTCATTTTCGAGTCAGCACAAGTGATTTCTTTCCTCAGATTTGCCCATATGCATTTGGAGTGTGAGACTCCCCAAATAGACCAACAGAAAAAGTCACCAGTTCTGTTCCCTGCAAGGCCACAGTCTGGGCTCCATTGCACATGCCTTCCTTCTACCCTGGTCAGAAAAACATCACGATGTTTTTTCCCCCAATCCCACTAAAGATCAAGTGGGACCACACTTGAGTTATATTAATAGACCCAGTGTGGCCCCACCAACACTGGTTCTCCTCTCTACTGGGCCTTTCAATGGCAACTCCAATCTCACTCCCATTGCACCCAGATCTGATCTCCCAAGACTACAGTTGGCTGCTCCACCTGAACCTACAATCTCTTCAGCTAATGGCCTGGAAGCTCCATGGTCAAACCAGAGAGCAGACTTGCTCAGAGCAAGTTCACAAGGCCTTACTATATAGCAGAAAGCCCTCCACCATGGCCACCTACCTGTCAAAATGGAAGTGGTTGTCTATCTGATAATATCATGCCGGAGTCTCACTGATGCATTCATCTATACAGCATATACTCAACTATCTGCTGCACCTGGAACAGAAAGGCTTAGCAGTTTCCTCTATCAAGGTTCACCTAGCAGCAATATCAGCTTTCCACCCTCGTGTGGAAACCTGTTATTTTTTCTAATGACATGACAGTCAGATTCTTTCAAGTCCTGGAAAGGTTGTATCCTCAGTTAAGGGAGCCCATTCCCCCTGGGGACTTGAATTTGGTCTTGTCTAAACTTATAGGACCACCATTTGAGCCGTTCACAACATGCTCCTTACTATACCTTTCCTGGAAGGTGGTTTTCCTAATTGCTATAACTTCTGCTGGAAGGGTTTCTGAACGGCGTTCCCTCACATCTGAACCACAATATACAGTCTTCTTTAAAGATAAGTTGTACTTATACCTGCATCTGAGTTTTCTCTCTAAAGTACTTTCAAATTTCCATATGAATTGGTTAATTTATGTATCTCTTTTTTACCCAGAACCACATGCAAATAAGGATGAGCAATGGCTACACACATTGGACATTAAACGATCACTACCATTGTACATAGACAGGCTTAAACCATTTCAGCAGTCCACCCAAATGTTTGTGACTACAGCAGACAGAAGTAAAGTTCTTCCACTCTCCTCACAGAAAGAAAAGGAGTACTTGTGGCACCATAGAGACTAACCAATTTATTTGAGCATAAGCTTTTGTGAGCTACAGCTCACTTAAAGCTTATGCTCAAATAAATTGGTTAGTCTCTAAGGTGCCACAAGTACTCCTTTTCTTTTTGCGAATACAGACTAACATGGCTGTTACTCTGAAACCTCTCCTCACAGAGAAGTTCATCTTGGATAACGTCCTGTATCTCATCTCATTATTATCTGGCAGGCATTTCACCACCAGACAAGAGCTCAGTCCACAAGATTGTAAACATCCTCAATGGCATTCCTAGTGCAGATCCCTATTCAGGACATTTATAAAGCAGCAACCAGGTTATCGGTGCACACTTTCACTTCTCATTATGCCCCAACTGATATTCTAGAGATGATGCCAAATTTGCTTGAGCCATCTGTGTGTACATGAGCTCCAATCCCTCCTCCCATATTACTACTTGGGATTCACCTGGAGTGGGCTGCACATGTGCAATCACTCGAAGAAGAAAAAATGTTTACTAACTTTCCATAACTGTTCAAGATATGTTGTACATGTCCATTCCACAACTCACCCTCCTATCCTCAACATCAGAGTTTCCAGAAAGAAGGAACTGAGGAAGCTCTGGGTCTGCTGGGGCATTTATACTGACGCCAGTGGTGTGCAGCACCAGAGGGCTCTTGAACCACCCTGACAGGTACCACTGAGGGAAAAATATATGGTGACTGTGTGTGGGAGGTGCACACTAGAAGAGTGGAATGGATATGTGCAACACATCTAGAAGAATAACAGTTACGAAAGGTTAGTAACTGATTTTTCTGTTAATGCAACTCAGTCCTGAAATTCAGTGATCCCACTGTATTGGGCTTTCCAGAATCAAATGTTTGCCTAATTTTCCAATAGTACTGAACTGTGGTGGCTGTGTAGTGTTTAGCCAGGATTCAGACTACTCAAATTATTTCACTTAGGTTCTGATATAGTTTCATCTAGCACTATGCAAAATATTAGTCACAGAATTCATACTCAGCACTTGCTTCCTTTCAAGTTTATCAGGGAATTTTTTGTAGAATTTTTCACATTGACAAAAAATGTGTCAAAGATGCACAAATTATTTCACTATGTGGATGTCAGCGAAAATTTTGGTGAAGCTTTTTATGGTGTATTTTTAAGTTTTGAGCTTTATTAGTTGGGTTTAATCATATGACACTTGCATGGTATTCCTTCAGAGTCCCTGTTTGGGGCTATCCCATGGTTTCAGGGTGGTCAGCAGAAGTCATTCGGTACTGCTTTCTCTAGCATTGAGAAGAGTTATCATCCATTAAAGAAGTCAGAAGGGGATGCCAGCTCACTGTATCCACCAAGTAGACAATATAAAATGGGGGAAATCCAGAACGTTTTTGTCACAGAAGAGAGGGACCGTTTAGGGTTGGAAGGCCACATAATTTGATGTAGTGCCTCATGAAAATAAATAGTTTGGATTAGCAGCTAAACTTTTGGATTTCCTACTGAAATGAACTTTTAACTTTGTGGATTCGCTTTCACTACTTTTCTATGTATTTTTCCAAAGCTGAAGTTGGTGCACTACACATTTTTATATGTTCTTCTGCAGTCATTGGTCTGGTTTACTTTGTGCTATTATGTGTAGTTTTGCTATATAAATATTAAGTTGTGCATTTCTTAGTTCATTGTCTTTGCACTCTCTCTGTCATTGGCTGGCACCCCAGCTGGGAAGATCTTAAAGTTTCAGGATCTTACGGCAAACTGACTCTAGACCATCTTTCAAAAGAACAAAATAGTACTAAAGTATCACCTAAAACTTCTGTCAGAAACTAGCTGATTTCATTAAAATTATCTTTATCACTACCTGTGTTTTCTGTACCGTGGAAACAAGATTACACACCCTGAATGTCAAAAGAGCAGCCAGCTTCTATATAGAGAGAATTAAGTTTTCAGGACCATCTAACTGTTTGTGGTACTTCTAAGCAGTAGTTGACAATTAGGGGGCATGTACAGATCTCTAGGAGATCTGAATGAATCATCATCTGAGGGTGTAAACACCACTCACTCTTTAACTATCCCTCAGTTCTTCTCTACTTTCAGAAGCTTTACTCTTAAGCTCCAAAGAGCAGGGACTGTGCAGATCTCTAGAAGCAATCAATTCCGAAAACCAGAGATAAACTTCTTTTTTCCTGAATAATGGCTAAGCACTGAGTCTCCCAACACACTATCTTATCATGATGCATTGTTGAGAGAACAGTAATCTGTGAAGATATGAGCCAAAATCCATGTACCAGTCCTAAAGATTTCAAACATGGGCACAGTGTGAATGCACACTCTTGAAGCACACTGTTAACTGTGTGACTAGGTGCATACTCCTACAATGTGGCTTAGTGGAAGCAACACATTTGTTAATTAGCCTAACAATTGTATATTAAACAAAGTTCAGAGAACTCTAACGTAAGAATGTGTTCAAATTAAACATTTACTATTTGGCTACATTCCTTATGTAAAGCTATGTTACATTAGGAGAGCTACGGTAGACCCATGTTATAATCCATGCATTTTTGTTCCTAGCTTTTTGAGAACAAAACAGCATTTTTTTTAGCCACCTCTGCAGTCTTGGAAGGGGAAAATGAAAGGAATTCTTCTAACTTAAAATGAATAATGGAACTGACTGATACACCTACCAAAATCAAGATTACAGGGTTTTTTTCTTCCATGGACGGATAGATCTTCCGATCTAAATTGGCTTGTCTTCTAGAAGGAAGTTTTCTAAAAATATCTTGGTTTGGTGTACTATACAAAATGAAAGTTTGAAACTTTGTGGTGTGCTCCTAAAAGGTGTGTGGGGACTGGAAATAACCAGCTACAACTTTGTTTCTCAAGTCACAAAGTGGCTGTGTCCACATTTTTCTTCAGGTCAAAGGTAACAGTATACATAGATTCAACAGTATCAAGATGACACTAACAACAACAAAAACAAGAAAGGAACCTGATGAAAGCACCAAAACCAATTTTGATTGATAATTTTTATTTGTTACACAATGTATTGATTCCTGAAATGCAATGTAGTCTCCAGAGTTTTTCCTCATAAAATAAATCTGCTGTCTGTATATGTAGTAATAAATATCACTATTGTTATAATAGAAAAACAGAAGAGTAAATTTTAAAAGGAATTATACAAAATTCAGTCCATTAGCCTTTTAAAAATATATATAATGTCAAGTACTATTCTCGGGATGAAGAGCCCTGCAGGTACACAAGAGACTGTAGATGGTTCATATGACGCCTGACATATTAATGTATTAATAGCTTGATTCACTTTGACAGTGGATTTTAACAAAGAAAGCTCAGATTCACTGCACAGAATTATGGTACTGCACTTCTATAACCCGCTCCATCTAGAGAGAGCGGATCAACACAAATTGTCAGGCCAATGTGAGTAAAAAGGGCATGTGGAGCAAAAGTAGGGCTGTTTTGTAAGGCAGAGGGATTCTGGGACTCGATTGTCCAAGTAATTGGATGTCAGTAGGTGGCATACTGTGGCCATTGAATCTGTGCTATATCTATTAACTGGGAGTTTCAGCCCTGCTCTTCGGAGCTTCAGAGAATGTGTATTGCACGTATTGCTTGTTCTCTGCCTGTGTTCTGCAAGTGATTCTTGTGGTGATTTTGTTCTGAGACCAACATTTCTGATTTAAGAACAATAATTTTGAAGTGCTCTGAAATCCACAGGCAGACTCAGATTTTATGCAGAAGTATTGTCTGGGACGTTAGCATTAGTAAACAGAGGGAAAATGAAAGACTCTTAATAAGCAGTTGGGGTAATGTAATCATGATTCACGCTCTTCACCCGTTTCCTGAATAATGGGGCTGATTGTGATTGAAGCAAGGCAACATGTGGGGTGATTATCTGTAAGGGTAGAATGATAGTATGTGTATTATTGGCATGTTGGAACAGAGGGCAGAGTTAAGGTTGTGCTGTGGATTGGTGTGTACCTTAACTTTTCATTTCCTAGCTTTCAGAGGTTTGGGTGTAGCTGAATTTGATATTTTAGAAGGGCACAATGTACTATTGGGCAACTGTAACTGTGTTAATGAAGTCTTTGGGCACAGAACGTTGTTTATGTTATGTGAATATCTTGTGCCTCCAGACTTTGTGCCTACATGATTAGAGGCCACAAGGAAAAAAATTTGGTGCAGACTGACATAGGTGGAGGTAGATGCAATAATATTTTTTTGCCTTGTGTCTAAGGAATGTTAGTGTTAGTGCCAAACTTGTGCCTGCTACATGCATGTCCACCTGCAGAACCATCTGCAATACACATCCAATTTACTTCGCGGCTCAAGTGAGATGGTTATCTGAGCTGTCATGTTTCTTTATTTTGCCAATGGCTGAAGAAAGGACTTCAGTTTCCTAAAATGTCATTGCTTTAACTTTAACAAGCACCAGCAAATAAGTCTTTAAAACTAAAAAGACTAAAAATATGTTTTGAATATATATTAAAAAGTCAGCATAATATTTATATCATTATATGGGGGAATGAATGTTGGGAGATCTTTGTTGCTTTCTGTTTGATTCACTTTCTGATGTTTTTTATGGACTACTTCAAATATATCCATTTAAAAGGCCTCAGTCTTGCAAACAGATTTGCATGGGCTGATTCCTGAACCTGCATTGAAGAGCTTAGTTTATGGCTACACTGCACAGTCAACCCGGGTAATTGGCACCTGTGTCTGAGCACCCATGTTAGCCTCACTTGGATGTGAACATCCCCACAGCAAAGCCCTACTTGAATTACTATGTCCTTACTGTTTCCACATTTGCCCTTGAGGGAGGGAGGGAAGGAAGGAAGGAAGGGCCTGTGGGGGACACAGACATCCCTGGTTCTTTGTGCTGAGATGCTATAGGATACTTTCTCAGTCATTTGTGTCAATTGCGGGGAAACTTGCCCATCCTGCAGAGGGAGTTGTAGGAAGGGCGTTAGAGGACTATCGGCACTGGAGTGTTTTTTCCCTGTGTCCTTACAGTAATGAGAGTGGGTTCTAATCTATATCCTTGTTTGTGTAAACTAGCCTGGGCTTAAAGCACCTCCAAACCTGGGTCTTAGTTTTTTCTGTGTGAATGGTAGGGGCAAAAACCTGAGTAAGAGATCTGGGTAACTGTGCGGTGAAAACATATGCTTAGTTGTTTTTTTAAATGCCCAGAGGCCTTCAGGCATTGGTTATTTTTTTAAAAAGTTTAGTAATAGTGATGATGATGTTGGTGTTAATTTTATATTCTTCATTATGCTTTATTATTTAGTAATATTGTATGGTGGGTGTTTAATAAACTATTACCTAGTTTGCAATCTGAATCCCAGGACTGATATTACGTCAAGAATTTTCTTAATTTATAAGAAAGATAATTAACCACTGTGGCAAGATAACAGTTGAACACTTCTGTACAATGTTCTTTTGAGTTAATTGACCTACATATTAATGCCATTCAGAATTGTGATCATTCTAATTATAACCTAAAGGAACTCATAGGAATTAAGAATACTCATGCTGTTGTTATGTGTTTCATATTTTCTATACTTAGCAATGCAGCAAGAAAGCCTCAGCTTCACTGTTGTGGATTTTGAAGTCATCTGGAATAATTGCAAACCGTCCCTGGCCACGAATCACTCTCACATTGACCACTACTACTGTCACATTAACAATGGCCATTTTCAATATGGTAAGCATAACGATGTTTTGTTTCTCTTTCTGCCCCAGTGAGGTCTATTTTTATTTTTATTATCTACTTGGATGACATTTTAAAGTTGTGGGCTGTAGATATTTCAGTCGGGTGAATAGTAGTAATGGCCTTCCAATGACTCAGAAAATCAAAGCAAAGCAAACATACGGTATAGTGGGGGTGATCAATTCTGACCTCTGCGTATGAGACGTTCTCAACAATAATTCAGCTCTTGGACATGTTTGTTATGAGAATTTTTGAATGTAAAAGGTACTGAGAGAATCTTAAAACATTCTGAGTGTGAAAATAAATAATTCTAATCCATAATTCAAATATGTATTGTCAGCAAAAAACAACAAAATATTTGCTCAGCACAGTCCAGGGATCAGTTCAGTGGATTATGATGTTAGCAGAATGTCTGCAAAATGCCGTACAGAGAGCTTGAATTTCACTTTGATTTTTCTGACACCTGTCTGTTCCCCTCAACATGTTCATAATTTACACACCATTTAATTGAAAATTCTTCCTTGTTAAAAAAAAAAGAAAATCTGTTTTAAAATGACAAACGTTAAAATTTTTGAAAGTGCCAAAGTGACTAAGTTAGTGGGATGAAAGCTAAGTCACTAAGGTGTCTTTGAAAATGTTATGAAAAATGTCTGTTATTTATATCAGAGAGACTGGTAGTGAGATGGGGTAAAAATACTAGCTAAAATTATTTTAATGAACACAGAAACAAAATAAGGGGCTACATTCTGTCTTGCCCTGTGTGAGTGCATTAATGAGGAAGAGAATACAAAGAGCCTCATTCCCCTCCTCCCTTCCAGGTAGAATGATGATCTAGCTCTTCTTATACGATAGGCAGAGCCAGGCAAACATGCCCAGTGATACTCTATAGCACCAAGAAGAGGGAGGGGAGATACTCAGCGGGGTAGGTGGTATGGCTAGGACCTAAGTTCCCTGTAAGCTGCGTAGCTACCAGCATTTTATCAAGTGCTGCGCACTTCAGGTGCCCCTCCCCCAATGCCATGCTGCTCCTGCCCTCTGCCTTGGAGTCCCTGGCCAGCAGCTCCCAGGAGCCTCCTGGAGGGAGCGGAGGGGGTGTTTCTGACAGCAAGGTGTCCCCCTCCCCTCCCCTACCCTATCGCCACAGAGTAGGGGAGGGACATGACAGGTCTCAGGAGTGGGACACGGGATGGAGCTTGCTGGTGGCTGCTGCTGTGTCTGAACAAGTAGGCTTAAGGCTCCTGAGTGCAGATCTGCTTAAAGGGGCAGCGCATGTCTCACACACAAACTGTGTGTGTCTCACACACAAACAATGTGTCTCTCGCAGACACACACATACACACTGTGTGTCTCATACACACTGTGTGTCTCAGACACACACACACTGTGTGTGTGTGTCTCTCTCTCTCTCACACATACACATACACTCTGTCTTTCACACTCACCTCCCAACACATACTTGTGTTGTTGTTGTTGTTACTTCTTGATACTTCCTGCAGTGCAGATATATTCTCTGTGATTTTATTCTTTCAAAGTGCTGTTATTTTAGTTTTTTGACTGGTCTATGCATTTCATAGTTTTTATTCATCTCTTATGCTTAAATTTAATTCTTTGAGTAGCGAATTCTAAAGTGCCTAACCTGTCCTGGCTGGAGTAATTGTCCCTATGGTAACTTTTTAAAAATATATATATTATATCTAGAGTTTTTGTTTCTATTCGTGGCACACATCCATACATTACCTCGATATTGGTGCACATAACAAAATTCATTTTGCACATGGATGGAAAAAAATAGAGGGAACATTGGCTAGGGCACAGCATGTTAGCTGTTGTCCAGTGGCTGGCACTAGGGAAGCTCACATAGTAAAGGCTAGTGCTGAGAATACTTGCACTGACTCCCCTGAGCCATTCTGCCAGTCTGTCCTTCAGAAGCATAATGACTTATATACCCTCCTCACTCCCTTCAACACTACAACTGTTCCCCTTTTCTTCCCCCTCCTCTGCATGGCAGAAACCACAATCTGTGCCTATTAATTTAGATCACGAGTTATGGTTGATAAAATGAGAAATGTTTAAACCATTTTGTTGCAGATCCTAGTTCCTTGGGGCATTCTACCATATAATAAAAATGGCTTCTAATACAGTTTAATTATTTCTCATTTATATGAAATTAAATGTATTATTTAAGGTCCCAATTCAGTCAACAGAAAAATTGATTTCAAACTGAGCAAGATCACTCTTTAAAATTAATAAGGTCAAATCCTGGCTCTTCTCTTATTTTCTTCTTTCTTTCTGTTCTTTGAATACTTCTCTGTGGAAGGCAAAAATGACAAATTGCTTTCCATTTCCAGTAATGCAGGAGTGTGCTTTTCTCTTCTGTTGTAATGGGATAAATTCATGTAATTGTATTAATGGTCCATTACTAACCTATTAAATACATAATTCACAAGTAAACGAATGATTCCATTTCAGTGGGATTCCAAGGGGGGCACTGACTGATTTCTAAATGTTCGTTAAAAAGGGTGGGGAGCCTCCAATCCTGTGGCTGCATAGCATTGGAATCAACTGACCATGTTTAATTGAGGGACACATGGTCTAGTGGCTTGAGTAGAGCATGAGAACCAAGAACTACTATTTATTTTCTTGGCCTCATGCCTGATTCCCTCTTTAAAATTGGAAAAGTCTTGTAATTTCTCTGCCTCAGTTGCCCATCTAAAAATGGGAATAGTACTATTTACTTAGAGTATTTTTTTTTAAAAGTGATTTACCCCAGATGTTTAAAGTATTTTGGTATTGCTGTGTTCAGCATATTTCTACCTTATTTAGGAGACTTAATCTCATTTTCAAAAGGGATTTAGGCACTTAGGAACCAAAATCCCATTGACAGTCAATGGGATTTAGGCTCCTATGTACCTAAATCCCTTTTGAACATCTAAATACCTTAAAAATCTGGCCCTTGGGCACTTTGGAACCTTCGGCTATGTCTACACTGTACTTCAGTTGGTAAAACTTTTTTCAGTCACAGGTGTGAAAAAAAACACACCCTGACCGACAAAAGTTTTACCAACAGAAAGCGCTGGTGTGGAAAGCGCTATGTCGGTGGGAGACACTCTCCCGGCAGCAAAGCCACCACCGCTCATTGCAGGTGATTTTATTT
Source organism: Natator depressus (assembly GCF_965152275.1). Taxonomy (NCBI): domain Eukaryota; kingdom Metazoa; phylum Chordata; order Testudines; family Cheloniidae; genus Natator; species Natator depressus. The sequence continues at coordinate 139,450,265 of NC_134235.1, read as the reverse complement.
TGCCGGCAGACAAGCTCTCTCTTGTTGGCAAAGAGCAGCTACACGGGAGACCTTACAGCTGTGCCTCTGGAAGGTACGCAGTGTAGACATAGTCTTAATTTCACTGAAAGTCAATGGTACTTAGGAAAAGCACTTTTGACAATTGTTACCTTCGCGCTTTCACAGGGTATGCTTAATTATTTAGAGTTATTAAAATAGTTTGAAAATTGTAAGTGTCCTTCAGTTAATTACAGAATAGCTTTGAATACATATTGCTTTTTTTATTTTGCTTTCATATAGCATTTTTCAGGAGACAGTAGTCAGTCATTTTTAATAACTACACTTCAGATGTCTGAATGATGAAATCCACTTGTCTGAGTTCCTAAACACTGACATGTAAGATTTGTGAAAGAAGCAAGATCTACTAGAACTTTATCTGGTTCAGTCTATGAAGATAACTGTAGGTTGGTTGGGGGGGTTGCTTTTGGGGGATGAGAGGTTGCCCTCACATTCCCCACCTTGTATGATAAGAAGAGATGGGCTCAAAACAAACCACAGATCCAAGCATTCTGAAAATTCTGCTAAGTTCCATTCTCAGTCTGGATCCAAATTTTGCATTTCTTCTTTTTGGTAATTGTAAGTAGAAATGAAACAAAGAAGCTTACTTTTGGGTTTAAGTTAAAACTGCACTAGTGTATAAATATTTTTAAAATTAAAAATTGTTCCTAAACCGAACAAGGTCAAAATGATGCTTTTTTCAACAAATTGGCTTTAATTAGTTCAAGTTCTTCTTTTATTCAGAATGCAGATTACTGTAGAGCATCAAAAGCTGTACTTTAAAGCCTTAGCGTCTTGTAGAATTAGCACTTTTGACTGCAATGTAACAAATAACCATGTTCCATGATATTTATTTGATGAAAAAAGAAAAGGAGTACTTGTGGCACCTTAGAGACTAACCAATTTATTTGAGCATAAGCTTTCGTGAGCTACAGCTCACTTCATCGGATGCATACTGTGGAAAGTACAGAAGATCTTTTTATACACACAAACCATGAAAAAATGGGTGTTTACCACCACAAAAGGTTTTCTCTCCCTCCACCCCACTCTCCTGCTGGTAATAGCTTAACTAAAGTGATCACTCTCCTTACAATGTGTATGATAATTAAGTTGGGCCATTTCCAGCACAAATCCAGGCTTTCTCCCCTGCCCACTTTTTTTTGGGGGGGGGGGTCGTGTGGGGGGGACGGACCTGGATTTGTGCTGGAAATGGCCCACCTTGATTATCATACACATTGTAAGGAGAGTGATCACTTTAGATAAGCTATTACCAGCAGGAGAGTGGGGTGGGGGGAGAGAAAACCTTTTGTAGTGGTAAACACCCATTTTTTCATGGTTTGTGTGTATAAAAAGATCTTCTGTACTTTCCACAGTATGCATCCGATGAAGTGAGCTGTAGCTCACGAAAGCTTATGCTCAAATAAATTGGTTAGTCTCTAAGGTGCCACAAGTACTCCTTTTCTTTTTGCAAATACAGACTAACACGGCTGTTACTCTGCAACCTGTCATTATGCAAGGCACTGCATTTAGCCGTATGGAGTGGAAATCTATCAACTGCATGAAAAAACTTGTACAGATACAGACAGACTGCATCTTCCTCTCCAAATGCAAACAGATGGACATCGTACCAAAAGGACTGAAGGTAAAAAATCCATTACAATCTACATACCACACAGACTATGCTGACAGCTTGTGCCACACGCTCTCAAAGAAACTGCGGAACCACCTGATCAACATCCTCTACAGCAAACAGGGAAAGATAAAGAATGAGCTCTCAAAAATGGATACTCTCATAAAAAACCAACCTTCCTCACAAACTTCCTCGTGGCTGGACTTTACTAAAACTAGACAAGCCATTTACAACACACACTTTGCTTCTCTACAAAAGAGAAAGGACACTAAACTTTCCAAACTACTACATGCCACAAGGGGCCACAGCAATGGTTCCCTCAACCCACCCAGCAATATTGTTAACCTATCCAACTATACTCTTAGCCCAGCAGAAGCAGCTGTCCTATCTCGGGGCCTCTCCTTCTGCCCCTCCACCCCAACGAACATGATACAGTTCTGTGGTGACCTAGAATCCTATTTTCGACGTCTCCGACTCAAGGAATATTTCCAACACACCTCTGAACAACATACTAATCCACAGAGACCTCCCTACCAACACTACAAAAAGAAGGATTCAGGGTGGACTCCTCCTGAAGGTCGAGACAGCAGACTGGACTTCTCCACAGAGTGCTTCCGCCGACGTGCACCAGCTGAAATTGTGGAAAAGCAGCATCACTTGCCCCACAACCTCAGCCGTGCAGAACACAATGCCATCCACAGCCTCAGAAACAACTCTGACATCATAATCAAAAAGGCTGACAAAGGAGGTGCTGTTGTCATCATGAATAGGTCGAATATGAACAAGAAGCTGCTCAGCAGCTCTCCAGCACCACTTTCTACAAGCCATTACACTCTGATCCCACTGAGAGTTACCAAAAGAAACTACAGCATTTGCTCAAGAAACTCCCTGAAAAAGCATAAGATCAAATCCGCACAGACACACCCCTGGAACCCCGACCTGGGATATTCTATCTACTACCCAAGATCCATAAACCTGGAAATCCTGGGCGCCCCATCATCTCAGGCATTGGTACCCTGACAGCAGGATTGTCTGGCAATGTAGACTCCCTCCTCAGGCCCTACGCTACCAGCACTCCCAGCTACCTTCGAGACACCACTGACTTCCTGAGGAAACTACAATCCATCGGTGATCTTCCTGATAACACCATCCTGGCCACTATGGATGTAGAAGCCCTCTACACCAACATTCCACACAAAGATGGACTATGAGCCGTCAAGAACACTATCCCGGATAATGTCACGGCTAACCTGGTGGCTGAACTTTGTGACTTTGTCCTTACCCATAACTATTTTACATTTGGTGACAATGTATACCTTCAAATCAGCGGCACTGCTATGGGTACCCGCATGGCCCCACAGTATGCCAACATTTTTATGGCTGACTTAGAACAACGCTTCCTCAGCTCTCGTCCCCTAACGCCCCTACTCTACTTGCGCTATATTGATGACATCTTCATCATCTGGACCCATGGAAAAGAAGCACTTGAGGAATTCCACCATGATTTCAACAATTTCCATCCCACCATCAACCTCAGCCTGGTCCAGTCCACACAAGAGATCCACTTCCTGGACACCACAGTGCTAATAAGCGATGGTCACATAAACACCACCCTATACCGGAAACCTACTGACCGCTATTCCTACCTACATGCCTCCAGCTTTCACCCTGACCACACCACACAATCCATTGTCTACAGCCAAGCTCTGTGATACAACCGCATTTGCTCCAACCCCTCAGACAGAGACAAGCACCTACAAGATCTCTATCAAGCATTCTTACAACTACAGTACCCACCTGCGGAAGTGAAGAAACAGATTGATGAAGCCAGAAGAGTTCCCAGAAGTCACCTACTACAGGACAGGCCTAACAAAGAAAATAACAGAACGCCACTAGCAGTCACCTTCAGCCCCCAACTAATACCCCTCCAACGCATTATTAAGGATCTACAACCTATCCTGTGGGGTGACCCAATACTCTCACAAATCTTGGGAGACAGGCCAGTCCTTGCCTACAGACAGCCCCCCAACCTGAAGCAAATACTCACCAGCAACCACATACCACACAACAGAACCACTAACCCAGGAACCTATCCTTGCAACCAAGCCCGTTGCCAACTGTGCCCACATATCTATTCAGGGGACACCATCACAGGGCCTAATAACATCAGCCACACTATCAGAGGCTCGTTCACCTGCACATCCACCAATGTGATATATGCCATCATGTGCCAGCAATGCCCCTCTGCCATGTACATTGGTCAAACTGGACAGTCTCTATGTAAAAGAATAAATGGACACAAATCAGATGTCAAGAATTGTAACATTCATAAACCAGTCGGAGAACACGTCAATCTCTCTGGTCACACGATTACAGACATGAAAGTTGCGATATTACAACAGAAAAAACTTCAAAACCAGACTCCAGCGAGAGACTGTTGAATTGGAATTCATTTGCAAATTGGATATTATTAACTTAGGCTTGAATAGAGACTGGGAGTGGCTAAGTCATTATGCAAGGTAACCTATTTCCCCTTGTTTTTTCCTACCCCTCCCCCCCCCCCCCAGACGTTCTTGTTAAACCATGGATTTGTGCTGGAAATGGACCACCTTGATTATCATACACATTGTAAGGAGAGTGATCACTTTAGATAAGCTATTACCAACAGGAGAGTGGGTTTGTGGCGGGGGGGTGGGGGGGGAACCTGGATTTGTGCTGGAAATGGCCCAACTTGATTATCATACACATTGTAAGGAGAGTGATCACTTTAGATAAGATATTACCAGCAGGAGAGTGGGGTGGGGGGAGAGAAAACCTTTTGTGGTGGTAAACACCCATTTTTTCATGGTTTGTGTGTATAAAAAGATCTTCTGAACTTTCCACAGTATGCATCCGATGAAGTGAGCTGTAGCTCACGAAAGCTTATGCTCAAATAAATTGGTTAGTCTCTAAGGTGCCACAAGTACTCCTTTTCTTTTTGCGAATACAGACTAACACGGCTGTTACTCTGAAACCTGTCATTTATTTGATGATAATTTTAAGTACAATTCCCACCTTAGCACTAAATCTTAGCTCTGATTTGCAAAAATGACTTTAAAATATTATTGCAAAATTTGCATTGGCTTAATATTAATAGCAAATTGTGGGTGAGAGTGAAGTATTATTATTATATCTCCAAGCAACATATTCTTAAGAATAGAGTCCATTAACTGCATTTATTTCCATGAACTCTTTCATTAGGAAAAGGCAAAATGTAGCCATTATGGTCTAGTGGATATCTACCCATACTGCATCTAATAAATGATAAAATCAAATCCAAAATACCAACTAAAATTCACCCTTCATATTGCAAGGGACAGTTGTAGAGAACACTGATAGTTTGAAGTATTTTTTTACTGAATATTTGAATCTAGTTTTAATGTTGTTACAGTAATATAGCCAGGAATAATAGGATGAAATTTTAAAACAGCCAATGTAATGTAAATATCAGAAATATTTTTTAGCTGTAGCCGGTGGGGTCTAATCCTGGTCTCATTGAAGATTAGATGTAGTGAGTTATGTTAGAGTGTGCAATATTCACCCAGGGGAAAAGGAAGATGCCCCTTTTGTTGGGAATTTTAACTGGATGGAACAAAGCACTAGGAAATATACTGTAGGGAATAATCCTGAACTCTCAGAGATAGAAAAGACCTATTAGGTCATCAAACTGGGAGATTTAATGAGTAGCTGGATAGAAAATAGAAGATCTTAATTTTCATTGTGCCCTGTCAATCTGTGTCATAAACCTAATTTGTGGAACCTAACAGGATTAAAGTCATGGTGAGAGTAGCTTTAGAGCATTTACGAACCTAGGGGAGTTCTCATGCTCCCAAGAATGGCAGATTTTTATACCAGTCTTATACATGTCAGGCAATTCAGGTAAATCAGAAGTACCTCAACCACCTCTGCCACAGAAGGCATAGAAAAGGAAGTTGTGAATAAAGGCACAACTCTGTCTCACAAGCATGTATCTTTGTTATCTGCTTGGAGCTATGAAACTAGCAGTACTGTGTCTTTTACCAAAACTCAGGGCATTCTTTCCTCTATGCTGATTGGCTGCTTGCTCCAACCCTCTCCTGCTTCCTTCTTCACAGTCTTTTCAGTTCATTTTTCTTCTCCCTGCCCTGTCTGGTCCTCTCCATTCTTCCTGTCCTCTCAATGTCACCTCTCCCTTCCTTTGTTTTTGCTTTTAGCTAATTCCTTCCTACCTTTACTACATCTTCCCAGTCCTAGAATACAGTTTATATACATAATATATAAATAAAAATAAAATAAAACCCACTCAAAATTATTTTTAAATGTGGTGCTAACATGGCATTTTTGAACCACCACTGCATTGCCTGTGCTTATATATTATACCCTTTCTCTCACCCCATGACTGCTTTCTCTATCTAGATAATAAGCTTGTGAGCTCTTTGACCCTGGGACTCTCCCTTGCTATGTATCTGTAGAGCATCTAGATACTTGTAGGTTCTACTGTAATACAAGTAATACTAACTGAAACAATGCATTTGAAAGAGACCATTTTCCTATTTAAAATCTATTATTAGAGGGTTATTTTGTTTCTTCTCTTTGGACTAAGTTTTAACCAGCCTTTCTGGGGATCTGCAGAGTGGGCGAGGAGACAAGCAGCTAGCCAGAATCCCTTCTATTACATCCCTGGATATTAGGTTCCGTAATAAAGGTGGGGCCATGGCTGACATGGGATAAAGGTGGGGCCATGGCTGACAAGGCCAACAGAGGGGAGTCTCTAAAAGAGAGCACCAGTGTCTGCTGACTCAGTAAAAAACTGTGTCAGCTGATTATGGGTAAAATTTGATGCTGCTGAAAATGGATAAATTCAATAGAAGAAAATGCAGCTGTCCCCTTTACAATCCTATTTGACAACTGGCTAACTGATAAGTCACAAAACTGTAATTGCAAACAAAGAATCGTGATTGAGCAGATGTGTTTCTAGAGGGGACCTGCAAGGATCTCTTCTTGGCCCTACGCTATCTAACATTTTTGTCAGTGACCTGGAAGAAAACATAAAATAATTACTGGGAGGGAATGATAAATAATGAAGAGTATAGGTCACTGATACAGATCTATCTGGATCACTTAGTAAGCTGGGCAGAAGCAAACAATGTCTTTTAATATGGTCAGATTGTAAGGTCAGACATCTAGGAACAAAGAATGTAGGCCAAACTGACAGGAAAGGGGACTCTATTCTGAGAAGCAGAGACTCTGAAAAAGAGTTGGGAGTCATTGTGGATGATCAGCTGAACATGAGCTCCCAGTGCAACGCTGTGGCCAAAAGAGCTAATGTGATCCTTGGAGATATAAAAGGGTAATATGGAGTTGGAATAGTGAAGTTATTTTACCTCTGTATTTGGCACTGGTGTGAGTGTTACTGAAATACTGCATCCAGTTTTGGTGTCTACAATCCAAGAAGAATATTGAAAAATTGTAAAGGTCACAGAGGAGAGCCATGAGAATGAGTAAAGAATTGGAAAATGCCTTATCATGAAAGGTGGGTGAGGTAATATATTTTATTGGACCAACATATGTTGGTGAAAGAGACAAGCTTTTGAGCTACACAGAGCTCTTCAGGTCTTAGGCCATGTCTACACTACGGAATTAGGTTGAATTTCTAAAATTCGGTTTTGTAGAAAACGTTTTTATACTGTTGATTTTGTGTGTCCCCACACAAATGCTCTAAGTGCATTTAGTCGGCGGAGTGCGTCCACAGTACCAAGGCAACCATCGACTTCCGGAGTGTTGCACTGTGGGTAGCTATCCCGCAGTCTCCGCAGCCCATTTGAATTCTGGGTAGAAATCCCAATGCCTCATGGGGCAAAAACATTGTCATGGGTGATTCTGGGTACATATCGTCAGGCCCCACTTCCCTCCCTCCCTCCGTGAAAGCAACGGCAGACAATCGTTTCATGCCTTTTTTCCTGGGTTACCAGAGCAGACGCCATATTACGGCAAGCATGGAGCCTACTCAGCTCACCATCACCATATGTCTCGTGGGTGTTGGCAGACATGGTACTGCATTGCTACACAGCAGCCGCTCATTGCCTTTGAGCAGACAGTGCAGTATGAGTGGTAGCCATCGTCGACGTACTCCAGGGTGCTCTTTTAACTGACCTCAGTGAGGTCAGGGGCACCTGGGCAAACATGGGAGTGTCTCAGCCAAGTCATTACTCTTTTAAGTTTCGTCTCATGGCAATTCAGTCCCGCCGGCAGTCCTACTGCACCGTCTTTTAATGAGCAGCCAGGAGACGACGATGGCCAGCAGTCATACCGCACAGTCTGCTGCCATCAAGATGTATAAAGATAGATGAAGTGGATCAAAACAAGAAATAGACCAGATTTGTTTTGTATTCATTTTCTCCTCCCTCTCTCCATGAAATCAACGGCCTGCTAAACACAGGGTTTTGAGTTCTATCTTTGAGGGGGCCATTCTGTTTCTCCTTGATGCAAAGCCACCACCTTTGTTGATTTTAATTCCCTGTAAGCCAACCCTGTAAGCCATGTTGTCAGTCGCCCCTCCCTCCATCAGAGCAATGGCAGACAATCGTTTCGTACCCTTTTCCCTGGATTGCCCAAGCAGATGCCGTAGCACGGCAAGTCTGGAGCTCGTTCAGCTCACCACAGCAGTTATGACCATTGTAAACACCTCGCGCATTATCATGCAGTTTATGCAGAACCAGCACCTGAGAAACCAGGCAAGGAGGCGACGGCAGCGCGGTGATGAGGACATGAACACAGATTTCTCTCAAACTGCGGTCCTCAGCAATTTGGAGATCATGGTGTTACTGGGGCAGGCTCATGCTGTGGAATGCCGATTTTGGGTCTGGGAAACAAGCACAGAGTGGTGGGACCACATAGTGTTGCAGGTTTGGGATGATTCCCAGTGGTTTTGAAACTTTTGCATGCGTAAGGGCACTTTTATGGAACTTTATGACTTGCTTTCCCCTACCCTGAAGTGCACGAATACCAAGATGAGAGCAGCCCTCACAGTTCACAAGCGAGTGGCAATAGCCCTGTGGAAGCTTGCAATGCCAGACAGCTACCAGTCAGTCGGTAATCAATTTGGAGTGGGCAAATCTACTGTGGGGACTGCTGTGCTGCAAGTAGCCAACGCAATCATTGAGCTGCTGCTATCAAAGGTAGTGACTCTGGGAAATGTGCCGGTCATAGTAGATGGCTTTGCTGCAATGGGATTCCCTAACTGTGGCGGGGCTATAGACAGAACACATATCCCTATCTTGGGACCGGACCACCAGGGCAGCCAGTACATAAACTGCAAGGGGTACTTTTCAATGGAGCTGCAAGCACTGGTGGATCACAAGGGACGTTTCACAGACATCAACGTGGGATGGCCAGGAAAGGTTCATGACGCTCGCGTCTTCAGGAACTCTGGTCTGTTTAAACGGCTGCAGGAAGGGACTTACTTCCCAGACCAGAAAATAACTGTTGGGGATGTTGAAATGCCTATAGTTATCCTTGGGGACCCAGCCTACCCCTTAATGCCCTGGCTCATGAAGCCGTACACAGGCAGCCTGGACAGTAGTAAGGAGCTGTTCAACTATAGGCTGAGCAAGTGCAGAATGGTGGTAGTGTGCATTTGGACGTTTAACAGGTTGCTGGCGCAGTTTACTGACTCGGTCAGACCTCAGCGAAACCAATATTCCCATTGTTATTGCTGCTTGCTGTGTGCTCCACAATCTGTGTGAGAGTAAGAGGGAGACGTTTATGGCGGGGTGGGAGGTTGAGGCAAATCGCGTGGCCACTGAATACGCGCAGCCAGACACCAGGGCGGTTAGAAGAGCACAGCAGGAAGTGCTGCGCATCAGAGAAGCTTTGAAAACCAGTTTCATGACTGACCAGGGTACCGTGTGACACTTCTGTTTGTTTCTCCTTGATGAAAACCCACCCCTTTGGTTGCCTCTAAATTCCCTGTAAGTGGGTGTGGGAGGAGGGGAGGAGGGAAGGAAAAGGCCACTTTAAAACTTCTTTAGTGACAGCCTTGTGTTGCTTGGGCTGTCCACTGGGGTGGAGTGGTTGAGTGCCCAGAGCCTCCCCCGACCACCGCATTCTTGGGCGTCTGGGTGAGGAGGCTATGGAACTTGGGGAGGAGGGAGGGCGGTTAAGCAGGGGCTGCAGTGGCAGTCTGTGATCCTGCTGCCGTTCATGAACCTCCACCAGATGCCGGAGCCTGTCCATTTGATCCCGCAGTAGCCCCAGCATTGTCTCATGCCTCCTCTGATCTTCCTGCTGCCACCTGTCCTCATGTTCATCAGCCACTTTCCTGTACTCTGCTATTGTGTCCCTCCACACAGCTCTGTCAGTGCCGGACGGCTGCATGAGCTCAGAGAACATTTCATCGTGTGTGCGTTTTTTTCGCCGCCTTATCTGAGATAGCCTTTGGGACGGAGGAGGGAGGCTAGAAACATATGCAGCTGCTGGAGGAAAAAAAGGGAGTGAAGTATTTTAAAAGATACATTTTACAGAACAATGGCTATACTCTTTCACGGTGAACAACACTGTTCACATTACATAGCACATGTGATTTTGGTACAAGGTTGCATTTTGCATCTTATATTGAGTGCCTGCGGCTTTGGTGTTAGAGATCACACACGCAGTGCCGGGCAACAGAATTTGGCTTGCAGGCGGCCATGGTAAGCCATGGTCTTTCGGATTCTGCAATCGTCATAACAGCAGCGCCCTTCTCTCCCATACCAAGCAAAGCACATTGAGTTGGCCATTTAGTGCTGCGGTTTTCCTGTTAACGTGCAGCAGCAGAAACCAAACGAGCCCCCCTCCCCATCCAATTCTCTGGGATGATTGCTTTACCCCTCCCCGCACCGCGTGGCTGGTATCAGGGATGTCTTGGAGGAAGCTGGCCCTTTGTGTGAGTTTGAGGATGGTTTCTATGAGTCCTGATATTACTTCAGTAAGAATGCCATGGCTAGATATGATGGGCCTGCCTCGGTTCCCTTGTTTGTGTATTTTGAGAAGCATGTAGAAGGTCCCTGGGGTGGGTTTGTGGGGGATGAGGATGTAGATGGTTTTTTGTGTGTTGTTTGAGGAAGGATTTGATGATATCCTTAAATTCTTGGATGAATTCTAGCGTGGGGTCTTCTTTGAGTTCTTTAGAGTAGGTGATGTCAGAGAGTTGTTGGTTGGCCTCATTGACATAGTCATGATGGTGGAGAACTACAATGGCACCCCCTTTGTCTGCTGGTTGGATTGCTATCTGGTGGTTGGGTTTCAAGTTCTGTATACTTGTCCTTTCAGCAGTGGAGAGATTGTCATGGATATGATGTTTGCTAGGGATCTCAGTCAGGTTTTTTCCTGAAGCAATCAATGTAACGATCAAGTGTGCCGTTTAGAAACTTCACGATTCAGTAGTACATGACATTTTCACTTGATGGAGGATTCCGGCCAGAGACCTATTCGCCTCACATATAAACAGCAAATGCACCATGGGGAGGTTTCAGCCACCACTTTCAGAGCAACGCTTTTCTGCTATCCTGGTCAAACCAAATCAACTACGTCTTCCCTCTTCTACTACTCCTGCCTCAGGTACTCCACAAGATCCAACAAGACAGAGCGATGGTCATTCTTATTGGCCCAGACAGTTCTGGTTTCCCAATCTCCTTCACTGTCTACCAATTGTCTACCACTGTCTACCTATCCTTACCTTCTCCGATATACTGACACAGTGCAATGCAAGATCAGACATCCCAATTCACAGGTGCTCCACCTCAGAGCGTGGTATTTGGATGGACATTTGCTTTAGAATGGATCTGTTCTTCAGCCGTGCAAGATGGCTGAAGAACAGGCCCATTCTAAAGCAGATGCAGCAGGAAGGAATTCTCTTTTGGGGCCTGTTACTGGGGCCAAGTGGAAATGTTTCACTTACTGGGACCAACAAAAGGGAATTTTACCAGAATCAGCAGGGATCTCCCTCCTCCTGGACTACAGCCTATACTTGAAGGCATGAGGTCTCACCATCAACTCTGTGGAAGGTTACTCTGTCTTTACACAGCCACAAACCACTAGATTTTGGAAGGGCCTCATCAGAACCTTCCCACACATCCAACCAATCACACCCCTTTGAACTGTTGGCATCATGCTCTCTATCACTCATTTCCATGAAAGAAGCCTTCCTTTTTGCTATCACTTCCGCAAGAAAGGTCGGAAACTCAGACCTATGATGGTAGACCTGCCTTTTGCAATTTTCCACAAAGATAGAGTCTTCCTATGCCTGCATCTCAAATTTTTACAAAAGCTGATCTGCCCATTTCACATCAATCAATCCATTCACTAATTTGTTTTCTTCCCGAAGCCACACACATCTGCAGAGGAACACTGACTCCATTCCCTGGACATCTGAAAAGCTATAGCCTTCTACCTGCAGAGAATGAAATCTATCGGGAAGTCCCCAGACTGTTTTTGGCAGTAGCACAGAGATTCAGGGGACAGGCCATCTCCACACAGAGAATCTCTAAATGGATTTCAGGTTGCATTACATTCTGGTTGCATTACATTACCAACAATCAGGCCTGCCTCTTTCCCTGCCCCCTCGCCGAGGTGTGGGCTCTCTCCAGGAGAGCCCAGACTTCCACCATGGCCTCCCTTTCTAGATGTGCTGCATCAGGACATATGTAAAGCGGCCACATGCAGTTCTGTGCACACCTTCACAACACACCGCACGTTAGTGCAGGACTCTGCAGCATACTCCTCCTTCGGCATGGCAGTTCTCTGCACAACCATTCCGTCCTCATCCTCATACCCTCTTCCAACTTAGGTACTGCTTGTCAGTCACCCTCAACAGAATACAATAGGGACCATCACTCAAAGAAGAGGAGGTTATTTACCTGTAATTGGAGGTTCTTTGAGATGTGTGGTCCCAATCTGTATTCCACTTCCCACCCTCCTTCCTCTTTGCTATGGATCTGTCTGATTCATGATGTAAAAGGAAATGGAGATGCATTCGGTCTGCCTTGCCCTTTATCACCTCGGACAGAAGCATGAGGCAAACCAGGGCTCATGGATGGACCAACAGACACTACTTTCAAATTCTCTAACTTGGAGTGCATGGTGCGCATGCATGACCCTCAGTGGAATACAGATAGGGACCACACATCTTAAAGAACCTCCATTTACAGGTAGAAACCTCCTCTTTCTTGTTTGAGTGGTCCCTTCTGGAGTATGTGAGGTGCAGGAGATGGTTTCTCAGTTTTTCTGAAGTCCTTCTGCAGAGTTGTTCAGCATATTTGGAGTTGTAGGAAATGATCAGAGGGTTATAGATGGTGAGTCCTCTGAGAATGATGTTTTGTTTCTTGCATTTTCTCAGGAAGTAGATGTCGATGAAAGTTGTGTTAATGTTGTTCAGTGAAAGACTCAAGGAGTTCCATCTATTTAGCTTATCAAGGAGTGATTTTGATCAGTTTGTCAGTACTTACATGGGGAACAGAAATTTGAAAATAGAGGGCTCTTCAATCTATCAGACAAAGGTGTAACAAAATCCAGTGGCTGGATGTTGAATTCAAATAAATTCCAACCGGAAATAAGGCACATGAAAATAATTAAACATTGGAATAACATATGAAAGATTGTGGTGGATTTTCCATCACTGGCAATTTTTAAATCATGATTGGATTTGTTTTCTAAAGGATATGCTCTAATTCAACCACAGCTATTTTACTTGAAGCAGGAATTAATTTAGAGGCCATGGCCCCGTGTTTTGCAGATCAGACTAGATGTTCACAATGGTCCCTTCTGATCTTGGAATCTACAAACACGTGAATTTACACCCAGAGATAATTTGGCACTATAAATTATTTTCTAAGGTGTGATGTATTTTAAAGTCTTGATGTACACAGATATTATATGTTTAACTAAGATTTACCTTACAAGCTGTTTCTCAAAAAGATACACTTATAGTTCAATGAAGAAATCTTTATGCCTCTACAGAGTATTCCTTTTGGGTACCACAATGATATAATACAGGAATTACAGAGGAAAATTTGAGTTTAATTTAGTATATTATGGTGATTTAATACATTGGGTGGGTTTGATTAAGGCCTCATAAAACACAGTTCCCAGTGCTTCTCCCTTAAATTAATTCTGGTGTCAGATATCTAAAGAAGGGTAAGATTTATCTCTGTGATTTCCATTAACGTTAATGGAAGGTGTGTAACTAAATTCTTCAATGTTATTTCAAAATTTTACCCTGTGTCTAGCATCTGTGGACAGACTCTTGTAAATATATTAAGGGAGAAGGTAAACTTATTTAACTACATGGTTGCGTGCATCATATTTGTTCAGTGAATTTAAATCTGACAAGTCTGTGACATTTACCTTAGGCAGCTAAGTAAAGTAGGAAGTTTACAATTCTTTGTTTACTTTTTTAATATTTGAAAAATGATACTTTGTCTTTTTTGTCATCAAATCTAGAACTGGCTGAAATATGTTTTAAAAAACCAAAAATGAACTAATGTAGAAACGTACAGATTTTAAAAGGGTACATTAGGAGTCAAGACCCATTTTGTCTCAGTGCACACATATAAAATGTTAAGAACATAGCAGTGGCCAATATGTGGTGCTCTAGAAACTGGCAAAATAAGCCAGCACCTGTATGCAAATGCAAACAGTGAAAGAGGGTTTTTGTTTCTGCCCTGATTCTTCAGACTTGATTTCTTCAGCATATCGTTCTAGCATATAATCATAAATAATAATAATTAATTAATTGATTATTAATAATAATATTTTTCCCAACCTTTGTCTGTTTTTTTCTATTTATTCAAGTTCTTCAGGGCAGGGACTGTCTCTTACGATCTCTCTGTATAGTACCTAGCATAATGAGGTGCGTATCTCAGTTAGGGCCCGTATATGCTACTGTAATACAAATAAATAATTACAGTCTCAGCTACTTAATGATAAAAATGCATTAAAAAAGCAACAGCATCCAAGGGAAAGATTGTCTGGTCCAGCACAGGTACACAAGTAGGTGAAACATCCCAATTAGCTCTTGCACTAAGCAAGTACTGCACAAAAGCAGTGCTTAATGCAGCCCGGAGCTCTTCAAAGGGTGTGCAGAGAAAGCTATGTTATGGTCCTATCCCTCTCTGTGCTGCGCAGCAAGGTTGGCCTTACGTGGGAAGGGAGTGTACGCTGCACCCTTTCAAAAGCTGCAGCTGTGGCTATACTTCCTAAAACTCCCTCAGATCTGCATATCCCATATACAGTGCCTCTGGGAACTACGAATGGGAGAGTTGTGCCCCTCTGAACTGGCCCCAGAGTGAGGCCATGTTTTAAAGGCACAAGAAAGCCCTACATGCATTTCTTTTTTATTTTAACCTTCCATTTTTGTGAAAATATTAGTTTTAATTGGTGATAAAGGTATATTTTTAAACAATTTGTTCTTGATTTTGTTAGATTTGATTGTAGTGGATGACATGACTCTTCACTCTAAATACCTCAGTGTAAACACACCTGGAAGCTAACAAGTTAGTTACAAAGCTGAAAAGAACCTGGTATCACTATCTTGCATTTGTACTGTCTTCTGGTCAGATAAATTAGAAACGCACAAAAGTGCTCATCCTAGGTTCCTCTTCAAAGGAGCATCCGCGCAGCAATCATTGTCATCCTGCATTGCATACGGTCCACAACAGAGGATAGATTATGTGAATGTGAGAGAAAAATCTGCTTGGAGTATAAATTAAAGGTGAAAATAATAACTTAGCGCTAGTTTGCTGAAATACTGGTAAACATTGGGGTTAATAAAATTACAACTTTCTTTCCTTTCCACTCCCCCCTCCACGCCCCAAGGATGTGAATGCAGAGGCTGAGCTATCTCTAATGGAGAGAAAAGAGAATGCCACATTAAAATACTGTGTATACAGGCACTACAGAATCTCCAAAGTGACATAAGTGAGATAGCAGGTGGAGACAGTTGGACAAAAGAGACAAAAATACAAACACGTACTTCAGAAGTAATTGGTGTTTGGTTCATGGAAACTGACAACATTTCTGTGTATTTTTTCCCCTTGTGTATTCTTTTATTTAATTTTTTTACTTAGTCTCCTATTTCACCTGGCATTGGGTACGTGTTCATAGTATAATAAGACTTATGTTTCTGGTTCCACAGATTGTTGTAGACTGCTTAATGGCAGTGCTTGAAGATAGATGAATGTAGGTTGGAAGGGTTAGATTTCTATTAGTAAATGTTGATGTCACCATACAGAGACAAGCTGACAAAAATATTTTCATTGACAACAGTAGAAATTTTGACAAAGATAGACAAAGTAACAAAAATGCTGTTTGAGAACTTATTTAAGTATTATTTAATTATATTTGCTTTGCATATATTGACATGTGATGTTGACTGTGTGTTTGAACAGTTACAGAGCTTTAACTTTTTGAATCTCAGTGTCTATTTTCATTAAATATTTATTGTCTGACCCCTCCTTAATTTTGCAGTTGTGAAAATTTGAATTAAAAAAATGCTTAAAAATAAACATCAATATTCTTTGTCAAAATTATTTTAAAAATGTAATTCTGCCCAGCCTAAATATAAGTTTACATCAAAGTACTTCATGATGTATTTTCTGTTGCACTGTGGGCACACATGATGGTAATTTGAAAATAAGCCCCATTACATTCAATTCAAAAATGACTTGGGACCTCTGATTCTGCTTCCATCAAAATAAATAGGAGTTTGGCTATTTACTTCAATGGGAGCAGGCTTGGGCCTTTAAAACTGAACTGAATAAAGAGGCTCTTTCTGTAAGTCTTCCTTCACTTAAATAAGAGGTAAGGCTGAAGTGCATACATGGAATAGTATATGCATTAAGCTCACTTTATTGTGGCCTTCAGTGTGTTAAAGCTGCTGATTAGAGCTTAATATAACAGCCTTTCATCTCTTATTCAAATAGAAAGCTTCACATATAGGTTAACAAAGTTGTTTTTGTCTGAAGCATCCAGGCAAAAGGCAATCAACTGATACTGTTCCTTTTGATTTTTCTATTTACAATAGAAAAGAATTTACAATTAAGATAAGTAATTAATGACTGAGCTTTTCCCTCTCATGCCCTTTACTTTGTTGACCTGTCACCACTGAAGGCACGAACAAACTTCATATTATTTTCTTCTAGTTTTTCCTGGATGATCCTGTGATAGTTTTCATCCCAATTCTTAATTCATCAAATGCA
Source organism: Natator depressus (assembly GCF_965152275.1). Classification (NCBI taxonomy): domain Eukaryota; kingdom Metazoa; phylum Chordata; order Testudines; family Cheloniidae; genus Natator; species Natator depressus. The sequence continues at coordinate 139,433,348 of NC_134235.1, read as the reverse complement.
AGTTTTCCCGAATCAAGTGATCAAACACTGTGGTATATACAAAACAACTATTTTTACCTACCAGTAAGTTCATTTTACATTTCTTTCTTTATTTATAATTTGCAATGTCTACATTAAACCTTTTGAGGCTTAGTGGCTCAGAGGATTTTTCAAGAAGCCTCCGAAGGGTTGATTTTTTTTCCAGAGGCACTGAGCGCTCACAACTTAATTTGAAGTCAAGGAGAGGTGCAGGGCCTCGGCTCTTCTGAAAATCAGACCCTAACTTTGAATGTCAATGAATTTCAGATTAAGAAAGAGGTTTAGAGGAATGTCTAGTAGCCAAGAACTCTAGAGTTCTAAATTCTGAAAATATGGTACTGTACATTATCAGTAGAGCACACCTTAAATGGATTAGGAACTGACTAGCTGACAGATTTCAAAGTAATTGTCAGTGAAGAATCGTGATCAAATGGGTCTGTTTCTAGTGGGTTTCCAGAAGTATTGGTACTAGGCCTGACACTATTCAATACTTGCATCAACTATCTGAAAGTAAATATAAAATCACTGCTGATCAAATTTTCAGATGAAACAAAGACTGGTGGAGTAGTAAATAATGATGAGGACAGGGCAGTCAAACAGAGTGATCTGGATCACTTGGTTAACTGGGCCCATTCAAACAAGTTTACTGTAATACAGCCAAATGCAAGGTCATACATTTAGGAACAAGGAGGGGTGCTCAGACCTACAGAATGGGGTACTATATCCTGGAAAGCAGTGATTGTGAAAAGGAATTAGGGGGTCATCGTGGACAAGCAATTCAACATGAGCTTCCAGTGCAATGCTATGGGGGGGGAAAAGAGGCTAGTGTGATCCTTGGATGCTGAAAATTTGGAGAGGGTCCAGAAAAGAGAGACAAAATGATTTGAGGGCTGAAGACTGTGCCTTACAGTGAGTCTTAAAGTACTCCATCTATTTAGCTTATCAAAAAAAAGAAGATTTGAGAGGTATCTTGATTAATGTCTAACTTCCTTCATGGGGAGAAAATACCTAGTACTAAAGGGCTTTCTATTCTAGTAGAGAAAGGCATCACAAGAACCAGTGACTGGAAGCAGAAACAAAATATATTCAAATTAGACATAATATTTTAACACTGAGAATGATTAAACATTGAAACAAATTACAAAGAGGAGTGGTGGAATCTCCATCTCTTGATGTCTTTCAGACCAAGACTGGATGCCTTTCTGGAAAATATGCTTTAGCTAAACACAAGTTATTGGCCTCAGCACAGGGGTAACTGGGTGAAATTTACTGGCCTGTGATATACAGGAGGTCAGGCTAGATGATGTAATGGTTTATCCTGGCTTAAACTCTCAAGAGTTCTGCCTCTAATAATTGTCTCCCTCTGTGGCCATGGGCAAGCCACTCAACATCTTTGGCATAGTTTTCCAATCTATAAAATGAAAATAATGACTAATTCAGAGGGGTGTTGTAAAGATTGACTAGATAATGTGTTAATTGTAAACATCATTTTAATTAATTCTGAAAGAAATGTTTAATCAGCCAGGGCCTGATTGGTGGACTGACCTCTTGCAACTCTCACTAGTTTTCACTTTATGTCAGTGTGAAAGCAACTAATCTAAATGGGGATTAACTTCATGCACATTTTTATTTCTAGGTCAGTGGTTCTAAAGAAGGAGCATATTTTTTGCAAAAATTTTAATAAAAATGTAGTCTCTTTTCTTAATTGAGACATTATGGAATTTGATATTTTGCAAGGAGTTCTAGCATCCAGGAAGATTTCAGGAGGTGTCAAACATTTATCTCCTGATCTGTTAGTGTGAGCTCATTGCTTATTTGGTAGCACATTTCTTTACTATGTAAGGATATGATTAAAGTGCTTCGGCTGTAAATAAACTGACCTCAACCTTCCCCAGTCCTCTGTATATACACACATGGAAAAACTGTCAGTCCACTAATTTATTTTTATCTTGTTTTAAACAGAAACATTTTATAGTCTCTTTTGTCATATGTTATTTTGTTGTGCTTGTATAATTCTTTTGAGGGTTTTTTTCACCAAAACAAAGGATACATTTTTAACATTCTGTTTGACACGATCCAGTGTCTTACTAAGATACCCAGTTCTTCATGGTATTGTGACTTTTTCTAGTAACTGGTGTGACAGGGTTGGGCCAGATGGCTACAGGAGAGTAATAGAAGGCAGATATATTAGCCCCAGGCTAAATAGGTCCCTTTTCCCTGGGTAAGGTAACAGGGAAGGTTCCAGAACAATCAGGAACTTTCTGGAGACAATTAAGACAGGCTGATTAGAACACCTGCAGCCAATCAAGAAGCTGCTAAAATCAATTAAGGCAGGCTAATCAGGGCACCTGGGGTTTAGAAAGGAGCTCACTTCAGTTTGTGGTGTGCATGTGAGGAGCTGAGAGTGAGAACGCGGACTGTTGGAGGACTGAGGAGTACAAGCATTATCAGACACCAGGAGGAAGGTCCTATGGTGAGGATAAAGAAGGTGTTGGGAGGAGGCCATGGGGAAGTAGCCCAGGGAGTTGCAGCTGTCGCACAGCTGTTCCAGGAGGCACTCTAGATAGCTGCATTCCACAGGGCCCTGGGCTGGAACCTGGAATAGAGGGCTGGCCCGGGTTCCCCCCAAATCCTCCCAACTCCTGGTCAGACACAGGAGGAGTCGACCTGGACTGTGGGTTCAGAAAAACGGCCAAGCTGAGGGCTGCCTTGAAGCTCCAAGGCAAGCAAATCCACCAATAAGCGCAAGGCCCATCAAGATAGAGCAGAAATTTTGTCACACTGGTCTTTAATATGTTCCTTTAAAATTTAAATAATATCAAAATGCATTCTTTACATGTAGCAACCATATTGTCTGTCACTTAATAAACGTGTTAACTTAGTTATGACAGAAATAGACAAAATATTATCATTGCTTTGTTAATAATTCAGGTATAGTGAATAATTTATGGTGGAATAAAGGTTTTAACACTCCTCTTTCCTATTTATTTATTAAAAACCTCCTAATTGTACAGTAGTTCCATCCTAAACCACCCAAAGCATTTCAGAGCTCATAATTTCTGGCTTGATAAAGACAGCAGGGGAGAGGCAAAATCCTCTTGAATTATTAATCAATCACTGATTTAGAAAAATTAAAAATGTATAGATAAAACTATTCTATGTTTATTGGATGATACATTGAACACTCGTGGTGGCAAAATATTCTTTTTTTTAAACTAAAAGTCAGTCTTTTGTATATGTATATAATGGCATTAAACATTACTCCCACAGAGAAACTGCCTGTGACTTATAAAAAGTGAAGCTGACAGATCTGTTGAGTATGTAGACTAGAATGAATGAATAAGAGATTTTTAAAATGCTTCAGTCCCAGAAGAATTGAGCCCTATTTGGAACCATGATAATTAATATTTTTTGCAGCAATATGAGATGTTCTTAGTTACATTACTGTGCATACTGCTGTTGTACAAGACTTGTCAGGGAATACTTAATCGGTTGCAAAGGGACTGGTTGTCTTTTTGTTTTGTTAGGAGGCTGCAAAATGGTTTCCAAATGTTAGAAGTTATGCAGAATTTATATCTTTTAGACCCATATGATCTCCTCCTGTGAGAGACAAAATACAATAACAATTCCAGTCTTGCCAGCCCCAAATGTTCAAAATTTATTACTCAGCTCCCAGAATATCATGAGATGTTTTATAATGTATTTGGAGTTCTTTTTATGTGCCTCTGGATGTTGAGCCCTTTGAATTTGTATTTTCAAGCTGTCCTCCACAACCATGTGGGCTATCAACTTATTTTTTTCTTTCTAAATAATGCTGAAAATCTCAGAATCACAGCACTCCAGGGCCTGAAGCTTTAAGAAAAATACCAAATACCACAAGTCTCTTGAGCAAATCACAAGAGTTGGGAATAGCGCAGTTCTGTGGCTTTGAAATAGCTGCTGTCTGGGTATTCTGGACCCATCTTCTGTGAGCGCTGCAGGGGTATGAAGGCGAAGACTAGTGGTGAGGCTACAAGTACATGCGAAGCAAAGCAATCCTGTATATAAAAGTCCCCCAAATCTATAGATTCTGGCCAGCTATGCAGATGAACTCTTCCTCCATGCTGATCTAGGCAGGGCAGAAAATGGCTGGCCAGAAAGCTATTGTGCCACTAGTTTGCTAGATTGCCGTTTTGTGCTCGCTGAGAGGGATCAGAAACCTCACAACACACATTAATGGTAATTCCAGTGGTATTGACTTTTCATATGTTTTACCCCTTGCTGTTCCTTCCTCAAACCCTATCTGTGCCCTCTATCCTGTCCGTTCTATTGGCCACATGGATCTTTTGCAAGAATTAGTTAGGTGGCTATGCAGAGGTGGCAGCTTTTTGCACAGTTTTATACCCTGGTCTAGGCATACCCCACCCCACCCCGCCCCATTCCCCAGCTCTGAGGGATTGAGGCAGGGAAAGAAGGGTCCAAATCACAGTGCTTTAATGAAACTGCCTAGTAGTTTAAATCCAAAAGGTAGGTTTGCTACAAATACAAATGGTTCCATGGCTTTAAATTTTGTTTAACTGAAAACACGATTCTTGTGGGATTTAAACATCCCCATGCAGTGTTGGGAACCAGACAGAAGAGCATTAAGCTAATGTATAAGAACCATGGCCATGTCTATATGTACAGCGCTGCAGTGGCACGTCTGCTGAAGATGCTCTGTGCCACCGCTGTGAGCAGCAGAAGCTGTGTCAGTGGGAGCAGCTCTCCTGCCGACATAGCGCTGTGCACACCAGCGCTTATGTGGGCGTCACGTATGTTGCTCATAGGGGGTGGAATATTCGCACCCCCGAGTGACATAAATTATGCTGACATAGGCTGTAGTATAGACATAACCAAAAAAATGAAAGAGACAACCTTAGGGTTATGTTTTCAAAAATGCACAGCAATCTGAGGTACCTACATTTTTGGCTTCTCAACTTGAATCAGGCACACCCATTGAGGCAGCATTTGCAAATTGGACTGTCTATTTCTAACTGGTGCTCTTTTCTTCACAACAAAGTTTGTTGATCTTTGTGTTTCTTTTTGGATGCACAAACGTTAACATTTTTCCAGTATGAAAACCACTTTCAAAAGTAGTAATGCTTACATAGTAGAAAAATGGATTCTGCTACTTTATATAGATTGAACTCACAAGATTAAATGAAGATTTAATATAAGTAATTTTGAACAAGAATTACTTTTTGCTTATTTCAAGCAGCAATAAAAATTAAAATCACAAGTTAACTACGGCTGATTGTGCTGTGCAAAGCACTCATAGGAGAGATCTCCCAAAATGAGTATATGGTGATTCAGGTTCAGTCAAACATACTTCTGTCGACAAGCCAGCAGTGTTCCAGAAATATCTTAATAAGAAATAAAATATACTTGGCCTAAGAAAAGCTACCTTTTTTTTTTTTGAAGTATAAATGTCCACAGGGTTCTGTTTGATTATTTGGTAGTAATGAGAGATTTCATATTTAATTTATATGGAGTTTTAATCATTTTTGTAAAGCTAATGTGGCCATTTTATTACAAATTACTTTCTTCTCTCCAGTTAATATCCACTAGGTCGAATCCTAAATGTTTGTCTTGTTTGGTTTCCATGTGCCAGTACTTTATCTATAGCTGCATTTTGGGGCTGATATCCTGTTCTGTTTTCCTGCGGATAAATTATGAGTTGAAAATGGTGATCATGCTGATTGCATTGGTGGGCTACAATGTCATCCTCCTGCACACTCATGGCTCCACACTGGATGATTACAACAAATTCCTGTATGCAATGGCACCTATGAAAAGGTAGGTTGGTTATTTTAGCATGCTACTAGGGGAAGGACAATTAATAATATTGCTTGTGTAGCGGAGCAGAACAGAGCTTGGATTATTTTTTAAAAATATATATATATACACACATCTACAAATCCCAATTGAAGATAACAACTGACTCCTGTGTACTAAATATATGATTTGATTGTATATGTAACAGTATTAGAATAAAAGAAATAAACCTGTTCAGACTGCATAAATCATCTGATGTTTGCACTATATTATGGTTTGATTTGCGTTGTCACAAAAAAGGATATTAGGCATTAGCTCTTTGTTACCTGAACCCTGTTAACATGCGTTGTTGGTTTTTTGCACACAGACAGAGCATCTTTTTCCCCCAGAATTAGGGCATTTGTCTTAAATTGTTAACTATATAATATGTGCTTCTCAGAGCAAAGAGAGGTTTTCCTGTGCAGAAACTACTCCTCGAGGGGGCAAAGGAATGGGTGTAATTGAGAATGACTTCTTCCATGGATGAATATATAGTTTGCATCGAGTTAGTTGGGTCTTTGCTGTGGGCAAGATAATTGTGTCCCGAACCTCCCTGTTACAGTGTAGAAAGGACATGTGTTACTTCTACCCAACCTTTTCTTAAAAATACATTTTTATAAAGGTAGCATGTGTAGGCAGTGCATACACCATGGTAGAAAATCATGAGTGCTTTGAGTAGAATTCCAGTACTTTGCCTTCTAACTCCGTTCACTGAGCCAGGTCTTAAGGCACTAGGATACCATGGAATAAGAATCTGAATAGAATAGTGAGACTTGCATTGTGTTTCTGTTTACCTTTGAAAATGCAAAGTGTAACACACAAATGGGGGAGTGAGGAGATGTATTCAGGTACACAGTATAATACACACCACACATGTAATTGACATCCCTGTGATATACTGGAGAACCATTTGATGTGTTACATTTCTCATACACCTTTGACTACCTGCACTTTGCCACTAAGGTTGTTTCTACACTAGCATTTTTCTTAAAACTTTCCCACCAGTGGGAGCAACAGTGGCCTTGTTCATGTAGATCAGCTTCTGGAAGTGTAGACCAGATCCCTCGCCATACATTCTCTCATATCAAAGGAACTGAGGGTTTTAATAAGCTGTCCAAGGGAGGTGGTTAGTGTGGTTCTTGCCTTGTGTGGTTCTGAGCTTAAGAAGCCTCTTGGTACCTTATGATTTCATTTCACTTCTTCACACTCATGAGACGTGGTTAGTCACTACAGTATGGAAGCAGAATATAGTACTGCCATCACAAACTGTCTCTACAGTCTACTTAAACCAACATATTGAAAAGCAATCAGAAACTCTCCTTTAACAGGCAAAAAAAAGCATTAAATATATTAAATTTAATATTATTCTCCAGATTTACGTTGTACAGTCAGAAAGCAGGGCCCATTATATAAATATATTTAGTAGTACAGTTTTAATATTCCAGAAAACAATAAAGCAATTTATATTAAGGTTTTTAGTTTGATTACTAAAAAGTTGTGCAAGGAGTTTACAGAACAGAAATGAGGGGAGGAAACCAAGACTGTGATTAAGTATTAAGATTACAGGTTTTTTTTTTCCTTTTTGAGCAATTCATTTTAGCTGTGTTTCTTTTTTACAGGCCAGGAATATTGAAAGACCTGAAGACAATGGGTTCTGTGTCTCTCTTTATATTCTTCGTGACATTACTAGTTCTTGGTAGACAGGTACGCAGCATGCTCTTTTCATCTGCTTTACTATCTTTGAATGCATATGTGTGTTTGTGTCTGTGTTTACACATATATACACATATACACATAGAGTGTATACACAGAGTGGTATTATGTAAAAAATTAATGAGATTGCAACCCGCCTCCATAATAAACCCTTGATTTCAGCACTCCTGTAATTTTACCTTGGAAAACTGTTTTGGCTACAAGGCTGAAGATTACTCTGAAGGAAGGAGTATGGTGAATGTTTTGGGGAAGTAGAATTTACAGATCATTTAAAAAATTCCCCTGATTTGGAATTGAGTTTTATTTAACATTTCTTTGTCTCCCTCTTATTCAAACACCTCTTCAACCTTCCCATTTAGTTATTACCTTGATAACTCATTGGCTAGAGTTGCTTAATTACAACCTATTTTCTTCACAATTATTACCCATTGATGCAGACACAATGAGACGACTATGCTATAGTCTGCTTAAATGTGGAGGCTGCAACTTTATTAAAACTATTAACCAATGGTGGACTACTCTGCAAACTACCTAGCAGGGCTGTTCCAGTGGGGATTTTAACTGGGCACCATGACACCTGTATACCCTCAAGCCTGCCCAAGGACTTAGGCTGGAAGCTGGAGTCCCCAGTCCATTCCTCTCCTCCACTCAGGAGGTAAGAGAGATGAAATACATGGAGCCATATGTTGCACAAGAAATGGAGGCATACCACCTCACTGCACAGTGTGATGCTCAGGCTCCATACTCAAGCAAGCCATTGGGTTACAGGGACCTCATATCAGACACAATTTAACCCACCTGCTACACTGGACCCACCATAGTTGCAATGCTACCACTACACTGCGCACTTCTTTCAGCAGCATGTATGGTATGCACTCAGGTAGCCCTCCCACTATGGGTTTAAGCAATGCTGTAGACTGTGAGGCACAACTTAGGTGAATAGAGAAGAGACATGCATGTTGGGTGTGGGTGTGTACCTGAGTATATACCCTACAGACGCTCTACTTTCCCAAGCCATGCCTCCCATCTGCACTACTATTTTTAGTAGGACTGTCAAGTGATTAAAAAAAATTAATCACAATTAATCGCGCTGTTAAACAATAATAGAATACCATTTATTTAAATATTTGTGGATGTTTTCTACATTTTCAAATATATTGATTTCAATTACAATGCAGAATATAAAGTGTACAGTGCTCACTTTATATTTATTTTTTATTAAATATTTGCACTGTAAAAAGCAAATGAAACAGTATTTTCCAATGTGTCTAATACTAGTACCATATTGCAATCTCTTTATCATGAAAGTTGAACTTACAAATGTAGAATTAGGTACAAAAAAAACCTGCATTCAAAAATAAAACAATGTAAAACTTTAGAGCCTACAGATCTATTCAGTCCTATTTCTTGTTCAGCCAATTACTCAGACAAACAAGTTGGTTTACATTTGCAGGAGACAATGCTGCCTGCTTCTTGTTTACCATGTCACCTGAAAGTGAGAACAGGCATTTGCATAGCACTGTTGTAGCCAGCATCGCAAGATATTTACATGCCAGATGCGCTAAAGATTCATATGTCCCTTGATGCTTCAACCACCATTCCAGAGGACATGTGTCCGTGCTGATTACGGGTTCTGCTCGATAATGATCCAAAGCAGAGCAGACCAACACATGTTCATTTTTGTCATCTGAGTCAGATGCCACCAGCAAAAGGTTGATTTTCTTTTTTGGTGGTTCGGGTTCTGTAGTTTCCCCATCAGAGTGTTGCTCTTTTAAGACTTCTGAAAGCATGCTCCACACCTCATCCCTCTCAGATTTTGGAAGGCACTTCAGTTTCTTAAATCTTGGGTCGAATGCTGTAGCTATCTTTAGAAATTTCACATTGGTATCTTCTTTGCATTTTGTCAATTTTGCAGTGAAAGTGTTCTTAAAATGAACAATATGTGCTGTATTCTGTGTTGTAATTGAAATTGATATATTTGAAAATGTAGAAAAACATCCAAAAATATTTAATAAATTTCTATTGGTATTCTAGTGCGATTCATCACTATAAATTTTTTTAATTGTGATTACTTTTTTTGAGTTAATCACTTGAGTTAACTGTGATTAATCGACTGCCCTAATTTTCAGTCATGTAGTGACCCACTGCCTCCCAGCTGCAGGAGCCTTTCCCTGCTGCAGGAAAAGGCTCTGGCAGCAAGGAAAGACTCTGGCAGCTCCACACTGCTGGAGCCTTCTGCAGCTGTAGATAAGGTCTCTGGCAACAAAGAAAAGTGCTGCCAGCTCCCTGGTACTGGAGCCTTCCTCTGCCACAGGGAAAGACTCTGGGAGCTGCTCATTTCCAGAGTCCTTACCTGAAGCAGGCAAAAGCTCAACCAGCTCCCCACTGCGGGAGCCTTTCCACTCCACAGATGAAGACTCTGGTAACAGGGAAAGGCTCCAGAAGCTCCCCCCGCCACAGCCTTTCACTAACCTATGTAGCTACATGTCACAACTAGCTTTTCACTGCAGCGTGAAGCTACACATATCCTACACATGGCCAAAAGTGGCTTTAGCTCTTCTTAGAGCTGACAGCTAAGAAATTATACTTTAGCTGTATACTGTACTTTTGGAGCTGTAGGACGAAGATTTTTCTCCCAGCTCAGCACATGTGTGGGTTCTTAGGAAGAGGCAGTACCCTCTCTGCTGACCATGAGCCCCCTTGTAACTCATTCTACCCCCAAAAATAAAGAAAAAATAATTCCACACACTTGTAAACTTTTTTTAGAATTAAGCCTAATTGGCACTTACAAAATTTTCAGAACATATACCTATACTGTATTTTGATATTATAATACTTCAAAATTGTTCCTCTTAACACTTTTTCCAAGTGTCTATTGTTTGTATCTGCCCAGTTAAATCCCATTGCACTACAAAATTTGAAAGGGAGGTAGATTTTGATATTGGGTCATGCAAGAGATGTTTTTCAAGAGCAGAGTTGTTAAGAAGGTTCATAAATTGTCATTATTTAAAAAGTACAGAAGTTGGTTTATTGATGAAGAAAGAAGAACACATGGCAGTGGAGTATCTATTAGTTGTTGTCTTCCAATCTGTGTCAGGCTGGTTTTGAAAAATAAAAGGAATCTCCATGGTATTGTCAAAGTCAGATTCAGGACTCACATAATTTGTCAGACCACTCTGTTTATTAGCAAAGCACTTTGCCAGTGCACCCAGATATGTGAGCCCCTCTCTGAGGCTCAAGCTAACTTATTTATACAAATAAGCCAAAGCCAATTTAACATAAGAGACAAAAGGAAACAGAAACTGACAAATATACATACATATCTTATTTGCATACTAACGTTTACCAATCTCCTAGCTCAGTAGGAGCTTGAAGTTAATTAGTTTGAGGACCCATTGTCTCACACTCCTTAATGTTTCTCTTCCTGACAACTATATTTCAACAAACCCTTCAAGTAGCATTTCTTTAATGAATTATAATTTCAATATAATTCATTCTACTTTCACAGTATAATGACTTCTGCTATATTTTCCATTAAAATTCTCCGTTGATCGAAGGAAATAAACACAGGTCTTGATTTGTATCTTCATCTCTTCCACTGATAATCCTTAATAAATCTATGCACTCCACAATCTTCATTCAGTGAGAACTCCTACCACCATTCCAAGGTGGACTGACATGATTTGCCCCATATTCCAGGTATTGTAATTGAGGATTAGAGTTTGAGAGGCATGCCAAGGCTTGCATAGGAATTTTGTGGCTGAGCTAAGAAGAAAACCTTGATAACTGATATAACAGACTCATATCATATCCTCAAGACCATATTGCCTTACATACAAATTACCTTACATACACTTTGTTTAGTTAAACCAACTGTAAAATTGAGCTAATCATGCTTACCCAAATTTGTAAAGTGCTTTGCTTTTATATATAATATAGCAAGGAAAAACACTAGGAAAGCACAAAGCCTTATTAGCTGAACTAAGGCACAGAAAAATCCAATGCCTTTACTGAGATGCACTGTGGCATAGTGGTCTAGGCGTAAACTGTAGATTCTAATCTTGGGTCAGTCTCTTACCAGTAATTCTCTACATCAACCCTTATTATGTCGAGTGAGCTCCCTCTGTAGAGCTGTGTTCTTTACAAATAAAGGCACCACTTTCTCTCCTCACCCTTTCTGTTGTACACAAGTTCAAGAGTCACAGCCAAGAAAGTAGCTGATCCCTGTACCAGAAAAGCTGGGTCTCTTTGGTATTCAGAGGATACTGTACCTGCAGGGACCCCTCTTGTGAGGTTTGCAAGACATTCACAAATCCCTGCGTGGGTACATTCAGGAGATACCTCTAACTAATAGGTGAAAGTAGGAATCTTAGTTTTTACATTGTTTATAAAAATAAAAAGATTTAATAGGATTTTTACTTTGTTATATATAACACTGGTTATATTGTGGAAATGCTAATAAAAATGAACATTAAAAACAGGTCGATACAAATAAAACATCGGAGAGTTGCTGGTCCTTTGTTTCTAAAATTGACTAACAAATCTAAATATGTAGGGAAAGAGGGCTAGATTCACAAAGGGGACATAGACATTGCAACACCTAGCCCCTAGGCAGCCAGCCACCCAGTGAAGTTCACAGCCTTAGGGTGCTCAGGCTCCCCTGCATTATCCTGGGAGAATTATCTGACTGATTAACAAAGGGATGCCCAGAAGCCAGCAAGCTGAGTGGGGAGCCACCTAAGCTAGCTGGGAATGAAATGCTGAGGAGAGGAGTGGGGCTTCACAAAGGTTCTTCAGCACCTCACTCTCATTGATCTGGGCCTGAGGCGCCTGACTGACAGATCAGAGAGAGGCAGTTGGGGATCTAGGCTTCTAAAACCGGTCAGCCCTTTTTCACAATAAAATGAGAGAGACCCATCCCATTATAGCCAATAATGTGGTTACGTTATTTGCCTAGTTTGTGGGAGAATCAAGTCCCTGCTCCAATAAATATTTAATTACAGTATTTATACAAAGTAGAATAGCTTCAACAAGAGAGACTGAGCCAATAGCCTGGCAGCTAGGGCACTCACCTGGGAGTTGGGAAACCTGGGTTCAAGTCCCTGCTCCAAATCAGGCTGAATAGGGATTCAAAAGTGGATCTCCCATGTTTCAGATGAGTGCCCTAGTCACTGGGTGGACGCGTTCTCTCCCTCCTGACCTTCCAGCTGTCTTTTGTGTGAGTTGGGTACGCTCTGAGTACAGCTACCAGATTGGGTCCCACACATGAGATAGGTGGGAGAATGTCAGGTTTGAGAATCCTATGGGGGCTAAGGCACGAGCGCGAGCTCTGAACAGCTAGTTAGCTGTGGGGCATCATCAGGCTTTGTTGGCTTTACGCATGTCTACCAGTGGAAACATGGGCACCTACGGTGTTAGGCAGAAGCTGAGTGGTGCCTTTGTGAGTGTCACTGGTGCCTAAATGTTGGATTTAGGCACCTAATTGCATCTTTAGGTATCCTTCATGAATCTAGTCCAGAGAGAATGCATTTTTTAGTGTACAGTACTTTAGCAGTATTTTTTAACGCTTCTTGTTTAATTCACAGCTAATTTTGATGGTGTATCTTTGTTCATGATATCAACGTTCTCTTCACAATATTACTGTGGCATCTTAGATTTAAAGAGATAAGTAATAAAGCAGTAAATAAATTATTTATTTAATACAAACCTTAAACACACTAAAAGACTTTTTGAAGACTATAGTGCACATAGCACCTAGTTTTACCCAGTCTTTTCTACACAGATGTTTGATATCATATGAAAATTGTAATTTGATAGAGTATTTAGAATTCATGACTTCAAAATTCTGTTTCAGCTTTCCAGTTTACTTTTAACTGGCTTATGGCAATCACTGTGGCATTTCAGTTTTTTAATAGACTTATTCTGCATTATTATATTTGGTGGCCTTTTCCTTTGTCATCCTTATTAGGAACCACCTGGGTAGGAAAGCTTGTTTGTTTTTCACTGTAAATTGACACTTCCTTAATATGATTGCAACAAGGAGTTGAAAGAATACTTCTCTTAATTGGACAGTAAAATAGGTATTCTAGAAAAGTGACTGATCGCTTTTGCATAATGAGGACAATTTTGAAACAAGATTGTTCATGAATTGATTCTTTTTAATAAGGAATTGTCATTTGGTGGTAATGCAGAATGTCAACAATAGAATCCTAGAAAAGGTGAATTGTATACAGGTTCTCTGTTCCTTTAAATCTGCCTCTGTACACACTTAACTATTCCCACTCTGATTTCCTTTTTTTACCACTTGAAAACACTTGATAGCAATATGAATAGCTCCTTCAGAAGCTGCAGATTCTTTGCTTGTTCTGCATCACTATCCTGCTAGTTCCAGCTTTAGCTTGGACAGCATGCTCCTGCTGAAATGCTAAGACCCATTGTACTTTCGTGAATAAAGTTTTTCTCCTTTTGGTTGCAGAGACATTATACTTCTAGTATCCAGTTTAATTTAAACCTACATTCTTCTTCCCACAGTAGATAGATCAAAGTAGATAAGTTAATTCATCTTACAGTTTCTATTTTTGTTTTGTAACTAAAATATGTGCATAGTACTCGGGCCTCACCATCCAGCCTGTCATTAGTATCTAAAGCCAGCTTCAGTCCATTGATCAATACGTGTTAAACAGAGGCATGGTTTTCTTCTACTATTTCCTTTTAAAGTTTGTGTTCACAGATACCCTTTTCACTCCACTGTCATTTATCTGCATTTCCTTTGAAACCACATACAGTCATTGGAATAATATTTGGGTGCCTCGTTCTACTGTTTTAACATCTTAGACTGTAGCCTCAACAAGACAACTATGCATCAGTTCATACTGTGACAGCACTCTTTTATCCAGAAGAACAGTATGTATTTTTGTGTGAAGGCTTACTAAGATTACTAAGTAGTAGTTGAAGAATGCATCAAATTATTTGCATAATCTTGTTCTTTAGTGCAATGTCTAGGGGTCTTTTTCAGACCTCCCAACAGTTTTACTCTGGTAGAACTCACTGACTACATGGAAATTGCTGTTGATTTACACCAGTCTAAATTAGATCATAATCAGGCCCATATAGTCTTTAAATGTAATATAGAAATAATACCTTGGATTTATCCCAAAATACGTTAATCTAATGGAAAAGCTGTGCAAGCACCTCCAGAATGGATAACAGTGAAATTTTCAAAATCTGTACAGTAAAGTTACTATGATGAAATTGCCAAATTTGCAAAATACCACAATAACCCCAACACAACAATCTTAATTCCCTGGTATTGTGAATTGTCTAGATTTAGGAATTTATGCGGTCCATGTCTATCAAGGTAGATCCAAGTATGCAGGGCGTATAGGTATAACAGAAAAAGTTCCTTCTCATGGGATGACATTGTGCAAGAGTCAGAAAGCCACGAAATAAAATGAATTTTTTCAGCTACATACATGATCATTGCAGAGTCACAAGAAATTGGAAAGTAGTGAAGAGACTTAGGACAGCATGAGACATAAGAATGGAGATGCTATGGTTGAAAAGGAAAAAATATATACTATATACTGTAATCTACTCTTATGGTGGGATTTAATACATGTAACAAAATTCCTCCTCTACCTTGGTGGGTCTTGCGCTTATTGGTGGATTTGCTCGCCTCAGAGATTCACAGCAGCCCTCAGTTTGGCTGTTTTCATGAACCCACAGTCCAGGTCAACTCCTCCTGTGTCTGACCAGGAGTTGGAAGGTTTGGGAGGAACCCGGGCCCGCCCTCTACTCCGGGTTCCAGCCCAGGGCCCTGTGGAATGCAGCTGTCTAGAGTGCCTCCTGGAACAGCTGTGCGACAGCTACAACTCCCTGGGCTACTTCCCCATGGCCTCCTCCCAACACCTTCTTTATCCTCACCATAGGACCTTCCTCCTGGTGTCTGATAATGCTTGTACTCCTCAGTCCTCCAACAGTCCGCGTTCTCACTCTCAGCTCCTCACACGCACACCACAAACTGAAGTGAGCTCCTTTCTAAACCCCAGGTGCCCTGATTAGCCTGCCTTAATTTATTCTAGCCACTTTTCGATTGGCTGCAGTTGTTCTAATCAGCCTGTCTGTCTTAATTGTTTCCAGAAAGTTCCTAATTGTTCTGGAACCTTCCCTGTTACCTTACCCAGGGAAAAGGGACCTACTTAACCTGGGGCTAATATATCTGCCTTCTATCACTGTCCTGTAGCCATTTGGCCCGACCCTGTCACAGACAAGACAGCATCACAAAAATAAACCTCCCAAAAGCAAACCTGTCAAAGATCTACTGCCACTTCTGCTACTAAAAATAAATGGTATTTGAGAAGAATCTGCTCTACTGCTTATATCCCTAGGTTAGTGGGCAAACAAATTTGTTTGTAGTATAGGCCTCATCATTTCAGGTATTGTTCTTGGGGCTGCCCAAAAATCTTTATAAACACTGTAGGAGAGAAGAAAAACTCTGATATGCACATTTTAAAAATGATTTAAAAATAAAAAATGTTAAGGTATACAATTTTATGTGTAGTTTAATTAAAAATATTCAAAAATAGCTAATTTAAAAAATCCAAGTTTACTGTATCCCTTTAATATTTTCAGTTTTGTTACTCTTTTGCTTTATGAAACTTTGTCCAAACTCAGAACAAAGATTAATATTATGTTACATTGCTAGTCTCTGTGTACTGATCAACTGTCTGCTTTTTGCTGTAGTACACCCTCTTTATCAGGCTGATTGCACGAACCAGGGAAGATGAATATTAGTGTAGTGTGTACAGACAGTTCTTCTTAACTGTCTCATGTTACAAAGTGCAGTTGTAGCCATGGTGAGCCAAGGATATTAGAGAGACTAGATGGGTGAGGTAATATCTTGTATTGGATCAACTTCTGTTGGTGAGAGAGACACTGTACCGATGAAGTGAGCTGTAGCTCATGAAAGCTTATGCTCAAATAAATTGGTTAGTCTCTAAGGTGCCACAAGTACTCCTTTTCTTTTTACTGTACCTTGAATGGTCCCTGAGAATATATGCTACCTAGTTATGTATGCTAAATAGTCTGTTCCACCTTGCATTTAGCTGTGGTGCTCAGAGTATATTTCCCAGACCTGAAGAAGAGCTCTGTGTGGCTCGAAAGCTTGTCTCTCTCACTAACAGAAGTTGGTCCAATACAAGATATTACCTCACCCATCTTATCTTTCATGTTACAAAAGAAATCGGTGTTTTAGACCCCAGTTTGCCTCTATCCCAAATAAGGTAGAAGTTACCTTATTTAGTAATTCTAAATTCTTTCTCTCATAAATTTTGAATTGTGAATCGAAAGGCACAGAAAGCATGGTTGGATAAAAAAAAGTAAATTCCCTATCATTTAAGGC
The DNA here is from genome assembly GCF_965152275.1 of Natator depressus. Taxonomy (NCBI): domain Eukaryota; kingdom Metazoa; phylum Chordata; order Testudines; family Cheloniidae; genus Natator; species Natator depressus. Next base: position 139,416,385 of record NC_134235.1, on the reverse strand, counting down.
ATTCTGCCCTGTGGAGTTTTTTCCCGCATTTTAGGTCAGTTTTCCACAGTGTCCCAGATTTTGGCCTTACTAAGTTGAGAGAAAAAACATATGTCAAAATGGGCACTTGGGAATAACTTCAGTGGAGTCTGGGGCTACCATAAAGTGGCCACATATACAAGAGAAGCTTGATAACAGGGAGCCTCTTAAGGAGGGTGTACCGTGCTTATTTTGTCTCTTAAAACCTGTACTCGAGCAGGACAAGATGCCTATTGTTTCTTTACTTCTGTGTCCTCTTGTAACAGAATGAATATTACTGTAGGTTAGACTTCCTGTGGAAGAACAAGTTCAAAAAAGAGCGTGAGGAGATTGAGACCATGGAGAACCTGAATCGGGTGCTGCTGGAGAACGTGCTTCCTGCACATGTGGCTGAACACTTCTTGGCAAGGAACCTGAAGAACGAGGTCAGCCACTACTAACTATCAGCTCCTCTGTGATGAACACACAGAGACTGGGCATATCATTCAAAACAATCATTTAAGCAATAGGTCCTTATTGATGGGATTGTAAATTTACTAATTATTTTCTTTTCTTTATGATAATTTAAAGGTCTGTTTTACAACAGAGACTGTGGCATGGTAGCTTGCAATAGAAAGTGGGAAATTGTCTAAATGACAAAGTACTTTGTCATCCAAGAAGCAAGATACAGACGTGGAAGGAGGAAAAGGGAGAGGGAAGGAGAAAGGAGACGATTGAATGGACCTGAATTTACAGTGAAATTAATTGTTTTCCTCTAGTGGCAATATGGAGCTGTATTTGAGTGCTGCATTTGCTGCTGATGTCAGGAGAGCCTAGCTATCAAAGGAAAAGTTAAAAAAAAAATAAGACAGAGGGAACACATTCATTCAGAAAAGAATCTTCAAATGCCTCAGTATCCATTTCTTCTCTGCTTAAGGACTTGATGAAAAGTCCATGGAAGTCAATAGAAAGACTCCCATTGACTTCAGTGGGCTGTAGACCAGCGCCTAAATGTTCCTAAAGGTGTAGTAATGAAGAATGAAAGAAAGTGCTTATAAAGTAGAGAGTAAAATTCTTCACAGATCTGAACTATGCAAAAATAACTGTATTTAGCAGAGTAATGATTTCACAATAAATCAAAATAGATACTTAGCAGTGGTGTTTAATCTTTGATGGGTTAGGTCAGAAAGAGCAGCGTTTCTTCCCTCATTTCAGCATGCAGTAAGACCTAATAGTAAAGTTCTGCACATAAAAACTTTTCTGCTTTTCACTACCCATGAGCTGGTATCCACTCTGAAAAAAAATTGGCAGAAGATACCGGTGAACCACAGAAGTTTTTGGCTTTGTGCCAGGTTGGCACAGATCCAGTTCTCAGCTCAGGCGTTAAAGACAGCAAGCCATCAGGAGCCTACTTTCTCATATATGCTATTGCAAAGCTGCCCGACAGAGTAGCACCATCTGCTCTCCTAACTATAGGCAACCAGATTTGTATTCTCACCCTCAAGCTTATTGTGATTGAAATTAGCTTTAGATAAATTTGCTGATGATCAGCAACTGTGATGTGCTGAGCCCTCCGAGCTGTCATGTCAAGTAAAGGAAAAATTGGTTTGGCATGCTTTAATGGCCCTCCCTTTAAAAAAAGATTAGAGTAATACTTCTGTTAGTTATTTTTCTCTTCAACTAGTTTCAAAGCCATTTCTCAAATGGACGAGATCCAGCTACTAGATTAATCTTTGGAAACACTTAGGAATATTAGCATACTGTTGCTTTATGTGTGCTGTGTTTTAAACATCAACTGTTTACTCAGATTTGTTTTAATTAATGACACTAAGGGTATGGAAAACCATTTAAAACTTTCTGATTTGTTGCATCTATGCGTACTACAAGCTTTCCTTTTAATATTGGGGAAGGGCCTTGTAGTTGGGAATGATGATAAAATATATAAAGAAAGTCAGGATAGCGTGAAAATAAATTATTTTGAGATGGCCTCATTTCAATGGTGGGGGTCAGAAGGATGGGGAGGAGTGTGTGCACACATACATGTATGTAAGAGTTGGATAAATAAAGGTGAATTTTTAAAGGACATTTTAAATGTCAGACAATTTACATTTGTTGTGTTCATAACCCATTGCATTTGCTTGTTCCAAACATTTGTGCAAACACAATTTCATTTAAGACTATGTTTGCGGAAAACAGTTTGACCCTGTTTCTAAAATTCATTTAATGATTAAACAAAATTTGTTTCAAAAGTAGTAATGTAGGATCTATTCCAGAATTTAATTTGTGAGATTTATGTGAAAGAGAAACAAGACAAGTATGGTAGGGAAGAAGAAACTATTGGGAAGAGAATGAAGGAGGAAAAAAGGAGGTAGATGGAGAATGAGTGGGATCGGATAGTGGGAATCTGTCTTTAAGAGACCCAGTAGTGGTCCACACCAGGAAGTGCAAATGGCTAATGCAGTGGTCTCAGAGCGAACTGTAATAAATGTCTATTTGTTGGAACCTCCTGGATTTTGTGTCTGTATCAGATACCAAACTGGGAACATTATCATCAGGAGAGATAAGAAAGGTAACAAAGGATGAATGGGAAGGATAGGAGACATGGCTGGGATTTGAAAGATCCACTCTTCACTAGTGTTTACCTACTTAACATGTGGTGTAGGCTCAAGATCTCTGTCACCCTCAATTTCTTTGAGAGGCAAAGCACTCAGGTAATGTGGGCACTTTACTACTGTGAGCTCACCTGCAAGCCCACTACAGAGTCCACTAATTGCTATAGTAATCTGTCCTTCCTCTGCAGCCGCCACCAGTACAGTGGTTAGACCAGCACTGCAGTCTGCCCCATTAGGAGGGATGGAAAGAAAGCAAGCAAGTGCCAGGCCCCTACGACAGATAGTGCAAAGCAGGACCTGATTGTTCCTCCATCCTTCACAAGATCTCTGGGACCAATCAAGTCAGCAGCTGGGCTGTGGAGGGGGGAAGGGCAGGAGGGCCTGGCAGAAGAGATTGAGATTCAATAGGAGGGGGAAGGGAACTTGCCGAAAGGAGCATAACATTTAATTTTGGTGGGAGATGGAAGCCATTCATTCCCAGACTGTTTCCTTTCCCTTCTCCCATCAATACCTCTTTGCCCTGTGGAAGATGCTGCCTTCCAAGTCCTGGGAACTTCCTTCTTTCAGAGGTGATCTCATTCATAGAAGATTAGGGTTGGAAGAGACCTCAGGAGGTCATCTAATCCAATCCCCTGCTCAAAGCAGGACCTTAAAAACCTCTAAGGATGGAGATTCCACCACCTCCCTAGGTAACCCATTCCAGTGCTTCACCACCCTCCTAGTGAAATAGTGTTTCCTAATATCCAACCGAGATCTACCCCACTGCAATTTGAGACCATTGCATTCTCCTTGTCCCTTGCAGATGTTGGCAACTGGGCAAGATCCTTCTCCAGGACTTTCTCCTCAGAATCAGAAGTGCAAGCTTGTTTCACTGTTTTTATTTTAAATTCAAAAATATATATTCTTTAAGTCATGATTTATTTGAATATTTGTTAATATTACATGGAAATAAAACTACCCTTTCCTTCAGTTAGTTACAGCTATTCAGGATGTCTGAGTGACAGACAGGGAAAGCATTGATGGCTGTTGCATTAGATTTTCAAGTATACAGAAGCTTAGGCTTAAAGTTTTGGAGAGTTCTGTTTTTCAGAGAAATGCTTTTCCCAAGTTAAGGAAGCCCTTATTATATCAACAAGCCAAATAACTTCATTAGATTGAAGTTCCTGTTTGAAATCCTCTCATCACCTGTGTGAGGGCCATGCTGCCTGCTTGGCTTTGTGTAAACCTGACTCACTGGTGTCTTAGCCCTGATCTACACTACAAACTTATGTTGGTATAACGACGTCATTCGGGGGCATGGAAAATCCATATCCCCTGTGTAATGCAGATATAGTGACCCAACTGCCAGCGTACACAGCACTATGTCAATGGGCAGGCTTCTCCCCTCAACGCACCTACGGCCTCTCGGGAAGGCAGATTGACTACACCAAGGGGAGAAGCCCTTCCATCAGCACAGGCATCTTTACTAAGCACTACAGCTGTACGGACAGCCGCACCGCTGCAGTGCTGTAAATGTACAGAAGCCCTTAGACCTCAACACCAGGATCTACAGCATTAGCCTGTGTCAGAGACGTGCACAGAGTAGCTGAACTCCACCTCCCCCTTCAACATATGCCATGCAGTGAGTTTGTCATCTCCAGTTTGTCTGTCCGTTTTTCAGGGTGGGGAGAGAGGAAGGGAGGGGTAACCCTGTTTTGCCACTGGCAAGGTTATATTTATATCTACACATGGTACAGTCCCACTTGTAACCCTTTCTCTTCCGTTATTTGTCCTCGTCTTGGTGTACAACCAACAGTACTGGGGTGTAATGCACACTGATGCTTCCTGAGTCTCAGCAGCACATCTGTACCCCCACTATGCACATTCTCACAACAGTGCCTTACTCTCTCCCTTATCATTGTGCATTGCACAATTACCACTACTGCTTCTGGGCAATGAACCTATGCCACAGGGAAGACCACAAACACTCCTTCATAACAGCAAGGGTCTTGTGGCTTCTGTGGATGATGTCTATGTGGCAGATAACCCTGGGGTCCATAAGTGGACCAATATTCCATCTCGTTCAGTATCCTGTCTGTGACAATGGCCAGAACCAGATGCTTCAAAGGGAGATACAGGAAACACTGCAGTGGGCAGTTAGAGAATAATTTGTTCTTAGGGAAAGTCTCTTCCTAATCCCTATCAGTTATTGGTTGGGTCTTGCCCTTAAGCATGAGGTTTTATTTCCCTTCTAAAATATTTTTATCCTACCTAATATAACTATGGATGTTCTTATCCTAATAACTTTAACAAAAGGCTAATCCTTTTTTGAATCCTGCTAAGGACTTGGCTTTAACATTGTCTTATGGCAGCAAGCTCTTCACATTTATTATTCCTTGGGTAACAAAGTATTCCATTTAATCAGCTGCAGTTTAAATTTGTTGCATTTCAGTTTCATTGGCTGTCTCCTTGTTCCCATATTATGAGAGGATAGATGCACCTGGTTTATCTTTTCTATATCGTTATCTCTCTCTGTGATATATTTTCAGCACTGTACACCCAATATCCCGTTCCTGATCAAAGTCCAACAGAGTGTAACCTTACTAATACATCCGTATTCTTGTTACTCTAATCTCATTTATATTCTTGTAGATTTTGCTGCGTAGTTCCCACCATTCAGCAATTTTCTTCCATTAGATTTCATGTAATCTCTTAGGTGCGGTGTTGCATGTCCTCCACCACTCCTCTCTGATCTAGTCTGTCCTCCTTGAATAGTTTATAGTCAGGTACTACATTATCCTGTTGATTTTTGCCGATCCACCATGTTTCACACACCCAGAATGCAAGATCAACTGAGTTAAGACACATTTAATACTTACACTGTGTTATTTACTAAACTAGGCTTATCTAGTGACTTCAGTGTAATTTAAGGCACTGTAGAATTTAGCCCAGTATATTTATTGAATAAATGAGTTGTTTCAACTTAAAACAGTATGTAGAATCTAGTACAATAGAACTTTGCTAATTAACCCTAATTAATGACCAGGAGGACCTTTGTGAATTACTAAATTTTAAAAATTATCAAGCAGGTGAGCAAACACCAATTTTTAAGATGGATAAATGATCACCGAATGTAGTTTGTTTATTTTGACATGCGTCGTTTATGCTAATATTTATAATATTAGATAATAGTAGTACATTTTATTTTTAAGAAGAAGCTTCAGTAATTAAAACCAACTATAGAAGTTTGCTGAGTGAAGAAAAGGAGCTCTTTTGTGTGCATTAGCTAGAGTCTGCTATAAATACTTTCCCTACTCTTTTTATAAAGATTATTGAATAGTTTCTCTACCATCGGCTCCCACCGAACACAGTTTGAGCAGCCTTTCACTCCTTTGAAATCCCAGCACTGTTTGGGTGGCTCAGACTATTTCACTTACAGAAACAAAATTCAGTGAGGATGAAAATGATTTGAGAAAGTAAAATGAAAACTGAGTTTACCACAGAAATATGTGCTGTCTGACCCCACTAAGCCATGGGGTGCAATCAGCACATAAAGAAGTCTAAACCAGGGGTTCTCAAACTTCATTGCACTGCGACCCCCTTCTGACAATAAAAATGACTTCGTGACCCCAGGAGGGGGGACTGAAGCCTGAGCTCACCCAAGTCCCACTGATCCGGGCAAGAGGGCCAAAGCTGAAGCTCAAGGGCTTCAGCCCCAGGCAGGGGGCTTGTAACCTGAGTCCTGTCGCCCAGGACTGAAGCCCTCGGGCTTTGGCTTTGGCCCTGGGCAGTGGGGTTTGGGGTTCAGCCCCTGGCCCCAGCAAGTCTATGCCAGCCCTTGCTGACTCCATTCAAAAGGGTTTGGGACCCCAAAGTTTGAGAACCACTGGTCTAAACTAACCTTTGGTTAAAATCCTCTTTAAGTCTTCTAGGTACATGCTGGGATATTCACTACATATTTTGGGGATATTAATGACATTAGACTTGGCTTTAATACTGAGCCAACCCGTACGGGCCAAGAGAAGTCACTTTGGGTCCAACCTGAGAAAGTCCTTAGGGCCCTCAAATCCTGTTGACTTCAGAGGGAGAGTTAGGTTGGTCAGCACCTTGGAGAATCAGGCCCTTTTTCCCACTCTTCCTGCGGTGTTTTAGATTTGTAATTTTGAAAGCTAAACTTGAAAAATATACCTAAGCTGAAACAATGTGATGTAAAGGTGTCTGTGGGATGTCTCCTTGTAACAGATGAGCCTGCCAGCATGTCTGATATCCCAGAAAAATACATTTGTTATCTATATTGAGAAAGATACTGGTCATAGGACTTTGTAGGACTTGATAAATTTCTATAAAGGTTGCTTGAGACCTACCTGTACAGTGCCTGTTCCCCACAGACTGTTTTGTGGCACACTTAGCACACATTTTCTTGACTAATTTTTCATTTTACCTTGACAAGTCACTGTTAAATTATACTAGTTATGCATAAAACTTCAGACATAGTCAGGCAGTGTTGATGGTCCTAGCTACAGGGACACATCAAAGAAAAATGAATTACTGAACACCATTTCCAACCTTACCACCTTGCACAGCAGTACTTCACATGTGGGCCTTTAATATACTTAAGTTTTTATCTTCAAAGCTAACAGGGAAGCATATTAAGCTTCTGATACAGCTCCCTGAATGCTGTAGTAATTTAACTCTTAGAACATGGATAGAAAATGCAGAAATACTCAGAGCCATCTAACTCCCTCAGACTGGAGACATGCAATCTTCCCTGCTCTCATTTTCTTGCCCCCCAGAAAATGGGACACACCTATATTGAAATGGAAATGAAATCAGTGGGAGTACTCATGTAAATAAGATGAACAGGATTTGGCCTTATAACACCATTATAATCTTCCTTAAGACACATATACTGCACGGTCTCTTCTTAGTAGTTGATTTTGGCACATCTTAAAGTTTTGTGTTGGCCTACATGAGTATGAAGATGCTAGCATCAGAAGTATTTTTTTTGTTTCCTATAAGTGACTTAAATTTATCCTCCAGGTGAAGGGATGAACTTATGGCTAAGGCAGTGAATGGGGACTGAGGAGATCTGGGTTCAATTCTTGGCTGTGCCACAGACTTCCTCTGTGACCTTGGGCGAGTCACTTCAGCTCTGATCCACAGCCCATTAGTGAATGGAACTGAAACTGACTGAGGTCAATGGAAGTCTTTCCGTTGACCTCAATCAGTTTCAGATCCATTCTCTAATCTCTTTGTCTCAGTTCCGTCTCTGTAAAAAGGGGATAATGCTTACTTTCTCTCATCCTTTCTCTTGTCTATTTAGATTGTAAACTATTTGGGGCATAGACTGTGTCTCTTGCTATGCATTGGTACACTGGCTAGAACAATGGAGGCGTGATCTTGACTGTGTCCTCCAGGAACTACTACAATACATATAGTTAATAGTAGAATAGAGATTGTTTTGTAAATTATAGGTCCAGCCCTGCAGTCAGTCCTGTTCAAGTCAAAGGCAGTACTGTGCATCGAAGGCTTGCAGAAATAGACCCTATTTCATTAGCATTATAAGATAACTTATTTTCCAGGGTTTATGTTAATGGAAAAAATCAAGCTTTAAAACGCTTTGAATGTTTCTAATTTTGTACATTGAAGGTTTCTTTAACAAATATGTTTAATTTGTTTTTAATTACCTACTGTAGATTAAACAAACTCTAGCTAATAAGAATAAGAAACATCAGATTGTAAGAAATTAGTTCCGTGTACCAGAACATGGGAATCTTGGGAGGACATCTGCTCCCACTAACAGTCCTCTCCATCATGTCTCTTTCTTCCACACTATACCTTTACGGTTGATGAATCTTTTGTATTTAGAGCTTTGTTCTTTTCTTTTGGGCAGGATCTATATCACCAGTCATATGACTGTGTCTGTGTCATGTTTGCCTCTATTCCGGATTTCAAAGAATTTTACACAGAATCTGATGTAAATAAAGAAGGCTTGGAATGTCTCAGACTGCTAAATGAGATCATTGCTGACTTTGATGATGTAAGTACTAGTAACAACAACTATTATACAAATTAAACCTGAGACCAATTTGTAAAATAGTGAATGAGAATGTTTGAGAGAGCAATTGAGAGGACGGTTTGGCAGGAAATTTTTAAGTGTCCATTTCATATGGATATTTTGATAGAGATTTGGGTCTAAGAAAAGATTTGTATATGTCATGGAGCAGATCATACTCTGGCATATGTATCCTACTGCCATTGATCCACTTCAGGGAGAACCTTGCACATGTGTCTGAGGGAGAAGTTTGGCCCTTTATTTATCCAACACAACACCCTCATATCAGAAACTTACCACAGTTTTCGAACTGCAGTGCCTAAAACTTGGTACCTAAATTTGTTTCCCTTGAAATTAATCATACTTCCTTACATCTGATGTGTATTAGTCTAAGTTTTTCTGGTTTTTGAGTGGCTAATAAGAATGTGAAGGTTTTAAAACCCATCATTCTCCTAAACTAAAGGCAGATGCAGACTGGGGAACTGATGGCAGAATTTGAAGACAATTACAGCTGTGCAACACACTGCAGACAGCATTTGACGTGCACACACTCAGAGGGAAATTGCAATGCGTGAGACAATAAACAGGGAACCCCAAGTCCTATATTTTTTTTTTACAAAGTCACATACTCAAAATGCAGAAAAAGGCTTACCTGTTGGTTCATGTGACACAAGTAGGAACCTTTTTATGCCCGCAGATGCATGCAGATCCCATTGGCTACAAGAAATGGAACACATGTAAAAGAGAAGAATTTGGCCCATACTTAACAGCAACTATTATATTCTAGATTACATACACTGAACACACTTTCTACTGATCACACAATACTGAAAAGATGTTCAGTGTAAGCGTAAAGTGGACCATTGCACTTTAAGGTAATTCTAAATAAGAACAAAATTCCATGTGGAATTACATCCATCAAACTGTATTCAACTTATTTCTTCTAACAAGAGGTAGAAGACAGCATTGAGGATTAAGTATCAGAATACTGTTAAGGTGTGTAGCTACCAGACACTGAGAATCTGGGTAATTGAATAACTCTTATTTCTTCACAGTTGTTGTCTAAACCAAAATTTAGTGGAGTTGAAAAGATCAAGACCATTGGAAGCACTTACATGGCAGCTACAGGACTGAGTGCTACGCCCAGCCAAGAACACAGTCAGGTACAGCAAAGACATAAACAGCTTGCTAGGTAAAAGTTGTGTTCACATGAAGTTCAAAGTACATTCAGAGGGATTCAGTGTATTGCAGGACTAGCATGGATTTTATCATATTGGACAAGATTTTGTATATTTTTATTCACTAAATTCTTCAAGTTTCTGTGAACTATTACTCTTCACACAGTGTAACATAAAAGGACCTCTTTGCAGTTTCTCAATCTAAATATGGCATTTTAGTTCCAAAACCACTATTCCCTATTATAGTGCAACAGTTCTCAGAAGCACTTCGCTAGAATAGATTTAGAGAGTTCTATGAAAGACTTCAAAAATTGGTGTTTCATTACATGTGTTCCAAGGAAAACAACAAACAAACAATCAGCTGTATACTTCGGGTTTGCCTACACGATCCTGCTGTTTGGACTAAAAGGGCGTAAACTGGAGCACACACCAGCATGCTGCATTGTAAATGTTCCTAGTAGACCCTGTGAGCATGAACTAAAAAGGTACCTAGGTTCACATTAAACTAGTTCTGTTAGTTATTGTAAAATAAGATATCTACACAAACTGCTAGACTTAATCCTGCATTGCAATGGGATGGACAAGATGAGCTTGACAGGTCTTTCCTAGTTCTAATTTCAGTGATTCCATGAACAGTCACACAGACCAGTCGAATTGCCTGGTCATATGGTGGTGACAATTTAAATTGGGATTGAAAGGCAGTGTGACAGAGTGTATCTCTATAGCCTGCCACATTCCCCCCCCCCCTGCAGTTCAGGTCCTCTGAAGTGCTTTTGCTAAACCATCATTGATTTGGACATTTACGGGTTGAGAGAGGAACATCCTCAGTGGGAGGTACTTGGCTGTAGATTTTGCTTCCCCCTGGATCTGCAGCAGAGCAGCCTGTTGAACTCCAGTGCATGTTGTAAGAATAATTTTTGAGAAGGGGCTTGGTTTTGGAGTGGGGCAAGAGTCTTTTACTGTTCAGTAAGTCTTTACTCGCAGAGCCCAGAGATTGTGCAATGTGAGCACTTGTATAAACAGAGAAAGAAAGAAATATATCATTACAACATCTATCAACACACAATTATGTAAGTTATTACTAGGATTCTAAGCTCCTTGAGGCAGGGTTCATCTCTATGTTCTGTCCATGCAGTGCTTAGCACAATGGGTCCCAGTCGGGTCCTTCAGCACCACCACAATACAAATACATTAGTAATAATATTTCTTTTTTTCCAGCATGTTGCCAAATGCAAAAGTGATTGAATTTGGGCTGCATTGTGAACATGGAGATGTTGCTACCAGAAATTTTAGAGACTTTACAAATATGGCAGGTTAGGCATAGTGCTATTCACACACACATGCATGTACACACACAGTTATTTATTAAGAGTTTTAAATATCAAAATATTAAAAGTAAGGAATCTCCAAATTAAAAATTCTTCATTATCTAGCTTCTCCAAAATGATCCTCATGAATTGTAATCAGAGTGGGTATCTAGCAGCCACAGTGAAAGAAGAAAGATAATTTGTATGCATAAAATAATGTAAACTAGACATCAAACTTTCGCCATGTTGTTTCAAGAATATATGGTCTGCCATTAGCTGTAAATCATCCAGCCACACAGAAATTCCAGCCAGTTTCGGCATAGATACTAATGCAATAAATTAATATTGAGATAGCCAAAGGAAAAGCCAGTCAAAATATACCTTTTTTCCTCCTTGCCTAGTTGTATTTTATTGTATCTAATACAATTTAGCTATACTAGGCTGTCGTCGTCTTGATCAATTTTCAGTTCAGGTCACTGACCTAGCTTCCAGGGATAACAGGCACTTCATGATCCCTGCTTATTCAGTACTGGTCTCCTCCTGATCAGCACAAAGGGCTTGCTTCTCCTCTCACCTGCACTGTTGTAAATCAGGGTTAACTCCATTTAAATCAATGGAATAACAGCAGTGTAAGTGAGAGTAGAGTTGTGTCAAACAGTTAAGTCTTACTAGACTGCTTCTGAATGTTGTTTGTCACTGAACATTAAACTGAGACATCTGTGTTGAATTTAAAGCAATATCCTAGTCTTGAAGATGTTACTTTATCAATCAAGTCACCCAGCCTCCTAAAATACATTTACCATATTAATAAAATGTCATATTCCAGATCATTTGTTGTAGCATAGCAGGCATGAAGCATATTCAGTGGCTTCTATTTGAGTAAATTGATTTCTTTTTCTGTCACCCAATTAGAATCTTTCTGCTAAATATTGATGTATATTTTGCAAAATATTTACCTACATTTAAATTATTATTTCTTTAGCAGCTTGTGTTCCTACTTAAATTGCCTATTAGCAAATAAGTGAATGTAATTTTTATGCTTTGAATACAACAGACTGCACTGCAGTAATGCTTTTCCATTACAATTTGAAACTGTGTTTGACTTATATATATTTGATTTACTAAAACCAGTTGCACTCATAAAATTGAAAGTAGAGGAAAATTATAAGATCAAGCTCACTGTGTTTTTACACCTACCTTAATATTTGTGAAGTTGTTTATAAGTATCTAGAAAAGGAGAGGATTTCATTAACACACGCACGTGCACGCGCCCATCCTGGACATCTGTGCATACATTAAGTAAAAGAGACAATACATTGTTATGCCCTAGTTGATCCTAGCTGAAGCTGAGCAGATTTCAGTTCCTACCATTGGGTATTGTCTATCACAGCAGCTTTGTTTCTCATGCAACGTACTCTCATATGACAATATGTTGAAGATTCTGAGTATTTTGTGCATGTTCTTGCAGCAACTGAGTTCACAGAAAACATTTTGATGATTCTGGTTCTGTGGATTCCTATTTATTTGCTTTTTTATATTCAGGAACCTGAACGACAGTATATGCACATAGGAACTATGGTGGAGTTTGCATTTGCCCTTGTGGCAAAACTGGATGTAATAAACAAGCACTCATTCAATGACTTCAAGTTACGAATAGGTATGTGGCACAAGAGTCTTACAAGAATATTTTGCAAGGGAGAATTCAGTGTGAAATACGAGTACATTAAAAAGATTGAATGGTATTGCCATTGACTTCCTCTGCAGTTGTGGCCTTAGATGTGTCTCAAGGTGGGCACCCAAAAAATGGAGGTATTCAGAATTATAGGCTCCATTGAGAATATTGGCCTTTGTGTCTGAAATGGTTTGATAGTGACTCATCAGTCTTTATCCTAAATATTTTAAAACATTTTTAACTTTTAAAATGTAAATGGGAGAGGAGGCAAAAAGAATCTAGAGTGGGATTTTCAAAAGCACCTAAGTCATTTGGTGCTGAAAATATGACCCACCTTGCCCAATCTGAAATAATGAAGTCTTATGTTCTATTCTCTTGTATATTGGTTGCTGTTCATTTTAAACTGTCCTCATATTTTTCAAGTGATAAAAATAGCAAAAGTATGTTGTTTTCTGCAAAATGTACAGATCTAATTCTCTGTTTTAAACCAAACCTCCCAAAATACAAGAAAGTTGGACCCACCCCTTTCCTTCAAAAACAGCTGGGAATCGCATATAGATGGGGGCAACATCAGTTGCATAACTGGCAGAACTAGTGTTTATGTTGTCCGCTTCTCCTTTCTATTACACCCCTACAATTATTGGAACATAGCAGCCTCAAACACTAAGACTTTTTTAGTCAATTCTATTTGTTAAGGATATCACTTATCATTCAGTTTCTAGCTTCTTCTCCTAAAGTATCATGGCATTTTTCAAAATAAATGCAAGGTTGTTATCACTAAGCCAGGAAAAGGAGACAAAATGAGTTTATAACTGGCAGAAGCCCATATATCCCAAGATTAAATTTCCCAGTAATAATTTGTGATAGTTTTTGAATGCAAAATGAAATTTAGAAAGTGTGAAATGCAAGCAGTGAATAACTATTGGACACCTATAAATCCATCCTGTAAACATGCCTGAAGTATTTGGTTTCTAATTAAACAGCAGCTAGTCACCTTTCTAGACTTCCTTGCAGTGTAACTCCCATGTATTGTGCCTGCTGCTTGTGCTCTCATGTTTAGTTCACAGTGCCCACCCCTGTGGTAAGAGTTTGGCATTAGTCTCATATTAATTATTCATGTACTCCTCAAACGTTTTGCCATCATTGGCAATTTAAAAACAAGACTGTATGTTTTTGTAAAAGCTGTGCTTTAGGAATTATTTCAGGGATGTTCTATGGCCTGTGTTATACAGGAGGTCAGAGTAGATGATCACAGTGGTCCCTTCTGGCCTTGGAATCTATGAATCCTTTGGGAGTAGTATTCTTTGTAGGATGAGCCACAGTTAATAGGAACAGCAAAGCAAAGATGAAATATCTCCCTCTCCCTTCCCTTTCAGTTCAAAGCGAATATAAGTCGGTGGGTTTATCAAGAGAGGTGGAGTTATAATCCTGTAGGAAATGGAAATTCTCTTATTCCCATCAGTGATTTAATTCAAACAACACGACCTGTAAGGCAGTGGTATCAGCAGCGTCAGCATTATGTGACGAACAAGTGCTGATGAAAGTCAAGGGCTAAACCCACACACTAATTGTAGTACAAAAGATTATATTGAAGCAGTGTTCGTGGAGCAAACTTCTCTAAACAACACTATTGACATGTGACTTCTATGGGGGGGGTTACTGTATAGTCTATAAAAATTGTACACCTTTGCTTAATGGGGTTAAGAGAGAGAGATGTTAAAGGTTGTTCAAGTAACAATCAACAAGGACATAGTTCAGATGCAATCGTAGTTTCCTACTGTTTTGGTTACCACATGCAATTGTGATGCTCCTGCAGCTGAGTTAAAGAGAGGATTACATTTTTGCTGATTTTGAGCATCCCTAGTGGTTGTTTTGTGTTGCTCTTATTGGATATCACACACACTCTCATTTATCTATCTAAGCTATCTGTCTAAGCTATTTGAGGTGTTTCTAGAGCGCTAGTCACCCTAGTATCTCCTCCATGCACAGTCTCGCCAGGCAGACCAAAAATAATAAAAACAGATTTAGAGCAAGTCTCCTCTGTCCATCCAATACCATGATCTGTTAAGACTAATGAACAGTTTTTGCCTTTCTCAATTAATCTAGCGAAGGCCTTAAGCAACCTATTAAAGGAATTAGTATATTCAGAAGCTAAGGAGCCAAGTGCTCAGACAAACATTTATAGCCCTCTACCTGGTATCACTTGGGAGCTGCACCTTTTCCCAATTATCTGTATTTAACAGCTGTAACCACTTCCTCCATGTTAATGAACCCTGTAGGGCCTCTGTCATCGTCCCCCAAGAGGGATGATTAATTCCTTCAAAGAACTAGTGCATCTGCTAAGTAGAGGCATTTGGATAGGAGCTGTATAATTCTTTATAGAAACCCATCAAGGCATTGTTGATACTCTTACTATGGGAGTGCCACATTCCCTTTGTTGATAGCTTCATTCCATTTTTTTTAAGCATGGTCCATAGGCTAGGTTATAATTGTAGGATTACACTACTCTCAACCCCCACCCAATCAGAGTTCCCACTGATGTCAAGGGCATGTTTGTGTGAAGTTCCAAGATAGTATAAATAAAAATTAAACAAGAGCCATGTTCTGTTTATTGATAATGAAACTTATGTCACATAAGAGTCATTCCCGCCCCTCCCCCGCTTCTCAAAAATTGTGGTGTTTAGATGCTGCTTGTAATTATTAGAACTGGGAGCACTGGCTGTTGGGAGTCTGAAAGGACAGGAAATAGGAAGGGGGGGAGGGAGTTGAGGAGGTGGAGTGAGAGCTACCAAGGGTGCAACAGCAGCTCGGTAAAGAGGTTTCCACTTTAAAAATAAAGTCCTATTGAAGTTTGTTAGTACCTTACCTGGTTGCTACAACAAAAATGAACTCAGGAACCATGAATGACTGCAGGATGGAATTGCCTACAGTCTCTTGGGTGGCTATGTATGATCTTATTATTCCCTCTAGCAATCTGTATCAAAGCTAATGTTTTACTACCATAACACACTGCTTAAGCAGAAGGTATGAATGTAATCATGTAGATTTATTTATTAGCCCAAACACTCTAGGTTAATGATATCAGCAAAAGATGGTCCTATAAGTGAGAACTCATCTTTTCCGAGTCCATTAGTCTACTTTGTATGTCAGAAACAAAAGAATTCTGTAAAAGTAATTAGATTTGGCAGTCATTGTTTTAATATTAAAGGTTATTCCCATTCGCTATAGAGACTGAAGGAAATTCTAGTACATCTATTTAATTGAAGGTAGAGATGGCACTAGCAAATTATTAAGAAACTATAAAAGGAAAATAATTTTTGTGAAATTGAGGTGGGCTAACTTGGCATTTTTATTACTAATATCCTGCTGCAGTAAGTGATTAAATACACTTGGGGCCATACCATTTATTATTGTGCCCTCTATCGAGCATAGGCCAAATACAATGTTCATTTACTTTATATTTGAGCTAAATATACTACTCATCCTTATTGGTAAATTCTCATTAACACAGAGGGTCAACCAATGTTTTACAGGCATCAACCATGGACCTGTAATAGCTGGAGTAATTGGAGCTCAGAAACCACAGTATGACATTTGGGGCAACACAGTGAATGTGGCTAGCAGGATGGACAGCACTGGTGTCTTAGATAAAATACAGGTATTTCTTTTTTCATGTTACTATTTGAGTGACTTACTCCTTCAGAAACAGATCATCATGTTGATAGATTAAATGAATCAATGAAGTGTTCTTAGCGATGAACCAGGCAGATTGACAATATTGGGGGGCAGCCTCTAGGCATCTGCAGCCCAAAAGGGTCACATAGAATGTGGGCCAGCAGTCGGAGATGCACAGTACAGAAAGATCAGGCCCTGAAAAGGGAAAGTAAAGATTTAAAACACATTTAGTCACTAAGGAAAAGCAGCAGTAGCAAAATAACTGTTGGTGTTCTAGAGTGACAAGGTAAGGGAGGTAATGTCTTTTATTGGACCAACTTCTTCTGGTGAGAGAGACAAGTTTCGAGCAACACAGCTCTTCTTCAGGTCTGGGAAAGGTACTCGGAGCATCACGGCTAAGTGCAAGGTGGAAAAGATTGTTTAGCGTAACTAGGTAGCACATATTCTAAGGGACCGTACAAAGTAGAATGGCCCATTAACACCTTTGCCATCACAGGACAAAAAGAGGGGGCTAGTGGGTTACAGATTGTTGTAATAAGCCATAACCAGTGTCTCTGTTCAGTCCATGGGCTCTACATGAATGATACACAGTTCTTGAAAATCTGAAATGCTTTTTGGAATACCATATGGTAGATTAAACAAATGTTGTTTTTAGTGCTAATTGTGCATCTGCAGGCCCCGTGTCTTCAAACCTAAGCACATCAGGTAAGATGCCTAAAACAGGTGTTAAGCACCTAAATAACAGATTATTTGATGGCTTGCATATGGAACTCCTGAGTGACTCAGTGTAGGTGCTCAAGATCGAAAACTGAGCCTCCAGTATTTTGGTGCCTTTTAAAGATCTTCCAAGCATCATGACAATAACTTTGAAAGCATCCAGGCTGACTTCTGTCCTAGATGCTAAAGAGAGATTATTATTCTCTCTTTTTGTGCTCATCATTTAAAAAAATATATTATATGTTTCAGGTTACAGAGGAGACAAACAATGTCTTACAAACGCTGGGGTATATGTGCACTTGCAGAGGAATAATAAATGTAAAAGGAAAAGGAGAACTGAAAACATATTTTGTACATACTGAAATGACAAGGTCCCTTTCACAAGGGAATGTGGCATCCTGAAGAATATTTTTAGGTGTCAGCGATACCATATTTTCAGGAAAGTATCACACACTTTTTAACTCCATTTTGGCCCTTAACATGAATGTGCGTGTTATTTTCCAGTATTATGGAACTGTTATTTTCGTATGGCTGCAGAATGGTCCAATGATCCAGCAGTACGCACCTCGCTATTCTTATATTCCAGGGCAGTTGTGTTGTGTGCTATAGGACTGGAAGACTGTACTACAACTTGCACTGTTACTTCAAGACAAGAAAGAAGAAACAGAGATTGATAAAGAGGCTAAAATGCAGAGGCTGATACCAAAGGGACTAAGATGATGTTAGTGATAAACAAAAACAATCTTAAGGCAATAAAGCTAGGGGTGCATAATATTTTCTGGTGCATGATGTTTCCTGGAAGATACAGTAGCTCCCCAATAGCATCCACTAGTCTGACATTAAAATATACAGTATTTGTAAATAAGTTGATTTTGTCCCTCCATATACAGTTTGGATATGTTCACCAGCTGTGTCTCGTAGCCAGTGACATGTTGGGGGTACCTGGTTGGCATTCTTTCCTGGAGACTGTCCTAACAATAAAGGAGCAGTTTTGTACAAACACGTCAGCTGTTTTAATGCCATTGTCTTTTGTAAGGTTAATTCATTAAAAGTTTGTATGTACTTTGTCTTACACTTCGTCTCTTAGTTTTGCTTCTTTCCACATGGTTCAGCAAATAGTTCCATTGGCAACAAGAAATAATTTCCCAGATTCTACCCAGAGGAAGCCATCGGTCATTTATCTCTAAGATTTCCTCTGAATGTCTCCCATCTTCCTATTGTAAATATTCTCTAGGAAGGATATCTTGTTCACACATAATATTATTTCATCTCTAGGCTTTGACTATGCTCTAACCTTGTGTGTGTGTCATTACAGTCATGCAGACAGTATTTCCTACCAATAACAGGTCAAAGCAATCACTTCAAACCCATTTTTGATTAAATTTGTTTATGCCAGATATGAATTACTATACACATTTGGAAATTACAGTATCTGTCACTTTTAGTCTGTCAATTCAAGGTTAGGCTTTTCATATACAGTCTCACACATTTTGGAAACTTGTAGCATATTTAGCATTCAATTTGCAGAATAAAAATACTCCAAGTAAAAAGCTGCTCTTATGCTTTATGATTTTGCAAAAGGTACATAAAGTTTAGTGTTTCAATACTCTATTACTGTGTAACATTTGAAAAGGCTTGAATGTGACTGAGCCAATGAAACAACAAATGATTATGTCTATATTCTGAGAGTTTATTGTACCAAATTAGCTATCGGTTTACAAACCAATGTAAATCCGTGCGGCCTATAATGTGGAAGCTGTTATATCGATATAAACATGTTTATAGTGGTAAAACCTATTTTGGTAACTTTCTAAACCAATATAAGTAAATGGCACAAAAATTGTGTGTTGACCACTCTTAATATCCATATGCTATTCTGACATTTTGGTGTTACACACATATGTTTGCTATGATCGAGCCAAATCCTGTCCCAGAGAATAAGAAAGCAGAGTTACACTGAAATTCATCATTTGCCTGTTATTAAGGCAGTAGAATTTATACTGTCATCATTAGAGTGGATCAAAAGACCTGGTAAAGGATGTGCACCATGAGTAGTGGGTAGTCCTGCTGCTTTCTTAGAGTTCTGTTCTGGATACAGGCTCCAAATGGGACAATGTATCGCGGGCTTACTTATTGTTTGGTGGGCTAGGCTCATTATTACCCTCCTGGCAGTGCCCTCCTCCACACTGGCAGAGCCAGTTGGGAATGAAGAGAGAGAAAAAAACCCAGTTTGTAGATATTTGTCATTTTACTTGTTAACTACAAAATTAGATAGTAATACAGAATACAAGTAATTAATATTTTTTAAATGCTGTGTCCAGAGACAGACAGGGTCTTATACTTCGTAAAGATCACCTTGCATCCCATTTTTGTTATCTTTGTTTCATGCATTTTAAAGTATTTAAATAAAAGACATCAGTGCATCTGCTTTTTCCACTGATGTACAACTACAGCCTGCTTGCTAAAGAAAAACAAACAGCTATGCAAATTTGGAAGACAATACAGTTGAAAGTCTCCATCTCATTTTGTATTCAGAGCCTTATGTCATGACACTCAAGTAGATATGTCAACAAACTTTCAAATACCATGAGATTTACTGTTAAAGTAGGTGTTTAGCTTTTCCTCTGAAAAGCAATCTGTCTTTCACATGTTGCCTAAAAGCTTCACAAAGTCTATAGATGTATCTGTGGTTTATTTAGAAAGACATGTAATTTCACATTTACTTTCAGCATTTCTCCCCCTACTTTTCACCTTGGTCCCAGTCTTTCAACTGACTGTGCACTGGTCTGCCCACAAACAGTCAATTGCAAAGTTGAGGCTCTAGTGTTTTTCATTAATAGCCCTACAAGAGGGGAGTTTGACAAACCCGTTCATGGTGTAATGGAACAAACTTGTTTCCAAGACATTTTGAAAAAGGAGTACCTAAACCTTAAATAGCCCAGTAAATTTTCACAGTGAAAAGCTGCCCTTCCACCTTGTCTCTAAAATTATTTGAGAGAACATTAGAAAAAATGTTTTCACAAATCTGAAATCTGCCTTTTTATCTTCAAAGTACTTTGTAAACATTAAGTAATTAATTATTGTGTCATGTTAAATGATAAATAACATAGTGAGTCCAAAGTCCACATATTTTGTTAATGTCAAAGTTTCTCATGTTATTACTGGAGTAATAGAAACTTTTCCTCCACAAGGATCTGGGAGAATGGCAGCTGACACGTGGTGTTGGACAACTTTTTTACTGACATCTTGAGTAGCTGCCTGAAAAAGGGATGTTTAGATACCGTGGTCGTAGATAGGAATTTGAAAAGTCTCTAGCAATGGTGTTTTTAGTATTGTCACACTGTCTGGAGTGGCTCACGACCATTAGTGCCAACCTCAGGGCAGACTGTCAAAAGCAGGGCAGACACCCCAAACTGGTTGTAAGTTCCATTATTAGATTTCACCAACCCGTACCAAATGTGAACTCCAAAAGTACTACAATAGTCTTATAATGGAGTCACAGGCAGTCCCCTTAGACACTCCAGTCTATCTTGCCACCCAGGCAAGCAGGACCATGTGATAAGTGGTCACTTACACAAAAATCACGAATATTCCAGGTTTCTCCCAGTCCCAAGAGACCAGCTAAGCACCTAGGTCAATTTGCATCCTAGATCTCACAAAGACAACACTGGTAGCCAATTCTCCAGTAAACCAACTAAAGGTTTATTGGCTAAGAAGGAGGAATGAGAGTTATAGAGGTTAAAGCAGGTAAAATATATACACAGGTGAGTCACAGTCTGTAATTTCAAATGGTAGCAGAGATGTAGTAATCTGCCAGTTTCCCAAAAGTTTCTCAGGGCTACCCAGAATAACATTAGGAATCCCTGTCTTCTCGTTCAGTTATTCTGCCCTGTTAGAATCCAAACAGTCCAGCAATGAAGGATCTTTCCCTTAGTCCATAGTTCCAGATTCTTCTCACAGAAAACAAGCCGACAGGGTCACCACTTTTGTAGGCTCTTTCTTTGATTGGTGGAAAGAGAGGAGTGCATTTAGGTTCTTTGATCTCTGATCTGCACGCACTATGACCACTTGGCTTCAAATGCACAAGATATAGCACTTCACTGTTAAGTTCTTCATTTGCATTACACAGGCTTCTTCCACGTTTGATGGGTTATTTAGTTACAGGGGTATTTGCAATGTAGTTGTTTGCTATTACATTATAACAGGATACAGATACGTGAAAACAATGCATGTAACAACATCCCGTTAGTTTTCATGAAGTGTAAACACCAGGTACACTCTTATACATTTAACAATCACAAGTGAATTAGCCTGGCTTCCAGCAATGCATTTGTAAGTATTCAATGAGGCTGGGGCTTTGGAATGAGCTAGCACCTGGTCTACCAGTGTCACAAGTGTGACTTGAGCCATTGCATATTTTAGGGTGGGTGATAGAGTCCCCTCCTGAAAAAAGAACATGACAGTCAATCAATAGGCATCTCAGGTACACTCCATTGACTTTTGCCATATAGGAATGGCAAGGGTCAGAGTTACTTATAGAGGCCCTGATTGCCGGTAGAGCTGCCATGGAGGCCCAAATTCTTGGCAGGATGAGGAGTTTCCATTCCTACTCTCTACTTGTTCTTGGTGACCCAGGAGGCCATGCTAGATGTGACTTAGTTTCTCACAGCATGAGGTTCTGGAGCTGAGTGGATACAGTTCAGATTCACTGAACGGCTAATATCGGTAAAATGCACTGGAAGGGGTTGTGCAGAGGCACCCTGCTTCCCAAACTTACTAGGCATGCTGAAGCTGCCACTACTCACTTTTTAGGTGCAGTTAAGTATCCCTCCTGAAGCTGATCGGCTCCAATGGCCAGTCAGTTGGGGGTGAGCCAACCATGACCTTACATTCTCTCTGCCACAGCTCATCCTTGGCTCCATCAGTGCACATGAAGCCAGGCATAATCTGGCCTTAAGCAATTTATGTTACACCCCTAGATGACACAGTGATGTGTTATGGGCTCATATTTCAATAATATGTTGATGACTAGAACTGGGTCAGTACTTCCAGGTTTTCCCATAAATGTTTGCCAAAATAAAAATGTAATTTGTGTCTGCTTGGTGTGTGTTTGCTTTCTGCAGATATTACAGCAAATGAATATACTAGCAGGAACGTTCACAGAAAGAGAGTTTTAAGCAAACAAAGAATTAATGCACAAAAAAACATGTATTGTGGTGGAGCAGTTACATGTTTGCTGCACTCACAGCATAGCTGACACAAACCCCCAAAAGCAAGGCAATGAAAACAGTGCATAATTGTTTTCCACCACTCACAAGCACAGACCATACCTTTCCCACCACTATCATACAGCACAACCTAAACTCACCACACTTTTCCTGATCCTAGTTGTTGCAGATATTTGGTGTAGTAGATGGTTGTGTTGTTTGGGGAAGTTTGGATGGTTGTGTGCAGATGAGTGGTGGTGCCCAGTAGTTGTGGTAATGGTAAGGGATGTGGTTGTGGGGTGAAGATAGTATATACTGCTAGGAGGCTTCACTTTTTATTTCCTTGCATTTGTGGGTTTGTCACATATGGTGTGTGTATAGCAACCCTGACAGATTCACAATCAAGTTTTTGTATGTTAGTTTCCTAAGTTTTTTAAAATGCTTAATTGGGGGTGGAAGTTAAGGGGGAAGGGGAGCAGCAACCTGTGATGGGTAGAAATGTGGTGGAAGAATATTTTAATCAATCAGCAACTGCACATGAACCCTTTCTCTGCTGTAGGATAAAATCTGACAAAAACAGTTCCTGACTAGACCTGGTCAAAAATATTACCAAGGGAACATTTTTCTATTACAATATGTCAATTAGTCAAAATGAAAATGTCCTGCATGAATTTCAATAACATTTTATTAAAAAAAAATCAAAATGAAGCATCCCAGTAAGGTTGACCTTATTGAATGGAACATTTTGATTTTGTTTTCAAAATGCTGTTTTGAAATTTATTTTATATTATTGGGCCATTTACAATACAAATTACCAAACAGAATACCCATTACAAATAGCAAGTTAGAATACCAATTGAGCAAACCAAGTACCAGTTGCCAAATCAATTAGAATTCTACCAAGTAGAATACCAGTCACCAAGTTATTTTTAAATTAGAATCTAATATAAAATAAAGTATTAGGCCCTATTTTTAAAACATCAAATCAAATTAAATACAAATAAAATGTTTTTAAATGGGGAAATCAAAAGAGACCATTTCAGTTTTATCAAAATTAACATTTTAATTGACACTGAACAAATAGTTTTTAGAAGTTTTGTTTTGTGGGAAATTTTTTTTTGAATGATTCCCAAGCCCCACATTTCAGCCTGTGAACATGATTGTCTGTGAAGTGGGTTTGTGGGGCAGAGTTATGCTCATCTAAGTCAGGGAACACAAACAGCAAGCAGTCCAAAGTAACAAAAAGGTTCAGATGCTGACTAAACACAAACTTGAATCTACACACCAAGAATCAGTCATAGAAGTTATTCATGGAATCCCTTGAAACAAGAAATACATTCCAGAACATTCTAAAAATGGTTTGTG
Organism: Natator depressus; assembly: GCF_965152275.1. Classification (NCBI taxonomy): domain Eukaryota; kingdom Metazoa; phylum Chordata; order Testudines; family Cheloniidae; genus Natator; species Natator depressus. The sequence goes on along the minus strand of NC_134235.1, from coordinate 139,392,621 downwards.
GATAACTGATGAACAAAACAGAGGTGAAATTTGTCAAATTTCCTATAAAACATTTGTTCAACCCTACTGCTGATACTCTACTGTTCCCATCTCATCTAGAGCTTCTCTACTGTTTCCTTCTTATTTGGGGCACATACGTTCTGTCATCACCCAGCTGCCCAATGGTCTAGAGAAAATATGCACCTCTGTGAAACAACTGGCTCAAGTTTAAACTGAGTAAGATAGAGGTTATGCTGGCAGGAAGGAAAAGTCACCTTCAAAAACTAGTCAGAGTCTTCCCAGCTCTTCACCTGAATGACCAGTTGCAGCATTTGCTAGGAAGTCTTCTCTACTGCAGGGCTTGGCTGAGTATCAGGAGTGTCTGGACATCTGATAGATACTGAGGCCAGAAATCAAGGACATGATTCCTACCAAGGTTGAATTGCTAATCTGACAAGCAGGCTAGCTGTCTGCCATCAGTGCCACGACTACTACTACTACTTTATGCCAGCTCAGTTTACTTCTGGTAGCGAGATCAGAGTTCTTATGATTCTCATCAGTGCTCATCATGTCCCTAAATGCCATGTGTCAGTCTTCGTGTTCTTTTCTGCACTTTTAATGCTACCATTTGCTTAACAAGTTCCTCTCTAGTGACTTTACTGATGAACTCTTCTGCTGAATTGTGTCCTTGATGTTGTATGCTACCGAACAGAGTTATAATGATTTGTATCTTGTCAGAAAGGGAGCTCACAGATAAGAGTATTTTAAAAAGTAAAAATCACAACAGCAGAGTCCTTGGAAGATAAAACTACTTGTCAGATCAATCTGCCACTTTGTTCTATGGGGTCATATTCTCCATTGCCTTGCCCCTTTACGCCCCCCTGGCCGACACCCTGAAAGCGAAGGGCTACGAGGTGCAGATGGATGCCCTGATCATCGGAGCCCTGGGCGCTTGGGACCCCTGCAACGAGCATGTGCTGCGGACCTGTGGGATCGGTCGACGCTACTCACGGCTCATGCGGTGCCTCATGGTCTCGGACACCATCCGATGGTCCAGGGACATCTACATCAAACCCATCACCAGCCACCGACAGTACCAGAAGGTGTAAGTCGGTACGACATTGTGCATCAACTATGGGAAAGGGACTGAGAGACTTTTTCCATTGGACCATATGAACTGTGACCATAAACTCATTGAACATTAAATCCCACCAAATGAGGGTAGATCCATCCTCATCATCATAACCGCTCATTATACTCCACACCTGAACATAGCCATTATATGGACAATATACCCCCATGTCTCAATGTCTGTACTTTGACCCATTAAACTTTTACCCCCAATCGGGGAGATTGCAGATTATGTATTCCTTACGCCACCCGCTCCTAAACCGAATTTCGCACCCCTTGATAATCTGTACCTTATTCCCTGATAACCAAAAACTTCTAGGCCTAAACTCTGTACCGTTTTCTTTTTACTTCAACATTATCTTAATAAAATTTATCTCTCTACAAAATGAATGTGAAGTGGTTGTAAACTGCTACTAAGTCAGAAGTTAATTTTTTGGATGCCCAATTTGAGTGAGGAGAATCGAACACAAGTTAGAAAGCGAAGAAGTTAGAGCCCAATTCTCATATCTAATAGGACACTTTGCTCTCGCAGGGTAAAGGGGATTTAAACATGGGTGTAAATGAAACTTTATGACCTTTTAAGGACCTATTCTACTGCTCTGGCTGTGTGCTGTAACTGATATGGCCCAAATGCATTGCAGAGTTCCTCAGAGAGGGGGATCAGTCACTGAGGAACACGCAGGGGAAGATGCAGGAGCATCCATTATTCAAGGTCACATAGAATATCAGAGTTGGAAGGGACCTCAGGAGATCATCTAGTCCAACCCCCTGCTCAAAGCAGGACGAGTCCCCATTTTTTTTTTGCCCCAGAACCCTAAATGGCCCCCTCAAGGATTGAACTCACAACACAGGGTTTAGCAGGCCAATGCCCAAACCACTGAGCTGTCCTTCCCCCCAGCTATCCCCCCACATACATACACAGAAAGAAAAGAAATGATTGGTACCATCTCAGCCAAAGCTGCAGATGCTCAGTCTCCACTAGGAAACATTAAATCCAAATAAAAGCATGATCCACTCCTATATCTCATTCCTCCTCAGAATCAGAAACATTGATTTCCTGAGCAGTGCAACAACTGAACTCTAGGGCCAAGACCAGCAATCGCACCCCAATGAACCAGTCACTGGGGAGAACAATTAAAAACCAACAAGCTTGCACCACAGATCCCTGCACAGAACTACCACACTAGCAAACAGCCTCCCCACAGCGAGCCTCTGGCCAAATACAGAATCGGTGAAGTGGAAAGTGGGAGCCGCACAGCACAGTCCAAACCCAGAGTAGGGGGACTGGGAGCCCACCTGACAGGCGAGCTTGAGACACAGGGGCTCTTTCTATGTCCATGGACAATATCTGAGCATGCGGGAGCTATTTCAGGACATTACCTGAAAGGATGAAACCCTGTCAAAAATACACCTAGGCCGGGAGCCAGAAGGGGGCGTCCTGCTACGGAGCCACCTGGGCTGTAGAGGGACAAATGAACACATGGGGGGAAACTTCCCCCACCCTGCGAGCGCTTTGCAGGGCACAACTTACCTGCCTCTGGAGATTCCCTTTGGTGCCAACACGCCTACAGCTTGTTATGTGGCGCACGGCGCCTCTCATTTCCCGCTCCCTTTGTGTGACCTCACAATTGGATACTCAGTGTGTTTCCTAGTAACCACGGGACGCAGAAACACCAGCTACAGCGGGGCCTCCCTGCTCTGTGCCCCAGGCGGGCCGGGCTCTGGCCGCGGGATGCCGCGCACCCAGGAGGCGACGGAACCAGACGGGCAGCGGGAGGAGAAAGCAGCTGAGCAGGCAAGCGGGAAACACCAGCTGCCGCTCTGCGCGCTGTCCGCCTTCAGCTACATCCCGCCCGGCCGCAGGGACCCTCCGGAGCACAGCTACTTCCACCAGGAGTTCAAGGTGAGGGGGAGGAGAACGGGGCAGGGCGCGGAGAGGACAGCATGGAGCGGGGCTGGGGGAGAGGGAATGAAAAGAGGAGGAAAAAGAAAGGAGGGCGCATGGGAGTGAAAGCGAAGAGGCTGCCGGGGGTAGGAGAAACATCACACACACGGATGTGCAAGGAAGTCAGTAGATGTTTGTACATTTCACCTGGAGAGGAAAATCCATTCTTGGCTTTCCCGCCCCACTCTTAAATCTTAAATTTGCAGAGCCTGGGCCCCTGAGTGGTCAGCACTCATCATTCCTCCGAAGTAAAGCAAGTAATATCAACAAGGATGTTCAGCATCTGGAAAATCTTGTTTGCTCCTTAGAGTATAATTTACAGCCTAGGGGAAAAAAGTGGTTAAATTGGGATTTACTGAGCCCTAGCGAAATTAATAAAGGGCATGTATAAGAAGTTCAGCTTTTTGGCAGTCTTTTATGCAGTCTAATTCAATCTGGGCCCATGTATTTGCATTTAATAAAATTGGGGTGGGTTGGTCTTAGTCGCAATAGACATGATGACAACACAACCGTCTGAAATTTGATGCCAATATTTTAAAGGCACACAAATCAACCACATGAGACTGTCACACTTTTGCCTTATGCTGGAAAGTCCACTTTAACACTTACATAGCACTTTTCATTTTCAAAGTTCTTTGTGAAGTGTAATTAATTTTGACAACACTACTGGAGGAGGAAAGGTATTACCCACATTTTCTAGATGGGAAAAGTGATATAGAAAGGAGTTGGAGTGAATTTCAACAAAACATATTGAATTGACAAACAGAATTTTGTCCTCTGGTTAAGTCTCTAAACATACTTCAGATAGTGATTTTATTGAAAAATATCTCAGTGCTATCTATATTTGGCACAGATTAGGTGTCCAATTTCTGCTGAGAAGTCTGTGCTGTCAGAGATTGAAATAGAAAATATTTTCCATATTGGTTCAGAAGTGGAAAATAGTTCAACATCAGTAGGGCTCTGATTCTACAAACATTCATGCACATGGTTAACTTTACTACTATAGGCTAGATTCACAAAGAGACGTAGGCCCAGATTTAGGCACCAATTGTATTCACAAAACACCCCACTCAGCTGCCGTCAAACCCTGTAGGCACCTAAACTCTGTCAGTTAGGGCACTCACTTGAGAAGTGGGAGATTCCTGTTAAAATCTCTTATCCCCCTCAGGCAGTAGGACTTGAACTGGGGGTCTCCCATATCCCCCATGAGTCCCCTAACCACTGTACTGGAAGTTATGGAGGCCTCTCCTTCCACAAGCTTTTTGCAAGAGGCATCTGACTCCAGGAGAGGGTTCATAGCTGAGAATCCCAAGCAGAGATGGGTGCCTCCCTCCATCCCAACTGGTGGGCTGGTCTACACTAGAAAATTAGACTGATACAGCTACACGGTGCAGTGGTATGAATTTTTCACACCCCCTGAGCAACGTAGTTAAGACAACCTAAATCCCCATGTAGATGGCTAGGTCAATGGAAGAATTCTTGTCAACCTAGCTACCACCTCTCATGGATTAACTAAAGCAAACAGGAGAACACTTCCCATCACTATCATGTCTACACTGAAGTTTATAATGCAGCCCAGCTGCAGCTAAGTCGATGCAGTGTTTTAAGTGTAGACATAGCCTTAGGCACTGACCTGCCTGAGAGGGGTAGCGTTTAGCATGTGCCTTTCTCCTTGGCATTTCCCATTGGCTAGTTTAGGCAGGAAGCCGTCTGGCATGCTGGCTTTTTGTGAATCCATTCTTAGGTACCTGTCTGCCTCCATTTGTTGTATAGGAAGCCTGAGTGCTTAACTCCAACTTTGTGAATCTCAGTGATTTTGTAGGTGCCTAAGAGTTTGAAGATGAGGTGGCCAAATCTATTACCCAGCAAAGGGATTTAGGGCTCTTATGTTAACTCTCTCTCTTAGCAGGAATTAAAATACTGCATAAAGCTGCTGAGTAAATACTGCTTACTCATTAGGACAGGTGAGGCTTAACTTTCAGCAAGAAGGAGAAGCAGAGTTATCAAGGTGCTGTAGGAAACTCTAGGAGCAGCCAAGACTGAGGAGAAATCTTAGGCTGAGATTTATGATCTATTATTACTGGAGTCACCAACAAAGACAAAAACCTAGGTAGGGGGTAAGTTTGACTGTGAAGATTTTATATGAAGTAGGATAAAAGTACTACCTGCTCACAGCTAAGTAACAGGATATAGAACCTTTCACTTCTGTTCCTGGTTCACATTTAGCATAGGTCAGTAGTGCTGCAATGGTCTGAGTGTGGCTTAATCATGTGTGTGAAATGAATTGCTCATTTCAATCCAAAACGTTACAATTCACTTATCAAATGCATTTGACAAAGATCACCACAGCCCATCCACTTGCCACATTGGTTGGATGGTTTTGTTAAAATAATCCTCATTGACATTGCTCATTTTCATCTGCAGGTTTCAGAGTTACCCAGGAAAGGCACTGTAGTGCCAGAGCCAAATGAGCATTGTGAATGAGAATAGTTAATGCTGTGCTGAAAAGATTAAAGAAAGAAAGAGAGAACAACAACATTAAGCCAAGGTGAGGCTGCAGCTCCAAAAATGGCTGATAAAGTCTCATTGTAAATTCTATATCAAATTCACGTTGATCAGCTGCCATATGGCAGAGCTTTGTTTAGAATATGAAGTCACTTTTACAAACCAGATAATCTGGGAGTGTTACAAGACGCCGCTCTGATAATATAAAAATAAAATAAAAACTAAAAGTGTTAACAGCTATTTCATAGATTCTCATCTGGGATAGCACCATGGGAATAAGCATGAGAAATGGCCTGGAAAAAAAGCATAGATGTGACCCATGGGTCTGCATAACTAAGAAATTATTAGACCATGCGTTAAAAAGACATGACAAATTTGAGGTTTGCATTGGGTGACTGTGGGGAATAAGCTGACTGACTGTTGGGGTAAGCTTATTGACTATTTCAACAGAGAGTGTTAAAAACAAATGTAATTCAGAGATTGAGGTAGACAGATGCACTGGCTAGTGGCCTGAGAACATGACTGGAAGACAGGAAATCCTTAATTTGAATCCCATTTTTGACAATGACTCCCTTTCTGGTTTTGGGCAAATTCATGTAAACAGTGTGTGTTTCATTTCCCCATCTATAAATTACCCCATGCCTATTTGTTAGGCATGCTGTGAACTTTAATTAATGTTTGCAAAGTGATTTACAAGTGCTTGATTTTATTAAGCCAGATCATAGGAAATGCTCACTTGAGACATGGATTGCTTGTCCATTTTACATGATTCATTCATTTTGACCGGTTTATTAAAAATACAGGCCTACTATCCTAGCATTTAGCAATTGATAGAAATGACTACCATTAATATCAGTAAAGTATCTGGAGACAAAATAACCAGCCAGACATTGCAAAACTAGGTGGGACTTGACATGCCAGGTGATAACAAGGATCTGTAACCACAGCAATGTAATTGGTATAATTCTGGCAGAACTGCTCAAAACAGATTATCTAGGACAGATTTACAGTTAAACATAATAGGCTGGCTGTCTACCTTCAAATCCAAGAGAGGCTGAATTTTCTTCATTGATATAGCGAGTCAGTGAATAATGCAGTAGTTCTTTTTAACCAGCATAAGGTAGATCTTTACTTGGCTTCTAAATAAAATATGGAGAGCAAAGGAAAAGCTATAGTGAAGTATAATAATGGAGAGGACAAATCACCACCTAGAATTCTGCAAGGCTCATCGCCTCTGAGAAGTGAAAGGGAGAATAGATTAAAAAACAAAACAGCCCCTCCTCTTGAACACCAAGTAACATATTTCCCTTATTGAATAACCCCATTATATTATCTTTGAAAACTCATGGCGATCAGAGAGGTCCCAAATGACTGGAAAAAGGCTAATGTAGTGCCCATCTTTAAAAAAGGGAAGAAGGAGGAACCAGGGAACTACAGGCCAGTCAGCTTCACCTCAGTTACTGGAAAAATCATGGAGCAGGTCCTCATGGAATCCATTTCGAAGCACTTCAAGGAGAGAAAAAGTGATCAGGAACAGTCAGCATGGATTCACCGAGGGCAAGTCATGCCTGACGAACCTAATTGCCTTCTGTGATGAGATAACTGGCTCTGTGGATGAGGGGAAAGCAGTGGATGTGTTATTTCTTGACTTTAGCAAAGCTTTTGATATGGTCTCCCACAGTATTCTTGCCAGCAAGTTAAAGAAGTATGGGCTGGATGAATGGACTATAAGGTGGCTAGATTATCGGGCTCAACAGATAGTGATCAGTGGCTCCATGTCTAGTTGGCAGCTGGTATCAAGTGGAGTGCCCCAAGGGTCGGTCCTGGGGCCAGTTTTGATCAATATCTTCTTAATGATCTGGAGGATGGGATGGATTGCACCCTCAGCAAGTTTGCAGATGACACTACACTGGGAGGAGTGGTAGCTACTCTGGAGGATAGGGATAGGATACAGAGGGACCTAGACAAATTAAAGGTTTGGGACAAAAGAAATCTGATGAGGTTCAACAAGGATAAGTGCAGAGTCCTGCACTTAGGACGGAAGAATCCCATGCACTGCTATAGACTAGGGACTGAGTGACTAGGCAGCAGTTCTGCAGAAAAGGACCTAGGGTTTACAGTGGATGAGAATCATAGAATCATAGACTTTAAGGTCAGAAGGGACCATTATGATAGTCTAGTCTGACCTCCTGCACAACGCAGGCCATAGAATCTCACCCACCCTCTCCTGTAACAACCCCCTGACCTATGTCTGAGCTATGAAGTCCTCAAATCATGGTTTAAAGACTTCAAGGTTCAGAGAATCCTCCAGCAAATGACCCGTGCCCCATGCTGCAGAGGAAGGCGAAAACCCCCAAGGTCTCTGCCAATCTGCCCTGGAGGAAAATTCCTTCCTGACCCCAATTATGGCGATCAGCTAAACCCTGAGCATGTGGGCAAGACTCACCAGCCAAAGAATTCTCTGTAGTAACTCAGATCCCACCCTATCTAGCGTCCCATCACAGGCCATTGGGCATATTTACCACTAATATTCAAAGATCAATTAATTGCCAAAATTAGGCTATCCCATCGTACCATCCCCTCCATAAACTTATGAAGCTTAGTCTTGAAGCCAGATATGTTTTTTGCCTCCACTGGTCCCCTTGGAAGGCTATTCCAGAACTTCACTCCTCTGATGGTTAGAAATCTTCATTTAATTTCAACTCTAAACTTTCTGATGGCCAGTTTCTATCCATTTGTTCTTGTGTCACATTGGTACTGGGCTTAAATAATTCCTCTCCCTCCCTGGTATTTATCCCTCTGATATATTTATAGAGAGCAATCATATCTCCCCTCAGCCTTCTTTTGGTAAGGCTAAACAAGCCAAGCTCTTTGAGTCTCCTTTCATAAGACAGGTTTTCCATTCCTCAGATCATCCTAGTAGCTCTTCTCTGTACCTGTTCCAGTTTGAATTTATCCTTCTTAAACATGGGAGACCAGAACTGCACACAATATTCCAGATGAGGTCTCACCAGTGCCTTGTATAACTGTACTAACACCTCCTTATCTCTACTGGAAATACCTCGCCTGATGCATCCCAAGACTGTTTTAGCTTTTTTCACAACCATATCACATTGGCGGCTCATAGTCATCCTGTGATCAACCAATACTCCAAGGTCTTTCTCGTCCTCTGTTACTGCCAAGTGATGCATCCCTAGTTTATAACAAAAATTCTTGTTATTAATCCCTAAATGCATGACCTTGCACTTTTCACTATTAAATTTCATCCTATTAGTATTACTCCAGTTTACAAGGTCATCCAGATCTTCCTGTATGATATCCCGGTCCCTCTCTGTATTGGCAATACCTCCCAGCTTTGTGTCATCTGCAAACTTTATTAGCACATTCCCACTTTTTGTGCCAAGGTCAGTAATGAAAAGATTAAATAGGATTGGTCCCAAAACCGATCTCTGAGGAACTCCACTAGTAACCTCCTTCCAGCCTGACAGTTCACCTTTCAGTATGACCATTTGTAGTCTCTCCTTTAACCAGTTCCTTATCCACCTTTCAATTTTCATATTGATCTCCATCTTTTCCAGTTTAGCTAATAATTCCCCATGTGGAACCATATCAAATGCCTTACTGAAATCAAGGTAAATTAGATCCACTGCATGTCCTTTGTCTAAAAAATATGTTACCTTCTCAAAGGAGGAGATCAGGTTGGTTTGGCACGATCTACCTTTTGTAAAACCATGCTGTATTTTGTCCCAATTACCATTGACCTCAATGTCCTTAACTATTTTCTCCTTCAAATTTTTTTCCAAGACCTTGCATACTGCAGATGTCAAACTAACAGGCCTGTAGTTACCCGGATCACTTTTTTTCCATTTCTTAAAAATAGGAACTATGTTAGCAATTCTCCAGTCATACGGTATAACCCCTGAGTTTACAGATTCATTAACAATTCTTGGTAATAGGTTTGCAATTTCATATGCCAGTTCCTTTAATATTCTTGGATGAAGATTATTTGGGGCCCCCCAATTTAGTCCCATTAAGCTGTTTGAGTTTGGCTGCTACCTCGGATGTGGTAATATCTACCTCCATATCGTCATTCTCATTTGTCATCTTACCATTATCCCTAAGCTCCTCATTAAAGACGGAGGCAAAGTATTTGTTTAGATATTGGGCCATGTCTAAATTATCCTTAACCTCCACTCCATCCTCAGTGTTTAGCTGTCCCACTTCTTCTTTCTTTGTTTTCTTCTTATTTATATGGCTTGAGAACCTTTTACTATTGGTTTTAATTCCCTTTGCAAGGTCCAACTCTTTCTCACTTTATCCCTACATGTTCTGACCTCAATAAGGTAGCTTTCCTTGCTGATCCCTCCCATCTTCCACTCCTTGTAGGCTTTCCGCTTTTTCTTAATCACCTCTCTGAGATGCTTGCTCATCCAGCTTGGTCTACAACTCCTGCCTATGAGTTTTTTCCCCTTTCTTGGGATGCAGGCTTCTGATAGTTTCTGCAACCTTGACTTGAAGTAATTCCAGGCCTCCTCCACCTTTAGATCCACAAGTTCTTCAGTCCAATCCACTTTCCTAACTAACTTCCTTAATTTTTTAAAATTAGCCCTTTTGAAATCAAAAACCCTAGTCACAGATCTATTTTTGTTTATCCTTCCATTTAGTTTGAACTGAATTAGCTCATGATCGCTTGAACCAAGGTTGTCCCCTACAACTATTTCTTCTATGAGGACCTCACTACTTGCCAAAACCAAACCTAAAATGGCATCCCCTCTTGTTGGTTCAGCAACTAATTGGTGAAGGAATCCATCAGCTATTGCATCCAGGAAAATCTGAGCCCTATTATTATTACTAGCACTTGTCCTCCAGTCTATATCTGGGAAGTTAAAGTTTCCCATGATCACACAATTCCCATTAGTATTTACTTCATTAAAAATATTAAAGAGGTCTCTATCCATATCCAAATCAGATCCCGGCGGTCTATAGCATACCTCACGTGCTGTCCCAGGGGAGGCTCTAGTAGCTTTCTTCCCCAATGTGATTTTTGCCCAGACAGGCTCTGTCTTATCCATTCCATCACTTCTTATTTCTTTACACTTATTTCTACCTCATCATTGATATACAATGCTACTCTACCACTTTTGCCTTTATGACTGTCTTTCCTAAACAGCACATACCCTTCAATATCTGTACTCCAGTCATGACTACTATTCCACCATGTTTCTGTTATCCCTATAATATCTGGTTTCACTTCCTGCACCAATAGCTCTAGTTCCTCCATTTTGTTACCTAGGCTCCTCACATTAGTGTACAAACATCTTAATTTTTGCTGTTTGGCTTCGCTCACATTGTGCCTAATTGGGTAAAGAGACATTCTATTGCCAAAAGAACAGGAGTACTTGTGGCACCTTAAAGACTAAAAAATTTATTAGAGCATAAGCTTTCGTGAGCTACAGCTCACTTCATCGGATGCATAGAATGGAACATTTATCTGTATGTGTATATATGTTAAAGTTACCATAAAAACTGTAAAAAGAAAAGGAGTACTTGTGGCACCTTATTTCTTAGTCTCTAAGGTGCCATAAGTACTCCTTTTCTTTTTTCGGATACAGACTAACATGGCTGATACTCTGAAACCATACAAACTGTGAGAGGCTAATTAGTTAAGATGAGTTATTATCAGCAGGAGAAAAAAAACTTTTGTAGTGATAATCAAGATGGCCCATTTAGACAGTTGACAAGAAGGTGTGAGGATACTTAACTTAGGGAAATAGATTCAATATGTGTAATGACCCAGCCTCTCCCAGTCTCTATTCAAACCCAAGTTAATGGTATCTAGTTTGCATATTAATTCAAGTTCAGCAGTTTCTCCTTGGAGTCTGTTTTTGAAGCTTTTCTGTTGCACAGTTGCCTCCCTTAGATCTTTTACTGAGTGGCCATGGAGGTTGAAGTGTTCTTCTACTGTTTTTTTTAATGTTATGATTCAAAAACCAGTAGCAGAACACTTCAACCTCTGTGACCATTCAGTAAAAGATCTAAGGGAGGCAACTGTGCAACAGAAAAGCTTCAAAAACAGACTCCAAGGAGAAACTGCTGAACTTGAATTAATATGCAAACTAGATACCATTAACTTGGGTTTGAATAGAGACTGGGAGAGGCTGGGTCATTACACATATTGAATCTATTTCCCTAAGTTAAGTATCCTCACACCTTCTTGTCAACTGTCTAAATGGGCCATCTTGATTATCACTACAAAAGTTTTCTCCTGCTGATAATAGCTCATCTTAACTAATTAGCCTCTCAGTCTGTATGGTAACTTCTAACTTATCTGTATGTGTGTGTGTGTGTGTGTGTATCTTACTATATGTTCCATTCTATGCATCAGATGAAGTGAGCTGTAGCTCACGAAAGCTTATGTTCTAATAAATTGGTTAGTCTCTAAGTGCCACAAGTACTCCTGTTCTTTTTGCGGGTACAGACTAACATGGCTGCTACTCTGAAACCATTCTATTGCCAGTACCACCTATTAGACTGGTATCTAAACTACCCTTCCTCCTTATGTCCATTCTCCTACCCACGGCTGTATCCTTTCTTACTTCATTTTCTTCCCTCTCAATGTTAAAATCCGGCATGGAGATTACCTGGACATATCCCAACCATCTCCCCCAAATTCCTAGTTGAAAGCTCTCTTAATCAGTTGTGCCAGCCTCCATCCTAGAAGTCTATTTCCCTCCCTACTCAGGTGAGGTCCATCCTGAGAGAACAGCTTTCAGAGTAACAGCCGTGTTAGTCTGTATTCGCAAAAAGAAAAGGAGAGAACAGTCCTCTGTCCATGAATGCTTCCCAGTGGCCATACATCCCAAAGCCCTCCTTATAGCACCACTGCCTGAGCCATCTGTTGATCATCATAATCTTGTCACACCTTTGTTGCCCTTCTCTAGGAACAGGCAGAATCCCTCTGAAGATCACCTGAGCCTCGATTTCCTTAAGCATCTTCCCCAGCCTGCATAGTCTCCCTTGATAAGTTCCAGCGAGAATCTAGCCGTATCATTTGTTCCCACATGAAGGGCAATCAGTGGATTCTTTCCCGCTCCTGTTAGGATCCTCTTCAGCCTCAGCTCCACATCCCATATCTTAGCCCCTGGCAGACAGCACACCCTTCTGTTCTCTGGATCAGCTCTGGTTACAGGCCTTTCTATTCTTCTCAGTAAGGAGTCCCCACTCACATAGACCTGCCTTTTCCTGGTGATGGTGCGATTCTCTGGTCTATCCCCTGTTCCCTCTGGCTGCAAATCCTCTTGATTCCTATTGTCCCTTGCAATCCTCTGCGACCCATCCCATATCCTCCTGGGGCTCATATTTGGTGGTGTTATCTCCATTGACTCTTCCCCTCAGACTAGCTGCTCTTCTCTTCTTCCTTGCCCTTCCACCTTCAGTGACCACCTGCTGTGCCCCTTCTTCATTTTCCAACTCCACAAACTTGTTCCTGAGCTCTGTTTCTCCTTCACTAGCCCATCTTTTCCTCTGCCTGGTTCTCTTAGTGACATGCTTCTCCGGTCCACTTTCCTCACCCAGCAGTCTCCCCTTGGAATTCTTTGGTCCAGCTTCCATCTGTAAGTCTGAACTTTTCCCTTCAGCCTCCTCATGCCTTTGTTTCATCATCCGCTCAAATCCCCTTCTGAACTCAACCAGAGTTTCCCCCTGCATCTCCAATCCTCGGATCTTTTCTTCTATCAGCTCTATCAGGCAGCACTTCATGCAGACAAAACTCTTTTCAAGTACCCCCTCCAGGACCATGTACATGCCACGGCTTCCACATCCAGTCATCTTCATTGTGTCTTCCACTGCTTGGGTCGCTACCACTGCTACCTCTGTATCGGTCATCGCCTTCCTACCTAAGTCAAATACCTTCTCTACCAGAATTCCCTCTCAAACTCCCCTGTTTACAGCTCTGTTTGCTGGCTCCTGTGCCACTGCAGCTGTCCTAGCTGCTGCCTGACTGGCTGGCTACCTTTATAGGACCCCTAATCAGAGAAGCCCCGCCCCCTAACCAGGGCTCAGCTTCTCTCCCAGCACACTGCCTCTACCAGCCTCTACAAATACTTACAAATACCTTCTCCTCCAAGCTGGATATGAGTCAGCAGTGTGCCCTTGTTGCCAAGAAGGCTAACAGAATTTTGGGCTGTATAAGTAGGAGCTTTGCCAGCAGATTGAGGGATGTGATCATTCCCCTCTATTCGGCATTGGTGAGTCCCCATCTGGAGTACTGTGTCCAGTTTTGGGCCCCACATTACAAGAAAAATGTGGAAAGATTGGAAAGAGTCCAGCAAAGGACAACAAAAATGATTAGGTGGTTGGAGCACATGATTTATGAGGAGAGGCTAAGGGAACTGGGATTATTTAGTCTGCAGAAGAGAAGAATGAGGGGGGATTTGATAGCTGCTTTCAACTATCTGAAAGGGGGTTCTAAAGAGGATGGATTTAGACTGTTCTCAGTGGTGGCAGATGACAGAACAAGAAGTAATGGTCTCAAGTTGCAGTGGGGGAGGTTTAGGTTGGATATTAGGAAAAAAACTTTTTCACTAGGAGGGTGGTGAAGCACTAGAATGGGTTACCTAGGGAGGTGGTGGAATCTCCTTCCTTAGAGGTTTTTAAGGTCAGGCTTGACAAAGCCCTGGCTGGGATAATTTAGTTGGGGATTGGTCCTGCTTTGAGCAGGGGGTTGGACAAGATCAGCGGTTCTCAAACTAGGGCCGCTGCTTGTTCAGGGAAGGTGGGCCAGTTTGTTTACCTGCTGCTTCCGCAGGTTCGGCCGATCACAGCTCCCACTTGCCACGGTTCGCCGCTCCAGGCCAATGGGGGCTGCAGGAAGGGTGGCCAGCAGATCCCTTTGCCTGCGCAGTTTCCCGCAGCCCCCATTGGCCTGGAGCGGCGAACTGCGGCGAGTGGGAGCTGTGATTGGCCGAACCTGTGGATGCGGCAGGTAAACAGACCGGCCCGGCCCTCCAGGGGCTTTCCCTGAACAAGCGGCAGCCCTAGTTTGAGAACTACTGGACTAGATGACCTCCTGAGGTCCCTTCCAACCCTGATATTCTATGATTCTATAGGAGTGCACTAGTGACACCATAGTTAAGGCAGTGCCAAAAGTTTCCTTTCAATGGGACCATTATAACCATCTAGTACTGTTCTGACTTTAATATTTTTAGAGAAATAGTTATAAAATAGAAAAAAAGCATATAAAAATCAGAACATGCTTCAGTTTTCTAAAGTACAATAAGGCCTGGCAGAATTTTGTTTAATAGGTAATAATTTCTTTTAAATTTTTTAAATTATTTAAATGTTCACAGTTGCACAAAATTATGGGGTTTAAGCATTTTTTATATTTATTGATGTAAATGTTCACACTTGTGGGAAACTGGAGGGGCAGGTGTCAGATAATTATTTAATGATTGACATTGATATTCAAAAAGTTAAAACTTTAAAGCCATTAAAGCCACAAATAGTCAACCTCACACATGAAAATATACAAAGTAAATATCCTTAAATCAAACCGTAAAGTTCTCAAGCAGCACTTTTCTTACTTTGCCAGTCTGTAAATTTCAATGATTATTGATGGAATTTATTTGGTCAGGTTGTATGTACACAGTGAAATCGATGTTTACTGGCATTTACCTATAAAAATCTAATCCTTCCAAGCCTAATTACAACTACATCACTGCTGAGCCAAAAATGAAGGCTGAAGTTTTCAAAGTTTCACTTTTTCAGATTTTTGATCATGTGTCACAAGAGCAGTGTGATAGGTTGAGATCTTCTCTGGTCAAAGTGCAGAGCCTTTGATGATTTTCATAAGTACAGTAATTATTAATATATTGCAAAAGGTCTTTTCCTCTCCTCTCTCAAATATTTTTTTCTGAAACATACATGGTTCAGTATCTGTAAACAATAATAAATCTCTAGTGTCTGTAGCTAATTGTGCATTACTTAGCACTTTGGGCCTTCAAGGACTCAAGGCTTCATTTCTTGTATATAAAAAACCGGTGCTGCAATCAGTGGGAGTCTTGAGTACACCATGCAATGCATGACTGGGATTCACTTGAGACACTCATTAAATAGAGCTCTGAGTTTTTCATATGAAAAGATGTTTTAAGTACAATCATTTTTATGTTTCTGGGAGAGCTGGCAAGTGTGTATTTATGCATATTATTGGAACCAGAGATTACTCATGCAGTATATTTCTGAGCTACACAAAAATATGCATTAACTTGAAGATAAAGGCTGATTCACAGGCTACTTTCAATATCTATTTCTTTCAAAATGAACTTCAAAGCTGCCTTTCTCTCTTCATTTTCTTCAGTCAAAATGTCTCTTTAATCAAGTGTGTGCATTTGCTGAAGGAAAATAGTTCAATAAGGAAACTGATTTAAGCTTCCATGTGGTTACTATAAATTACAAAGGGGGAAACAGTGATATGAAATTCTCTGAAAAATCCTCTGGCAATGTCTTTTCATATACCGTGGAAGTTGTTTTAGTTTCACATTTTCACAGACAAACCAAATGCACAAAAGAATTGTAACAATTTTTCAGACTATTTCAAAAGGATGCCCCAAATGTTGCTAATAACTGGTGTTCCTCACAGCACCTAGTGCTGCACATGCACCAGTTAGTAGTTCTACTACATTATTTTCTAACTCACAGTGTTAAACACCACCTTAAGTTAATCATTTTTTTTTCTTTATCCCAAGACAGGGATTGTTTCCACATATGACTCCATTTTTAAGAGGCCAATGGGTTACAATGAAAAACTCCACCGATGTGACAGAGAACATGCAAACAATCGAGGTCTTAACATTAATGATGAGGTAAGGTTTATATGCTGACATTAAAAGTGGCTTCATTCATATTGACAACACTGGAGTTAGGTGCCTAGGCTCCAACACAATTAATGTGGAGAGAGAGATGTGACAGAGACTTTTTGACAATGTGGCCCACTGTTCTTTGAAAAGCACTCTTATCTCAGACCTGACAAACTCACTACACTGAACATGTTTCTTATAGGATATTTATCTATAAAGAGTAACTTAGGATATCTACAGAAATCTTGTAACCTGTCAAGCTTCATAATCCTTTTGAAATATCTGACCAAGTAATATTTAAGGAATAATGTATTTATATTAAAAGTATGCTTTATGGACTTGGAGTAAAGATTTGTCATCGGGGTAATGTGTCTCACTGATGACCCATTCAGGCAAGAGGGAGTTGTTACCCCTCCCTAGTCAGCTGGCCAGGTAATACCAGGTTTTATTGGCTGCCCTTGCCATATCCCAGAACACTCAATGGAAAACCATCAGAGACAAGCACAAATGATTGGAACCACTTGGAGGTGAAAAAGAACAATAGAGGAAGCAGGAGCTTGCCCTGGCTCTGAATAAAGACACAAGATTGTTTCAGAATAACAGAGTGTAGGGAAAGGCACTCTGGATCCATTCACTGAGGAAACCCCTTAACGAGTGGGGGTCTTTCATGAACATTTAGATTTTGGTTCTTGTGAAATCAGCCAGATCTGCAATGGACTGAACTTAGTTATATAGTAGACGTAACTATTGAAAAGTGTAGACCCAGGTTAGTGTTTTATGATTTCGTTTTGTGTTGTGTTGTAACCACTTGTTTTCACCATTTAGTTACATCTTTATTTTTTCTTAAATAAAACTACTTTTTTTATTACAAGTGCTGTGTGGTTTAGAGGAACAGTGGTTTAATATGAAACCAGTGGAATTGGAATAATTTTTATAGTGGGGGTGCTGAAAGCCACTGAACAAAACTGTAAGCCCTGTATATGATGGAAACCACTTCAAGCCAGGAGGTGCTGCTGCACCCCCAGTACTCCTAATTCCAGCATCCCTGGTGAAACTGGTAAATTGGGGTACACTGCATCTTTGGGTGCAGAGAATCTGGAATTTCTGTGAGTAGCCAGTACTAGGGGCAGGATAGCATAGGTGAACAATTCAAAGTGACTCAGGGGTTGGGGTGCACCTCTTGTTAACCTGCAAGGCAAAGACAGGGCTGGCATAGCCTAGAAGAGAGTGCTTGAATGGCTTGATGGTGCTAGGGAGCTAACAGCCAGTTACCAGAAACAAGACTCCCTCACACTGGAGGCAGGAGGTAACAGGTTGACTAACTGTCCTGTGTACCCTAAGAACTGTTATAATAGGCACCTTAGACTGTGATCCACAAAGCCAGCACACTAGGCAGGGAGCCACCTGTGCGAGCCAATGGGCGACACCAACCAGAGAGGGGGCATGCTAAACCCTGCCCCTCTCTGAGATAGGTGCCTAAGTCCAGGCTCCACAGGGGTGCCTTGCTTTGCTAGTAATCCATGAATAGGGGCAGATAGGCACTTGGCTCCCTAAATTGTTTGTGGGGCCTGAAACAACACAGCTGGGGGACAGGAGGGACTCATAACCTCTAGCCTAGCAGATAGGGCACTCACCTGGGATATGGGAAACCTCCACTTCAACTCCCACCTCCACTTGAAGAGTAAGGATTTAAACATGGATCTGCTACCTCTCAGGTGAGTGCTCTAACCCCTGGGACATGCTGAGACAGGGTTTCCTCACTGTCTCCTGTGGAAATTGTTCCACTTTAATTAAACAACAGAATACTTAAATATGTATTGGGCCAGAAAATGTTAGAATGACTATAACCTAGTGGTTAGAGCACTCATCTGAGATGTGGCAGCTCACTGTTCAACTCCCTTCTCCCCTCAGGAGGGGGCAGAAGTGGGAGGGAAGGGAAAACTTGAACTGGGGTCTTCCATACCCTGGCTGAGAACCCTAGGCTAAAGATTATAAGGGAGGTCCTTCTCCACTTTCACCCCCCAGCAGTTTTGTTTGGGGCCCCACATGTGGTTTAGACAGCTGAACGCCTATCCTTCCTAGTTCATGACTCACCTGGTGCTTAGGTGGGAAAGAGGTGTTTGGACACCTATCTCAAGGAAGCAGTACGCATGCTCAGGCAGTAGAAAAGCACGCAGGCATCTAGAGGGAGACTGCAGGACATGTGCCCAGAGGCAACAGTTTAGATGCTGAATGAGTTTAGGCACCTACAGCATTAGGTAACAGCCAAGCAGGAGTTTTGTGGGTCAATGGTGTCTGTAAATGGGACTTAGGCTCCCAAAGTATCCTAAACCAGATTCAGGGAAAGAGTAAAGTCACGCCCATCAGACTGGGTAGACAGGTGTGGATGGTGCAGTTCAGGTAGTAGCACAGGCTAGTCACCCAAGTGCAGACTGAAGGGGTCGGGCAGGCTTCTACTTGGGTAGCTACCCCGCGTTGCTGCCCATGCCGCAGCGTCCCCTGATAGGT
This sequence comes from Natator depressus, assembly GCF_965152275.1. Taxonomy (NCBI): domain Eukaryota; kingdom Metazoa; phylum Chordata; order Testudines; family Cheloniidae; genus Natator; species Natator depressus. The sequence continues at coordinate 139,373,700 of NC_134235.1, read as the reverse complement.
TTAGTGCACTAGCTCAAGCAGCGCTGGCATGTTTCCAGCTGCCTGAGCAGGGATGCACACTCCCAACTGCTGTATAGACATACCCAAAGACACACACACCCTATTTTCCTGAGCTAGCAGTCTCCCCTCTGTATATTTTCTCTATTCTCAGGGCACAGTAGAGTTTGTGGAGCAAAGCTAGGCTGAAACCATTTAGGATGTCCAAGTGGAGAGATCCTTGTAGGAGTTAATACTGCCTGGGAGGAGGGGTGCCCAGACACCAGCATGGGAGGGCAAATGCTCAGTTCAGAAGCTCTAAGATCTGTGAGAATTACCTCTGATTTCCCTGTGAATCATGGGATTCTGGGTGGGTCAGGGAACACTCCCAGTGTCTCTTCTGTATCTGAGCAGCTTCTGCCTAACCTCAAAAGCAAAGTGCCTAGTAGCCTTCATGGAGGAGCTGGCTCATCTCTCTTTTTGGGGTCAAGACTCTGGTTGGGGGGTGTTTTGTATTTTCCCCCAGATTAATTTCCTTTTATTTTGGTAGAGTTTAGGGGTACAAGTGGGGTGTCACTGTTGGAAATGTTATGATGTCAGCAAAGCATTTTTGAAGAGGAAGGTTGTGCAGTGTTTCCTAGAGATCAGGAAAGGTCAGGCTCCCGCTTTGCCTGATCTCCTCTGGACATTCACTCCGTAGTTGGATCGACTCAACAGAGAATGCTTGACCCTGACCTCCCAGCAGAGCACAGCTGCCCCAGTGGTACATAGACCAAAGTTTTAATGTAGCTAAGGCTTGATCCAAATTTATCAAGTATTTGTACACAGATTAGGAGCTGTCACCTTAACCCTGCTGTAGGTTCCATCTTTATGTATCACCCTCTATTATTACAGTAGCACCTACAGACCCCAGCTAGGATTAGGGGCCGATTGTGCCAGACCCCATACAAACATACAAGTTATCTCATACATTTGAAGTTCCATCCACACTGTAGCTACCGGAAGGAAGAAAGTTTTCTGTCTCTTTTGCCTCCAGAGCCTCCTGGTTGCTGTGACTCAGGAGGGTAATGCTGCACCAGTCTACATTTACAGCCAGTTCACATTTACAAGGTCAGCGTCATAACCATAAGATTGTTTTTTAAAACGAGACCTTTAATTGCACAGAAATCAGTGGCTTAGTCCTCTACAATCGCCAGGGAAAGCCTCCTGCTTACTACGGGTGAGTCAGTGAACTGATTTTTTCACGCTCAGATTTCATTAACTTATTTTTTGCAGTAAGTTATGTGGGCAGAATACATGAAGGTGTAGAGAGATAGCAGAGCACAAAAACTGGCTGGGAGCATTACAAGCATCACAGTCACAAGTGCATTGTGCAGGTCATCCCAACTGTGTGCTAATAAAACCTCACTACTGCCCCCCAAAAACATACTAAATTAATTTCTTATGTGGTCTGCAACTAATGACATGGAAATTATCTCCACATGTTTCCGGTGTGGATATACATATGGGTATGTACATGTAATCAGTATATAGTCATTCAGAGCATATCTCCATATCAGTGGAGATATCCATATCTCAGTGATGCATTCATATTTTATCACTATTGTTAAAGTTCAGTCACGAATTTTGGACAATAGACTAATGACTGTAATTGTTTTTCGGCTAAACAAATGTGCCTTGCTCTAACACATATTATACAGTTCTGTCTAGGCTGAAGGCTCACTTGTCACCAGCTGCTACACCAGATCTAGCAATCTATATTTCTCACAGCAGTGGCTCCTCTACTGTTTTGCATGTGTGTTTATATGTTAAGGAATATAAAATCTAAATAATGTTCTTACAGGAACTGGCAAGAGCCATTGCTGTTTTGTCCTCTTCAGAATATGGGAGACACATAAACCAGCCTGTAGAGCAGTCGATCAGAGATTATGCAAGGATTAACCGTGTGCAGGCTGAGTTCTACAGGAAAAATGGAGTCACCTGCTTGTTGGAAAAACCTTCTCAAAGTCTTGAACCATCATAAAGCTCCTGTCCCCCCAGCCACTGACATGAACATAGTGTAACACAGTTTTCACAGCAATAAGAAAATGAAGACTGTTTTGCCTTTTCCTGTAATACTTTCCTTCAGCTGGTCAGTGTGACTTGGATAAAAAGAAAAAAAAATTAAGCCATAAGAGCTGTCAGTTTCCCCATGTTAGTGTAAATATACCTTTACATTTCATTAAAATCTTGCAAATAATTTCTCTACTAATTTTCAATGTATTACGATAGGATAGAGCAAGTTTCTTCTTCAAAGCATTTACAAACATCAGTTTACAATCCACACAACCATTCCTATTAGATTTGTAAGCAGTATTATCCTGATGGAAAAACTGAGGCAGAAAGAGGTTAAGACCAAGATTTTCCAAAACAGGTGCCTAAATCTGTAATCCAGAAAAAAATATAAACAATTTTCAGATCAACCTGAAAACAGAATTTGTTGAGATTTTTGGCAAACGGGAAATTTAAAAAAAATACATCATTTGGGGGTCAAACTAAACCTTAAATTCAATTCAAAATGAAGTGTTTTGTTTTGGTTTCAAGTATTTAACTTTGTACAATAGTATTGAAAGAAGTTTTTGTTAGGACATAGATATTCAGGCTCGTCTGTAAAGGTCTATAACCTAAGAATTTAGGTGTATTCTTATCACTTAGCTAGTTATAGAGGTATAAAAGAAAGAATCAAAATCACTGTCTGCCGGTGTAAGGTCCTTCTCTTAGGGTATGTCTACACTACGAAATTAGGTCGAATTTATAGAAGTCGTTTTTTTAGAGATCGGTTTTTAATATTCGAGTGTGTGTGTCCCCACAGAAAATGCTCTAAGTGCATTAAGTGCATTAACTCGGCGGAGTGCTTCCACAGTACCGAGGCTAGAGTCAACTTCCGGAGCGTTGCACTGTGGGTAGCTATCCCACAGTTCCCGCAGTCTCCGCTGCCCATTGGAATTCTGGGTTGAGATCCCAATGCCTGATGGGGCTAAAACATTGTCGCAGGTGGTTCTGGGTACATATCGTCAGGCCCCCGTTCCCTCCCTCCCTCCGTGAAAGCAAGGGCAGACAATCGTTTCGCACCTTTTTTCCTGAGATACCTGTGCAGACACCATACCACGGCAAGCATGGAGCCCGCTCAGGTAACCGTCACCGTATGCCTGGGTGCTGGCAGATGTGGTACTGCATTGCTACACAGCAGCATCAACCCAATGCCTTGTGGCAGCAGACGGTACAGTACGACTGGTAGCCGTCATCGTCATGTCCGAGGTGCTCCTGGCCACGTCGGCCGGGAGCGCCTGGGCAGACATGGGCGCAGGGACTAAATTTGGAGTGACTTGACCAGGTCATTCTCTTTAGTCCTGCAGTCAGTCCCATTGAACCATCTTATGGTGAGCAGGCAGGCGATACGGATTGCTAGCAGTCCTACTGTACCATCTTCTGCCAGGCAGGCAAGAGATGAGGATGGCTAGCAGTCCTACTGCACCGTCTTCTGCCGAGCAGCCATGAGATGTGGATGGCTTGCAGTCCTTCTGCACCGTCTGCTGCCAACCAAAGATGTAAAAGATAGATGGAGTGGATCAAAACGAGAAATAGACCAGATTTGTTTTGTACTCATTTGCTTCCTCCCCTCCCCCGTCTAGGGGACTCATTCCTCTAGGTCACACTGCAGTCACTCACAGAGAAGGTACAGCGAGGTAAATCTAGCCATGTATCAATCAGAGGCCAGACCAACCTGCTTGTTCCAATAAGAACAATTACTTAGGTGCACCATTTCTTATTGGAACCCTCCGTGAAGTCCTGCCTGAAATACTCATTGATGTAAAGCCACCCCCTTTGTTGATTTTAATTCCCTGTAAGCCAACCCTGTGAGCCATGTCGTCAGTCGCCCCTCCCTCCGTCAGAGCAACGGCAGACAATCGTTCCGCGTCTTTTTTCTGTGCGGACGCCATACCAAGGCAAGCATGGAGGCCGCTCAGCTCACTTTGACAATGAGGAGCACATTAAACACCACACGCATTATCCAGCAGTATATGCAGCACCAGAACCTGGCAGAGCGATACCGAGCGAGGAGGCGACGTCAGCGCGGTCACGTGAGTGATCAGGACATGGACATAGATTTCTCTGAAAGCATGGGCCCTGCCAATGCATGCATCATGGTGCTAATGGGGCAGGTTCATGCTGTGGAACGCCGATTCTGGGCTCGGGAAACAAGCACAGACTGGTGGGACCGCATAGTGTTGCAGGTCTGGGACGATTCCCAGTGGCTGCGAAACTTTCGCATGCGTAAGGGCACTTTCATGGAACTTTGTGACTTGCTTTCCCCTGCCCTGAAGCGCATGAATGCCAAGATGAGAGCAGCCCTCACAGTTGAGAAGCGAGTGGCGATAGCTCTGTGGAAGCTTGCAACGCCAGACAGCTACCGGTCAGTTGGGAATCAATTTGGAATGGGCAAATCTACTGTGGGGGCTGCTGTGATGCAAGTAGCCCACGCAATCAAAGATCTGCTGATATCAAGGGTAGTGACCTTGGGAAATGTGCAGGTCATAGTGGATGGCTTTGCTGCAATGGGATTCCCTAACTGTGGTGGGGCCATAGACGGAACCCATATCCCTATCTTGGCACCGGAGCACCAAGCCGGCGAGTACATAAACCGCAAGGGGTACTTTTCAGTAGTGCTGCAAGCTCTAGTGGATCACCAACTTCAACGTGGGATGGCCGGGAAAGGTACATGACGCTCGCATCTTCAGGAACTCTGGTCTGTTTCAAAAGCTGCAGGAAGGGACTTTATTCCGAGACCAGAAAATAACTGTTGGGGATGTTGAAATGCCTATAGTTATCCTTGGGGACCCAGCCTACCCCTTAATGCCATGGCTCATAAAGCCGTACACAGGCAGCCTGGACAGTAGTCAGGAGCTGTTCAACTACAGGCTGAGCAAGTGCAGAATGGTGGTAGAATGTGCATTTGGACGTTTAAAGGCGCGCTGGCGCAGTTTACTGACTCGCTTAGACCTCAGCAAAACCAATATTCCCACTGTTATTACTGCTTTCTGTGTGCTCCACAATATCTGTGAGAGTAAGGGGGAGACGTTTATGGCGGGGTGGGAGGTTGAGACAAATCGCCTGGCTGCTAGTTACACGCAGCCAGACACCAGGGCGGTTAGAAGAGCACAGGAGGGCGCGGTACGCATCAGAGAAGCTTTGAAAACCAGTTTCGTGACTGGCCAGGCTACAGTGTGAAAGTTCTCTTTGTTTCTCCTTGATGAAACCCCCCACCCCTTGGTTCACTCTACTTCCCTGTAAGCTAACCGCCCTCCCCTCCTCCCTTCGATCACCGCTTGCAGAGGCAATAAAGTCATTGTTGCTTCACATTCATGCATTCTTTATTCATTCATCACACAAATAGGGGGATGACTACCAAGGTAGCCCAGGAGGGGTGGTGGAGGAGGGAAGGAAAATGCCACACAGCACTTTAAAAGTTTACAACTTTAAAATTTATTGAATGCCAGCCTTCTGTTTTTCGGGCAATCCTCTGTGGTGGAGTGGCTGGTTGGCCGGAGGCCCCCCCACCGCGTTCTTAGGCATCTGGGTGTGGAGGCTATGGAACTTGGGGAGGAGGGTGGTTGGTTACACAGAGGCTGTAGTGGCAGTCTGTGCTCCAGCTGCCTTTGCTGCAGCTCAGCCATACACTGGAGCATACTGGTTTGATCCTCCAGCAGCCTCAGCATTGAATCCTGCCTCCTCTCATCACGCTGCCGCCACATTTGAGCTTCAGCCCTCTCTTCAGCCCATCACTTACTCTCTTCAGCCCGCCACCTCTCCTCCCGGTCATTTTGTGCTTTCCTGCACTCTGACATTATTTGCCTCCACACATTCGTCTGTGCTCTGTCAGTGTGGGAGGACAGCGTGAGCTCAGAGAACATTTCATCACGAGTGCATTTTTTTTTCTTTCTAATCTTCACTAGCCTCTGGGAAGGAGAAGATCCTGTGATCATTGAAACACATGCAGCTGGTGGAGAAAAAAAAAGGGACAGCGGTATTTAAAAAGACACATTTTATAAAACAGTGGCTACAGTCTTTCAGGGTAAACCTTGCTATTAACATTACATACATAGCACATGTGCTTTCGTTACAAGGTCGCATTTTGCCTCCCCCCACCGCGTGGCTACCCTCTCAACCCTCCCCCCTCCCCGTGGCTAACAGCGGGGAACACTTCTGTTCAGCCACATGCAAACAGCGCAGCAGGAACGGGCACCTCTGAGTGTCCCCTGAAGAAAAGCACCCTATCTCAACCAGGTGACCATGAATGATATCTCAGTCTCCTGAGGATAACACAGAGAGATAAAGAACGGATGTTGTTTGAAAGCCAGCAAACATACACTTCAATGCTTTGTTGTACAATGATTCCCCGATTAGCCTGGTCTACACTAGGACTTTAGGTCGAATTTAGTAGCGTTAAATCGATGTAAACCTGCACCCGTCCACACGATGAAGCCCTTTATTTCGACTTAAAGGGCTCTTAAAATCGATTTCCTTACTCCACCGCTGACAAGTGGATTAGCGCTTAAATCGGCCTTGCCGGGTCGAATTTGGGGTACTGTGGACACAATTCAATGGTATTGGCCTCCGGGAGCTATCCCAGAGTGCTCCATTGTGACCGCTCTGGACAGCACTCTCAACTCAGATGCACTGGCCAGGTAAACAGGAAAAGAACCGCGAACTTTTGAATCTCATTTCCTGTTTGACCAATGTGGCAAGCTGCAGGTGACCATGCAGAACTCATCAGCAGAGGTGACCATGCAGAGCTCACCATGATGGAGTCCCAGAATCGCAAAAGAGCTCCAGCATGGACTGAACGGGAGGTACGGGATCTGATCGCTGTATGGGGAGAGGAATCCGTGCTATCAGAACTCTGTTCCAGTTTTTGAAATGCCAAAACCTTTGTCAAAATCTCCCAGGGCATGAAGGACAGAGGCCATAACTGGGACCCGAAGCAGTGCCGCATGAAACTTGAGGAGCTGAGGCAAGCCTACCAGAAAACCAGAGAGGCGAATGGCCGCTCCGGGTCAGAGCCCCACACATGCCGCTTCTATGATGAGCTGCATGCCATTTTAGGGGGTTCAGCCACCACTACCCCAGCCGTGTTGTTTGACTCCTTCAATGGAGATGGAGGCAACACGGGAGCAGGTTTTGGGGACGAAGAAGAAGATGATGATGATGAGGTTATAGATAGCTCACAGCAAGCAAGTGGAGAAACCGGTTTTCCCGACAGCCAGGAACTGTTTCTCACCCTGGACCTGGAGCCAGTACCCCCTGAACCCACCCAAGGCTGCCTCCTGGACCCAGCAGGCGGAGAAGGGACGTCCGGTGAGTGTACCTTTTAAAGTACTATACATGGTTTAAAAGCAAGCATGTGAAAGGATTAATTTGCCCTGGCATTCGCGGCTCTCCTGGATGTACTCCCAAAGCGTTTGCAAAAGGTTTCTGGGGAGGGCAGCCTTATTGCGTCCTCCATGGTAGGACACTTTACCACTCCAGGCCAGTAACACGTACTCGGGAATCATTGTACAACAAAGCATTGCAGTGTATGTTTGCTGGCGTTCAAACAACATCCGTTCTTTATCTCTCTGTGTTATCCTCAGGAGAGTGAGATATCATTCATGGTCACCTGGTTGAAATAGGGTGCTTTTCTTCAGGGGACACTCAGAGGTGCCCGTTCCTGCTGCGCTGTTTGCCTGTGGCTGAACAGAAGTGTTCCCCGCTGTTAGCCACGGGGAGGGGGGAGGGTTGAGGGGGTAGCCACGTGTTGGGGGAGGCAAAATGCGACCTTGTAATGAAAGCACATGTGCTATGTATGTAATGTTAACAGCAAGGTTTACCCTGAAAAAGACTGTAGCCACTGTTTTATAAAATGTGTCTTTTTAAATACCGCTGTCCCTTTTTTTTTCTCCACCAGCTGCACGTGTTTCAATGATCACAGGATCTTCTCCTTCCCAGAGGCTAGTGAAGATTAGAAAGAAAAAAAAACGCACTTGTGATGAAATGTTCTCTGAGCTCATGCTGTCCTCCCACACTGACAGAGCACAGACGAATGCGTGGAGGCAAATAATGTCAGAGTGCAGGAAAGCACAAAATGACCGGGAGGAGAGGTGGCGGGCTGAAGAGAGTAAGTGATGGGCTGAAAAGAGGGCTGAAGCTCAAATGTGGCGGCAGCGTGATGAGAGGAGGCAGGATTCAATGCTGAGGCTGCTGGAGGATCAAACCAGTATGCTCCAGTGTATGGTTGAGCTGCAGCAAAGGCAGCTGGAGCACAGACTGCCACTACAGCCCCTGTGTAACCAACCGCCCTCCTCCCCAAGTTCCATAGCCTCCACACCCAGACGCCTAAGAACGCGGTGGGGGGGCCTCCGGCCAACCAGCCACTCCACCACAGAGGATTGCCCGAAAAACAGAAGGCTGGCATTCAATAAATTTTAAAGTTGTAAACTTTTAAAGTGCTGTGTGGCATTTTCCTTCCCTCCTCCACCACCCCTCCTGGGCTACCTTGGTAGTCATCCCCCTATTTGTGTGATGAATGAATAAAGAATGCATGAATGTGAAGCAACAATGACTTTATTGCCTCTGCAAGCGGTGATCGAAGGGAGGAGGGGAGGGCGGTTAGCTTACAGGGAAGTAGAGTGAACCAAGGGGTGGGGGGTTTCATCAAGGAGAAACAAAGAGAACTTTCACACTGTAGCCTGGCCAGTCACGAAACTGGTTTTCAAAGCTTCTCTGATGCGTACCGCGCCCTCCTGTGCTCTTCTAACCGCCCTGGTGTCTGGCTGCGTGTAACTAGCAGCCAGGCGATTTGTCTCAACCTCCCACCCCGCCATAAACGTCTCCCCCTTACTCTCACAGATATTGTGGAGCACACAGCAAGCAGTAATAACTGTGGGAATATTGGTTTTGCTGAGGTCTAAGCGAGTCAGTAAACTGCGCCAGCGCGCCTTTAAACCTCCAAATGCACATTCTACCACCATTCTGCACTTGCTCAGCCTGTAGTTGAACAGCTCCTGACTACTGTCCAGGCTGCCTGTGTATGGCTTTATGAGCCATGGCATTAAGGGGTAGGCTGGGTCCCCAAGGATAACTATAGGCATTTCAACATCCCCAACAGTTATTTTCTGGTCTCGGAATAAAGTCCCTTCCTGCAGCTTTTGAAACAGACCAGAGTTCCTGAAGATGCGAGCGTCATGTACCTTTCCCAGCCATCCCATGTTGATGTTGGTGAAACGTCTCTTGTGATCCACCAGAGCTTGCAGCACTACTGAAAAGTACCCCTTGCGGTTTATGTACTCGCTGGCTTGGTGCTCCGGTGCCAAGATAGGGATATGGGTTCCGTCTATGGCCCCACCACAGTTAGGGAATCCCATTGCAGCAAAGCCATCCACTATGACCTGCACATTTCCCAGGGTCACTACCCTTGATATCAGCAGATCTTTGATTGCGTGGGCTACTTGCATCACAGCAGCCCCCACAGTAGATTTGCCCACTCCAAATTGATTCCCAACTGACCGGTAGCTGTCTGGCGTTGCAAGCTTCCACAGGGCTATCGCCACTCGCTTCTCAACTGTGAGGGCTGCTCTCATCTTGGCATTCATGCGCTTCAGGGCAGGGGAAAGCAAGTCACAAAGTTCCATGAAAGTGCCCTTACGCATGCGAAAGTTTCGCAGCCACTGGGAATCGTCCCAGACCTGCAATACTATGCGGTCCCACCAGTCTGTGCTTGTTTCCTGAGCCCAGAATCGGCGTTCCACAGCATGAACCTGCCCCATTAGCACCATGATGCATGCATTGGCAGGGCCCATGCTTTCAGAGAAATCTATGTCCATGTCCTGATCACTCACGTGACCGCGCTGACGTCACCTCCTCGCTCGGTATCGCTCTGCCAGGTTCTGGTGCTGCATATACTGCTGGATAATGCGTGTGGTGTTTAATGTGCTCCTCATTGTCAAAGTGAGCTGAGCGGCCTCCATGCTTGCCTTGGTATGGCGTCCGCACAGAAAAAAGGCGCGGAACGATTGTCTGCCGTTGCTCTGACGGAGGGAGGGGCGACTGACGACATGGCTCACAGGGTTGGCTTACAGGGAATTAAAATCAACAAAGGGGGTGGCTTTACATCAATGAGTATTTCAGGCAGGACTTCACGGAGGGTTCCAATTAGAAATGGTGCACCTAAGTAATTGTTCTTATTGGAACAAGCAGGTTGGTCTGGCCTCTGATTGATACATGGCTAGATTTACCTCGCTGTACCTTCTCTGTGAGTGACTGCAGTGTGACCTAGAGGAATGAGTCCCCTAGACGGGGAGGGGAGGAAGCAAATGAGTACAAAACAAATCTGGTCTATTTCTCGTTTTGATCCACTCCATCTATCTTTTACATCTTTGGCTGGCAGCAGACGGTGCAGAAGGACTGCAAGCCATCCACATCTCATGGCTGCTCAGCAGAAGTAGGACTGCAAACCATCCTCATCTCTTGCCTGCCTGGCAGAAGATGGTACAGTAGGACTGCTAGCAATCCATATCGCCTGCCTGCTCACCATAAGATGGTTCAATGGGACTGACTGCAGGACTAAAGAGAATGACCTGGTCAAGTCACTCCAAATTTAGTCCCTGCGCCCATGTCTGCCCAGGCGCTCCCGGCCGACGTGGCCAGGAGCACCTCGGACATGACGATGACGGCTACCAGTTGTACTGTACCGTCTGCTGCCACAAGGCATTGGGTTGATGCTGCTGTGTAGCAATACAGTACCACATGTGCCAGCACCCAGGAGACATACGGTGACGGTTACCTGAGCGGGCTCCATGCTTGCCGTGGTATGGCGTCTGCACAGGTAACTCAGGAAAAAAGGCGCGAAACGATTGTCTGCCCTTGCTTTCACGGAGGGAGGGAGGGAACGGGGGCCTGACAATATGTACCCAGAACCACCTGCGACAATGTTTTAGCCCCATCAGGCATTGGGATCTCAACCCAGAATTCCAATGGGCAGCGGAGACTGCGGGAACTGTGGGATAGCTACCCACAGTGCAACGCTCCGGAAGTTGACTCTAGCCTCAGTACTGTGGAAGCACTCCGCCGAGTTCATAGAATCATAGAATATCAGGGTTGGAAGGGACCCCAGAAGGTCATCTAGTCCTACCCCCTGCTCGAAGCAGGACCAATTCCCAGTTAAATCATCCCAGCCAGGGCTTTGTCAAGCCTGACCTTAAAAACCTCTAAGGAAGGAGATTTTACCACCTCCCTAGGTAACGCATTCCAGTGTTTCACCACCCTCTTAGTGAAAAAGTTTTTCCTAATATCCAATCTAAACCTCCCCCATTGCAACTTGAGACCATTACTCCTCGTTCTGTCATCTGCTACCATTGAGAACAGTCTAGAGCCATCCTCTTTGGAACCCCCTTTCAGGTAGTTGAAAGCAGCTATCAAATCCCCCCTCATTCTTCTCTTCTGCAGACTAAACAATCCCAGCTCCCTCAGCCTCTCCTCATAAGTCATGTGCTCTAGACCCCTAATCATTTTTGTTGCCCTTCGCTGGACTCTCTCCAATTTATCCACATCCTTCTTGTAGTGTGGGGCCCAAAATTGGACACAGTACTCCAGATGAGGCCTCACCAGTGTCGAATAGAGGGGAACGATCACGTCCCTCGATCTGCTCGCTATGCCCCTACTTATACATCCCAAAATGCCATTGGCCTTCTTAGCAACAAGGGCACACTGCTGACTCATATCCAGCTTCTCGTCCACTGTCACCCCTAGGTCCTTTTCCGCAGAACTGCTGCCTAGCCATTCGGTCCCTAGTCTGTAGCGGTGCATTGGATTCTTCCATCCTAAGTGTAGGACCCTGCACTTATCCTTATTGAACCTCATCAGATTTCTTTTGGCCCAATCCTCCAATTTGTCTAGGTCCTTCTGTATCCTATCCCTCCCCTCCAGCGTATCTACCACTCCTCCCAGTTTAGTATCATCCGCAAATTTGCTGAGAGTGCAATCCACACCATCCTCCAGATCATTTATGAAGATATTGAACAAAACCGGCCCCAGGACTGACCCCTGGGGCACTCCACTTGACACCGGCTGCCAACTAGACATGGAGCCATTGATCACTACCCGTTGAGCCCAACAATCTAGCCAGCTTTCTACCCACCTTATAGTGCATTCATCCAGCCCATACTTCCTTAACTTGCTGACAAGAATACTGTGGGAGACCGTGTCAAAAGCTTTGCTAAAGTCAAGAAACAATACATCCACTGCTTTCCCTTCATCCACAGAACCAGTAATCTCATCATAAAAGGCGATTAGATTAGTCAGGCATGACCTTCCCTTGGTGAATCCATGCTGACTGTTCCTGATCACTTTCCTCTCATGTAAGTGCTTCAGGATTGATTCTTTGAGGACCTGCTCCATGATTTTTCCAGGGACTGAGGTGAGGCTGACTGGCCTGTAGTTCCCAGGATCCTCCTTCTTCCCTTTTTTAAAGATTGGCACTACATTAGCCTTTTTCCACATTAAGTTAATGCACTTAATGCACTTAGAGCATTTTCTGTGGGGACACACACACTCGAATATATAAAACCGATCTCTAAAAAACCGACTTCTATAAATTCGACCTAATTTCATAGTGTAGACATACCCTTATTGTGACAGTCTGAGGCCCTGTGCTTAGGCTAAGATCTTTGGCTAAGCAGCAGAGGCAGCTATTCCAAACTAGTCACATTGAAAGAAGGTGCTATTGGGCTGTTAGGAATACAATCCTGTCCTGATAATGCCTATCGCCTCCAGAGAAAGGGAAGTGCCTAGAAGATGTAAAAGGAAACTTAGTTTGATAGCATCCTGTCTGGCAAGAACTCACTTATCAATACTGGGATGTGAAATTCTCATTTCTGTGTTTGTTCTATCACTGTAGTCCCCATTTCCCTATTGTTTGTCTGTATAATCTCTGTCTGGTTCTGTGATTGTTTCTGTCCGCAGTATAATTAATTTTGCTGGGTGTAAAGTAATTAAGGTGGTGGGATATAATTGGTTAAATAATCATGTTACAATATGTTAGGATTGGTTAGTTAAATTTCAGGAAAATGATTGGTTAAGGTATAGCTAAGCAGAACTCAAGTTTTACTATATAGTCTGCAGTCAATCAGGAAGAGTGTGTGTGGGGGAGTGGGAACAGGGAATGGGGAAATTGGAGTCATGTCCTGCTAAGGGCAGGAATGGGAAGAGGGACACAGGTGTAAGGCTCTGTGGTGTCAGAGCTGGGAAGGGGGACACTAAGGAAGGAACCTGGAATCATGCTTGCTGGAAATTCACCCCAATAAACATCGAATTGTTTGCACCTTTGGACTTCGGGTATTGTTGCTCTCTGTTCATGCGAGAAGGACCAGGGAAGTAAGTGGGTGAAGGAATAAGCCCCCTAACATCATGGTGCTGGTGACTTGGATACTTTGCATCTAATAGGTGAGTGGCAGCCTGTAATTCCCCCTCCTGAACAGTCCACGTAGCTGCTTGGAGGGGGTATAGCGAACTCTCGTGATGGTAGTTGTGGGTTCTGGCAAGCCAGGGTAAAGGATTTTTTGGATAAATGGATAAGGAAGAACCAGGGCCCATACCAGGTGCAAGGGTCAACCTGGGATGAGATTAAAAAGGAAATGGAGGAAGTGTTAGGTGATCCAGAGGGATGGGGGATGGTCCCTGTTCCCATTTCCCCCCCCCCCCCCACTCCTTGGTATATGGGTAGTGGAGGAAGGTCCCTGCCCATGGGGACTGAATGCCTTCCAGGGAAAGGAGGCACTTCAATCTGCTTGTGAGAGGTTTGAAGTAAGGGCAGCATTTTGGGAAGCTGACAGTAATCTTTCAAGTTTTGTGCTGCTTCAGCAAGGGCTGCTGAAGGGTTGTAAATTAGTTAGGGGTAGTTAAAGATGATTTGGCACAACACGGTTTAAAGTCAAAAGCAGAGTTAACAGACTACCTTTAGAGACTGGGGCTGGGACTTGGTCCTGGGAGAGTGGAGAGAAAGAAGGGGGGAGGGAGGAAGTTTCAAAGTGCAAAATGGCAGGTTTGCAGGAAACAACCCTCACTCTTCTCCCAGAGCCAGAATGAGAACCTGGGGATAAGGGCTCCCTACTGTTTCAACCCAGGGAGCCTACTCTTGGCTCAGAGCCAACTATATCCTTTTCTTCTTTTTCTCGGTTTACTTAATTTGCTGCTGGTAGCCTATGCTTTAAATTGACCTGACAGGCTTTATTGGTTTCTTTCCACCTCTTCCCCCTGCCTTTCCACACTTCTGTTTTTCTGAAGTTTTAATGGAGGGTACTTTGGATACTTATGTGAAATGTTTTTGGTTTTTTTTTGGACGAAGTATGAGGGAGGTCTGCTGTATTCCACTGGAATTTTTGGAGTAAAAGATCCATGGAGACAAATGTTTTACTGCCTCTTTGAACAGTCTCACGATAAAGACAGCACAGGTTAAGGCAGCTGTGTGGCAATAATTGTACTTGGTGGCTAAGTTGTTACAGACAAATTGCACTACCTTAAAGAACTGAATGTAGGAGCAAGTGAGTGAAAAGTTACAAATAGCTTTTGCAAAAATTGATAATACAGGGTTTGGAGGAAAGTAAACGTTTTGGAGATGGTAAAAAGTAACTGTTGTGAAGATGTTAAAAGAGTAACAGTTGTGGTGTTACAAGATGGAAGTTTCTGTATAATGATAAAACCCAGTTATATAAATGTAACTGTATGTGCAACTCTGTGCAGTCACACTTGATGGAAGCTTGGTAATTAAATTATCCAAGGGAGTCAGATAGAGTGGCACCACTAGGCTTCTGTCCCCAGAAGCCTTTACAGCTATTCTGAGGGAAAATGGGCCCTTTTCCCACAGAAATGGTCTATAAGGGACTGCTACAGGCAGCAGGTGGAGAGAGAAAATCAGATCAATATTATTTGACTATTGGGTAACCTAATCAAAATCACTGAAGGATGTAAGTGGTTTCTATTGAAACTTAACTTGGCTGCCCCTCGTTGTGTCTAGTTGTACAAGTTGGAAGTGTAATCGGGGTACAGTTGTGTAGAGTAATCACAGTGCAAGGGATGTTAGGCAAAAGAGAATTTTGTGTGTGCGCACAGGTAAAAGAAAAGGAAAAGGGGAGGAATGAGGGGAACACTGAGCCTTGGGGTGGCTCTGGGGGATCAGATTGTTGCTTTGATGGGTGTGCATGAAAACTCTGTGGGCATGGGAGGCAGTTACACTCTGTGTAAAATTAATATGGTATGGAGGTTAAACTATGGAAGGAATGTGCATTTTCCCAGGATGTGTGCAGTGTATATTGGAGAACGGGTAAAAAAAAATGCAAATAAAACACGGTACTTAATTAAAATCCTATTAGGGCTCCAAAAGGGGCCACAATAGGCTGTGCTTTCTTTTTCAGATCTGTGTGTTTTGGAGCAGGAGATGAAAGTGGAAAGTAATCAGAACTCTAGTGGAAGTGGCATGTTTCCCTTTTAAGATAGTCTCTGAGCTGCTAATAGCTTTGGATCCAGAAGCAAGCTAGTAAACCTCTGTGTAAATGCAAATTACCTAGCTGATGGGCATAAAGGAGCTGCAAATAATGAATACATCTGGTCAGCAAACAAGCTACTAGAAGCCTCAGATTATGGCCCTCCAGGAAAGGGAGGTGAAAAAACAAGTCAAGCCTGAAAATAAGGGGGACAGGTTAATCTTAAGGGGTATGTGTACAGTGCTAAAATCTGAAGCTGTGTCTCAGCTATTACCTGAGAATAAACTTAATGCTTGGTACAGCAGAGAAACTATTGCAAACTTGGTCTGTTGTACAAGAGGGGAAACTGAGTTACACCACCTCATGAATTTCATAAATGACCAGTGAGTGGGGTAATTCACTAGCCTGACTATAGAACAAAATAAGGACAGCCTAGAGGTAATTCTTCTGTAAGGAATGAAACTGGAATCATGCTTGCTGGAAGTTCACCCCAATAAACATTGAATTGTTTGCACCTTTGGACTTCAGGTATTGTTGCTCTCTGTTCATGCGAGAAGGACCAGGGAGTAAGTGGGTGAAGAAATAAGCCCCCTAATAGTTTTTAAATGAAAAGTTATTTCAAATCAAAGACACTAAACCGACATGTTTTGACTTGGAGTACCTTTCCCAGAGTTGAAGAAGAGCTCTGTGTAGCTCAAAAGCTTGTCTCTCTCACCAACAGAAGCTGATCCAATAAAATATATTATCTCACTCACCTTGTCTCTCTGATTTCGGTTTTTTTGGACCAGAACACCTCATAAAATGTTTCCATCGACCCTCTGAATGGGCAAGTCCTTGCAGGCCTACTACTCTTTTAGTCATGTAAGGATTTCCAGACCCAGGAACTGAGAACAAGAGACTCCCTTTGTGAAGTCTCATTTATTAATTTTCTTTACAGAGTACAAAACCCCTCCACGTAGGGCCTTCAAATCGAACCCTTCTTCTAGCTCTGGGGCTAATCCCAGCAAGCATCCTCTCCTGAGGTCAGAATTTCCCAGCTCTTCTCCCAGCTGTAGCCTTCAGTCAGCTTTTCCCCTTTGTCCTTTTTACTCACTTTTTCCACTAGTAAACCAGAAGAGTTTAACTCTACACTGCTACAGTCTCACAAAACTCCTCTCTAGGATCACCTCCCTCCAACTGAACTCTAGTAGCCTTTTACCAGACCTAGGTGCTTGTTAGTCAATTAGCTGCATGGGTGGACTGGCTGGCTGGCAGTTAATTGCTTACCGGACAGCAGAGATGGGCTTGTTCTCCTTAAAAAAGCCCTTCACAAGTGGACTGGGTCCTGACTCCCCTTAAAGGGACCAGCCACAAAAGGTCAAAAAATGCTTCTCAGTTCTAATATCCAGACAGCTAAAGCAATGCCCTGACTTTTACAAGTGCTGAGCACCCAGCAGCTCCCACTGACTTCAAATCAACTTCCACTTGAAGTGAATGGGAGCTGCTAGGTGCTCAACACTTTTAAAAATTGGGACACTCATATAGGAGCCTAAATAGGAGTTTAGGTTTCTAACTTTAGGTACCTATTTTGCAACATCTTAATGTGAAATTGCACCTCCATGAAAGTGCTTAGGTGCCACTGCAATCCACAAAACTCTCTTGGCTGCTGCCTAACCTTGTAGGTGCCTAACCTCACTTGGTGTGTAAGTTTTTACCTCTGGACATGCCTATTGCAGCCTCACTCTATGTGCCCAGGCCCTTATCTTCTGCCTGAGCCCGAGAATAGCTCACAAAGCAGGGGAAAATAAGCATTCAGCTGCCTAAGTCCCCTGCTGGGGGCCAATGAGCTTGCCTATTGGATCAGAACCCTCAGAAAAGTTCACACAAAACAGCTTGTGAAGTGGTAGGGGGAAGAGGCCCTCCCTTATAACCCTTAGCCTAGTGGATAGAGTACTAACCCAGGATGTAGGAGCTTTTTGGTTCAAGTCCCACCAAAGGGAGAAGGGATTACAACAGGGCTCTGGCATCTATCAGATGAGTACGCTAAGCTGTGGGATACTCTAATATGGGTCTCCCCTATTGAAGTTATCCCGCTTTTAAACAAACAACTGATTAATTAAACTGACTCAAATATTCAAAGCTCACTGGAGAAAAATGGTGCTGTGCTGCTCTTAAATGTAAAGATAAATACCTGGCGTTCTCACAAGAAAAATCCTGTTTGGTTCAGTACCCAAAGCAGCAGAAAATTATAGCATGAAGAGGCCTCTAATTATCACTAAATACTGTAGTGTGTTAGAAAGGGCAGGCATGTCTCCTTTGGACACACGTGGGTTTGGACAGTATTCATCTGAAAAAGTTCTCTCACTCTAAAAGCACATTTAATTGATAGTAAAAATCTCTCCTTTTCAGAGTGAAGGACTGAAATGTCTGCTTAAATGGTTGTATAAATTTTATAGGAACATAAGAGTGGCTATACTGGGTCAGCCCAAATGTCCATCTAGCCCAGCTGCCTGTCTTCCAACAGTGGCCAATGCCAGGTGCTCCAGAGGGAAAGAATAGAACAGATAATCATCAAGTGATCCATCTCCTGTCATCCATTCCCAGCTTCTGGCAAACAGAAGCTAAGGACACCATCCCTGCCCATCCTGGCTAATAGCCATTGATGGACGTATCCTTCATGAATTTATCTAGTTCTTTTTTTGAACCTGTTATCGTCTTGGCGTTCACAACATCCTCTGGCAAGGAGTTCCACAGGCTGACTGTGCATTGTGTGAAGAAATACTTCCTTTTGTTTGTTTTAAACCTGTTGCCTATTATGTTTCAATTGAACTCAGAATACACAATATTTTCATTACCAGTTTCAAATGACAATCACGAGTTGTTGTATGTAGTGTAGTTGTAGCCATGTCAGTCCAATAATATTAGAGAGACAAGGTGGGCGAGATAATATATTTTATTGGACCAACTTCTGTTGGTGAGAGAGACACACTTTCGAGCCAGACAGAGCTCTTCTTGAGGTCTGGGAAAGATACTCAGAGCATCACAACTAAAGAAGATGGAACAGATTGTTTAGCATAAGTGGGTAGCACATATTCTAAGGGACCATTCAAGGTACAGTGGCCTGTTAATACCTCTGCAGTCACAGGACAAAAAGATTGGGTTAGTGGGTTACAGATTGTTATAATAAACCAAAAATACAGTGTTTCTGTTCAGTCCATGATTTTTAGTGTCTAGCAGAGTTACCTTGAATGGTACCTTACAATATGTGTTATCTACTTATGCTAAACAATCTGTTCCATCTTGCATTTAGCTGTGATGCTCGGAGTACCTTTCCTAGACCTGAAGAAGAGCTTTCTGGCTTGAAAGCTTGTCTCTCACCAACAGAAGCTGGTCCAATAAAAGATATTGCCTCACCCACCTTGTCTCTCTAATCAGGACTTGTAACAGACATCAATGCATCCACTTGATTCTCAAAATTGTTGCTGTTGTTTAAAAATGAAAAAAAAAATGTCCACAAGAACTATCAATCACTGATGTTCAAAACCGATAAAACCCCATCGAAGTCAGCCTAGTCAGTAAAGATTATTCCAATTAAGAGGGGCCTGATCGTCAAAGGGGTTGAACACCCACTGCTCCTACTGAATTCATTTTCAGTGGTGACTAGTCTGCACTTCTGAGAAACAGGCTCTAAGCCTTTTGTGGTCACAGCTGAACTCTTCTGCTGTTTTTATAAATAACTTCTTGCTCATGGCTTTCATAAGCAGAAAATCAAGTAACAAGCATAACAAGGGGTGGCGTGGTGGAGGGAGCAGAGAAGAAATGGTAGCACCTTCAGATTTTTTTTTCCACTCATAATTTATATTTTGCTACCAAGAACAAAGCCTAATAAGGGTAACATGTCCTGACTGTGCAGTAGCACCTTTCACAAGAGCTATCGCCAACCCCCTGCCTCACACACAGCCACACCCTAACAGCCAGGGAGCATACAGCCATGTTCCATACAGGTTATTTTTGGTGAAATACATTAGATCAAGATTTAGTCCTCACATCTAGTCTGCTGACTTCATTTACACATGATTTTTGCTTGAAAACTACAAAACATCAAGCCATTTGACAACAGCACCACCTGCTGGGTAGTCAGAGGAACAAGCAGCACTACCTCATATTCATAACATGGGAAGTACTGATAAGACAGGCCTGCTCCAGCTTCAATCAGACAAAGATTATTCTCCTAGCCCATAACTTTAATCACATCACCCCTCTCTCTTTGCATCCCTCTACTGCAGGACTCCTCCTCCTCGCTCGTCCTGCTGGGGAGCAGCTCCCTGCAAACATCTGAAACTAGCACATTATCCTCCTTCAAACTTTCCCTTACCCCTAAGCTGCTGGTGCACTGATGCCACAACCATACCATGCTAGCCTGTATTGTCTCATTGTTTTCTTGTAGACTCCTGTCTGTCTCCATCTGTTGCCTCTTGTCTTACACTCAGATTGCAAGCTCTTTGGGACAAGGATTGTATTTTTGTTCTGAGTTTGTACAGTGCTTAGCACAATGGTCTATGGCAGGGGTTCGGGGTCAGGGGGTCGGGCCCCCTCAGGGGGTCACGAGGTTATTACAAGGGGGGGTCGCGAGCTGTCAGCCTCCACCCCAAACGCCATTTTGCCTCCAGCA
Source organism: Natator depressus (assembly GCF_965152275.1). Classification (NCBI taxonomy): domain Eukaryota; kingdom Metazoa; phylum Chordata; order Testudines; family Cheloniidae; genus Natator; species Natator depressus. The sequence continues at coordinate 139,353,522 of NC_134235.1, read as the reverse complement.
TTTATAATGGTGTTAAATATGTAAAAAAGTGTTTTTAATTTAAAAGGGGGGGTCGCACATAGAGGCTTGCTATGTGAAAGGGGTTACCAGAACAAAAGTTTGAGAACCACTGGTCTATGACTAGAGCCCCTAAAAGCTATGATAATACAAATAATTAATAAGGCTTTTCCTTTGCTCCCCCTTACTTCACCTGTGGAGACTATTTTCTGACGTGCTGATCGGGGAGTACTGCTTGCTCTTTATAACACAAGCTGTCTTCCGACTGGTGCTCAGCTCCATTCCCTAGCTATGTGAGCCAGCAGAGTGGGGAGTTTGGATGGTTGAACTGACCCAGAAAAGAGGTCAGACTGGCAATTTGCCAGAGTGCCATGCTCCCACACCAGTAAGAGCAGGGAGGGGTGAGGTAAGGATTGGGAGAGGACAAAGTGAGGAGAAAGCACATCAGGGTAAATAAAATCTAGATGTCCTTCCAGCTTTTGGCATCACCTCAAACCTCTGGGTACTGTTTGGCAGCTCTGACAGATGTCTGCATTTCAAAAGCAATCAACAAGGATCTTTTCTGAAGGTACATCTACACAGGGATAAAAACTTTGCAGTTGGCCCACATCAGCTGACTCAGGCTTGCGCTCCAAGCTGAAAAATTGCTACGCAGACATTCAGGCTTGGACTGGACCCTTCCCTTTTGCAGAGTTCCAGAGCATGGACTCCAGCCCAAGCCCGAATATCTACATGGCAATTTTTCAGACCAGAGCCCAAATCCTGTGAGCCTGGGCCAGCTGCAGGTTTTTATCATTGTGTAGATGTACCTTCAGAAAAAAAACAAAACAAAAAACCAGAACCCATGCTAGAAGAGGTGGATGTTTTAATGAAATAAGAAGAGGTGTATTTTTGTTTGGTTTTAAAACTACACGAATTTTCCCTCTGACTTAAGCAAGACTGACCGTAATTACTACAGATGGCAGGTGACCTAACTTTGTAGGTTGGCTTTACTATTTGCGCAAGTACCTACACATCACTGGACATAAAGGAAACAATCTAGCCTGCATGAAAGATTGTTCCTCACTGAACTCATCCTGTGTTCTCAAAGTAAAGCTGAGCTACCTCTATCTCACACATCGTCTCCAACAACACACATTCTGCCGAACAAACGAGTCTCTCAGTGCCACCAGTGTAACTCCATTAGCTTGTAATGAGTGGTCTTTATCAGAGAAAATAAGGTTGATTTGACAGTGCAAGGTAGATGGGGATTCAAGTTTCCATCTTTAAGAATAATTCTTCATTTTAACTGGAAAAAGAGCAGTACAACAAACAGTACTGGACTGATGACAATGCAATGAATTCTTCAGACTTTCAAATAAATTATTTTACTCTGTGATCAGTGGGCAATAGTGCTCTTTATTGGAGTCACTGAACATTAAAACCAGTAATATTTTAGGTTCTATGGAATACAGCTGAGAAATCTAAAATGGTGAGAAATATAAATAAGAACATGAGCAAATATGAATGAAGTGCATTGATTTTCTTTTACATTTAAAAATCCTGGTAAATAGAAAACTTGCATACTTAAATCACATTATTAAAGAAATTAACAGTAGTTTAAATATATATGCAATTATGATAATAAACCATACTTTGCTTTAGGGTATTTAAATTTGTTTCATAAGTACTAAGCCTTTTGAGTCACATGAGTGGCAAAATTCTACCCTGCTTTACATATTTTGGAAACTCCAATAATTCCAGTGTTGCACAGCGTAAGACAGTGCACAATTTGACACTGTGCAACTGAATTTATTGTACCACTGAGAAAAGCCCTGATCAGTAACAACTTGACTGTCTAGCAACTTTTAGTAACCCCACATACAATCATGTATTTACCCATTTATAAGCATATCTCTGTCAACTCTAAAAGGAAAAGTGCAATACCCAGGAAACTCAGCATGAACGGTTTTGCAAGCATTTTCCATTATTATTCAGCTGCAGTAAATGTTCACACAAAACAAAATATATTCTGTTCCCTTTCTAATTCTTTGTACATCAATCCATCCAGGAACTGGAGAGACTCACATTCGGAAGCTAAAATCATCCCATGAGGAGTTACTTTGAAAGTAGAGTGGTTCTCCCATGCAAAATATTTACACTTCACAGTACCTAGAGGTGCTGTAGACCAGTCTGTATTCTATTATTGTTATATTGTATCACCAGTTGAGCCTGTAGGTACGAGGAAAAATTTTCTTGTGCAGATATTCTACTATCTCTCTGTTGTTATCTAAAGTCTCAAACTCAAAAAATGGAATCTGGAAGTTAAAGAGAGAAATGGTTGTGAGAAATTGCTTTAAATGAACAACTGCATTATAGTCAATATTCTTTAAGATTAACTTTCATAAAATGAAATTTTCGTGAATGAATAATTTCATGTCATAAATTATGTTAAGCTTTTAAAAATGCAAATTAAGCTTCCAATCTTGCAACTGACTCCATGCAAGTGGACCCTATAGGGACTGCCTGAGTGTGGAGTTCATTGCAGAATCAGAGTCAATTACTAAAGTTGGGTGCATTGCACTAGCTGATTATAACAAATTCTCCATTTGCAAAATTTAAAAAAGGATTTTACTTCAATCCACACAGGAAAAAAGTCTTTCAGCAAAAATTAAGTAAATATGAACAACAAGCAAAATAAAGAAAATGACCTAGTTGTGGGGATTCTATGAACAGAAAAGAGGCTTTATATGTATTCTTAGGAAAAAAAAAAAAACACACACCAAGAAACCCTTCACCTTTAAAAAAATCCCAGTTAAGGTCTTTTGAAAATAAAAAAAAAAGGTGAGACATTTAGGTACAAATCCTAGTCTCACTGAACTCAAGTGACAAAACTTCCACTGAAGTCAATGGAACCAGGATTTGAATCTTAAAACAGTCATAGGAGCTGAGCGCTCTTGAAATTTGCAACTGGCAAGCAGAAAGAATGAATTAATAATAAAGAAAAGGAAGACCAGAAGAAGAGACCAAGAAAGGGAAGAGGTCACATAACCGGAGCAAGTCCACAACCAGCATGGGAAGTGTTTGCAGCAGTACCTTTAACCTTTATTATAAATTAGCCTTGAATCTTTTCCTAGCTAGAGAAGCACTAGCTGATAGCTTCAGCCCTTACCTGCACAACTTCATAACCAAGTAATTGCAAATGTCTTTGTTTAATAGCTTCTTTGCCTAGAAGACTGTGGTTGTTGCTGCAAAACCTCTTTTGACCATCAATACACAGGGCTATTCTAAAATCAAACACAAAAGTGCATTTAAAAACAACGTTATCAATTATTAGACCTACTTTGTGGGCCGCAGGGAAGGGGGCAAGGGATACTGCCTCTTCCCCACACCCTTTTAGAGCACATAGTCCCTCATGGGGTCAGAGCAGAGGGGCTGCTACTATGATTGGCCCCTCCCAGGGCAGAGTGATTTAAATCAAGGCAATTTAAACAATTTGATTTTTTGTTAAATCATGTATTTAAACGTTCTGAAATTAATTTGAAAAAATTTTATATAGCAATTTTACATTAAAATATATAATGAATCAAATTACATAAATTGTTTATTTGTAATGCCACTATTGGTGGGGTATCTTATTTGAATCTTACAAAACTGATACAGGTAAAAACAAAATACTGAAAACAAGAGTCTGATCCTGCGAACACTTATGCAGGTAGCTTTACTTATATGAATGTTACTTAAAGTTAAGCATGTGTATAAGGTTTGCAGCATCAAGGCCAAAAACTGTATTTTGATTAAAAATGTCTCTCAATGGCATAAAACCTTTGTCATTCCAAAGCAAAATTTGCCTCATCTTTCACAATGTGCAGTTTTCAATAAATTAAAAGTTATTGTGAACATAGGCCAAACTTTTTGAAAGCAAGAGGCTATGTTTAAGCTCCTAACCCCACATTTAGACAACTATAGGTGGGATTTTCAAAACTACCTATATGACTTAGGAGCACAAGTCCCACGCATATCAGGGGGGACTGAAAATTGTGATGGAGGAGTACAGCCTGGCCAAAGCATTCAGCTTACTTGACTTATGAAAGTCCAATTGCAAATATAGTATAAATTCCTTGCTCATCAATTTAGTCACTGAGGTTGTGCTGGTCTCATACGAAGTATGTTAATAAGGCCCTGGACTTAACTTTTTTCAGCACAGATGACATTTTAAAGGTGAAATTAATTAGTAGAAAAAAATCTTTATGTAAAATCTGAAATTTTACAATTAGGAAACTAAAGAAACAAGTACCAAACATCCACTTTAGCAACTTAAAAGTATAAAATGGTAAGAAAACAAACAACTAATAAAGAAAGTAAAATAATCAGATTTAATTTTTATTTATTTATTAGAAAATTAGTGTTATCCATTCTGGCTCCTACATAGTGAAGAGTGAATTTCTCGTCTGTCCCTCAACACCACTCACAATCTGGCTCTATATGTGATACATTGCAAGTCAAGGTTTTAAGATACCCAGGGTATAAATCTGGCTTCACTGCAATCAATGGCAAACCTCCATTGACTTCAATCGGGCCAGAATTTCACCCTGAACATTGCCATTTTTGTCAATTTAATGTAATCTCACAGTCTGATGGTCTTTGCCTCTAGTGTTTGTAGTTCTCTTACCTCCTGTGCACCTCCTCATATCGGGTGGCAGGTAATACAAAGCCTTCTTCATCTAATTTAATCTCAACATCTGGGTTGGGGGAGGGACGAGTGGGAAAGAAAAACAAATGCTTTCATACAATATACACTGCTTATTGTAATTTTATTAATATTTTTCCCTGACGGACGGACAAACTCCCCAAGAACGAACGTAGCTTTCTATTGCAAATTACATCTATCCATGTGCCCGTCTAAAAAGCAGTTAAGAAGAAAGAGGCGGTTAATGATTAAAGAATAAACAAGGCAGACAAACATATGGAAAATATTTCTAAAAAAGATAAGTAAATTATGCAACTGCTGGGTATGTATAATCTGGGCAGCCAGCAATTACCACGGACAACCTAGACCTTCAGTTTGCCAAGATTTTAATCAAGGAATGATTCTTTGGCTTCATGCACACTTGAAGTGGAGAATTTTCTGACATTCAAGACAAGATAGTGGCATATCTTCATTTTTCCATAGCTGTATTGCCTACAATGTGAGTGTATAACACTGCATGCACCTGGTAACTTCCTTTCTAGATCTCATTTTAACCACCCCACCAACTTCTTAGTAAAATATCCTTTCCACCCGAAAGTTTAAAATGAGTGGACTCCTGCTAAATAAAATTTATGTGTGCACATGCAAATCTGAGCTTACCTTTCCCTGCCTGACAAGACATTTTGGAGATGGTTTAAAACAAAAATTTTTTTTTTTTTTAAAACAAAACAAAAAATCTTTATTTTTCCGTGTTTTCTTTTTCTGCACTGTGCCATGAGTCAGTTAAGAACTCTGAATTTCAAACTATGACATTTTGATAAACACTGCTTTTTAAAAAGGTTTATAGCGTTAATTTTGTCTGATTTTTTTTTTGGTCGAGAGATCACCATATACATTTAACAAATAAGAATATATTAAACTGCACATTTTCTGTTTTGCATAGAAAGAGCTGGGAGGTAACTGTAACTGCTGGCCATCACACCTGTTCACAGCCTTCAAAGAGAAAGCAAAGCGCAGCTGCTGGCCTGTTTCGGCAGTCTGGCTTGCTGTGAATATCAGTGTAGGCAGAAAAATGTGCAGCGTGGAAAAATCCTAGACAGGAGGGAAGGAGACATGGGTCTCTACTCCAAAGAGGTGATGGCTGAGGAGCTGTGAGACTAAAATGGGTACCTCTGGTGGACCATGGAGAGGGAATACAGGTGCAGTTGCTCTAAACTGTGACAACAAGATGCAAAGTTCCGCTACTATAATATTACTTGTGACACTGGTAGGCCAAGCGCCAGCTCACGCCAAGGCCCCAGGCCCCACTGAACACTTAAAAATGCATAGCTAGAAACCAATCTTGCTTTCCTGTGTGTTAGCATTATCACAATAGATATTAGATGGTAAATTGATAAGAATGTGCTTAGACTTTATAAAATGCTTGTAATATGTTGCATATACTGATCTCACTTATAACCTTTATAGCCCATGGTATAAAGTTATACTGAGCGTATGCATTGTAAACCTCTATAATTTTGCAACTCGCCAAATAGGACACACAGCACTGAGTAACAAAGTGCTTGTCCATGGCCATTGAAGGCAAATTAAGCATTGTGTAGCATCGAAGGATTACTGACTGCATTCCTAATTTCCTCCAGGAAGGAGAGTCCTCATCCCATCAGTTTGAACTCTGGAGTGGAGGGGATAAAAATCCCTGACAAGGAGAAACTGAATCTCTCTTTCATGCTGTTTAGACCGAGGGGCAGATATTCCTAAACATAAGCAAAGAGATCCCCATGCTACTTGGTAGGGGTTAGCCCCAAAAGATGCTTTGAATTGACCGATTACTATAACTCTATCACCTTTTGAATCAGAGACTGAAACTCACTTTTGTATATGCTTTCTTGCTTTAACCTGTAAATAACTCTGATTTCTTTTTCCTAGTTAATAAACTTTTAGTTAGTTACCAACGTTGTTTTTAGTGTGAGACCTAAGGAACAAACTGATCTGGGATAAGTGACTGGTCTCTTGGGACTGGAAGCAACCTGAGTATTTTGTGATTTTTGTTGTAAGTGACCATTTGTCACATAGTCCAGCTTGCCTGGGTGGCAAGATAGACTGGAATGTCTAAGGGGACTGTCTGTGACTCCATTAGCAAACTATGGTTGTACTTTGGGAATTCACATTTGTTATTGGGTTGGTGACATCTAATTACAGATCACACCACCAGTTTGGGGTGTCTGCCCTGCTTTTTGACAGTCTGCCCTGAAATTGGCGCACTCAGTCTTGAGCCACTCCAGACAGTGTGACAATAATCATAGAATCAGAGAAGTGTAGGTCTGGAAGGGACCTCAATAGGTCCAGTCACCTCTACCTTAAAAAATGACATCACCACTCACCTAATGTATAGCAATATGGTGTCAACACATGAGAAGCAAAATACATTCTTGTTCCTAGCAGATCAACTAGTCCAGTCTTCACCCTGTTGTAGAGGTGAACGTCCACAGAGGACTCCAGTGAACGGCCTGGTATGAGAAAGGACTTTACTCGATACTTTGGAAGGAGTTTAGGACCCTATCAAAAGAGCAAAGAAAAGGAAATACTCATAAAATTTCACTTAGCAAGAAAAAAGATAAAATCTAAGCCTCTATCTGCTCTGCTCTTACAGTTACCTCAGTAGCACATAGAAACATTTCCTACATATGCAGGTAATTAAGAAACTAAAAAATAATGGGGCGGGTAAGCTATTTTTTAATAGCTAGCAAGTGTATTATTGTAAAAGAGTGTACATAATGTGCTTTAGAATCTTGTTGGATCAGGACCCTAACAAACAGGATGCAAATACTACACCAAACTAAAACAACAGAAACACTCCAAGCAAGACTCTTATTATATGTCCAAATATATATTCATCCACCATCAGCCTCAAGGATAGCCTAGGCTAGTCCACACTACAGGCTGCAAGGAGACAAGCCTGAAGGGTTCAATTTCCCAGTGGAGCTGCTTGGTGAATCACAGGAGCTTGTGTTACCTTCTATATCCTCTCATACCAAAGAAAAAAACAAAGGGAAATGTCTTCTATGCACAGCTCAGTGCAATGGGTGAGTTCACTCCCAATGGATGTCGTTTGAGATCCCTGCTGTCTGAGTCATGGTAACTACACCTGCCAGATGTGCTTGGTTTCCAGTCCTCCTGTCAGTTACAGGTGAGTCCCAGAATGCTGTAGCTCCAACACTAACATCAGCTCTGCCCTGTCCCTCCAGACCCAGGCACAGGAAACAAGGAGAAAAAGACAACACTGCTGTTAGACTCTTACAGCTGGGCCAGACAACACTTTACTTTCCTGTGGAAAGTAAAGAAATTAGGCAAGAGTGATTTGCCAGCATTTTACATAGCCAGAAATTGAGAGGAGAAGAGAAGAGAAGAGGGCATCCCATGACTCAGATGTTCCTCCCACTAGACAAAAAATGCTAGCTCCTCCACTGGGCTTTCCTATGGGATAGGAAAAATAAAGATTCCATCTTTCTCATCATAAAGTTCTTCATAAAGACCTAGTTCTTAAGGTCCTCCATACCTAAAGCAGGATTTCATTTATGGTCCAAAGAGTTTGTCACTTCCTCATCCCCAACACCTACAAGTACAGGTTTTATAACATATCTCAGGCTAAGGGAAGCAGTCTCCTCATCACAGTGCCGCCTTTCTCACCAGCCTTTGTATATTATATTGAATTTCTATGGGTTAAAGTGTGAGAAGCAGGACAGCTCTTTATTATGTAGTGGTTGTGAGAGAAACCATAAGGACCTGACCCTGTGAGATGCTGTATACCCTCAACCCCCAGGGGTGTGGATATCACTCAGCATCTCGCACCATCAGGCCATTAAAAGGGTAGACCAAGCCTTTCCTCCAAAAAGTTTGTTTTGATGAATTAGCATTTTCCTGCCAATGAATGTTTTGTCAGACAAATTGCCAGCCAGAATAGGTTAAGTTTCTTTTACACATTTTTGAAATCCTTGCCAATAACCCTTCCCTCTGCAACCAGACAGATTCCAGTATATGCCTTCACACTGGGATTTTTTTTTAAATGGCTGCATATGCTGCATTGTACGTAACTGGTTGTGCAGAGAACAGAAAAATAAAGTAGGACAAGCTCATTGTCTCACAATTTTAATCATGAAAAGAGACCTATATATCTATATCAGAGGTCTCGAAACTGTGGGGGGCAGAGGAATGGTTCATGGAGGGTGCAACAGGGCCTGGGCCTGCCCCCACAGCGGGCAGGGAGGAAGTGCCACCCAGCCCCACTCCCAGTTCTACTTCAGCCTTGCCCGCAGCTCCTGGCCCCTGACCGTGCCTCTGCCCCTGTACTGGCCCCAGCCTTGGCCCTGGGCCGCAGCTCCGTTCCCCCCTCCTCCAGAGCCACGGTCCCACTCCTGGCCCAGGGGGTGAGGGAGGGGCAGACAGGGACAAGGGGGGGGCATTACCCTGAAAAGCTTAGGGACCACTGGTCTATATTATGTTGCTTCAGAAGGAACAATTATGCAATAATTACTATGTGGACTAAAAAAATCCCAAACAATATTTCAACTTATATCTACTACCTCATAGAAGGGACACTCCAAGGTAACTGTTAAAAAGAGCTGGGTCAGCTGGGAGAGGACAAATCTGTCCAAACCTGGTGTTTGAGCTGAAACAAAAAGATTCAGACATTCAGTACAGATATGTGTTCAACAAGAATTCCCATGCAAGTCATTGTACAAAGGGGAGTTGTTTTTAAAGAAACATTCATAAAAGCTGCTTTATCCTGAATCATTAAGAGAACATGCACATAAACTTAAAAATTACATATAAAAATCAAATATTTGAAAATCATCTCTCTCACTTACTTATAGCTGTATTTTTAAATTTTGAAGAAAAATAAATATCTGGCAAGATCTGGGTTCTTCATGTTATCTTGCAAGATATCATGACATCAGAGAGGCACTGAGTTCCAGTGGATTAAGCATGGGAAAGGAAGCCTCTTCCACCCATCCCCTCAATGTGTGATTTAGTTTCCCGATCTGTAAGCCGAGGATAATATTTACTAATTTCTGAGGATCAGCTGGTTAAAGTTTATGGAACACTTTTAAAATACGAAGGTGCTAAGCATTATTATTTAATCAGAAACAGTTAAAGCAGGGAAGGAGCCTATCTTTCTGCTCTCCTTTCGAAATTTCTGTCTCTAAACTTCGTACAGGCACCTTCAACTTCCTGATCCCCTCTTCTTCAGTTAGCTTCAACAGCCGATTGTGGAGTTTGAGATACACAGGTTGGCAAGGAGGTGGTATGAGAGAAGCTAATATACAGAGTACCAGAGACACAGATGAACTTAGTTCCCTTACCCTGCAGCTGTTGAAGAAAATAGGGGTTAAATATTTTTGCCAGAAAGTTTACTGGGTAACGCTCAATAAGGGTGCATGAGTGGAGCAGATTCAGCAGGGTGTGAGGCTGAAACTGAGTAAAGCGAGCATTTAGTATTCTTTCAAGTTTTCTGAAGACAGAGGGAGCACTTGGTGGTAGGTAATTGAGTGTCCCAAATGGAACAATATACTCAGCAATCTGTCTGGTGGTGCATTTGTCGGCATTATAAACAAAACTTTCTGCCACTGCATCAAAGATGGGCTTAGAACGGATCAGCTTTCTGCAGCAGTATTGCATGACTTTGCTGACTGCTTCCGGGTGCATGGTGAAGGAGGATTTGGGAACAAGTCTTTCCAGTGCTTCTGTGAAGAACTGGTCAGCATGTCCAAAGTGTATGAAAGCTCCCAGCACATTTGCTAGTTCATCATTTGTGAATTGAGGGACATGCCTCACTGAATACTTACATAGTCTTATTACTAAAGGAATTGCCTGAGTTTGGTCGAGAATAACCAGTGCATTCAGTATTCTGCTTATCAATTTAGGGCTTAGTTGGGGAGCTAACGTTAAAGTGATGTTGTTCATGTGGTTTAACAAGTCTTGGTATTGTCCTTCTTCTGTAATACTCATCTGCAGCATTCCGTAAACCATTGCTATTTCCTCAGTGGTCCATTCTTCAAGCTTTTTTCCTTGTACTTGGTTCACAATTTGTTCCAGCATTGTACAACCTGGGCCTTCCAAATCAAGCAAGCTTTCTCCAAGAATACACAGGTTTCTAATGGTTAATTGTCCCTTATCAAGCCGTTCCTGGCTCTCTGATACCAAACGCACAATCAAAGTACTCCAGGGATCTACACGCAACTTTATCAAAGCCTGCAATGCAGTCACGAGACCAGTGTCTGACAGCTTTTGTGATTCGTGTTCAAACTGAAAGCATAATGCCCTGAAGACTTCATTCTCCAATATGTCTTCGGGATTCTTCAATCCACTGTCATCCACTTCAAATTCACAGATCCTCTGTAAAGCTGCTGCCGCCATGGTGTCGGATATAACTTCTAAAGAACTCAGAAATTTAAAAATATCATTGGATGAATTGAAGCTGTTCAGCTCCATGAAAAATTTTTGTTCATCCATCCATTTGCCATCAGATTTAGAACTGTTCCCAGCATCTCTGTGAAGATGCACAGTTCCCGTAATGGAGTTAGGCTGGTTCCAGAGTTCTGCATGGTAGTTTCTATAAAACACCCACCGAAACCTAACCCTTGAAAGTACCGTGCCAAAGACCGAGGAACCACAGCACCATGACCTTAGCTGTCTGCCTTGATCACTAAGGTGGTTCAAGGTTTTTCTTAGTGTTCCCAGGGATCTGCATGTGCGTACAGTAGAAGAATAAAACTGGAAACTCTGTAAGTTAATCAAAGCCATATCAGGTCAAGTGTTCCCCTGGAAGTTGCCTACAGGAGGAAAAAAAGAAAGGGACATTATAGAGAAATGACAGTGTAACAGGAATATAGAAATTACTTTACCATATTAGGCCAGTGGCCCATCTAGTCCAGATGCTTCAGAGGGAGGTGGAAGAAACCCTACAGAGGACATTGAACAACCTGTCTATAGGATTTCTTCCTTGCTCCCTTAATGGTCTGTTTCCCAAAGACACCCCTCCTCCCATCAGAGAAAAATTATTTTGGTGTGTTTTTTTCCCCAACTTGATTACTTTGCACATTTGACTGCAGAACATGTGTATAGTCAGTTAGATCCCAAGCCTATGGGTAGACCTGCTCAAGCAGTTACAGGATCAGGGCCTTAGTTACCTGCGCATACAGCAACAGAATAAAATAAAATAAAATAAAAAAAGACAACCTCATCCCATTCCTGCAGACACTTACATATCTACTTCACATTTACTTCACTTTAAGTATATGAGTTATTAGATTGACTTCAATGCTAATAGAGGAACATGTGTGAAAACATCTGCAGGATCATGGCTTCTCAATTAGAGGCCCTAAGAATTGGCATGGAAACTCAGGAGTAAGTGTAGTGCCGTACCTGAAACTACCTTTAACACTTATTAAAGTTGACTTGATTTCAAGTTCACGCTGTTAATTTAAAACAGTAATTCTCAAACTATGCAAGAGTCCTATTATTGACAAGTACATTTTTTGAACTGCACATTGATAAATTATGTATTTAACATAAGAGTAGCCATACTGGGTCAGACCAAAGATCCATCTAGCCTAGTATCCTGTCTTCCGACAGTGGCCAATGCCAGTTGCCCCAGAGAGACTGAACAGAACAGGTAATCATCAAGCGATCCATCCCCTGTTGCCCATTCCCAGCTTCTGGCAAACAGGCTAGGGACACCATCCCTGCACATTCTGGCTAATAGCCATTGATGGATCTATCCTCCATGAACCTCTCTAGTTCTTTTTTTAGAACCGTGTTATAGTCTTGGCGTTCACAACATCCTCTGGCAAGGAATTCCACAGACTGAACTGTGCGTTGTGTGAAAAAATACTTCCTTTTGTTTGTTTTAAACCTGCTGAGTATTAACTTCATTTGTTGACCCCTAGGTTGTGTGTTATGAGACAGAGTAAATAGCACTTCCTTATTTACTTTCTCTACGCCAGTCATGATTTTATAGACCTCAATCATATCCCCCATTAGTCATCTCTTTTCCAAGCTGAAAATTCCCAGTCTTCTCTCTTCTCAGATGGAAGCTGTTCCATACCCCTAATAATTTTTGTTGTCCTTTTCTGAACCTTTTCCAATTCCAATAGATCTTTTTTGAGATTGGGTAACCACATCTGCACGCAGTATTCAAGATGTGGATCTACCATGGATATAAACAGAGGCAATATGATATTTTCTGTCTTATTATCTATCCCTTTCTTAATGATTCCCAACATTGTGTTAGCTTTTTTGACTGCTGCCACACCTTGAGTGGATGTTTTCAGAGGACTATCCACAATGACTCCAAGATCTCTTTCTTGAGTGGTAGCAGCTAATTTAGACCCCATCATTTTATATGTATAGTTGGGATTATGTTTTCCAATGTGCATTACTTTGCATTTATCAACACTGAATTTCATCTGCCATTTTGTTGCTCAGTCACCCAGTTCTGAGAGATCCTTTTGTAGCTCTTTGCAGTGTGCCTGGGATTTGCCTATCTTGAGTAGTTTTGCATCATCTGCAAACTTTGTCACTTCACTGTTTACCCCTTTTTCCAAACCATTTATGAATATCTTGAATAGGACTGGTACCGTTCAGATCTCTGAGGGTCTTGTATTTACCTCTCTCCATTCTGAAAACTAACCATTATTCCTCCCTTTGTTTCCAGTCTTTTAACCAGTTCCTGATCCATGAGAGGACCTTCCCTCTTATCCCATGACAGCTTACTTTGCTTAAGAGCCTTTGGTGAGGGACCTTGTCAAAGGATTTCTGAAAATCTAAGTACACTATATCCCCCTTGTGCACGTGTTTGTTGACCCCCTCAAAGAATTTTAGTAGATTTGGTGAGGCATGATTTCCTTTTACAAAAACCATACTGACCCCTCCCCAAAAAACTATGTTCATCTACGTGTCTGACAATTTTGTTCTTTACTATAGTTTCAACCAGTCTGCCCGGTACTGAAGTCAGGCTTACCGGCCTGTAATTGCTGGGATCACCTCTGGAGCCCTTTTTAAAAATTGGCATCACATTAGCTATCCTCCAGTCATTTGGTACAGAAGCTGATTTAAATGATAGGTTACAGACTACAGTTAGTAGTTCTGCAATTTCACATTTGAATTCCTTCAGAACTCTTGGGTGAATACCATCTGGTCCTGGAGAGGTATTACTGTTTAGTTTATCAATTTGTTCCAAAACCTTCTCTAATGACACCTCAATCTGGGACAGCTTCCTCAGATTTGTCACTTAAAAAGAAAAGCTCATGGTTGGGAATCTCCCTCACACCCCAGCTATGAAGACCAATGCAAAAAATTCATTTAGTTTCTCCGCAATGGCTTTATCATCCCTTAGTGCTCCTTTAGTACATCGATTGTACAGTGGCCACACTGGTTGTTTAGCAGGTTTCCTGCTTCTGATGTACTTACCTTTTTTTTTTTTTTTTTTGCTATTACTTTTGGAGTCTTTGGCTAGCTGTTCTTCAAATTCTTTTTTGGTCTTCCTAATTATATTTTTACACTTCATTTCCCAGAGTTTATGCTCCTTTCTATTTTTCTCACTAGTATTTAAATTCCACTTTTTAAAGGATGCCTTCTTGCCTCTTACTACCATCCATATTCAACCAAATTAAGTTGTATAGCTACATTGACTCTGCTTTGAGTTAAACTAGCATGTAATCAGAAGGAAGTTTCGGAGAAGTATTTTTATTGCCCCCCTGCAAAGTTAGTAGGGAATCTACTTGGCATGCACATTAACTAAAAAGAAAGAACAGTATGTCATTCACATTTCCCCAAACTTCTGCTTATTTGTCTGCCTGTCACTCTGTCCTTAGACTGAATTCCTTGGAAAAGGGACCATTCCCTTTTTTCTGTTTGGAAAGCACCACGCCCTATAGCAGGTACTACTATAAAAACACAACAAATAGTAATACAAATATTTACTCTGTGTGAAACTTCAAGCAGGCCTTTGAATCAGTCCCCCTTCCTCCTATTTTATAATATTAGTCTTAACACCTTTGAAAGACAATCTAATTGTTCATAATGGAAAAAAAAAAGAGTAAGGAGGCCTCAGCAAAGGTGTACTGATTTACAACAGCAAAGAATCTGGCCCTCTCAGTCCCAAGGTACAGATACCTCTCCCATAAAGGACATGTTACAGCTATGTGTAAAGGTACACTTCCCTGCACCTAGAGTTAACACTCCAGTGGTACATGATAATCTAATGAAGGACACAAAAACCCCTGATGCACAACTATACCCGTTCCTATATTTGTTTACACTTGTGCAATGGGGGTGCAAAATGCTCTCCTTTTTTGGCAGCATTTTACATTCACTTTGGACAGGGATAAATGACTACAAAAAGAGGTCAACAGTTAATCGGGATTGCTACCAGAACGACTCCCAGGGAATTCTACAGAACGACTCCCAGAAGGAAGTGCTAGGTCTGGCAGCGTTTGCAAGACAGCAGATATTTGCTAACTGGTGTTTACCACGTGAGACCCTTGGCTGTGAGCCACAGAGGACCAGTCTTCATTGCTAATTAAGGAAAACAGTAAGAAGGCTACCAGATTGTGTTATTTTTAGGTTTTAGAGCCCAAAGCGTTGTTAGACACGAATTATTCTTTCTGAAATATTGTTTTAACCACTCGATCGCTCTTTAAAGAGCCAGTGACAGTTTCCACCAGAGCAGGGCTTCAGCACAACGTCCTTTGCCAATTTCCCACGTTTCCCTGGAGCCGGCTGCATTCCCGAGCGCTCCGACGGGGAAAGGATCACACACCTGGGAAGCGCAGCCTCCCCTCACCTCTAGGAGCCTTCTGGCCCCGATCCCGCCACCCCTGCATCCAGCTCCCTCCCACTCCCCGTGGCTGGCTTGAAAAACACGGCGGAGCTGCCCTGCTGCTGCCCCGCCTGGCTTTGTACCTGGGTGACGCAGCCCAGGCCAGGCTCCGAGCGGCGACCCCACGCGCAGTTCCCGCAACGCGCGTGAGCGCGACCTCCTCTTCGATAAGACCCCGCCCCCTTCCGCCTGGCGTTCAGCGCCCTCACTTGGGCCAACCAGAGATTAACCCGGAGTGCCCGCCCCGCCCGCCCAGTCACGTCTCCGCTGGAAGGGGGCGGGGCCGCTCCTGGCTCAACTCCGGGCAACGCTCCAGTTGGTTCGCGGAGGGCTCTTCCGCGCGGTGGTTGCGAGGGCGGCGTGACGGCCTCTGGGAGACTGGGCCGCGCGGAGCAGGTGAGGGGCCAGGCCGCGTCCTGCGGCGCGAGCGTGTTCGGAGCGGGGTGACCGTTGGTGGGCGGCCGCCCGGGCTGGGCTGGCTGGGCGGCCCGTAGCTGCTTGGCGGGGGACTGAACACTGCGGGCGGGCGGGCGGGCGGGGGTCTCCGCCGCCGGGCCTCGGCGCGATAAACCCGGGACGCGAGATCACGGGAAACCTGGATCTGGTTAAAGAATTAAATCCCGTTTCCTGCCCGCCGGCGCCGGGACGAGACCGGCCCTACAGGTGAAACGGGGCGCAGCCTCCGCCTCCCTTCCCCTCAGGCCGCCGGTCTCCCGAGACTGGCCAGCAGGGGCGCCGGGTAGCGTCCGTTAACCTCGGGGAGGGGTGGCCAACCTGCGGCTCCTGAGCCGGGTGCCGCTCTACAGAAGTTAATACCCGGCTCCTTGTGCAGGCACCGACTCCGGGGCTGGAGCGACAGGCGCCAACTTTCCAGCGTGCCAGGGGGCGCTCAGTGCTCAACCCTGGGCTCTGCCACAGGCCCTGCCCCCACTCCACCCCTTCCCGCCCCCTCCCCTGGGCCTGCCGTGCCCCTTCCCCCCCCCCCCCCCGCATCCTCCAGGCCACGAAACAGCTGATCGGGTGGTGCAGGGAGGGAGTGGGCGGGCTGCCCCTTGGTGGGAGGCGCTGGGAGCTGGGGTGTGGGAGCTGCTGACCTATTACTGTGGCTTTTTGGCAATGTACATTGGTAAATTCTGGCTCCTTCTCAGCCTCAGGTTGGCCACTCCTCTCTGGGGGTTGTGATAGGGAACATCTGTTCTCTAGGGAATTGGTTTCAAAGTGGATTGTTTTTTGTTTTTTTTTCACTTCAGTTTAGGTCTTTTTCACACATCTGGTTCTTGGACAGCTGAGTTATTGCAAAGACGTGTTCTGTAACTCCAGACACAATCTTAGTTCTTCATATTATTCCTAGGTCTCACTTGGAAAATAGTTCAGTCATTCATTTTCTTCCGTGATGAGGGTTATGCGGCAAACAGTGTATTTGAGCTGCTCCATTTGTAATAACATGTGGCTCTCACATAGTTCTTTCCTTGACTCTTAAATCTTTAAAATTCTTCCCCTCCTGCAGAAGGGGACTCCCTCCCCCTTCCCCCCGGGCACTCAGCGTTATTCAATAGAATGTATCCTTCAGGACAAGAAGCCCTATTGAGACCAGGTGAAATTTTAAGACTCTGGGACTGTGTTCTCAGTTTATTTCTGGATTGAGTCTTACGTACAGTGGAGTCGCATCTTACGCGGGGATTAGGTTCTAACACGTAAGGCTAAAATCACATATAGTCAAAATTACCCTTGAAAATCCCTTAAATTGCCCATAAAGTTCAGTATACTGTACATGGTTTTGTGTATACAACCCTGTACAAAGAAAAGGAGTACTTGTGGCACCTTAGAGACTAACCAATTTATTTAAGCATAAGCTTTTGTGAGCTACAGCTCACTTCATCGGATGCATACTGTGGAAAGTGTAGAAGATCTTTTTATATACACACACAGCATGAAAAAATACCTCCTCCCACCCCACTCTCCTGCTCATGTTTTGTGTGTATATAAAAAGATCTTCTACACTTTCCACAGTATGCATCCGATGAAGTGAGCTGTAGCTCACGAAAGCTTATGCTCAAATAAATTGGTTAGTCTCTAAGGTGTCACAGGTACTCCTTTTCTTCTTGCGAATACAGACTAACACGGCTGTTACTCTGAACCCTGTACAGTAATATGTACAGATGTATAACGTATACAGTAATGTACACTATAATAAAGAGTACCTATGCAAACTATAATTTTACAGTACTGTATTTTTAATTACAGGGGGGTAATTACAGGGCGTCGTCAGGGCTTGATGTCGATCCAGGAGATGGAGGTGACTGAGAGCGAGTCTTAGACGAAGTGGTTGGCTCTGGTTCAACTCGAGAAGTTGATTGCGTAAGATTATGTGCTGCTGCTTGTTTTTCCTTGAAAAACATGGTGATCGGCAACTGTTGCTGTTGTCTCTTGAGTTGCTCAAACATTTCTTGATACGGTCTCAAATCGTCCGTAATACTACGTGTGATTTTGAGGCTTCGTTCCATAGAGGGATTGTATTCAGAAATTAAATAATTCTTTATTGGCAGATGCAGCTTCACCAGTAGTCTGCACCTTTTTGAGGTTGAAACAGTTCCTAAAACTGTTAAGCCAATCTTGGCTAACTTTGAATTCCTTCTCATCAGAAGGCTGTCCCTCTTTGGTGGGAGGTTTGAACAGTGCGTAGAGGCTAAGAGCCTTTTCTCGCAATGTGTTGCCAACGATAGGCACACGTTTACGGTTCATGTCTTCCAGCCATAAGTTTAATGCCTTTTTTAATGCCTTCACTAAAGTCTTATCACTCACCTGGCTCGTCGTCATAGCAGTTATTGGAGCACTTGATGCCACGGCTTGACGAATTTCTTTCTCGAATCTTGATGGCACGGATGCTAGATTCGTTGCGGCCATATTTACGGGCCACGTTGGAGACTGATATACCGTCTCTCAATAAGTCCAACACAGCCAGTATTTCCTCCACGGTTGGAACAGATGGCAGTTTCTTCAGTTGAGCATCAGATGAAGTAGTTGGCTTGCATTTAGGGACCATGTTGTACGAAAAATATGTATAGTTAAACGGTAGAATCACACTCAGTGCAGCGAGATGCTCACACTATGAGAGGCACGCAGGAACTGAGACCGACTGAGGGAACAGCAGATTCATGTCTCCCATCTCACGCTCACTCTGGGGCATACACTCATTGAGTGGAATGGTGGGTAGAATCACCCGCACTATTTACAGGTATCTTGTTCTTTTTCTTTTTTTTTTTTTTTTGCCGAGCGCGTATAGTTGAATTCGCGTAAGTTAAATGCACTATGATGCGACTCACCTGTATGAGCTTCCTAATCATGGCATCGTGCTTTCATTAATGCTTTTACGGTTAGGCACCTGCCTCTCGCTGGGTCCAAAGAGGTCCGTCAATGTGGCAGGGGAGCCCTTTCAATTGGAATGGTTGACTGAGGCTCAACATTACCCTCACTCTTATTTTTGATATTGAGTCTTGATTTGGAATCAATGTGTATAAAACCTTCTTCCTTCTACTCTTCCTCCCGATATGAAAAGGCTCTCCTTTTTTTAACCAGTTTTCCATTGTCTGGGAAAATATAATAATTGTGCTTTGAACTCTGTCACCTTGATTTTTTTTGTCTTTTGTTGTTGTTTTTTTTGTTTGAGCCTGTCCCCTGCTGGTGTTGACTTCTGTGGCCTGTGTCCACACTGTATGTCTGTACTATGTAGTTTGACTATGTGAATTGTACACTTCCCCAAAGCATCTCGGTGAGTTTGTCATTTGCAATACAACTTGTCTTTGGTTGGCAGTGTGATGTTCTGTTCAGGACACCCACAACTGTAAGCCACACTCCTCTGCCTCAGCAAGTGAGGACTTTGCTTACTCCTGAGGGAATTCTGTGCCAAAATATTTAAAAATCTGTGCCAATAAAAATTATGCACACAATGTTCTACAATTCTGCAGATTTTATTGTTCAATAAATAAATGGCTCCGGCATGTCAGTGGGGAGCATAGGCCACTGGCTCCAATGAGGTGGGAGATCACTCTGCAGCCCCCACCTTCTCCACTACAGGGACTCGGCAGTGACGCTGCACCCAACCCTGACACAGTGCAAGGGACGGACCTGCCCCAGAAACACCCCAGGGCCCTGCCCCTCTGTGCCAGGCATACCAGGTGTAGGTGGGCAGACTCAGCCCAGCAGGATCCAAGTGCGGAATGGCTTAGTGTGGGGGATCCAGGTGTGGGGTGAGAGGTTTCTGTGTGGGGCAGTCTGGGTGCGGGTGGCTCAGTGGGAGATCTGGATGCACAGGGGCTCGCTGGGGGGTTCCGGGTGCAGGGGCAATAAGACTCTGCAGGGGATCCAAGTGAAGGTGGTTGGGGCTCCGTAGGGGGGTCTGGGTGTGGCGAGATGGGGGGTGGGTGTTGGGGGCTTGGTGCAGGGGTTGGGGGAGTGGGGCTTTATGGGGTGGGAGTCCAGGTGCAGCTGGTTGGGGCTCAGTGGGGTGGGGGTGAGGATGGGGGGCTTGTCGGGGGTCCAGGTGTAGGGGGGTAGGGCTTGTCTGGGTGAGGGTTTGATGGGCCTGGTTAACAGCGGAGCCACAGCTGCTGCCGAGGGGACACAGCTGCTGCATGTTGGGCTCCTGCTTCCCCCTGGGATACCCCAGCCCCCTTTCTCACTCCAGGGGTGCTGAAACAAGTTATATAGTGGGGGTGCTGAGAGCCATTGAACCAAACTGAAACCCTGTGTCAAGGTTCCTCCCCCACTCTGAACTCTAGGGTACAGATGTGGGGACCTGCATGAAAAACCTCCTAAGCTTATCTTTACCAGCTTAGGTCAAAACTTCCCCAAGGTACAAAATATTCCACCCTTTTGTCCTTGGATTGGCCGCTACCACCACCAAACAAATACTGGTTACTGGGGAAGAGCTGTTTGGACACGTCTTTCCCCCCAAAATACTTCCCAAAAACCTTGCACCCTACTTCCTGGACAAGGTTTGGTAAAAAGCCTCACCAATTTGCCTAGGTGACTACAGACCCAGACCCTTGGATCTTAAGAACAATGAACAATCCTCCCAACACTTGCACCCTCCCTTTCCTGGGAAATGTTGGATAAAAAGCCTCACCAATTTGCATAGGTGACCACAGACCCAAACCCCTGGATCTGAGAACAATGAAAAAGCATTCAGTTTTCTTACAAGAAGACTTTTAATAAAAATAGAATTAGAATTAAGAAATCCCCCCTGTAAAATCAGGATGGTAAATACCTTACAGGGTAATTAGATTCAAAACATAGAGAACCCCTCTAGGCAAAAACCTTAAGTTACAAAAAAGATACACAGACAGAAATAGTTATTCTATTCAGCACAATTCTTTTCTCAGCCATTTAAAGAAATCATAATCTAACACATACCTAGCTAGATTACTTACTAAAAGTTCTAAGGCTTCATTCCTGGTCTATCCCCGGCAAAGACAAAATGTAGACAGACACACAAACCCTTTGTTTCTCTCCCTCCTACCAGCTTTTGAAAGTATCTTGTCTCCTCATTGGTCATTTTGGTCAGGTGCCAGCGAGGTTACCTTTAGCTTCTTAACCCTTTACAGGTGAGAGGAGATTTCCTCTGGCCAGGAGGGATTTTAAAGGGGTTTACCCTTCCCTTTCTATTTATGACACCCTGTATATAATGGAAACCACTTCAAGCCGGGGGTATGGCAGCACCCCCACATCCCTAGTTCCAGCACCTATGCCTCACTCCCACATTCCCCTCCCCCTGCCGTATTCCACCCACTTCCTTCCCTACTGCCTCTTCCGCCCTCATCCCCCCCCTTCCCTCATTTTCCCCCACCCTCCCTCACCCTGCCCCACTGCAGGCATTCGCTGTTGCACAGAAAACAGGAAGGTTCCCAGCACGCAGAAGAGGAGCACAACTGGCACTAGGACCCAGGAAGTGGCGTTCAGCTGCAGAGTTTACCCACAACAGATACATACATCACACAATGATGTTCATGACCAGCCTTTCATTGATTTACATATGATACCTTCCAAGATACCTTTTGGATACATATTACAACAGTGTGATGTTGGAGGCAGTGAATGTCAGGCCAGATATCAGTTACAGTAGAGTGGGCCCTATGCCAGTGGGCATTGAGGGGCTCTTTGGGTCACAGGCAGCAAGGAGGGCAAACAAATCCCTGTCTTGCTGTTTTCACTGTTTAGAACACTTTGTTGTTTTGGGGCATGTAAGTCTCAACAGATGTGAATGTGGTCAGGTTAAAAGGCATTGATGTGGCACTCTTGTCAAAATATGACACTTCAGTATTATTCAATTTTATTATCTTTCATTTGGAACCTGTAGCCTCAGTGAACTGACCTACTGCCTTTTGAGTATGTACAGGAAAGGAAGAAGAGTACAGAAAATAGTATCAGTTCAGGTACATATCCTGCACTGTACACGGTATTCACCAGTGTGTGAGTCACTGTTGTTTTATGTGAATCATGTAGGCTTCAGTTAGCTTCTTTGTGTGGCAGGGTCTTCGGATATTTCTGACCAACAGTGTGTTTCTAATTCAGGACAGATAAAATCTCCTTTTGTAGTTTTTAAATAATAATAAAAAAAAAGTTGGCGGTATTCAAAGATAAATAACTGAAGTAAGCCTGTTCAGATAGCATGTAGTTTTACGAGACTAACACAGGTATCTTGACCTGTTCAGAAGAGACTTGTGAGAGGTGCACAAAAGGCCAAGTGCCCCTCCGGCAGCTTGCCCAGATGGGGAGAGGAAGGGGTGGGGCCAGAATGTAAGAGGCGGGACCAGAGCCTCTCCCAGCCACACTGGCTGGTGCAGTTCAGTTGCTGACTGGGAGAGCGCCTGGCAGTGGCAGCAGCAGGCTGCCCCCCGCCCGTGCTGAGCTTCTGGGGACAGTGGCTGAGCAAACCGGAGCACCCCCGCCCCTCCAGCATGCTCAGAGTTGGCTCCTGTCCTCAGAAGTCAAGCCTAGGCAGGGAGCAGGCTGCTCCTGCCGCTGCTCCCTGCCCAGGCTCAGGTTCCAGGGACAAGAGCCGACTCTAAGAGCGCCGAGGGGGCGAGCGGGGCGGGTCTCCGACTTGCTCAGCCTCTGTCCTGAAAGCCAAGCCCAGCCACAGCCAGGCACTCTCCAAGGCAGCTGCTGTGCTGCACTGGGCAGCATCTAGGAGTGCCTCCAGGGCCTGGCTACTAGGGAGCAGCCGGGGGAGCCGGTGCAGCTTGGGAAAATTTTGGGGAGGCACCAGTCATCTATCAGTTTTGCTCTTGTGCTGCTTAGGAATGTTGTGTTTGCGCTGCTGCTGCTCACTGGAGCTCTTCACGGAGAAGGAAGCGGATGGTGGCCCAAACATCATAGGTTGGAGGAGGGGTAGAATAGAGCTCTGCTCCCACAGTAGTCAGACTTTGATGTGGAGGGAGAAAGCTCTTCTTCCATTCTCAAAGCCAGAGGTGGGGAAGCTTCATACTGTAGAACTTCAGAGTTACGAACACCTTGGGAATGGAGGTTGGTCATAACTCTGAAATGTTTTTAACTCTGAACAAAATGTTATGGTTCTTCTTTCAAAAGTTTACAACTGAATGTTGGCTTAATATAGTTTTAAACTTTACTATTTGGAATAAAAATGTTGTTTTAACCATCTTAATTTAAATGAAGCAAGGATAGTTTCCTTACCATGTCAAATATTTTTTTAAACTTTCCCTTTACTATTTTAGTAGTTGAACTGTTTGCTTTTTTTTGCCTCTGCTGCTGTCTGATTGTGTAATTCTGGTTCCAAATGATGTGTGTGGTTGATCGGTCGGTTCGTAACTTTGGTGTTCTTAACTCTACTGTACTTAGCCACTTACTAGCTTTAGGCAGAGAAGAAAGATGGATGTCATAAATATAAAGGGAAGGGTAACCACCTTTCTGTATACAGTGCTATAAAAGCCCTCCTGGCCAGAGGCAAAGTCCTTTTACCTGTAAAGGGTTAAGAAGCTCGGGTAACCTGGCTGGCATCTGACCCAAAATGACCAATGAGGGGACAAGATACTTTCAGATCTGGAGAGGGGGAAAAGGCTTTTGTCTGTTTCTGTCATACAGATCAAGGATGCAAGCCCTCCAACTCCTGTAAAGTTAGTAAGTAAGCTAGCTAGAAAATGCATTAGGGTTTCTTTGTTTTGTCTTGTAATGTAAATTCCCTGTGCTGGAGGAAATGTGTGTTCCTATTTTTGTGGGTTTTTTTTTGTAACTTAAGGTTTTGCCTAGAGGGTTTTTCTGTGTTTTGAATCTGACTGCCTGTAAGATTATCTTCCGTTCTGATCTTACAGAGGAGTTCTTTTATTTATTTATTTATTTATTTATTTATTTTTTGTTCTTCTAATAAAGTTCTGTTTTTTCAGAATTTGATTGGGTTTTTTGCGTCTTAAAAATCCAAGGCTGGTTTGTGCTCATCTTGTTTATTTTCAAGCCTCCCCAGGAAAGGTGGTGTAAGGGTTTGGGGGGATATTTTGGGGAAAATAGGAACTCCAAGTGGTCCTTTCCCTGATTGTTTGTTAAATCACTTGGTGGTGGCAGCATTCTACCTAATCCAAGGACAAAGACTTTTTGCCTTGGGGAAGTTTTTAACCTAAGCTGGTAGAAATAAGCTTAGGGAGTCTTTCATGAGGGTCCCCACATCTGTACCCTAGAGTTCAGAGTGGGAAGGAACCCTGACAGATCCTATGAGCAGGGCCAGGGAAAGCATTCTGGTAGAAATCCTGGTACCTGGGGAGGTGGGATTCTCACCAAGACATCTCCCATAGACTTCACTGGCTCTCCCTCTCTCAAACTTTTGCATCTGTTTCCAGTAATAGGTTTAGTCCTATTGCCAGTAAGTGGTTCAAGCCCTGTCCATTGCCATCAGTTGAAAAACAAATCAGGTTGACACAAACGTCCACTTGTTGAGGACTATGTACAGCTGGTATTTTGTTTATATGGATTTTTATTTCAGAGGCTTTTTTCTGGATTTAATCTGATATTTTAAACTATTCACTTCTCACCAGATAGATCTAATGCAGTGGCTCTCAATCTATTTATCATTGTGGGCTTCATATGCGGCCTAAAACGTGTTACGTGGGCCGCAGGTTGAGAACCCCAGTGCCCCTCCCAACCCCCCATGCCTATGCCTAGCGCCCCAGCCCCCACGCAGAGACCCCTCCACAGAGTGGGGCCAGGAGCAGACCCCGCTGCAGGTGAGGGCAGCCCCAGTGCAAGGGCAGGACAGCCCGGCAACCCGGATCCTGCTGCGCGGCCCCTGCTGCCTTTAGCATGCAGCTAGGCCGCAGCTGTGTGCTAACTGGGCCGCATACGGCCCGCAGGTTGAGAGCCACTGGTCTAGTGAGATCATTTGAGATCAGAGGAGTCTCTGATAAGCGAAAGTCTTGCCCCATAGAAGGTTTCTATATTTGTGGAGCTATGGAGAGAAATGCTGATGATGATCCATGTTTATATTGTATTCTGAGGTCCTAGAATACAAATATGCTTTCCACCTTGCTAAAGCTTAAGTATTGGTGTGTTTTCCATTCAGAATGATTCAAAAAGCTTGTTAGCTAGTTTACCCTTTGGTTCCAGTAGATGAGCTAATGTAGAAGAATATCTATATTTCAGCATAAATGTGGTTACATTGTGGCATCAGGCAAAGGAGTTGGCTGTCTCTCTCTTTGAGGATGTGAAAAGTAAAAGTTTAGAAGGAACAGACACTTAGCCTCTTGAAATGCAATTTCACCTCATTCAGAGGGAGGAGAAGCCAATCAGGATTAACGTACAGGATTTGGATTTGGAGTCTGAATCCAATCTTTAACATACATGATATACCCTATGTAGTTCCTGTTGAATAGGAAAAAAGGTAAATTTGTACCTTTTGGTTTTGTGTGTAAAACTTATTTCTCACAGGTTGCAAATTCAGACAGATTTTTTTGAAGAGGTCTTCATAATTATTAATATTAAATTTTATGTAAAAATGGAGTATTTTAATACACCAAAATGCAATGAAAGATTTATTTCTTCTCCGTAGTTACTTTTCCCATCATTTATGGGAATTGAGGCATGGTACTGGCAGTGTACCACTAACAGATATGTCTTAGTTCAGCCACTCTAATTTATAGGACTACTTAAAGCAGTAAAGGATTACTCTCATGCATTACCTGCAATAAAGCTGCGGAGAGCAATGTCCTGTCTTATCAGTAGAGCACCAGACATGCAGTGCTTTTCCTTTGTACTCAGACTGTGCTTGGTGTAGATTCTGTTTCCCAGGGGGAAGAGAGGAAAATGCAGTTGTCATTTTGTCACAGGCTCCACTATATCGAAGCATGTGAATCATAAATTGAGAGTCTGCTGTAATTGATCATGTGGGTGTGCAGGGGGAAGATGCAAGAATGATGAGAAATCAGATTTGAGCACATGAAAAAACTCTTTCAAAGACAACATTTACTTTAATACATGTTCAGTTAGCACAGTAACTATAGTCACGAGATTTTTTTATACTGGAGTTTCACAGCAGCAACAAAATGGTGACACAGAAGATTAATGTACAAAGGATTAATTTACAATATATATAGAAGGTACAAGCCAGTTGTCATTTTTTCTTGCCAGTTCCAGTAATCTTCCTTCTCTTGTCTAAAGGTGTTTTAAAATTTTGACATGCCCATAAAAGAAAATCTTGAGAGAGTAGTTCATGTAAAATAGCTTTTTTTTTTTTTTTTTTTTGCTATTAAAGGAGAAAACATAAATATATGCTGTGGGTTGTAAAAAAAAACACAACACAAAACCTAATGTATATTTGGGGAGGGAATCACATTTCATATGAGGGATTGCCTTGATCGCTTTAATATATAGTCTCATTCTAAGGAAAAACATACTGATATTTGTGCTGTTATTAGATTAGAAATACTTAGTTTTTGAATCATGGAGTAAAGAATAATAATAAGTACAGAGCCAAATGATGGAGTCATTATTCCTGGAAAACACCTGTTGACTTCAGTAGATCTTTGATCTGTGTATAAGGGCTTTAGGATTTGGCCTACACTGGCTAGAGCAGAAATTACTTGCATTGGGAAAGCTTAATTTTTTTAAAAATAAGTAACAAAATGCACTTGTTTGTATGTTTACGCTGTTGGCTTCACCAAGTGTCCACCCATTTCTCTTATGCAAACTACAAAAATATGTCAGAATATACACCAGTTTTCTGTGGGAAATAAGGGATCATGTGACAAATAGCAGCATTCCGTTTCTTGAGAATCATTGCTCTGTTGCTTTGTTTCCAAGTAAAGTCAATGAAAACCCACATTAATATGGTGTGTTGCTGTCACCAACTGGTCCTTCAAGCCTCAATCCTGCAAGGATCTTTCTGTAGGCATATAGGGGTCAACCTGCATGGGACTCCCTCTAGTCTAGGCCCCTTGGCCTGCATTTTTAATGTAGAAACCAGATATCTATTTTTCTATAAATTATCAGGCTTCGATTTCTTTGTATGAAGTAAACCTGCCTTTCCTTTTCCTTTCTGCAGTGTAGTTAAAAATGTGCTGTGAAATAAAGAGGAGGTTTTTGCTGCTTTATGCAACACAGAAGGGACAGGCAAAAGCCATAGCTGAGGAAATATGCACGCAGGCAGACGCACATGGATTTGAAGCTGATATTCACTGTATCAGTGAGTCTGACAAGGTGAGATACTCTATGCTGGTTTGGAAAATAGACTTTTAATAAATGTATTTCCCTCTGTGTGCTCCTATAGTAGCCATTAACAGTAATGGAAGCTATGTGCACGCATAGAGAAGAGAGTATATCACGTACATTTATATTTTCATAACATCCATGTCAGTGGTTCGGATCAGTACTAACTGAGGCTTCCACCAGCCTTGTAGCAAATGTATCCTTTTTATGGTTAATGGTTTGCTTAGAGTAGTAAATGAGTATATGAATATTCTTCTGTGTGTGTCTACACTAACATTAAAGTGGCCTGTTGAAATGATTCTTGGACATGCAGAAATGAGTTGCTGGAATTAATTCAGTACTTAGTGGATGGGAGGCCATATCATTTAAAAAAAAAATCACGACTTTTTTTTAGTTTTATTTATTGTTTGTATTACGACAATGCCCAAAGAACAGGCTGGGTTCTATATATACATAGATCCCAATACAGCAGTCAGATCCATGCAGGTTTATCTCTGTGATATGTAGAATCTCCTCTGAAGTTATCCAGTCTAGCTTTGTTGACATAAGCGAATTTACAGTTGCTAAGGATGACACATGATATCCACGTGATCCAGGAAGTAAAGACCTGATAGAGGGGTTGTGATTTTGATTCAGAATGATTAAAATTCTTTGGGGGGTTTGTTTTGTTATGCCTATCTAGTAAAGGGAGTTCTAAACCAATGTGTTTTTAAGAATTCAGGAATCCCACACCCTCTGTTAAAGGTTGTGAAAGGACCAAATCCACACATCTGGGTCCTCCAACAAGAACAGAAAAGATAAAATTTGACATTCCTGATATTCCTGTGGAAATAAGTAAGCAGAAAACAAAACCTATTCTGGAGATCAGGGATGGGTGATATTTTCATGTAATCAAAGGAGCAACAGAGAACAAAAAGGTAAACTATTTACTGTTCTCAGGCCATCTTTATGGGAAGTACTACTTGTTTGTCAGCAGAGCTTATACTTCTGAAAGAGCACTTATTGTGTAATGTTACTTACAGTACCACATCTTGTGTATTTTATACACATTAACAATTCTTATGGAGAGAACATAAAGCAAGCCCAAAAGGTGAGGGAGCCTCCAGTCTACTTCAGAGCAGTTGTCTCTTCCTTCCACATACTCTACAGACTGCTGTGGAGGCATCTCCAGGCCTGTTTGGCTGGAGGTGGCCTGCTACTGGAACAAGTCTATTTTGTCAGACATGGAAAGTTGGCACTGAGCTGTGATTTACTGCTGAGATGAAATGTTGCGCAGATGTGAGAATTTTTTGATTAAAGTTTATTATTTATTTTGGTAAGAGAAGAAGACAATTTGTATAGCTTTGCAGATCTCTTCAATTACAAATTCCCTCACTCCTTGTCCAGGGAGCAGCTGTACCTGAATGGAGAGGCCTTCTATTTGGCTGGGACAAATCAGGGAAAAATATACCAGGGCTACGCCTAGGTTTTGTGGGGCCTTGTGTGAAGTCTGACATGGGAGGCCTGAGGGGAAAAATTCTACAATCTGCACATCTTGTGTGGTTGTGCTTGTGTCAGGTCAGGGACTAACTGCTGGCTGAGTTAGACTAATTTTGCCAATAGGGAAAGGGGCATAACAATTTTCCAATGTCTCCTATGAGCACTTCCATGCAGCTGTGCATGCACATGCTCACACATTAAGACAAGGATGGAGCAAGCCCCATGCCACCTCTTTTCTTTTTTACCTCCTGACTTTGCACTTAGAGGGTAGCACAGAAGCCAGCATCTGAGAGTGCAGGGAGAGAAGGTCTTGACCTAGCACTGGGCACTCAGGAGTGACCTCAGCGGGAGGGTGGCCTATGACCTATCAACAACAGCTAAGCTGCCAGGGCATCTCTGATGCTTTTATGGTATGTCTGCACTGGAAAAAAAAACAACGCTCAGTGCCAAGATCTACATGTTCAGGCTTGTGGGGATCACACTACGGCAATAAAATAGCTGCATAGACATTCCAACTCAGGCTGGAGCTCGGGCTATGAAGCCTTTGCTAGGAGGGTGGGGTTCGGGGTTTGGAGCCTGGGCTCTAGCCTGAGCCAATACATCTACATGGCTATTTGTAGTGCTGTAGCGTGAGTCCGAGTCCGTAGACCCAGGTTCTGAGACTTGCTGCTGCAGTGCTTTTTTGCGGTATAGACATACTCTTAGTTACTCGAATGGGCCTGCTACAGGGATGGTTCCGAAAGCAATAAAGGGGAGGGATTTATGCCATGATTGCTGAAGTCTCATGCACATACATGTATGGAAGGGTCTTGACTCTTCTGTATGGTATGCCAGCCCTCTTACTCAGAGCATGTCCCAAGGGTTTGTGGTTCTGTAGAGCTGTATGTGACTGAATGTCGGCATTGCCAGCCTTGCCTGTGGATTGATGGAAGACTCTTTTTAAGCATCATTATTTTGATTCTGATATATACAAAGAAAAAGAAGATGCATTGTCCTAATTGTGGGTTTATTCCTGCACAGCTATATTATAAACATTATAGCTGGCTTTGTCTGAGGGGTTGAGTTCGGGTGTAAAACAGCATCTGTACAGAAATACATTTCACTTTTTAGTTTTACAATTTATATTGGAAACAGCTAAAACAAGTTATTTGAAAAGTTGCAAAATAAAATAAAATAAATGTCCTGATAGATCTTGTTTTCTTGCCTTCATTCGTAACTCAGAAATTTTTAGAATTATAATGGTAGTGGGTCTGTGCAAGTGATGTTTTTGTGTGCCTTGAGAAAGAGGTGGAAGACCTAGCAATTTACATCATTATGGGTATGAAAAAAGTCCCACAAAATCTTAAGTTCTAAATTAAGACCTAATACTGCCTTTATGATAAGACCTCCTATTGTCTGTACTATAGATGCTTAAACTAGTAGCCTAAGCTAGATACTGTACATCTGTGTCATACCTGTTATTTATAACTTGTCATAACCTTAATATTTAAATGTAAGCATTTTGTTTAAATAAAAGCACTTGGAACGTGTTTAAATTAAAAACGTCTTTTTCACGTGAATTGCTGTCTGTTCATGTGATTCCAAACTTACCCTGCAGGGATACTTTAGAGGGTGTAGATGTCTGATTAATCAAACTGACAGTTGATATGCTTTTGCCACTAAGCTCACAGTGCAGCTGCAACCACTTTTTTTCTTGCTATGGACAACTTGACTCATCAAACGAGCGGAATTGTTTTCACACGAGAATTTCAAATGCATGTAAATAAATGAAAGAGTTGATTGAATAGTTCTTGTGAAAGCAACATATAACACTTAACAATCACTTAAAAAGGAGATATGCAAAAGATGCGTTTTCCAAATGATAGGTGGCAGATACTGTAAAGGGCCACATTCTCAGAACACCACGTGTAAGTCTGGATATGCAAGCAATTATGTGCTCAGAATTTTGCCCTTAATTGATTGGTCATACAAATGATAAGGTGTGAGATTAAAGCCTTGTTGAAAATTTGACCCTAAATGTGCAGATGCCATTATTTCACAGGATTAGTATGGATACCCGTGTATTGCTTTCACGCTTTACAAAAATCTTATGAAAGAGGATGAGAAGGGTAATGTTACTGAGTGCAGTTTTTTTTTTTAAACCATGCTGCAGGACAGTGCTGTTTACGTCTTGTACAAAAAGAAATGAACACTGGTCTGTTGTGTAACACCACTGGAATTCTTTAGGTTAATTATACATACATCATAGAGTTAAGAGGTGACCAAGCAGTTCAGACTTCTGACATGAGTTCATGCGATCTGATAGTCTTTTTTTTTTTCTTCTTCTTCTATACAGACTGTTTCACATGTTAGAATAGGTTAATAAACAAGAGGTTACAAGCAAAAAAAGTAATACAAAGTGAGAGAATGTTGCATCCACCAAATAAACTTGTCATTATTTAGAAGGCTTACTATGGTCTCATGCAAATAAGGAAGAAAAGAGAAGAGAGAACATAAAAATGTGGGATAGGGTGGAAAGTAAGAGACCATTCAATTGTAAAAGACAACACTGCCAGGATCAACTCTTTGACTTGACTATAAATGTGTATTGGGTTATACTTTTTAATTTGCTTTTTTTCCACTCTTTTTGTAGTATAATCTGGCAACAGAAAAGGACCCTCTTGTTATTGTTATTTCCACTACTGGTACTGGAGACCCTCCAGACACAGCTTGCAAGTTTGTTAAGGAAATTAAAAACAAGACCCTGGTACCTGATCATTTTGCACATCTACGTTATGGATTGTTAGGTAATACAGTATTTCCTGTGTCACCTTTTCTATCAGAAATTAATTTGTCACTGTATTGTCCCCACTGTAGTGTGGTATCTTTTAAGTCATTTTAAAATGGTAAATAAGCCTATTCATACTTTTGAAGGTATAAGGGATACCATTTGATTGAGGTCAGAAGCCAGAGGGTGGCTGACTAGCACTGCTGGCTGTGCCTGGTAAAAGATCTGCAGCTTAATTGGCTGATTCTCATAAAAGGAAGAGCAGGAAATGGAGAGGAGGAGCTACAATACCTGACAGAGACTGGAGCTACTGCTGGGCAGAACTGTTCCCTGAAACAGAAATGGACAGAAGGGAGACTGAGAAGTTTTGATCTTGTTTGTCAAGTAGGCTTGAACTAAAAGAAAAGGAACCATAACGACTGACCCTGCTGAAAACTAACTTTCCTAGACTTGGTGAGACGATTCCAGGCAGAATTCCCCCAGGGAGAGTGGTGGCTCAACAAGAGCAAGCCAGGGTCCATCCAAAAGAGAGTGCTATGAGACCGGACCAAATCTCTTATAATACAGCTTTTATTCCTATATTGTTAGCTGATTTTATGTGTAATAATTGTGGAGCAGTATATGAGGGATTTGTCATGAATGTGATTCAAAATTAAAATGTGATTCATCAATTTAATATCCATTGGGCATCCTGGGGGTGAGAAGTTTCAGAGTAGCAGCTGTGTTAGTCTGTATCCGCAAAAAGAAAAGGAGTACTTGTGGCACCTTAGAGACTAACAAATTTATTTGCGCATAAGCTTTCAAATAAATTTGTTAGTCTCAAGGTGCCACAAGTACTCCTTTTCTTTTTGGGGGTGAGAAGTAATTTGAGACTACAAATTGAGATACGAGGTGTGGGTTTGGAAAATATTTGTATTACCAAATTTATAATAAATTGACTATGTAAGTTTGGAGATGTGAAAGTGTAAAAATGTTAGTGTTTTTTTTTTCTGAAAATTCTTAATGCTTGTGCCATGACGTATTTCAACAATAGTGAGAAACATCAAATGGCGTTTGTTAATTAAGCTACAGTTAAAATTAACACTTGTCAGTAACTTAATGGGGAAAAATCAAAGAATATTGAGGTATAAAACCAAAACCCAGACAGTTCTGGAAATGCAAAAGTTCATTTGAAAAGCTTTAATTCCACTACCAGAGTGCTGCTGACTGTTCAACCTGCGTTTAGCCTATCAGGCTAAAAAACTTGGTCATGTGTATTCTGAAGTTTATTTTTAGTTGAGTTTTCTGAGGAGTATAAGAAGTATGCAGCCATGGTCCTATTAATTCTGGAGAAGATACTGTATTTATTACTAATTGCAGATGGATGATTGAGAATGTGAAACAGAGCATTGATTTTTGTAACTGATTTCATGTTTGCTAGCTCTGTGTGTAATGCCATCTTTAACAGTATACCTACTGGGAGGGGACATAAGTTTTCAAGTACATAAAAGGTTGTTACAAGGAGGAGGGAGAAAAACTGTTCTCTTTAACCTCTGAGGATAGGATAATTTAGGACTTAAATATATCTACTTTTCATATACATACCAACTTTCCTGTTTGTGAGACAATATCTTGATTTTTCACTGTAAATTTTATATTTATTTGTTTGGTAGATATAAACCCTCTTTACGTGGATTTTTCAGGTCTGGGAGATTCTGAATACATGTTCTTCTGCAATGGTGGGAAGGTAGTAGACAAACGACTCCAGGAACTTGGTGCACAGCATTTCTATGAGACTGGACTGGCGGATGATTGCATAGGGTATGAGCAGAATTAATTTAATTGCTTTTTATTTTCTCCCAGTAAACACGGGATTTAAAGATGAATCCTGCCAGTTGCTGAGTACTCAGTGAAGCCAGTAGTATTTGACGATGCTAAGCACCTGACTGGATTGAACCCAGTATGAGCTAGAAGAATCATACTTAAATCTTCAGTGGATTTGAATGGGCCTGTTTACTGGGAAGTGCTGAGTATCCATAACTCCAGTGGAAGCTGTGAGGGCTCAGCACTTCTGAAAACTGCATCAGAAGACCTTTTCATAAACAGTGACATGCTTGGCCGTTTTCTACCTATATTATGGGTACAAGGTTTTATTACTAGTTTTTAGGTTTAACCAAAGAAAATTCAGTCTTATAAATACAAAACAACCACAGTTCTACAATATCTCTGTAGTTGAAACGGTGGGTAGTGTGACCTCTAGGTAGTATATGGAGACTGGATTCAAACAAAACTGTGACCTCAGCTTCATACAAAGGAGATTTACCCATCTGAGCATACCAGTTTTTGTCTCTTAACAGGTGGAGTCTTCTGTGCAGTTTGTTTTTGTCTCTCTCCCTCCTCCTCCCCCTCCCGCCAATAGTAGCAGGATTAGTTTGGGTACTCCCTGAAATTATTTTTGTTTCTCCTCTGTAAAATGGCCCACTAATCTCAGTGTCTCCTTTTCTTTAGAGATACAGATTTTTACTGTGAGAAAATAGTTTTGTTCTTGTTTTCCTGGTTTCACTTTCCATCAACTGAAGACCAGAGCCTTGGCTTAAAGCTATTTTGAAATGCTATTTATATTGGTTAGGCGTATGAAGACGCTGGACAGAATAAAACATACAAACATTGCCACAACCATAAGACTTATTTTTGTGTTTTTAAAAAATGGAACTTTATTAGTTATGTCTGTAGCTTACAATAAACAGCTGACAGTCGTGTGTTTTCCAGTTACTCCTTTTTTAACTCCTTATAATGAGCTTCATCATAAGAGGATAAAGGTTGTATAGTTGGCAGAAAGAGTGCTTTTTATCCCTAAATCTGGGGGGAAAAAATGTCATGTCAAATGCAAACATGAATTTTTAGTAAAGGAAGTCCTTTTATAATGGCAGCTGTTTGTGTACAGGTAATAGAAAATGAGAAGTGTCATCAAGCCTTTTTTGTTCTTTTGGTTATCTGTAAGAATTAAAAGTGAAGTAAGTCATTCTTTACCTCCACTTTGCCTTGTTTGTTTCAGTTTGGAAATAGTGGTTGAGCCATGGATTGATGGGCTTTGGCTTGCCCTCAGAAGAGAGTTTACGTCATGGAACATAAAAGAAGACATGAGCAACAATCTCAGGGCTGTGTCTAATGGTGTCTCTGCAATGACTGTAGTCCCAAGCATGTCAGGAATATGCAGCTTAGACTCAGAAATACAGCATTTGAAGCTAGAAGATTTAGAAGTGAAGGCTACTGATGCTTTATCCCAAAAACCAGCTAATGTTCATTCTATAGTGTCTGTTCAAGATACTGAAGCTTCACTTGATCGATCAGTCCCTCCTCTTTCACAGTCTGCTCTTAATATTCCTGCTCTGCCATCAGAATATATAGATGTACAGTTTCAGGACAGCACTGGCCAGGTAAGGACTTCAGAGTTTTAGATGATAAAAGATAGAGAAAATTCTGATCAATGGATGTTTGCACACATGTTCCTATAGTTAAATGGAGTGTAGCTGTGTGTAGCGGGGTGTTTATCCTGCTCCTAAAATAGAAGGGGTTAAAAGCAGCCCTGGAGAGGGCTGTGGCTAGGGATGGCTGATTGGGGAAGCAGCTGCAGCTGGGCCATGCCCCAATCAGGCCCCAGCTGGCCTGTATAAAAAAGCTGTGAGCCAGAGGCCCAGAGAGTCTCTCTCCAGGCTGGGAGAGAGCAGGGCCCGGATGCCTGCCTGACAGGGTACTAAGGGTGGTGCAATGCTGGGGAAGGAGCAGGATGAGCGTGGGCGCTCTAGGCTGGCAACTCCTCAGGCTGTAGGGCCTGGTCCAAGGCACATAGAGGTACCGGGAGGCAGAGCAAGGCCGGGCAGGTATTGGGGTTGCAAAGGGGGTAGGCCGAGGCAGCAGGTCCAAACTTCTCCTTGCCAGCAATGAGTGGCTTTTACACTGCAGTCTCCACCGATACAAGGGGCTAGTTGGTGACTGGCAGTAGCCTTACACTGAGGCAAGGTGGGGATAGGGAGTGGGAGTTCCCTTGGGTGGGGCGGGATGGGGACCCTGAGAGACAATAGGTGTACTGCCAGGGGGCAGCCATCCAAGAGACATGGGGCATTGGGTCTGGGATGGATGTGGGGCCAATGGTAAGGCAGATCACCGGCCTGCAGAGGGTGCTCCAGAGGCTGGTGAGCTAATTCCCGACAACCAGCAGGAGGCGCCGCAGGGGTGAGTCCCACTCTCTTACACTGTGTCTGAGAAATTAGAGAGAGACAAGGTGGGTAATGTAATATTTTTTTTAGTGGACCAACTTCTGTTGGTGAGAGAGACAAGTTTTCGAGCTGAAGAAGAGTTCTGTGTGGCTCAAAAGCTCGTTTCTCTTGCCAGGAGAAATTGGTCCAATAAAAGACATTACCTCCCCCACCTTGTGTCTCTGTAGTTAAATGGGACCTTTGAACAAATTTCTAAGGCATATATGTTTCTGAAGGAAGCAGATTTTCATATTACTTTATAAGTAACAAATGTCTGCTTATATCTTGGGTAGAATCTGAATGTTTGTCAGTTTAGCGGACAGTGACCTGATAAATATAACCAGTTACATAACAGACAAGATGATAAGCCCTCTCTAAGAAAATTACACCAAAATGCCAGGAAGTGAACAACTTTAATTGCTGGAATCATCAAAAGTTTATTTTGTAGTAATGAAAAACTCCTTCCATTAATATCAGTCTAGTCCAATTTTCATTCAAAACGCAGTACTTTACAAAAGTCAGAAATGATCATGCAAAACCAGCTCAAAATACAGTCAATAGCTGTGACAAACTTGCCACCATAATAACTTCATACTAGTTTTACTGTTGTCAAGTGAACAATAAATTGCAGGTTAAAAGCTAGCAAATGGTTGATATTGGTGCTTTAAGCTCAATATGCTTTTACAAAGAAGCCATTTTAAACCATGGTATGATATGCTATGCAAAACAAAACAAAGAAAGGCTCCACAGCCTCAGCTTGTGATCTTTTGCACTCTATAGTTATGAAGCCCAGAATGGTCTAGAAAATGCAGCTCAAAAACGGTACTTTGTTTGCCAGACCATGAGCATTTGGTTACATTTCTAAGTTTCTTTCAGATGACATTTGGAATTCTGACGTGCTCTTTGTTCCCCTATTGTTACCCTGCTGCCTACGTATTTTTCAAGATCTCACATTGCAGCAACCGTCCCCTTCCTTCTAAGCAAAACTAAAGGCAATTCCTACTGAAGCCCATCAACTCAGATTTTAGCGTCACCATAAAAGGATTCCCTCTCATCCACTCTCAAGTGCGGGGCTGGATGCGTGGCCTCTTTAGTGATTTATTTGGACTCTGAGTCTGAGTGACTGGAACTAAACCATTCTGAGAGCAATTTAAAATGTTCTTTAAGGGATAACAGTTCAAAATGAATATTAATCATTCTTCTGCTTTAATTATAAGGAGTCTTTAGGATTAGAGCTGGGTGAATTTTATCAGACTAATTGTTTGGAAAAAGAAAACCGGTTCAGTACACCTGAAATTATTTGTGAAGTTGATGTCAATTCAATAAATAGTTTTGGCAAAAAAAAAAATTGGGGAGGGACTGACATGTCATTCACAGAGGAGGAGGTGGTGGTGATGGTGCCTATTCATAATGACAATGTATAGTCATTGTGCCAAGAAAAGTGTGAACATGACTATATAACCTGGTGGACAGGACACTTACCTGGGATCTGTAAGTGTCCTGTCCACCAGGTTATATAGTCATGTTCCTGCTCCAGTGATTTTTTAAAATTATTTATGCAAAGTGGTTCAATTTGAACAGGAAGGATTGAGAGACCCCCAACACCAGAATATACTATAGTCCAGTAGTTAAGGCACTTTCCTGTAGTGAGTGAGACCCAAGTTCAAATCATTTCATGTGAAGCTTAGGAGAAAATGGCTCCTCGGTCTCCCACATCTCAGGTGAATGCCCTAATGACTGGGCTAAAAGTTATAAGGAGGATGGCACCACCACATCCCCTTTTCTTCCTCCGGCTGTTTTTGTGAATCTAGCCCTTAACAAATGTGTGGAAAATCCATTTGGGGTCGAACCAAAATGGATTTTTTTTTTCATTTCACTGAAATTTTTTGCAATGTTTGTTTCAGTTTGACTTGAAATAATTTTTTTGGAACTGCCAGCAAACTGAAAAATTAGTTATTTGCCCAGCTCTGTTTAAGGATATTGATGTCAATAGTTGCCCTTGTTTTGATTGATAAAACAATTCGAATCCATCTGAGAAAACAGTATAATGTATATCCCATTTTCAGTTTTCTTAACTCTTCTCTAATGGTAGTGGATGATGCTCACTGATACGGGTGGGAGTGAAATGAGGGCTAGAGCCTTGCCTTTAATTGAGGACACCCTCTGGCAGAGGTGGGCTGGAATTGTTAGCGTTTCCCCTTCATTGAATTAGAAAGGGTTGCTACAGTGTAGCATGCTCCTCCTTCTGGGCACTGAGCATGTTGCCTCTCCTGGTGTGCACAGAACCTGAATTTTGGTTCTCTTTTGTTGTACTGTCTATAGAGTGCTGAGGCTTAAAAATACAACTGTATTTAAAGCTCTCTCCCAAAAGCTGCTTACTGGTCTAACCCTAGCTGTATCCTATATTTCTAATTTTTAAATGGTTTATAGTCTTACTTCCAACATTCATTAGTTATGATGTTAGCCACTCTGTCATCTTTTCCTCATACAGTATCTGATTTAATTGCCACTTTTAAATTGGATCTTTTAAGGTAACTCTTCAAAAAGAAAACTACTGAACCTGTATTTGGTATCCACTTTAGCAGTGACTTGTCAAACTGTGTGTTTTTTTTTTTCCCCACAATTTGGGCTTATTACACTTTAGAATTGAAAAGTGTCCCTGTTTGTACTCGGGCATGAATTTTTTAAAAAGGTATGGGGAAGATACTATATGTGTATATAGAGTGCATGTTTACAGTGTGGTTTGGAATTCTCTTTTTATGATGTTAATATGAAAAAGAAAATGGTCCCACTAATTACTTGTGAGTTTTTGTGCATGTTATATAGTAGGTTGCCATACAGTTGGTCATATTTAATCAGATTAAACTTTTATGTCCTTGTTTTCAGGAACTCAGTGTGTCCTCATTGATTTCAGATGGTATAGTCTTCCATGTTCCAGTGACCAAAGCAGTTCAGCTCACTAGGGAAGATGCAGTAAAAACAGCTTTGCTGTTAGAACTTGATATTTCAGTAAGTTGATAAACCTCCTCAGCTGGTGGAAGAAAGGGTAAAAAAAATATTAATTGGAGAACAAAGCTGTTAAGAGTGATGTTATATGCTAATGTTCTGGGTTATATTATTAAAATATCTTTCTATAGTGTGTTGAAGTGTGGGTCAACTGAGGTTGATCTTGTTTGTAATGCAAAGGGGGTAGAGGGTATGGCCCCACATAAGCTAACATTTTATAGTTGTTACATATTTTATATGTTTTATATTCAAGTATAGTTTACTAGTCTTAATAATAATTCATTTCTAGTAATTTAACAAGAATCTTTATTTAGATACATAATTAACATATATGCAGAGCATCTTAACTTGGGTCAATCTATCAGTCCAGCATCACATCAACTCACTCCTCCCACTGTCAGCTCCCACACCCTAGAGATTCCATTCATTTCTTAAAGCCACAGTAACACCACATCTACTTTCTTTCAATATTTTTAGCACAACTTTATTTGTGTGTATCTGTCTATCTACAAAATCAGAATTAACTGCTTACTATAAGTGTTTTAACAAGTCTCCTTTGATACAGTGACCGTCTAACTTCCATATTTTCTATATTGAAGTTGCTCTTATGACTTAGAGGGATGATGTCATTTTCATTTTCTTGC
Source organism: Natator depressus (assembly GCF_965152275.1). Lineage (NCBI taxonomy): Eukaryota > Metazoa > Chordata > Testudines > Cheloniidae > Natator > Natator depressus. The sequence continues at coordinate 139,314,140 of NC_134235.1, read as the reverse complement.
CGCTCTTGATGCGGTATGATATCATCATTTCTTTTTTCAGCTGAGTTTGAAAATTGCAATAACAATTGCAAATGTCTCCAATTTTGTCTATACACTTGACCATCATTAATCATGACACAAGATTGAGGTGGTACGTCTTTTGTTGAAGTGGCTTTCTGAACCCAATTTCTACCATTTAGATATGTACTTTATCATTTGGTTTCAAATAAGGTAGTTCATGCGATCCTTTATCATAATAATTATTTTGATACAAACTTGACTGATATTTATATTTACTTCTTTCTTTATTTCATTCAAATTTGTTTTTCACTTCTGAGTAACTTTTAGCTATTTTTTTTTTAAACTTCTTTCAGTTCTTTTTATAGCTTCCTTTGCTCTTGGTACCATGTGTTCTTTTATAGTCAGGTAATCAACTAGTCTTTAATATATGTAGCATTGTTGTAACCATGTTGGTTCAATGGTATTAGAGAAATGAGATATTGGGTGAGGTAATATCTTTTATTGGACCAACTTCTGTTGGTGAGAGAGACAAGCTTTTGAGCCACTCAGAGCTCTTCAGTTCTCGGAAAAGAATTCCAGGCGTCACAGGTAAATGCAAGAGAGAACGGATTGTTTAGCATAAGCACGTAGCACATATTCTAAGGGATCATTCAAAGTAGAGTGTCCCTGTCAAGGTTCCTTCCCCACTCTGAACTCTAGGGTACAGATGTGGGGACCCACATGAAAGACCCCCTAAGCTTATTTCTACCAGCTTAGGTTAACACGTCCCCAAGGCACAAAGTCTTTGCCCTTGGATTAGGTAAAACGCTGCCACCACCAAGTGATTTAACAAACAGTCAGGGAAAGGACCACTTGGAGTTCCTATTTTCCCCAAAATATCCCCCCAAGCCCTTACACCTCCTTTCCTGGGGAGGCTTGAGAATAAACAAGATGAGCACAAACCAGCCTTGGATTTTTAAGACGCAAAAAACCCAGTCAGATTCTTAAAAGACAGAACTTTATTAGAAGAACAAAAAAAAAAAAAAAAGAGAACAACTCCGTAAGATCAGAACGGAAGATAATCTTACAGGCAGTCAGATTCAAAACATAGAGAAACCCTCTAGGCACAACCTTGAGTTACAAAAAGACACAAAAACAGGAATACACATTTCCTCTAGCACACGGAATTTACATTACAAGCCAAAACAAAGAAACCCTAATGCGTTTTCTAGCTAGTTTACTTACTAACTTTACAGGAGTTGGAGGGCTTGCATCCTTGATCTCTTCCCGGCAAAGGTATCACACAGACAGACAAAAGCGCCCTCCCCCCCCCGATTTGAAAGTATCTTGTCCCCTCATTGGTCATTTTGGGTCAGGTGCCAGCGAGGTTACCTTTAACCCTTTACAGGTGAAAGGATTTTGCCTCTGGCCAGGAGGGATTTTATAGCACTGTATACAGAATGGTGTTTACCCTTCCCTTTATATTTATGACAGTCCCGATGACACCTCTGTAGTCAGAGAACAAAAAGAGGGGGTTAGTGGTTACTGATTGTTGTAATAAGCCATAAATGCAGTGTCTATGTTTAGTCCATGATTTTTAGTGCCTAGCAGAATTACGAATTTAAGTTCCCAGGCTTGTCTTCTGAAAGTGTTGTGGACTTTGAGGATGAGGACTGATAGGTCAGACATAGAGGATTGCTTTGTGAAACATCACAAACGTATCTATCATAATCTCTCTACCACCAAAAGGACGGCCATTCAGACCCTGAGATGTAACTACCAGGTAGTTATGAAACCAGCAGATGAAGGGGGTGCCATCATAGTCCTCAACCGTGATGACTACATTAACGAGGCCAAAAGGCAACTCTCTGACACCATCCACTAGAAAGAATTCAAAGAAGACCTTACACCACAGTTTACCGAGGAACTTAAGGATATCATCAAATCCTTCCCCAAACAACTCCAAGAGAAACTCTACAAACTCATCTCCCACAAACCCACCCCATGGACATTCTGCATGGACAGATGGACTAAACTCCCTCATAGGCTTCCATCACAACTTCTTACCAACAGAAGTTGGTCCAATAAAAGATATTACCTCACCCACTTTGTCTCTCTAGTCTTTAATAATAATTAATAATAATTCATTGCTCGTAAATTAACTGTCTTTATTAAATACATAGTTAACATATATACAGAGCATCTGAACTCAGGTCCGTCTCTCAGTTTAACCTCAAACCATCGGCCTCCTCCAGCTGTCAGCTCCCACATCCTGGAGATTCTGTTCATTCTCTTAAAGCCACATTAACATCACAGTGACTTCCATTAATTTTGGATTGAATGAGACTGGTTTTGTGAAAGATGCTGTCAGTGAAAGAAAGGGGTTAAAGTAACCAGAAATGAGGAAAATGAGGGGAAAAGTTGATGCCAGTAAAAATAACAAAAAGACTCTATGAATACACGACTTTGAAGATGTTTTGAAACACTGGGTAATAAGGTAAAACTGGTATTCCGTGATACTTAATACATGCAAGCATTGATCTTACTAGCATTGTGTAGCAGGAATGAGGCCCAGTCAAGTGATATGGGTACAAGACAGGAGGCTAGGAATTCCTGAGTCTAATTCTGGTTCTGACACTGACTTTCTTTGTGTCTCCATAGCACTTACTCTCTACCTCTATGTTCCTAGTTGTAAAAATAGAATGACTTTGCTTTACTCAGGGAAAACTAGAGAAAAAGCACCATACACAAGCTAGGTGGTATTGTATGGATATTGTTTAAATAAAGATAGCATTTTTATCAATGTACTCCATACAGCCAACGTATAGAATTCTACTGCAGTGATACCACAGTCTGTTCAATTCTGTAGGTCCTTAAAGTACCTTCTGTAGGTTCTTTAATCCTATTGGTTTAATTATTTTTCATTTCAATAGGACTTTTTCAGAAGTGCTTGCTTGGTTACAATTAGGGTTTGTTTTTAAATTATTCTGCCCCAAGTTTTCAAACAGGTCAGTACCTAAGGGAGTATGCACTCTTTTGTGTGTGTTTGTGCGTGTAACCCCAATTCACATGCACATCCAGAAGATTTGCGCTCCTGAGTCAGGCTCAAAAGTGCATGCACTTATTTGAAAATTTGGACTCCTATTGTTAGGATCACAGAGTCCTTTTTGCCTGGTGCACCTTATGAATAAATGTTTTTGTTGTTGTTGCCTACACACTGTCTACATACTTTGTACAATGCATGCTGGAGTTTCATAAGAACAACATAAGAAAGTCCATAGTGGGTCAGACTAATGGTCACTCTAGCTCAGTATACTGTCTTTTGACAGTGGCCAATGCCATGTGCTTCAGAGGAAATGAACAGAACACGCAATCATTGAGTGATCCATCCTCTGTCATCCACTCCCAGCTTCTAGCAATCAGAGGCTAGGGACACCCACCTCATGGGGTTGCATCGATGACCATCTTCTCTAATAGCCCTTGATGGACCCATCCTCCATGAACTTTATCTAATTCTTTTTTGAACAATGTTATACTTTTGTCCTTCACAACATCTCCTGGCAATGAGTTCCACAGGTTGACTGTGTGTTATGTAAAGTACTTCCTTCTATTTGTTTTAATCATGCTGTTCATTGATTTCATTGGGTGATCCCTGGTCTTTGTGTTATGTGAAGGAGTAAATAACACTTTCTTCTTCACTTTCTCCACACCAGTCACAATTGTATAGACCTCTATCATATCCCCTCTTAGTCATCTCTTTTCCAAAATTCCAGTCTTTCTAATCTATTCTCATACGGAAAGCTGTTCCATACCCCTGACTCATTTTTCTTGTCCTTTCTCTGTACCTTTTCCAATTCTAATATATCTTTTTTGAGATCAGGTGACCAAAAGTGCATGCAGTATTCAAGATGTGGGCGTACCATGGATTTATATAGTGGTGGTATGATATTTTCTGTCTGATTATTTATCCCTTTCCCAATTGTTCATAACATTGTTACCTTTTTTGATTGGCACTGCACATTGAGTGGATGTTTTCAGAGAAGTATCCACAATGACTCCAAGATCTTTCTTGAGTGGTAACAGCTAATTTAGATCCTATAATTTTGTGTGTATAGTTGAGATTGTTTTCCCAAGTGCACTACTTTGCATTAGGGCTGTCAAGTGATTAACAAAAGTAATCACAATTAATAGTGTGATTAAAAAAATGAATCGTGATTAATCGCACGGTTAAACAAGAGTAGAATACCATTTATTTTAATAGCTTTGGATATTTTCTACACTCTCAAATATGTGGATTTCAGTTACAACACAGAATACAAAGTATACAGTGCTCACTTTATATTATTTTTATTACAAATATTTGCACTTTTAAAAACAAAAGAAATAATATTTTTCAGTTCACCTAATACAAGTATTGTAGTGCAATCTCTTTATCATAAAAGTTGAACTTACAAATGTAGAATATACAAAAAATAACTGCACTTAAAAATAAAACAATGTAAAACTTTAGTGCCTACAAGTCCACTCAGTCCTACTTCTTGTTCAGCTAATCGCTCAAACAAGTTTGTTTACGTTTGCAGGAGATAATGCTGCCTGCTTCTTGTTTACAATGTCTCATGAAAGTGAGAACAGACATTCACATGGCATTGTTGTAGCCGGCGTTGCAGGTTATTTGTGTGCCAGATGCACGAAAGATTCATATGTCTCTTCATGCTTCAACCACCATTCCAGAGGGCATGCGTCCATGCTGATGATGGGTTCTGCTTGATAACAATCCAAAGCAGTGTGGACTGAGGCACATTTATTTTCATTATCTGAGACAGATGCCACCAGCAGAAGGTTGATTTTCTTTTTTGGTGTTTGGGGTTCTGTAGTTTCCACACTGGAGTGGTGCTCTTTTAACTCTTCTGAAAGCATGTTCAGATTTTGGAAGGCACTTCAGATTCTTAAACCGTGGGTCCAATGCTGTAGCTATTTTTAGAAATCTCACATTGGTACCTTCTTTGTGTGTGTGTGGTGTTTTTTTTTGTCAACTCTGCAGTGAAAATGTTCTTAAAATGAACAACATACTGCGTCGTCATTCAAGACTGCTATAACATGAAATTTATGGCAGAATGCGGGTAAAACAGAGCAGGAGCCATGCAGTTCTCCCCCAGGGAGTTCAGTCACAAATTTAATTACCCCCCCCCCTTTTTTTTTTTTTAAATGAGCATCAGCAGCATGGAAGCATGTCCTCTGGAATGGTAGTCGAAGAGACTTGTGTGTCATGTGCCATCTTATTGCCCAGTCACCCTGTTTTTGAGATCCCTTTATAACTCTTCAGAGTCTGCTTTGGACTTAACTATCTTGAGCAATTTTATATCATCTGCAAATTTTGCCACCTCACTGTTTATCCCTTTTTCAAGCTCATTTATGAATATGTTGAACAGCACTGGTTCTGGTACAGATCCCTGAGGGACACTGCTATTTACCACTCTCCATTCTGAAGATTGACCATTTATTCCTACCCTTTGTTTCCTGTCTTTTAACCAGTTCCTGAGCCATGAGAGGACATTCCTTCTTATCCCATTACTGCTTACTTTGCTTAAGAGTCTTTAGTGAAGAACCTTGTCAAAGGTTTTCTGAAAGTTCAAGTGTGCTATATCCACTGGATCACCCTTGTCTTCATGTTTAACCCCCTTAGAGAATTCTAATACATTGGTGAGGCCTGATTTCCCTTTAGAAAAGCCTTGTTGTCTCTTCCCCAACAAATAGTGTTCATCTGTGTGTCTAATAATTCTGTTCTTTACTATAGTTTCATCCAGTTTGCCTGGTATTTAATGTAAGCTTACCAGCCTGTAATTACCAGGATCGCCTTTGGGGCAATTTTAAAAAATTCGTGTAATATTAGTTATCCTCTGGTTATCAGGTACAGAAGCAGATTTAAATGATAGGTTACATACCACAGGTAGGTCTTGTGCAATTTTATATTTGAGTTCCTTCAGAACTCTTGGGTTAATGCCATGTTGTCCTGGTGACTTATTACTGTTTTAATTTCTTGATTTGTTCCAAAACCTCCTCTATTGATGCTTCACTCTGGGATACTTCCTCAGATTTGTCACCAAAAAAAGAGTGGTTCGGGTGTGGGAATCTTTCTCTCATCCTCTGCAGTGAAAACTGATGCAAAAAATTTGTTTAGCTTCTCCACAATTATCATATCTTCCTTGCATGCTCCTTTAGCACCTTGGTCGTTCAGTGGCCCCAGTAATTGTTTGACAGGCTTCCTGCTTCTGATGTACTTAAATGAAAAACTAACACATTTTTTTGTCTTTGGTCAGTTGTTTTTCAAATTATTTTTTTTGGCATGCCTAATTATGCTTTACCTTTTGACTTGCTAGAGTTTGTGCTCCTTTATATTTTCCTAAGTAGGATTTAACTTTCCTTTTTTAAAGGATGCCGTTTTGCCTCTAAACACTTACTTTACTTTGTTTAGTCATGATGGTACATTTTGGTCCTCTTACTATATTTTTTAATTTGGAGTATATATTTAATTTGATCCTCTATTATAAGGTTTTTAAAAGGTTTCTATGAATCTTACAGACATTTCAGTTTTTGTGTCTGTACCTTTTAACTCGCTTCCTTGGTTTTGTGTAGTTTTGTGCTACTGTGGTGGGCTTCTTTGGGCCCCACAAGGATATTAAATTGAATTATACTATGGTTGCTGTTAACAATCGGTTCAGCTATATTCACCTCTTGAATCAGATGCTCTGCTCCACTTAAGACTTAAGCATTCATTAGCATCATGTACCTTCGCTTAGGATTAAGTCATCAGTTGACATCATGAACCTCAGCCAAATAAAGAGACTACGACCTCTTATTTATATTCAGAGATCTAGTTTTATGTTTAATTTTCTTTGAATTTCTCTCTTACTTGTGCTAATTTTCTCAGGAAAAGGAAATAATTGTATATAATTATAATCACCATTCACCAAAGTATTTTAACCTGCTAATTTTCTGTTAGGGTAACAAATTTATGTAAATTGTTCACCACGAAGATTCTGTATTTATTTAGTTTTCAGAGTGGTCGCCTTGTTAGTGGTAGCCATATTATTTAGTTCTCCAGACATAGAAAAACAATATACACAACTAATGATGAATTGGGGCCTCTTGTATGTACAAATCTCCTTGTAACCACACTTTTTTCTGCATAAACTGTTTAACTGGGCTTATTTTATATATTTGAAAAACTCTTTGACCAGTAAGAGAATAGGTTTCCTAAGTAGAAAGCTTAAATTTAAAAAGAAAAGGTTACATGCTTAGATTTCTGATGTACCAGGGCCAAATATAATAAAAATATAAAATGATGGTGTAGTCTTTAACAGCAGGATTTTGTTTTATGAGTGTGGAGAATATGGGCCATGGTTTATTACACAGCTTTATTTTAAAAAAAATAAATCTTTATCTTAGAAAACAACATTTTGCTACCAACCTGGAGATGCCTTCTGTGTCATATGCCCCAACAATCCCAAGGAGGTGCAAGAACTTCTTCATATCTTGGGACTTTCAGAAAGGAAAGAGTGCGTTGTTTGCTTAAAGATTAAACAAGCCACTAAAAAGAAAGGTAATGTATAATGCACTATTAAGCAACAAATAATGCTTGTTTGCCTATTTAAATATAATGGAAGATCATAGGTATGAACATTTTGGCTTGAATTTTTCAACGGTTAGGACATTTGGCCATTTAATCTTATGGGCACTTAAAAAAAAAAAAAAAAGTGCGGGGATGGGTTTGCAAAACACTGGCCATGATTTTACTAGGTATCTCTCTAACAATAAGGAGCCTGTCCTGGTGAAACAAACTATTTTACTAAGATTACGTTTGTAATTTTTAAATCTGTGTGCTCTTCTTCGAGTGTCCTTTGCATATTGGATATGTGCTTACTAGTGCCTTTGACCAGTGCAGCCTTCTACTAGTATTGCCTGTTAGAGCACTCCTCCTTACCCCTTCCCTCAGCGTTCTAGCACATTCTGAGAATGGGGCTGTACAAGGTGGCATGGCAATGGTTGCTCCCTCAGTTCCTTCCAGCCACATGACCAGATGTGAGCATTCTTTGGATTCAAGATCCTTAGTAAGATACATGCCTTACTTTTTAAATAGTTAGACATTTGTAAATAGTTAGTTAGTATTAGTATTACTGTTACTTAGCTTTGGTGGATCCAAAGATCAAGAAATATGGATTTAAAAGATGTGCATCTTATCACACAGTTTTTCTGGCATCAGATGCCCATGCTCCGTGCCTAAAATGCTTAGGAAAAGGGCATTCTCCTATTCCTTGTACTATCTGTTGGTCTTTCACACCATGAACTAGAAGGAAGAGGCAGAACAGGCTCCAGGCCCTCCTTCTGCTAGAAGTCTTATGAGTTAAAATCTCCAGTTCTGACATTTCTAAGGAACATGAAAATAAGAGGCCGGCTCCAGGCTCAGATCCTACTCATCGGGGAATTCTGCACAGAATTTCATTTCTCCCTCCCCCTCCCGCGCCCTATAATTGGCACTGCAGAGCTGCTGGCCAGCACTGGGAGTCAATGAACATGGGAGAGCCCAACTCCCCATCTCGCAGTGCGCCTGCACTGGAGATGTGGGCAGGTTGCGGTTCCCAGGTTTGCCAGCCTTCCTCGGTCACGTGGTGCAGCCAGGCCCCTTCCCTGTGTGGCAGCTGCCAGAGCCAGCGAGCTGCACCCCATGGGAAGCTCCGTGGAGGGCCTGCTGCTTTCTGGGAGGTGAGACTGAGAGTAACTAAGGAGAGACACAACTCGAGTTGTTCTGGGGGCGGCTAAACCTTTAAATTGTGCCCCATCACTATCAGCAGGTATGGGTCGTCTCTGTGCGACAGTAATGAAGCTGGACGGGTTGGAGCCTGTGGCTGGGCTCTGAGGGGAGGGGTGTGGGTGTGTGGTCCCTTGGCTAGGCTCCCGGGTGGCGGGGGGGCGGGAAGCTGGTGTGCGGGTGTTTGGGTCAGGGGGGTTCCACGTAACTCCTTCCAGCACCCTTCAAATACCCCTTTCCAGTACACACACATCCCTCCAGAACCCTCCAAATGCCCCTTCCTAGTATGTACGTACACGCCCCCCCCCAAATATCCCCACAAATTCGACTCACCTTGCAGTTCCCTCTCTTCTTTCCCCTCAACAGTGTCCTCTATTTGGGAACCTTAAAATATGGTAACCCTGGGAGGCGGGGGACGAAGGGGAAAAAAAACAAAGAATTGACTAAAGACTGGAGGAGCAGAGTTCCCTCCAAGATGTGCCCAGCATGTGAGACACCCAGACTGAGGTGTGTTTATAAAAGCATAACAGAGAAACAGGAACTGGGTTGTCAGGATTTCTTTAAATCTCTGCTCCTGGAGGAATCTTTTTTTTGTTGTCTGTACTATTACAGACATACTTGGTGACAGGTATTTTGAAATCACCTTGATTTAGTTGGGGATTGGTCCTGCTTTGAGCAGGGGGTTGGTCTAGATGACCTCCTGAGGTCCCTTCCAACCCTGACATTCTATGATTAATTGGTCCTTCAGCCCTCGTTTCGATTGCACCGATCACAACACGTCTTCCATTCTTCTCATATCCTGGCCTTCCTTTTCCGTGTGCGGCCATGTCTTTTCATGATTAAATCTTCCCATCTCTTTGGAGGTTGGCTGAGTGGTCGTTTCAGTTCCTGTGGGTACCACTCAGCAACAGGTGCAGTCCATCGATTGTCAGTAAGCCTCGCTATATGACCGGCCCATCGCATTTTACTGTGCCTGCTCTCAACAACAACGTCCTGCACTCTACTCTGCTGTCTGATCACTTCTCATTCTCAAAGACTCATACATTTCAAGGCCAGAAGGGACCATCATGATCATCTAGTCTGCTCTCCTGCATATTGCAGGCCACAGAACTTCACCCACCCACTCCTGTAATAGAACCACCACCTTTGGCTGAGTTACTGAAATCCTCAAATTATGATTTAAAGACTTCCAAGTTACAGACACTCCACCATTTACTCTAGTTTAAATGTGCAAGTGACTCATACCCCATGCTGCAGAGGAAGGTGAAAACCCACCAGAGTCTCTCCCAATCTGACCCGGGGGAAATTCCTTCCTGACCCCAAATATAGCGGTCATTTGGACCCTTAGCATTTTGGCAAGACCCAACAGACACTTGGGAAAGAATTCTCTCTAGTAACTCAGAGCCTTCCCAATTTAATGTGCCATCACCAGCTATTGGGGATATTTACTACTAGCAGTTGTGGATCAGCTACATGCTGTTGTAGGCAGTCTCATCATACCATCCCCTCCATAAATTTATCAAGCTCAGTCTTGAAAACAGTTAGGTTTTTTTTCCTGCACTGCTCTCCTTGGTAGGCTGTTCCACTGATGCTACATCAGCCTCAACTGACCAGCAGGGCCCTTCTAAGCACATGCCTTGGAGTGGAGCCCTCAACATTGAAGCCCAGAGACTCTTCTTTCAGGGCTCTGCATGAGTGAAGAGAAAAAAAGAGAACTGCCAGTTCCTTTGGTCGTCTCGGTACTGAGCGAAAGGATAGGCAGATATTCTCCAGTTCAGTCTACAATTGCTGGTCTGGACCCATTGTCAGTACTGCCTTGTCTATCTCAAGACAATCTAGTCACTACAGATGCACCACGTTTCAGACTTAACTGCGGGAACCCCCTGGACACCTGGGTGTACCAAGACTTGTATAAATTCCTCCCTGACCCACAGAGTCCACTTCTTTTTGGCCTAGACCTCCTGAGGGTTGTCCTTACTCCAGAGGAGGAGTCTATTGTTGTCCCAGGAGCTGTCTCACCTCCAACCATCTGGCAGGAGTGGCTTGGTACAACAGCACCCCTGCTATTGATGGAGCAGTTCTTGGACTCTGATAAATGAAAGGAGATGTCCACAACAGTATATCCACAGAGCCAGATGAGCCCTGATAGACAGTCAAGGAGGGGTTACGCTTGCCATTCTGTTGTGTATGACCCCCTGGTCTTCCTGCCCCGCGTCATTGGTACCAATTTGCTTGGGGTCCCCCACAACTGATCAATCCCTCTTTCTTGCCTTATTGAGGTCCATGGGATCATTATGGCAGGCATCCGGGCCACTCTCAAGAATTATACCACTCCTCTCCCTCTTGCCAGCTAGTTCTATCAGTGTACAAGAAGGAGATGGAGGAACCGGATGCACAAGTACCAACAGTTCCGACGGTTGTGTCTTCGTCTTCCTTGGATGAGGCAGTCACTTTTTTGCCTTCTCCACTGGATAACCACTGCTGGTACCAAGAGCTGTTAGAAAGAGTTGCCAGTGACATACAGATCCCATTAGAGGAGGTCCAGGACCCTTAACACCAGCTCCTGGACATCTTGCAGCTGCAGGGACCACGTAAGTTGGCCATGCCTTTCAATGAAGCCATACTATAACTGGCTAGAGTAGTATGCCATGCTCCAGCATCCTGGGCCTCTACACTGAAAAGGGCTGAGAAACAGTATTTTGTTCCTGCGAAAGGGGCTGAATTCTTATTCTCTCATTCTGCCCCCCAGCTTGCTGGTGGTTCACGTAGCTGTTTGAAAGGGCTCAGTCACACTCCAAAATGGCAGATAAAGGCTCTAAAGACTGGACCTCTTGTGGGGGAAGGTCTTCTCCAGAGGCCTGCAATTTCATGTCACTAACTTCCAAGTGGCGTTAGCGAAATACAATTTTAATACTTATTCCAGGCTTGCAAACTTCAGAGACAAGCTTCTCACAGAAGGCAGGGCTCAATTTCTGTCTATTTTAGATGAGGGGAAGCTAGTGGCACAAGTAGCCCTCCAGGCTTCAGTGAATGCAGTGGACACAGCTTCCAGAAGTTTGGCTGCTAATCTAGTCATGAGGAAGGATTCCTGGCTGCAATTGTTAGGGTTTCAGAGGGAGGTCCAAAACACCACCCAGGGCCTCCCTTTTGGTTAGCTGAATCTCTTCAAAGAGAAAATGGATGAGTCCCTGCACTCACTAAAAGATTTTAGATTGACTCTGCATTCCCTGGGGATTTATACTCCAGCCCCCAGGAGGAAACACCCAAGGCAATCCTATAGCCTGAGGTCACTCCCTCCTTATGCACCTCATTACCAGTGCACAGCTGAGTCTCTGCGCCTATGCTAAAAGATTCAGAAGCCTCGCTTCTTGGCCCCCTCTACTGCCACAGCCTCTACTCACTCTCAGCCACCAGATAAGAGCCACTTTAGACATATTGGTAGAGACTTGCGTACCTCACTGATGCCAAGCACCCTGCCCCTATCACCTATGGGGGCCATCTTACACCCTTTGCCCACAACTGGAACAAGATCACTATGGGTTCTGGACATTATCCACCAGGGATACTCCATAGAGTTTCTGTCCTTCCCTCCTCACAAACCCCCTTGCTGGTCCCCCCACTTGGTGCTGTGGCGTGTTATTTGTGCTGCAGCATTGTTAGTGCTGCTGGTGTTGCTGTTCTTGGAGCTCTGATGCACTGTCTACTAGTGCAGCTCACACCATGTTAATTCAGCAGACTTCGATGTAATTCATCAGAAAGGCCATAGGCTTGGTTCAATGGCAAAGGTGCTCAGCCAGGATTATTGTTGACAAAGCACGGTATTAGCGTCCCATAAGATCTACAGGTACACTAACATGTATGCCCATGACAATGGTACCAGCTCAGTCAGGACACTAGGATCTTGTCCCTTAGGCTAGGACAAAGCTGCTCCTATGACTTCTCCTTTTGTTATGTTGATACAAACAAGTATTACACTCCAGACACTGTTAGTTATCACCCTTATCTTTACCCAGCTAGTTCAAACAAAACCATCCTCTCCAGTCAGGAATGTGCTTACTTGGTGTTAGCTAGTACCTGTGTGGTGGTGTTTTGCCAAGGCCAGGCCTACTCTGGTTCAAAGCCTTTGGTTCACGCTTTTAGTTATGCCTAGTGCTCCAGCAAGGCCTACACGAGATAATTGTTCAGTGGAAGGATAATCTCTTTTACACCGAGGGGCAATAGAATGTGTTTTGTCTCATTACTATGGGAGAGGGTGGTTCTCCCTGTTGTTTCCTAATTCTCCCCCCCCCCCCCCCCCCGCGCCAAAAAAAAAAAAAAAAGTAGGGAGTGTGGACACCCATCCTGGACCTTTGGCAACTCAACATTTTTATTCCAAAGCCGGAGTTTCAGATGATTATGGTGGCATCTAAAATCCCCTCCCTTCATGAAAAGATGTGATTCGCAGTTTTTGATATGAAGGACACATTTCCATGTGGACATTCACCCATCACACAGGAAGTTCCTGCGTTTTATGGTAAGCCAGGAACACTTCCAGATTCAAATCCTCCCCTTTGGGCTGGCTATGGAGCCCAGAGTATTTACAAAGGTTTTCTCTGGGGTAGCCATTCAGATGAAATGCCAGGGTATTCCCATATCTGGACGACTGGCTCCTGAAAGACCGATCTCGTCAGGAGGTCAGGTTGGCAACAGGGTTTCTCATACAACTTTTAGCAGCCCTAGGCCTTTGCATAAACAAAGAAAAGTCTGTTTTGTTACCCACAAGGTCAATAAACTTTATAGGGGGAAGGTTGACACTCTTTCTGCAAGAGCATTCTTCCCCTCAAAAGGGCTTCATACTATGAACAACCTGATTTCACACATCACCCACAGACCACAAATCACAGTGCATAAGTGCTGCTCTCTGTTAGGCCGTATGGCTGCATGACTCCTTTTGCCAGACTCCACTTTGTAATGCTTGCAAGCTTAGCTCCACTGGATCTATCAACCAAATAATGACCACATCAACTCCAGGATAGTCATTCCCACCCATTATCACCTCCTTAATGTGGTGGTTCAACCCAGAAAAGGTCATGGTGGGAGTTCCCTTCTGAACTCCCACACTTACGGCCACCATTGTGACAGTTCTCCCTTCGAGGGTGAGGTTCTCACCTGGACAATCACACTGCTTAGGGTACCTGGACCCCACGAGAGACCAGCAGAACTGAGAGTGGTCCACTTCGCATGCAAGGCCTTCCTTCCACTTTTATGTTCACTCCATATACAGGTAATGTTGGACAGAATCATTAAGGTAGTCTATATAAACAGACAGGGATGAGCAAGATCTTGTCCCCTCTGCCAGGAAGCCCTCAGACTTTGGAACTGGTGGGTCAGGAACTGCATCACTATATAGTCAAAAAGAAAAGGCGTACTAGTGGCACCTGTGGCACTAGTACTCCATTTCTTTTTGCAAATACAGACTAACACGGCTGCTACTCTGAAACTGTATAGTCAGTGTGTCTTCCCGGTATTCACAACTCCCTGGCAGACAAATTAAGCTGAAGCTTCTTGATAGACCATGAATGGGAGATTCACAACATGGTCCTAAACGAGATATTTACACAGTAGGGTACTCTGCTATGGAACCTCTTTGTATCCCAAACTAAAAGGCAGCTGCTCCTATGTTGCTCCAGGGGAGCTATGGGTTGCGACTCCCAAGGTGATGCTCTGCTGATGTCCTGGACGAAGAGCCTCAGATATGCCTTTCCTCCCATTCCGCCGCTTCCACGGGTCGTAGGGAAGATATGCTGCAACAAAACCGACATCATTCCCCAACACCCCACTGGCCCAAACATTCTGCTCATAGAACTTCTAACAGTGTGTGCCATCCCACCAATTGGAATCTGCCTGTTCCCCTATCTACTAACCCAGGATGGGAGGAAGACCAAGCATCCCAAAGTGGGCTCTCTCCACCTCATGGCCTAGTTTTTGAGTGGGCATCAGAAATAGAATGCTCGTGTTTGGCTCCTATTCAGGTTGTCCTTAACCAGAATAGAAAGGAGTCTACTACAACCTGCAATCGGGCCAAGTAGAGATGCTTTTCAGCCTGGGCACAATTACATCAATGTTCTCCATATACTGTAAGCATCCTGATTGTTTTAGACTATTTCCTGTCCCTGAAAATGTCAGGTCTCTTTCTCAGTTCACTAAGAGTACCGCTAGCAGCGATTTAGTGCCTTTCTCACTCCCGTGGAAGGATGCTCGAGCTTTACTCACCTTAGTACGGTACAATTCATGAAAGGCCTGATCAGGACCTTCTCACAAATGTTTAAACCTACCCCTGAGTGGGACCTTAACCTTGTCCTGTCCAAGATCACTAGTCCTCTTTCAGACCCATGGAGACTTGTACCATGGCCCATCTGTCCATGAAGGTGGCATTCTTAGTAGTTATCATCTCAGCTAGGAGGGTTAGCAAGCTCAGAGCCATGTGGTGGACCTTCCTTATAAAGTGTTTCACAAAGAAAAGGTTTCTTTCTGACTACATCCCAAGTTTCTCCGCTAGACTGTTTCTGAGCTCCACATCAATTAAATGTTACTTACCTGTATTTTCCGCAAAACCCCATGCTTCCTCTGAAGACAAGAGACTTTGCGCTCTTGATATCCAGTGTGTCCTGGCATTCTACCTGCAAAGAATAAGCCTATTAAGAAATCATTGAGACTCTTTATCACCATAGCAAAGAGATTGTGGGGGCAAGCCATATCCTTCTAGGGATTTCTAAATGGGTCTCAAGGTGAATCTTAAGAGTGCTACAAGATAGCAAATATTCATCCCCTTGGGGGTGTCACACCTCATTCCACGTGAGCGCAAGCTGCGTCCATGGCATCCCTTTCAGACGTTCTGCGGCAGGACATCTGTAGAGCGGCCACCTCGAGTTTGATCGACACGGTTGCGATGCACTATACTCTAGTTCATGCCATGGCTGCTGAAGCAGTGGAATCATCAGTATTGCAAGCATCTTTGCTGCCAGCTTCCTCACCAGCCTCCAGTCTGAACACTGCTTGCCAATCACCCATACGTGAAATACACATAGGGACCATCACTTAAGAAATGGAGGCTCCTTACTGTAACTGGAGGTTCTTGATGTGTGGTCCCTATTTGTATTCCACTCCTTCACCTCCATATGCTCTGCTTCAGATCCTGTTGGATTTGTGGTAAGAAGAAGAACTGGAGGGGTATTGACCCACACTGCCTGTTATATTCTTGGTTGGGAAGACTAGGAGAGCTACTGTGCATATGTGGGCCAATGGAAGCTGCTTTGAAGTAGTTCTGGACTTGCGTGCATGGCCTGCATGCATACCCCATGTGTGGAATACAAATAGGGATCATACATCTCAAAGAACTCCAGTTACAGTAAGTAACCTTCACTTTCTGCTAACACTGTTTCGTAATTCCAAAGAAAGAGGTCTTCAGCCAATCCTGGATCCGAGGAGGCTAAACAGAACATTCTGAAGCAAAACCTTTAGATGTACAACTCTAGAATCCATTATCCCCTCCCTCTCCTATCTAGATTGCTTTGCTGTTCTCAATCTCAAAGAAGCTGACTTTCGTATGTTGATAAGACCATCACACAGAAAGGGTCTTTGTTTTTCCGTAATGCAGGACCTTTTCCAATGCAGGGTCCTCCCTTTTGGTCTTTTTACAGTGTACCCTAAGTCTTTACAACCTGACTATCCGTAGTGGCAGCTTTTCTGAGAAGACAGCAGGCTTTTGTTTTTCCATATTTAGATTATTGGCTCTGAAAAGTTGCTTCTAAAGACTAACTGAAGGAATTGCTCAATTCATATGCTCTCTGTTCCAAAGATTGGCATTTTTGATAAAAACAAAGAATTCTCTAATGACATTTTCACACAGTATCCTTTTCTTAGGAGCACTTCTTGACTCCAAAATGGCAAAAGCTCACCTTCTGGAGGAGAAATTCCTGAAGATGAAATCTACCAATCATTCTCTACTTCAGAGTCCATCTTAGAAAGTAAAGTTCTTCCTTTTCCCACCGGTTCTTATGGCATCAGTGACATCAGTCACAGCTTATGCAATACTAAAGATGAGACCTTTTCAACACTGGTTAGCAGACCTGCAAATACAAATGTGAATCTAATAACGTTCCAGAGAAAATCCAGAAAACTTTCTTGTGGTGGATGGACCAAGAAAATGTATGGAGCTGAGTGTTGCTCAGCCCTCTCTTTTTTTCCATGATAATTAAAACAGACATCTCAAAAACAGGCTGGGTGTGCACACCTCAACAATTTTGTAACAAGTCGTCTCTGGAATAAGGAGTAGCGTCACCTTCATCTCATTGCTCTGGAGTTAAGAGCAATTCATTTGATACTCAGCTCATTCTTCCCTCAAATGCAAGGATCTGTGGTTCAAGTGGCCACAGATAATATGACAGCAATATATCATGTAAACAAACAGGGGTGACCCTGCTCATGATAACTTTGCAAGGAAGCAATGAAACTTTGGGATTGGTGTATACTTCATGAGATTTATGCAGTGCCTCTGCATGTGACAGGAAGTCTCCACCAGTTTGTTGATCAACTAAGCAGAGACTCTTCCAGATGTATAAATGGTCATTGAAAGACTCTGTGATCTGGGACATTTTTGTTATTTTGGGCACTCCAAATATAGACGTGCCACAAGATTTATCAAATGTATTGTTTTTGTTCAAGAGCAGGAGTGAACACTTACTCTCTAACAGATGCATTCCTTCTCATTTGGGGTACAGATCTAATGTATATGCTCTCCCACCATTCTCTTCAATGTTGATGGTTGTAAAGATCAGCCAAGATGATACTTGTCACCCCTGCGTGGCCGAGACAGTAGTGGTTCCTTCTTTCAAAGGGAACTACAGATGCTTATAGAAAAGGAGTACTTAGAGACTAACAAATTTATTTGAGCATAAACTTTTGTGAGCTACAGCATGCATGCATGCATCCGATGAAGTGAGCTGTAGCTCACAAAAGCTTATGCTCAAATAAATTTGTTAGAAAAGGAGTACTTGCAGCACCTTAGAGACTTCTTGCAAATACAGACTAATGCGGCTGTTACTCTGAAACAGATGCTTATGTTTGTCACTGGATCTTCTATCACAGCAGCAATGGAAAGTGCATCATCCAGGTCTACTTTCATTGGGTCTGATAATGTGAGCAATAAGATTCTGACAGAATTAGAGATGTAGATGTACATGTTTTACTTAATGCTACAAGACAACAAACAGAAAATGTTATGATTTAAAATGAAAAAGATTTCCACTGTAGGTATCAGATAAGGGTATTGATCCTATGTCAGCTCCTATTCAATCCATGTTAGATTTATTTGCTCTTTTCAAAGAATAAAGGTTTATCTATTAAATCACTTGGGGTATATTTAGCCACAATTGCAGCATTTTGTATAACAATAGATCGATACTCTTGCGTAATATTAAGAGGTTTCTGAAAGAGTTATTAAATCTCTATCCCCCGTGAGAAAGCATACCCCATCATGAAATTCAAACTTAATGTTATCACAGATTGTCTTCACCCTTTGAACTTTTATCATTTTATTCTCTATTTCATCTTTCGATTAAGACTGCGTTTATTATAGCAATAACATCAAACAGGAAAGTTAGTGAACATCATGCCTTAGTGGTCCTCCATTTACAGTTTTTCATAAAGTAGTTTTGTCCCCGCACAGAATTTACCAAAAGTAATTTTTCATTTCCATGTCAATCAATCCATTAGTCTACCAGTGTTTTTCCCCAGACCACATTCAAGTAATGGCAAGTCAGAATTACTCTGTTTGGATGCTAAAAGATACTTAGGACCATGGATTTTAGATTTTTATGCAAACTGTTTCATATGTGGGTAACTATGAAGGAAATAACATCTGTGCATAAGTGGGATCTTAGGTGGGTCAGATAATATATATTGGAAAGTTTTATAAAAATGCCTCACAATCTCCTCCTGCTCTGCTGAGAGCACACTCTGCTAGAGGAATTGCTGCTTCTGTAGCATGTATAAGGCACTCCCCACTAATTGAAATGTGTAAAAGCAGCCATGTGGATTTCAATACATATGTTTACTAAGCAGTGTGTGTTGGCATCAGGTGACCAGTTTGGTAGATTGGTTCTGTAGTCCTTGTTTAATTAGGACTCTTTACCCACTGTCCCTCTTTCGATATATACTGCTGACTAAACTGTCCCAAGAGTGGGGACATGCAGAATACACTCAAGAAATGAAGGTTATTTGTAACCAAAGTTATTTGAGATGAATTATGCATATTCACACTCTCTGCCTTCCTTTTTTTTTTTTCTGCAGAGTTGTAACTACTCACAACTCTACATTGTTACTCAGTATTTTGTTCAGTTCTGGGCACCACATTTCAGGAAAGATGTGGATAAATTGGGGAAAGTCCAAAGGAGAGCAACAAAAATGATTAAAGGTCGAGAAAATATGACCTTTGAGGAAAGATTGAAAAAATTGGGTTAGTTTAGTCTGGAGGAGAGAAGACCGAGGGGGAACATAACAGTTTTCAAGTAGATAAAGATTGTTGCGAGGAGGAGGGAGAAAAATTATTCTTAACCTCTGAGGATAGAACAAGAAGCAGTGGGCTTAAATTGCAGCACAATGGTTTAGGTTGGACTTTAGGAAAAACTTCCTAACTGTCAGGGTAGTTAAACGCTGAAATAAATTGCCTAGGGAGGTTGTGTAATCTCCATCATTGGAGGTTTTTAAGAGGAGGTTAGACCATCACCTGTCAGGGATGGTCTAGATAATACTCAGTCCTACCTTGACTGCAGGGGACTGGACTAGAAGACCTCTCGAGGTACCTTCCAGTTCTATGATGCTGTGATTAGCAGTGGACAGAACTGAGGCGCCACTGCTGCTGCGTGCACACCCCCCCTTATAGTCCCACTGTCGGAATGTGCTCGAACGGTAAGGGGGAGGATGGGGTTGGGGTGGGTGAATGTTCTAATGGGCACTACTAATCGAAGGCTGCCCAGCTCAATAGCATGAGCTGGCACATATCCCAAAGGTGTGAATATGCAGAGTCCATCTTGAAAAACCTCAGTTACAAGTAAGTAACCTTAATTTATTACAATCGGCAAATATAGCACATTGACTAAAGATTAATTTGCCCAGCCTTTGCAGTGTCTTGACTAAATGACAATAGAAACATCTCGTTTATATTTTTTGTTAATTATTAGTTGATAGTAGGTTTGCCAAAGAACAATGTAGGGCCAGATCCTTCATGACCCCTGAACATGTAGGGCCAGATATGCCCTCCCACATCCTTCCTTTGTATGGCCTCCAGCTCCCTTTTTGCTGCACTGGTGGTGCAAGCAAGCTGTAAAGCTGCCTTAATGGGCCTACTGGGATTCAGCTGTGGTGTGGAAATCCCCAGCTGGAGTGACACAGCTCAGCTAAACCCAAGGATTGAGGACTCAAAATGTAGTTCAGTTTCCATATTCTATCCACTATTTACACACCCCAAGAGGTGTGTAGTCCCTTCAAGTCAGATTCAAGGCACATCAGTAGGATGGTGAGGGGAGGCTTGAACGGCAGCTGCTCAGCCTGTCCAGGCTGTGATAAGTAGCTGGAGAAATTCAATCTCTAGGGTTGTTAATGTAGCACCTTTGACAAGCCCTAAATTTGGCACTACCCAGAAAAAAAAATGAAACTGAAATGTAGTTCAGTTCCCATGTTTGTGTGTTGTTTGTCTGTGAAATGCTGTACTTGTAAATTGCTCAGTATAAATAATAATGAAAAGGGAAGATTATGCTTTTGTGATCTATTGCTGTTTAAAACACTTCAGTGAGCAAGTTTCTTACTTGGTTGTTTTTATTTCTTGTATATATGGTATGTGTGTATGAACTATAGAGACTGCTGCTATGGTTGAAGTCAGTTATCAACTTTTCAAAAACTTCTCCTTCTGCAACCCAGTGTCTCCCACAGTTCTGGCTGTCTGAGCTGTTCTCATCTCTCTGTACCTTGCGGAAATGGATTGGTGTTTTGGTGCTGCAGTCTGGCCACTCCCTCTGCTCCCACTTGCAGCTAGATTGTCTGCTTCCACAGCAGCAGACAGAGGCAGTCTCTTTTGCGCCTGCTCTTACTACTTCTATTTTAACTTTTCTGCCCAGTTTTTTTGGGCAGTGGGGAGCAATGTTCTCCCTCCTCAGCATTACATCTCCTCCCTGGATCAGGGGTTTAGCCCTCCCTGAGACTCCATTTCAGCATCTCCCTGCTGTCTTCTCAGACCCTTACAGGAATAGCAGAGCAGCCAAGAAAGCACTGGGTCAAATCGAAGCACTGTTCTATAGGTGAGGCAGCCTTCCTAGGTTCAGCAGATGGTAAGTAGTGCATCCAGCCTTCCAGTCCTAACTCCGTTAGATCCTGCAGCTGCAAGTCAGACAGGCAGGTATAGTCCCCTACCCACTGAGGCAGTCACAACCCCGACTGAGAAAAATGGACCAGGAACCCTAGGGCAGAGCAGGGAGAGGTTCCAAAAGTGAGGAGGACCCTGACCAATTGACTCAGAGGGTAAGTCCCAGAACAAAGAATGGAGGCTTGTGAGGCCATAGGTTTCCCCTCCCACCCCTTCCCCCAAGTTTTAAAGTGCATCCCAAGCACCCTGGGGAAAGTAGCAGGGCTTTCAATTAGTCCTCTCCTTCCCAAGTCGACCAGGAGGATCTTACAACCCCCCCCCCCCCCCCAAGCAGGGGGAATGGGACCCACTGGGGAAGGATACTGAGGCAAACCTTTCAAGAGGGCTCCAGACCGGCTCCAGACCTTAAGGGAGGCAAGCAGCAAAAGGCCTCACCAAAGCTGCAGCAGAGCGTCTGTATTCCCAAAGTGTGCAAAAAAGGTTAAAAAAAAAAAAAATCTAAAAAGGGGAAGAAAAAGCACAAACAATCCAGGATATATGAATTCTCCTTTTCTTCCTTCTCCTCCAATGAGGAGGGTGAGCTGTCCAGCTCTGAAACCTGAGCAGGCTCCTGTGATTTAGCCTCGGAGTAAAATCCTCCCCAAGGCTGCAAGACCCTTTCAGTCCTCTGAGGAAGTGATTAGGGATGAATGGAACAAGCCTGGTAAGGCAAGCGTATTAATAAGAGTGACCTCAGGCACTATAACATTCAAGAACCAAACGACCAATGGTGCGAGACACTGTAAGTTGATGCCAGCGTCCCTTGCCAGGGGTATGGTTATTTCCTCAGAAGGGGAGTTCTACTTAGGGACCCCATGAATGGAAAGATGACCCCTTGAGGCCACTCTCCAAAAGGGCTTTGAAGCCGCCTCTGCCACTTCTGAACACCCCTGGCAGCTACCTGCTTTGAAAGAGTATCTCATTCCTGGCTGGAAAATCTCAAAGGCCTTAAGGACTGAGATCTCCCAGAACATGGCTCCACTTTAAAGAAAGTCTCCCTAGCAACAGCATTTGTAGCTGACGCCTCCTTGGATGCAGCATGGTTCTCAGGCTGAGCCATGGCTTCCAGCTCAGTAGCCAATTGCCACCTCCGGCACCGACCCTAGAAGGTGGGAACTCCGTCAAAATGCTCAGTCAAGTTTACAGGCTCCCTCCTGTTTGGAGAAAAGCTGGATAAGATGGTGGCTATGGCAAAATCCACAGTCTCTCCCTTTGCAACCAGGTGGTCTCAGGAGAGAATCTAGACCAGCCTTCAGAGAGGGTCTCCTTTCACTCCTTGTCAGCACAGAGCTACCAGTGAAGGGACAACAGATTCCCCAAGGGAACAAAGTGGGATCAAGGTCCAGGGCTCCCCCCAAAATCTGACAAAGATTGCATAGGCCTCGGCCCAGAGCTGAAGCTAGGGGGCAGGATTTCTCATTTCCTAGAGGAATGGTTTTCATTGACCACAGACAAGTAGGTCAGGGAAATAATGAGCCAGGGATACTCCCTCAGCTGTGGGCTCAACTACATCCATTCTTTATTCAGTCACCCAGCTTCAACACCCCATAAACAATCTGATCCAGGATGAACTACCTCATCTAATAGACTGTGTTCCCTCAGAAGAAAGATTCTCTGGGTTTTACTCCATCCTCTTCATTGTACAGAAGTGAATGGGAGATATCAAAGCCATTCCTGACCTCAAAAGGCTCAAGTGGATGAAGAAAATTTAGTTTTGAGTGCAGACTCTGGGCTCTACAATGTCATCCCTGCCCTATGGGGACTTCTTGACTTCAGTAGATCTAGTAGTAGGCATCTTGCAGTGTAGAGAGACCATGGGTGTGCACCCTTCAGAGGTATACTCAGTTGATTTTATGGCAGCTGAAGAGGCCCACTCAAGAGAGACAATCTCTGCTGCATCGGTCACATTTAAAGGTGATGTTTTGACCCTTTGGGCTCTGCCTTCTATGAGCTCTTTTCTCCTCTGCTAAGCTGGACTGCTTCCTCTTCTAACTCCGGAGACCTTTGTTAAGCTCTTGTTTCCAAAGGCTGTGGTCTTGAGTGTGATCTTCCCATTTGTTCACATCTATGTCCATTTCTTTGAGGTCTCGCTTGCATGCATCCTTGAAACACCATTTTGGGCGTCATTTGGTTCTTTTTCCAGATGCCAATTCGCCATAGAGGAGGTTCTTTGGGACGCACCCATCATTCATTTGGCACATATGCTCAAGCCAGAGGAGGTGTCTCTGTTTGAGGAGTGTTTGCATGCTTTGTATGCTGGGCCATTTGAGCACCTCAGTGTTGGTGACTCTGTCCCTCCAGGAGATTCCAAAGATTCGATGAAGGTAACACACATGAAAGCTGTTAAGCCTCTTTTCCTGATGAGCGTATAAAGTCCATAAGATTCAGTAGATTTAGCAGAAACATATCTCCATATCCCCATCAGACTCTGCCTTTGCATACTTCTGGGGTTCACCTATGGCAGGAAACATAGTCAATACTGAACACTCCTTTTCACTGTGTCTTTGGCCTCCAGGGTTTTTACAAAGATATTGGGGTTGATAGTAGCCAGACTCAGGTGTCAGGGAACTCATTGTCCCCCTTCCTGGATGACATCCTGATCAAAGCTCCATCGCATTCAGCAGCATACAGGGCCACGTCTCGGATGTTGATTTTCCTCCAGAAGTACAGCTTCATCATTAGTACCAAGAAAAATTCTCTGGTTCCATCCAGAAATTTATTTTCTTGCCCTGGAGCTGTAGGAGACCTACCATAGCATTATGTCTCCAACTGCTAGGTCGCCTAGCGTTTGTGCATAGGGATCACTCCACCAGCACAATCACACATCAGAAGTCTTCAAGGTTGGCACCAAGGTTGGCTAAAGGTTTAGCACCTCTTCCTAGAACACATGAAAGATCAAATACGGGCTCCAAAACAGGTATTCAACTCCTTACATTGGTGGCTAGCCCACAACATTGTCTGCAAAGATATATATCCATCTGCCTTCCAGATCCTTTAGTCCTGGCAACTGATACCAGCCTGGAGGGCTGGGGAGCTCATTTGGAGACCCAGATAGCTCAGGGCTTCTGGAGCTAAAAGGAAAAGGCTCACAACATAAACCTTGGAGAGTTGAGAGCGGTTAAGCTAGCTCTGCAAAGGTTCCAGCCCATCCTAAAGGGCAACCGTGTCCTGGTTCATTCAGGCAATATGACTATGATAGTATATTTAAATAACCAGGGGGACCAACAAGTTCGGCACTACAATGAAAATAATGAGGTGGGCGGAACAGTTCTTCCTTTTCCTCAGAGCAAACCACATCAAAGGAGACCTGAACCAAAGGGCAGACTGGCTCAGCAGGCCCAGGGTCAACAAGCCCTAGTGGGGTCAGAATCAGGAGGTTTTCAGTCTCCTCAATCTCATCATTCAGATGTTTCACCTCTCTTTGACTGACCTGTCCATGAATTGTACAAATGTAAATAGGCCAAAATTCCTCATAAGGGAGGTAGACTCCAGATCTATGGGGACAGATGCCTTATTGCACAGGTGGCTGCAGGGCATACCTTACAAGTTTCCACCCTTTTCACTACTGAAAAATAAAATGAGAACAGACAACAGGTGATACTGATAACTCCTCATTAGCTGAGAAGACCTTGATTCTTAGACCTAATGGGGCTGACACTGGAGTCTGTACTCCAGTTTCCATGGATACCAGGCATCCTCTTGCAAAGTCCTCTTCCTTATCTGGACCCAAAACGGCTACAACAAACAGTCTGGTTATTGCGAGGGAAGCACTAGAAGGTCTTGGTCTGTCCTCAGGAGTCATTAAGATGTTGATTACAGCTAGGAGAGTATCAACATTAAAAGTATCTTGTCCAGATTCAATGACTATTGCCAAAAGCACAATGGAAATTCCAGGAATTCCAACCAGTGTTCCCTCTAATTTTCTCCATCCATGTGCGGAATAAATTTTATGCGCACAGAAGTATGTGCGTATGTGCGCCACCAATAGAAACAAACCTAGATATAATATATATTTTTAAAAAGTTACCATAGGGATAATTACTTCAGTCGGGACAGGCTACGCATTTTAGAACTCACTACTCAAAGAATTAAATTTAAGTGTAAGATAAATGAAAATAATGAAATTCATAGACCAGTCAAAACACTAAAATAACACACTTTGAAAGAATAAAATTACAGAGAATATATCTGTATTGCAAGAAGTACCAAGAAGTA
This sequence comes from Natator depressus, assembly GCF_965152275.1. Lineage (NCBI taxonomy): Eukaryota > Metazoa > Chordata > Testudines > Cheloniidae > Natator > Natator depressus. The sequence continues at coordinate 139,288,704 of NC_134235.1, read as the reverse complement.
ACAACAATAATAATACAAGTATGTTTTGGGAGATGAGTGTGAAAAAGACTGTGTGCGCGACTTGGAGACAGTGCGCGTGCTGGCTGCTGGGGAAGTTTCTGAGAAATGTCATGTGCTGTCTCTTTAAGGCACTCAGTGAAAGGCACCTCCTGCTCTGTCCTGAGCCTTGTTGTCTCCCATCCCCCGCTCTGCAGAGATGGGGTGCATGAGGGAGAGGGAGAGAGAGAGTATGAGTGAGAGACAAAGACTGTCTGAGCTGGCTGCTGGGGAAGTCTCAGAAACCGGGCGCTGTCTGTTTAAGAAAGGCACTCAATCACTCACCCTTCAGACTGCAGCAGCTCTGAGTCATCCTTACCCAGGCTGTCCCTTCTCCCCTGCTCTGCGGAGATGGGGGACAGGGGCAAGGGAGAGGGACACCCTGACGTCAGCGTCCCCCCCCCCCTTGCTCTGTACAGCCAGCAGGAGGGTCCTGGGAGCAGCTGCAAGACAGCAATGTGGCTGCAAAGCAGCGTGGGGGAGGGACACCTGAACACACACTGCTGGATATGCGCACTCTGCTAATCAACTGGGTGGCACTTGAATCTCTCCTGGGCGGCTGCCCAACCACATAGCTTACAGGGAACACAGATTTCAACCATTCTGGACTTGTTCCAAGACGGCATGGACAGAGGCCGTCAGTCCAGTACCATTGCATATCAAATGTCTGCTCTTAGTAGCAGGCTATTTGCAAAATCCTCAGACTCCCTGGCACACAGTCCACAAATAGCCACATTGCTTTGAGCAGTCCAATAAGCCACACCGGCAGTCAGGCAGCTATTCCCAAAATGGCACCTTCCACTCATTTTGAGACTCTGACGTCAGTGTTGGCCTTTTATTTATCTATTAACACTTGTTTCTTAGTAGCTGTCACGTCTGCCAGGCGAGTGTTGAAACTGGCAGCCTTATCTATACAGGAGCTTTACTTTGTGTTACATGAGGATCAGGTGGAGCTAAGGGCACCAGAATTCTGTCTTCCTGAAGCAAATTCCTCCTTCCATACTTTCCAACAAGTTGTGGTTCTTTTATTCTGTCCAAAACACAATATCCAACTGAACAGGTGTGGCACACCTTAGAGATCAGAGGATTGTTGAAAACCTATCTCAGGCGAACAGACTCCACAAGAATATTGGGCTCCCTATTTGTGTCCTTCCACCTGAAATGCCAGGGATTCAGAGCTTTCAAGTTCTCCATTGCTAGGTGGATTAGAATATGTATTCTGGAAGCCTACAGATCTTCAGAGATTCCTGTCCCAGAAGGGATCAAGGCTCACTTCATGAGTTCCTTAGCAACCTCATGGCAGAATGACCAAATGTGTCCACTTCAGAAATTTGAGGAGCAGCTCTGACGGGGTTCCCGGTGTGCAGCCTGGACTGTGGGACCACTGAGCCCTCCCAACCAACCAACCTGGGTGGCCTCTCACACTGTGATGCTGATGTCAAGCTCCAAGCCTCTGATAGGCACTGCACTCACACATTCAGGGACACACCCAACTGAGTTTCATGAATGATTTCCCAGCCACTCATGAACTATCAATAGGGAGGCTTCAGCCAATTCTCCCCAGTCTTGCACCCCAGAACTGTACCGTCTTGCACACTGGTCAGAAGTCTGGCCAGTGTAAGTTTATTACCTAGTTTGCCATTTTCTCAAAGGAAAGTGGATGTGCACCAGCCTTTGTAACCTGAGCTCAGGTTTCCCAAGCACTTTAGACAAACTCACTGGTAAGCATAAAACATTAAAGTAAGTTTATTAACTACAAAAAAAATTAAATGATTATAAGTGGTAGGTATAAAGGTCAGAGAGAGTTACCTCAAGAAAATAGAAAGTAAAGATGCATTCTAAATCCTAAACTTTTAGTCTAAGCAAGAGTTGAATCAAACACCTTTTCTCACCTGGACAGATGGTACAAACAGGCTATAGTTCCTCAACACAAAGGCTGGGAATACCTTCCAACCTGGGACCAAACTTCCCTAGTTCAAATTCTTTGTCTTTCAGACCTTCTTCCAGCTATTGAGATTGTGGGGCGGGGGAGAGGCCCAGTGATTATGTCACCGTCTCTTTTTTTTTATCCCTTCTTCCAGCTACTAGAAAGATCCTTGCAGTTATGTGGAGGTCAGGCAGTTCCCATTGGTCAAGCAGTATTGTGCATGTGCCTTCTCGAGAAGCCTCTGGGATAGTGGATTGTGTGTTGATGAGCCAATAACAACTGTCTGGCTATCGATGACTACTCCTTTGTTGTAACTGAAAGGCTGGTTGTGGGTGTTTCCAACCTCTCAATATATTTTAGTAACACAAATAGTAATACTTCATAACTTCACATACAGTGATAGTACATACTATCCAACAGATTACTATTGTTCAACAGATCAAAACTTACAAAATGGTACCTCGCAAGGCATACTTTGTATAAAACATATAATCAAATCACAGTGGTGAATATGGGGGTTCCAGGGTGCTACTTTGATGTACAGAGTGTCACTTGGTCTACAATTGTAACACCTTCATTAAACACTATAACGTGGACCTTTTATCTTCTGCAGAGACCTCCTTTGGCAGGTAGATGCTGCAGGCAGTGGCCCAGAAATAGACTTTTGAGAGAGCTCACAAAAAGGGGGATACTTCTTTCCTACCAGACTTTTGTTTCATAATCCTCCCTACATCTTTTCACTGCTCGCTACTTCCCAGACATTCAGAATTGTGGGAGACGCTGTGCTGTAGAACAGAAGATTTCTTACTGATAATGTTCATTCTGCTTGCAGCATCTTCCACAGTTCTACCCACCCTGGATGGCTCATGACTTAAGTCAGATACTAAATAGAATCATTACCATATGACTGTCTTCCTTGGTCTAATGTACATAGTTATTTCATTATCTCTGGAATATCTGTTGTTGGTGTTATATAAATTTTATAGCTGGGAAATAGTGGGAGCAGAGGAGGTGTGGCCAGAGCATATGGTGCCAAAACACTGATCCGCCTCCTTGAGCTGCAGGGAGCAGCCCAGGTGTCCAGAATTGTGGAATATGCTGCTAGCAGAAATTACTGTTTAAGAAATTTTCCATTCTGTGTGCTAAAGGCCACAAATCCGTTACAGTTGATACTTTACGCTGTTTGCATCTTGGGGGCAGTACCAGACCCATCAGTCACTGGCAGCAGAAGTTTGCCCCACCCTCTAAAGTTTCCTCAAGATTGTTCTGCCTACAACTGACCAGTGGCTCAGCCAGACCTTGCAGCTACAGGTCTTTTCCGAGGGAAATGCCAAACTTTATTTCAGATGTTTAGACTAATGGGCTCGGTAATGTGTCTGTCTAATTGCCAGCCAGGTCCAAAGGAGGAGATTGTCTCCTCAGCTCTGCTCCTCCTCCTGAGACATTTGCAGCAGATGTTGCTTCAGGAAGCGAACTAGGCTGAGAAGGGGGTCTGTGTGTCTGCCCTATTTCTCCTCCCTAATCCTGCCTTCCCCTCAAGAGAAATCCCATTGAGTTGAGGTTTCAGAGTAACAGCCGTGTAGTGAGCTGTAGCTCACGAAAGCTTATGCCCAAATAAATTGGTTAGCCTCTAAGGTGCCACAAGTACTCCTTTTCTTATTGAGTTGAGGGTAAGACTTCACACTGTATTAGCAGCTGATGAGCAGTCATTCTATGCAGCTTTAGTGTTTTGCAGTGTGGCTGCTCTCACTGTAACTAGGTTAACTTGAGAGGCGTTAACTTGAGCTAATTGCAGTAAAGACATAGCCTTAGACGTCAGTGGGGTGTGGCAAAGTTGCAGCTTCCACAATCCATAGACCTCCCAAACCCTCCCATCATAATGGAGAGCATAGGAGAAAACTTTGGAGAGCCTCTCTCCATGGAGATTTTTCCAACACATTGGAGGTGGCAATAAGGCCTTGAAAATTCAGCAATAAAGCATATAGTAATGTGTGTTTAACAAACCCTATTATTTTATTTCACACCTTTTCAGTAAGCTTGAGTTCTGTGGTAGGTTCTTCACTAGAGAATATTGTCTAGCTATTTAATAAAAAATGCCAATAATTCAGAATATGAAGTTCCGTTTAACTGTGATATTTCTTTAAAGAACAAATGCATTGTGAAATTATTGCTGGCTTTAACTAATTTAATTTCCATTTCTCCACTCCACAGGAGCAGCTCCAGAGTATATACCTAAAGGAAGTACTGTGGAATTTATTCTTACCTGGTGTCTGGAAATAAGAGCAGTTCCCAAAAAGGTTTTTATATCTTGCTTTGCTGTTTTTAAGAAAAGATCTTATAGATTTCAAGCCCAGAAGGGACCATTGTGATAATCCAGTCTGACCATAACACAGGTTATAGAACTATCCCAAAATAATTCTTAGAGCATATCTCTTAGAAGAACATCCAGTCTTGATTTAAAAATTTTTGGTGATGGAGAATCCACCATGAACCTTGATAAATTTTTCCGGTGGTTAATTACCATTACCTGTTAAAAATTGACCTTATTTCCAGTCTAAATTTGTCTACCTCCAAATTCCAGCCATTTGATCATGTTATACCTTTCTTTGCTAGACTGAAGAGCCCATTATCAAACGGGTATGTCTACACTACAAAATTAGGTCGAATTTATAGAAGTCGATTTTTATAGAAACGATTTTATACAGTCGATTGTGTGTGTCCCTACTAAGCGCATTAAGTCAGCAGAGTGCGTCCACAGTAACATGGCTAGCGTCGACTTTCGGAGCATTGCACTGTGGGTAGCTATCCCACAGTTCCCGCAGTCTCTGCCGCCCATTGGAATTCTGGGTTAAGCTCCCAATGTCTGATGGGGCAAAAACGTTGTCGCGGGTGGTTTTAGGTACATGTCAGTCGCCCCTCCCTCCATGAAAGCAATGGCAGACAATCTTTTCGCGCCTTTTTTCCATGTGGGCGCCACACTGCTTTCAGCAGACAGTGCAGTAAGACTGCAAACCATAGTCATCCACCCCTTCCGCTGCAACTCTGCTCTCCTGCAGATGCCATACCACGGCAAGCCTGGAGCCCGCTCAGATCACCATGGCAGTTATGAGCATTGTAAACACCTTGTGCATTATCCTGCACTATGTGCAGAACCAGAACCTGCAAAAGCAGGCGAGGAGGCGATGGCAGCACGGTGATGAGAATGATGAGGACATGGACCCAGACTTCTCTCAAAGTATGGGCCCTGGCAATTTGGACATCCTGGTGGCAATGGGGCAGGCTCAAGCCGTGGAACGCTGATTCTGGGCCCAGGAAACAAGCACAGACTGGTGGGACCACATAGTGTTGCAGGTCTGGGACGATTCCCAGTGGCTGCAAAACTTTTGCATGCGTAAGGGCACTTCCATGGAACTTCGTGACTTGCTTTCCCCTGCCCTGAAGCGCAAGAATATCGAGATGAGAGCTGCCCTCACAGTTCACAAGCGAGAGGCGATAACCCTCTGGAAGCTTGCAACGCCAGACAGCTACTGGTCAGTCGGGAATCAATTTGGAGTGCGCAAATCTACCGTGGGGGCTGCTGTGATCCAAGTAGGCAACGCAATCACTGAGCTGCTACTATCAAGGGTAGTGACTCTGGGAAATGTGCAGGTCATAATGGATGGCTTTGCTGCAATGGGGTTCCCTAACTCTGGTGGAGCGATAGACGGAATACATATCCCTATCTTGGGACCAGACCATCTTGGCAACCAGTACATAAACTGCAAGGGGACCTTTTTCAGTGGTGCTGCAAGCACTGGTGGATCACAATGGACGTTTCACCAACATCAACATGGGATTGCCGGGAAAGGTACATGACGCTCACATCTTCAGGAACTCTGGTCTGTTTGAACAGCTGCAGGAAGGGACTTCCCGGACCAGAAAATAACTGTTGGGGATGTTGAAATGCCTATAGTTATCCTTGGGGACCCAGCCTACCCCTTAATGCCATGGCTCATGAAGCCATACACAGGTACCCTGGGCAGTAGTCAGGAGCTGTTCAACTATAGGCTGAGCAAGTGCAGAATGGTGGTAGAATGTGCATTTGGACGTTTAAAAGCGCGCTGGTGTAGTTTACTGACTCAGACCTCAACGAAACCAATATTCCCATTGTTATTGCTGCTTGCTGTGTGCTCCTCAATATCTGTGAGAATAAGGGGGAGACTTTTATGGCAGGGTGGGAGTTTGAGGCAAATTGCGTGGCCGCTGATTATGCACAGCCAGACACCAGGACGGTTAGAAGAGCACAGCAGGGAGTGCTGCACATCGGAGAAGCTTTGAAAACCAGTTTAATGACTGGCTAGGCTACGGTGTGACATTTGTTTGTTTCTCCTTGATGAAAACCCGCCCCCTTGGTTCACTCTACTCCCCTGTAAGCCAACCGACCTCCTCCCTTGGATCACCGCTTGCAGAGGCAATAAATTCATTATTGTTTCAAATTCATGCATTCTTTATTAATTCATGACACAAATAGGGGGATAACTGCCAAGGTAGCCCGGGAGGGGTAGAGGAGGAGGGAAGGACAAGGCCACACTGCACTTCAAAACTTATTGAATGCCAGCCTTCTGTTGCTTGGGCAGTCCTCTGGGGTGGAGTGGTTGGGTGCCCGGAAGGCCCCCCGCTGCCCCCCCCAGCGTTCTTGGGCATCTGGGTGAGGAGGCTATGGAACCTGGGGAGGAGGGCAGGCGGTTACACGGGGGCTGCAGCGGCAGTCTGTGCTCCTGCTGCCTTTTCTGCAATACAGCCATATGCCGGAGCATATCAGTTTGATCCTCCAGTAGCCTCAGCATTTCATCCTGCCTCCTCTCATCATGCTGACGCCACCACTCCTCTTGCTCATCCCTTCTGTGCTCTTGTTCATTTTCTGCTTTCCTGGACTCTGCCGTTGTTTGCCTCCACGCTTTCTGCTGAGTTCCTTCAGTGTGGGAGGACTGCATGAGCTCCGAGAACATTTCATTGTGACTGCTTTTTTTTCGCCTTCTTATCTGCGCTAGCCTCTGGGACGGAGATGATAGGGGGAGTGTTGAAACATTTGCAGCTGCGGGAGGAAAAAAAGGGAGAGTAGTATTTAAAAAGACACATTTTAGAAAACAGTGGGTAGATTCTTTCACGGTGAACCAAGCTGTTAACATTACATAGCACGTGCTTTTGGTACAAGGTCACATTTTGCCTCTCATATTGAGGGCCTGCTGGTTTGGTGTGAAATCACACACGCAGGGCCGGGCAACAGAATTCAGCTTGCAGGCAGCCATAGTAAGCCACAGTCTTTTGGCTTCTTCAACCTTCATAACATGTGGGAATGGTTTCAAACAGCAGCGCCCTCATTTCCCATACCAAGCACCCGTTGGGTTGGCCATTTAAAATGGGTTGGCCATTTAAAAGGAGGGGCTGCGGTTTTCAGGTTAACGTGCAGCACAAACCCAACTAATCCCTCCCCCCCCCGCCAATTCTCTGGGATGATCGCTTCACTCCTCCCCCCACCGCGTGGCTAACAGTGGGGATGATTTCTTTTCAGCCACAGGCAAACAGCCCAGCAGGAACGGCCACCTCTAGATATCCCCTTAATAAAATTCCTCTATTTCGACCAGGTGACCATGAATGATATCACTCTTCTGAGGATAGCACAGAGAGATAAAGAACGGATGTTGCTTGAATGCCAGCAAACACCGGGACCATATGCTGCCATGCTTTGTTATGCAGTGATCGCAGACTCCGTGCTACTGGCCTGGCGTGGTAAAGTGTCCTACCATGGAGGACTGAATAAGGCTGCCCTCCCCAGAAACCTTTTGCAAAGGCTTTGGGAGTACCTCCAGGAGAGCTTCATGGAGATGTCCCTGGAGGATTTCCGCTCCATCCCCAGACACATTAACAGACTTTTCTAGTAGAAGTACTGGTTGTGAATGCATCCCAAGTCTTCAGGACAAATTAATCATTAAACACGCTTGCTTTTAAACCAAGTATTCTATCTAAAAAGGTACTCTCACCAGAGGTGCCTTCTCTGGCTTCATGGTCTGGGAGCCTGGGTTGGGAGGGTATTGGCTCCAGGGTGATAAACAGTTCCTGGCTATCGGGGAGAATGGTTTCATCCTCCGCCTTCTCATCATCTTCCTCGTCCCCAAAATCCTCATCTCTGTTGTGTGAGACTTCCCCCTTGCAGGAGTTCATGTACAGGGGTGGGGTAGTGGTAGGGGCACCCCCTAGAATTGCGTGAAGCTTATCATAGAAGCGGCATGTCTGGGGCTCTGACCCGGAGTGGCCATTTGCCTCTTTTTGGTTTTTTGGTAGACTTGCTTGAACTCCTTAATTTTCATGCGGCACTGCTGCGGGTCTCTGTTATAGCCTCTATCCATCATGCCCTTGGAGATTTTTTTCAAATATTTTGGCATTTTGGTTTTTGGAACAGAGTTCTGATAGCACGGATTCGTCTCCCCATACAGCGATCAGATCCAGTGTCTCCCGTTCAGTCCATGCTGGAGCTCTTTTGTGATTCTGGGACTGCATGGTCACCTCTGCTGATGAGCTCACCATGCTGGCCAAACAGGAAATGTAATTCAAAAGTTCTCAGTGCTTTTCCTGTGTACCTGGCCAGTGCATCCGAGTTGAGAGCGCTGTCCAGAGCAGTCACAGTGGAGCACTCTGGGATAGCTCCTGGAGGCCAATACCGTCGAATTGTGTCCACACTACTCCAAATTCGACCCGGCGATGTCGATTTCAGCACTAATCCCCTCGACGGGGAGGAGTACAGAAATCGATTTTAAGAGCCTTTTAAGTAAAAAAAAATAAAATAAAATAAAAAAAAATGGCTTCGTTGTGTGGACAGGTGCAGAGTTAAATCAATCAAGTTACCCTTTAACCTTCTCTTTGTTAAGCTAAATAGATTGAGCTCCTTGAGTCTGTCACTGTACGGTATGTTTTCTAATTCTTTAATAATTCTCTTGGCTCTAGATCCACAAAACCTGTGGAAACTGCCAGGATGCCACATTTTCATGTCCCTTTCTATTTCCATGATGCTCCTCTTCACATCCAGGCATGAAAGAGAGCAGATGCCTATATAAAGAGGAGTCTTCTTTGAGGAGTGTCCCTGTGGTTGCTCCACTTTAGGTGAATCTGTGCCCCTTCACTTGTAATCGAAGATTTTTAGTAGTGCCTGGTTGGGTTGCACATGTGCTGTCCCTGTCCTGCACCGCCTCAGGCGGTTACATAGTGCTGTGCAACCAACTCTCCCTCAGTTCCTTCTCTACTGCCCTCGATTTGAGATGGCAGCATCTGACAGAGGTTCCCCATCACCCTCTAAGAGGAAGGAGCACTCCTCCAAAAAGGTGACAGAGAAACGGGGTCCGACCTCCCCTTCTCAGAAACCCATGAAAAAGAGACATTCCTCAACACTTCAGACCTCATCGGTACCGACTGCACTGAGACTGTCTACCGCAGGAAGTGGGACAATCCGGTGCTGTGTGAGCCAAAGACCTAAGTGTCTGGCTCAGAAAAAGGCAAAAAAGGGAAACCTGCCATCCTTGCCTTGGTACTGCCGGAGCCACTCAAACATGCAACACCAAGCTGCTTAGCATTGCTACAGTCTCTGACACCACTGTGACGTTCCCCTTTGGTCATTTCTGGACCGGTAATCTGCTAGGTCACTCCAATCTATGACTCTGGGAGCCAGCCTTACCCTGCTCTGCTGTGAGAATCCCCACTCCTGAGCTGTTCATACACAGCCTCTGACATGTAAACTGCTCTTTGCATTGTGCAACTGAATGACACTAGCCAATATCTCCTTATATCCGAGGGTCAGATCCTAACTTGCAAAGCTTTACAAGCTTCATTGGAATCTGCAGACATGGGGGCATTGTGCATTGCCACAGCCATAGTAATGTGACCAGCTTCCTGGCTCCACTTCTCGGGTTTTCCAAAAGAGGTACAATCAGCTGTCAAGGATCACCCATTCAAAGGACCCAAGCTATTTGCAACCAAAAAGGATGAGTCCCTTCACACATTGAAGGACTCCAGGGCGACTCTGAGATCCTTGGGCATATGCATGCCTACACAAAAGAACAAATGGGAACTCGATGCAAAGATCTAGATCCACATGCTACACCGGGGGTGGGGAAACTTTTTGGCCCGAGGACCACATCTGGGTGGGGAAATTGCATGCAGGGCCATGAATGTAGGGCTGGGGAGGGGGTTGGGGTGTGGGAGTAGGTGCAGTGTGCAGCTCAGGGCAAGGGTTTGGGGCAGAGGAGGGGTGCGGGGTGTACGAGGGAGCTCAGGAAAGGGGGTTGGGGTGGAGGAGGGGGTACACAGTGTGGGAGGGGGCTCAGAGCATTGGTGCAGGGAGGGGTGTAAGAGGGGGCTCAGGGCAGTGGGTTGGAGTGCAGGAGGAATGATTTAACTGGGAATTGGTCCTGCTTCGAGCAGGGGGTTGGACTAGATGACCTTCTGGGGTCCCTTCCAACCCTGATATTCTATGATTCTATGAATGTGCGGTGCAGCAGGGGTTGGTGTGCAGGCAGGGGGCTCAGGGCAGGGAGTTTGGGGTGCAGGGTGCAGGAGGAGTTTGGGGTGTGGGCTCCGGCCCAGCGCCGCTGCTGCAGCTTACCTGCAGTGGCTCACACCAGGGCCAGGGTAGGCTTCCTGCTGGCCCTGGCCACGTCCCTGCGGCCCCGGCCACGTCCCTGCGGCCCCTGGGTGTGTGTGTGCGGGGGAAGCGGCAGAAGGCTGAGCGTGCTGCTCTTGCCTGTGAGTGCTTCCGCGCCCCCCCCAGCTCCCATTGGCTGCAGTTCCCCGTTCCCGGCCAATGGGAGCTTCGGGGGCGGTACCCACAGGGAAGAGGAGCGCGCAGAGCTCTCTGCCCACCTCCCCCAGGGTCCGCAGGGACATGGTGCCAATCGTTTTCCGGAGCGGAGCGGGGCCCATGGTGCCATGAGGGTGGCAATCCTGCTTGCTGAGGGGCTGGATCCGGTCCGCGGGCCATAGTTTGCCCACCCCTGTCCTACATGCAAGCTCAGAGGCAATATGACCCTCAAAGTCTGTGGAAGAGACCTGTAAGATGGAGACCACTCCCTTCTCAGTCCTCGACATCCCAACAACTCCCTCTAAACAACAGTTTTGAAGATTTGATTGAGGACCAGAGACACCTCCTTCTTTTTCTATTGTGGACCCATCTGATACCATCCATCCATTCGGAGAGCATCTGATTCCATACCACCCAGTGTGGTGAAAAATCACATCAGACAAATGGGCATTAGAAATGATCAAAACTGGCTATTGCATCCAATTTACCTCATCCCCCTCCAAACAACCCTCTGTCCCCATCCCTCTTCAGGGACCCTTTTCACAAACACCTACTGTGACAGGAGGTAAACCATCTCATACGTCTACGCACAGTAAAACCAGTACCAGCAGAACAGAGGGAAGGGTTTTTACTCCCATTATTTTCTAACCCAGAAAAAAAAACGGGAGATGGAGGCCTGTTCTTGACTTAGGAAGACCCAACAAATTCATGAAGACCCAGCAATTTAGGATGGTCCCTCTAGCAATAATAATTCCACCACTAGAACAAGGGGACTGGTTCTCAGCCCTCGACCTCCCCGATGCATATTTCCATATAAGGATACATCCCTCACACAGGAGATTTCTCAGATTTGTTCTGGGAACAGATAATTTCAAGTACCAAATACTCCCTTTCAGCTCATCTGCAGCTCCACAGATAGTCTTAAAAATCCTTGCAGTGGTAGCAGCTCACCTCCATCGACAAGGGGTCATAATATTCCCCATCTGTACGATTGCTTACTCAAAGCCTCGACTTGGGAAGAGGCAGTAGAAGCTACCCAAAAGTTAGTAGCTCTCTTCACACAGCTAGGGCTACAAATGAACTAACAACAATCAATATTCACACCTGTGCAGAGACTGGAGTTCATTGGGGCCTACCTCGACTCTCTAGATGCTACAGCCTCTCTGCCCCCGCACGGATTTTTCCACTCTAGTCCACCTAATCTCTATAATGCAAGCCAGCCCACAGACATCAGCCAGGACTTGCCTCCAACTCTTAGGCCATATGTCAGCAATGATATTTGTCATCAAATGCAATGCCTGCAAAGCGCCTGCAAAGCACATGCAACGCCTGCAAAGCAAGCTCAGGACATATCTTCTACACAGACACAGTACAAACAAAAATCTTACGATGCCAACCAAAGTAAAAAAAATTCTCTGGACTCAACCACACAACGTTTGCATGATAGTTCCCTTTTTGCAGACCCCTTCATCAATGATAGTCATAACAGATGTTTCTCTGGTAAATTGGGAGGCACAACCACACAAGCTAAGGCTGCTGGTGCCCGTCAGAATCAACATTACACATAAACCTACTGAAGCTGCCGGCAGTCCGGAATGCATGCTCAAACTTCCTAACCGTGATCAGGGACAAGGCCATAAAGGTGCTTACGGACACTTATTCCGCCAAGGAGGGGCACGCTCCCGCTCCCTATGCACGGAAGCCATGCTACTATGGAACTGGTGAATCTGCCACATCAACATCTCAGCCTTCTATCAGGATGCCAAAACACTACTGCAGTTGCACTGAGCAGAAAATTTTTCCAGAACCATGGGTGGGAAATGAACACCAGGGTACTACAGAACATATTCAGACACAGGGGGTTCCCAACTATAAACCTCTTTGCGACAACCCAGAATGCCAAGTGCCCATGCTTCTTCTCCAGAGCGGGACTGGGATCCCATTCTCTAGGCGATGCTTTTCTCCTCAAATGGGATGCACATCTACTGTATGATTTTCCCCCCCGTGCCGCCGCCCCTTGTAGCCAGGGTCATACACAAGATAAGGATCGACAACTCTAGAGTCACCTTGATATCCACCCATGTGGCCCAGACAAATGTGGTTTTCCTTACCTCTTGAAGACTTCTGTGTTCCCACCACACACACTTCCTCATCTCCTGTCTCAGGATGCAGGCCAGATCTACTACCCAAACTTGGCAAGACTCCACCTGAAGGCATGGCGACTCCATGGTTCTGAGATGATTAAATGACCTCTTCAGAGGAGGTAAGGGACATTCTTTTAAACAGCAGAAAATCTTCTACACAGAATACCTACCTGTGCAAATAAGAGAGATTCCATACCTGGTGCCAGAATAGGCAAACAGTAGTAACTACCTCTCCTTTATCAATAGTAATGGGTTACACACTGGAACTCAAGAAATCTGGTCTCTGAATGAGCTCGGTCAGAGTACATCTTGTGGCAATCAGTGTTGCCCCACTAGGTAGATGAGTTCCTCTTCGAGAGATGTCCCTGTGGGTGCTCCACTTCAGGTCAAGGTGCGTCCCAGTGCCTTTGATTGGAGATTTCTACAACAGTACCCCTACGGGCCGTGCACGCGCTGTGCCTGCTTCACAAGCTGTCAGTGTTTGAATAGCGCGTGCACGGCCTGGGCTCCTCCGTTCCTTCTCGACCATCCCTGGCTAGAGACGGAGTTCAGCAGTCCTCTCAGATTTACTCATAGATGGTTCTGTTTCTCAGTTTAATTTAGATAGTTTAGTCATAGTTACTATTTAAGAAAAATAGTTTAGTTTTTGTAGTTATTTTAAAAAAAAAACAAAACCTCGGCTACGGACATGCCCGGCTCCCCCGGCTTCAAGAGATGTGCCTCCTGCAACAAGACCGTCCCTATCTCGGTCATTCACAGTGTGTATGCTGTTTGGGGGAGTCTCATGTACCCCCAAAATGCGTCCACTGTAATAAGCTTAAAGCATGAACCCTCAAGGACAGGGAGCTAAGACTGAAACTGCTCCTCTTAGAAAACGCCCTCAGACCCACCTCTGACCCTGGCCAGCAAAGCTCTTTAAAACCCTCAAGGGAGAAAGGTAAAACAAAGAAACGGCCAGCTTCCTCCCCCCCTCAGGGGCTACTCCTCAGCAAAGAAGTCTCAAATGACTTCCACCTCACAAGTGCTCACCGCTCCACGGCTCAGCACTTTTAACTCTGCAGGCACCTCAGGCACCGACTGTGAGTCGGCTGCTCAGCTTCCTGGTGCTGAGGCTCAGGGCGTTTAGCTGCCCGCCTCCTACAGCTCTCCCTCAGCAACCTTTGACAGCACAGTGCTGAGAGCATAAGTAGAGATTGCGGCACCGCCATTTAATCTTGCGGCGCCGCTTTCTCACCTGACTCTCCCGGCACAGAGCCTCCTCATGTTGCCTGCCTGCCCAACAGGTCTCGGGCATCTTCTCTTGTGGCACAATATGCACCCCCCAGTGCAACCTTCAGTGCAGCAGATGCCTCCGCAGACTCTGCCTGCACCAACGGCAGCGGCATCAGCTCCACTTCAGTTAACCCTTACTCCTCTCCTGCCTTATTATTCGGCACCTGGAGTCGCTGCACCACCTCAGTTTTACATCCAGGGGACTTAAGAGTGTCACATACCCCTCAATCTCCGCTACTCGGCACCGATCTATCACCAGGACCTTCAGCACCCTATCTGCAGTACTCCCCTACCGCTCCAAGCCTCTCAAGTGGAGAAGAGGAGAAAGACGATGACGACGATATGTTTTCCTCACAATTTTCCTCCCAGGTTCGCTTACCTATAAGTGGGAGACGCACAAGTGGGAGATGCATCCCTCCTATCCTAGTGGCTCCCCACACTGGTATGGCAACCCCTGCATGGGATCACCTACCCCCTTTCCTAGGCAATGGCCACACTGGGGTCCATGGAACTACACCATGGCACAATTGAGTGTTCACCATGCCGCCCGTAGAAAAGCTGTCATACGCTTCCTGATGCTTTTACACGGATATGCAGATAAGACGTGAAATAGCCACTCCACCTGCACAGGACATGGCTTTCCATCCTACAGCAGTAGCACCACAGGAGGCAACAGTGCCCCCACCGCCTCCCACTACTGATGATCTCATTCACTTTCAGGAATTATTTAAAAGGGTAGCCAATGAACTCCAGATTACCCTAGAGGAGGTACCAGAAACCCACCACAAACTTACCGACATATTACAAGCTACCACATCATCCAGAGTAGCCCTACCAATTAATGGGGTCATCATGGAACCAGCTAAAATTATCTGGCAGACCCCGGCCACAATAACCCACACTAGCAAGAGACTGGACTCCAAATATTTTGTCTTGTCGAAGGGTTCGGAGTTTCTATTTACTCACCCATCACGCAATTTGCTAGTGGTCGAGATGGCCAACCAGAAAAATAAGCACCAGCTTTCCAATTTACCCCGTCTGACAAGGAGAACAAGAGACTGGACTCTTTTTGGCGCAAAGTGTATTCATGTTCCACTTTGCAATTTTGAGTAGCGAATTACATGGTGCTCTTAGCAAAATATGACCACAAAAATTATGCTAAAGTAATGCAATTTATTGATGATGTGTTGGAAGACAAACGACAACAATTCAAAGCGGTGGTGTCCAAGGGCCAATTGATCTCCCGCACAGCTTTTCAGGCCGCCCTCGATGGTGCGGTACAGCCGCCAGATCCACGGC
This sequence comes from Natator depressus, assembly GCF_965152275.1. Classification (NCBI taxonomy): domain Eukaryota; kingdom Metazoa; phylum Chordata; order Testudines; family Cheloniidae; genus Natator; species Natator depressus. Next base: position 139,273,199 of record NC_134235.1, on the reverse strand, counting down.
CACAGCCATCATCAGACGGTGTGCCTCATGGTTTACTACTCCCTCCTTTCCCAAGGAGATACAGAGCACTGTTGAAGATCTTCTCTTCGATGGGGACAAGCTCTTCGCCTCTACAACCAATGAGGTCCTCCTTCCATGAAAGAATCATGAGCTACACTCAGATCTTTAGGCATTCAGCCACCTGTCACAAAAAAAGAGGCAGTACAGATATCAGCCATGCTTTTGCTCAAAATCAACATTTCAGACAATATGTTATGCAGCAACAACGCCATAGACCCAGAACCCAATGACGTCACCCTCCACAAACGACGGCGACTCACCCTCCTGCCTCTAACAAACAAATTTGAAGTCTTCAGCATCGATTTCAACCATCCATTTCTTTGGACACCGTCTGCGCCCATTCCTTGCTAATTGGGAAGCTATCACTATGGACAGATGGGTCCTGGAAATTATCAGATCGGGTTATGCCATCCCCTTCCTCTCCATACTCTCCCACCCTGTCCCTCTTAAGGGACCCCTCTCACGAACAGTTGCTCCGTCAAGAGGTATACCACCTCATACAACGAGGAGCGGTAGAGCGGGTATCAGCTCAACAGAGGGAAAGGGTTTTACTCACATTACTTCTTGACAGAAAAGAAAAACGGATGGCGCCCTATCCTTGACCTTCGACATCTAAACAAGTTTGTCAAGAAACAGAAATTCTGGATGGTTACTCTACCAACAATAATTCCAACGGTGGAGCAGGGAGATTGGTTTTCAACCCTTGACCTCCAAGACGCATATTTCCATGTCACTATCCACCCTGCCCATTGACGTTTTCTCAGATTTGCTGTGGGAATGGAACACTACCAATACGGGGTCCTGCTTTGGCCTTTCCACTGCCCTACGTGTCTTCTAAAAAGTGCTAGCAGTCGTAATAGCACATCTCAGAAAGAAAGGGGACCTCATTTTTCCTTACCTGGACGATTGTCTCTTCAAGTCCCCCACTCACTTGGAGGCGATCCGAGCGACTTCTGCAACTGTGCACTGCTTCCACACCTTGGGTCTGCAAATAAACAGAAACAAATCTACCTTACGACCTACCCAACAAATAAACTTCATCGGGGCACACCTCGACTCCACCACGGGTCTTGCCTCTCTTCCCCAGGGCAGATTCCACACAACGGGTACCCTAATTACCCAGATACGTGCCAGCCCGCGGGTTACAGTCCAAGATTCCCTGCAGCTGTTAGGGCACATCGCCGCTTCCACATTCGTGGTCCCAGATGCCAGCATGTACATGGGATGCCTTCAGGGGTAACTAGCCACGGTATACAAACCAAATATCCACAGAGTAAACAAACTGCTAACTATGCCTCCGAAAGTCAAGGACTCGCTCCTCTGGTGGACCTGTCCTATCAACCTCTGTGCCGGGATTCCCTTCTGACAATAACCCCCTTCACTGACCATCACTACAGATGCATCCCTCACAGGATAGGGAATGCACATGGGTCACCTCACCACTCAGGGCCTCTGGTCCTCTATGGAAACTAAGCTTCATATAAATCTACTAGAGCTCTGAGCCGTACGCAGTGCCTGTTTCCATTTCCTTCCCATTATCCAAAACTGCAAAATTCGGATCATGACGGACAACATTGCATGCATGTTCTGTGTGAACAGACAGGGGGGAGCCTGGTCCCACTCCCTCTGCACAGAGGCGGTAAAACTATGGAATTGGTGCCTTCAGCACAATATCCATATCTATGCCTCATACCTGCCCGGTTCTCAGAACACCACTGCAGATGAGCTCAGTCGATCTTTCCCCATACAGCACGAGTGGGAACTCAACAACACCATTCTATCCACCATTTTCCAGACCTAGGGTTATCCCCAACTAGATCTATTTGCTACGGCTATAAACAAAAAATGCCCGACATTCTGCCCCAGAGCCAGCCGGGGGAAATGCTCTCGAGGAGACTCCTTCATGTTCCCATGAACCGACACTCTCATGTATGCGTTTCCACTAATACCTCTGTAATAGTAACAGAGTAATACAGAAGATAAGAACAAACAGATCCAACATCATTCTAATAGCCCCAATGTGGCCCAGACAACCACGGTATCCCTTCCTTATGCGGATGTCGGTCAAGCCACCGATTCCCCTTCCCCCCATCAGCAACCTTCTATCACAACCCAGGGGCCAGCTATTTCACCCTAACATACAGTGACTCCACCTGAGGACCTGGATAATCAATGGTTCTCTAATGAGGAATTAGCATGTTTTGAACAAGTGTGGACAGTCCTACTACACAGCAGGACGCACAGCACGCACAGTACTTATCTACATAAATGGAAGAGGTTCACATCATGGTGGACGGCCAAACAGACCTCTCCAGTTTCCGCCCCACTCCCACTGATACTGGATTACCTGCTAGACCTTAAAACATCAGGTCTCTCCACGAGTTCCCTCAAGGTCCACCTTGCGTCAGTCACCACATTTCACCATAAGATCGACAACACTACAGTCTTTGCCCATCCAGTAACCAAAAGGTTCCTGAATGGCATCCAAACATTATATCCAGACATAAAACCACCTGCTCTGCCCTGGGATCTCCACCTAGTTCTCAGAGCCCTGATGGATAAACCCTTTGAGCAAATGGCTACCTGCTCCCTTCTCCATGTATTCATGAAGACCACCTTCTTGATGATAATCACGTCTGCCAGACGAGTAGGAGAAATTGGAGCACTCATGGTGGAACCTCCGTATACCACATTCTTCCATGATAAGGTCGTGCTCTGCACGCACCCGAAGTTCCTGCCTAAAATGCACTCTTCCTTTCACCTCAATGAGCCAATATACCTACCAACATTTTTCCCCAAACCCCACACTAATGCTTTTGAAACAGCAATGCACACCTTTGTTGTGCGCAGAGCACTATCCTTTTACCTGGATAGAACAAAACCGTTTAGGAAAACCCCCAAACTTTTCATCTCTACCACTCGGCAATCACAGGGAAAAGCTATCTCTACGCAGAGACTCTCCAAATAGATTGCAGACTGCATACGTCTCTGCTAGCAACTGAAGCACTTACAAACCCCTACATCAATTAGGACACACTCTACTAGAGCTGTCTCCACTTCCACTGCCTTTCTCCATAATGCCCTGCTTTCTGACATATGCAAGGGAGCTACCTGGGCATCGAACCTTACTTTCGCCAATCATTACGCTCTCATGCACATGGCAGCATCCGACACCAGGATGGGTAGAGCTGTCTTGTCAACAGCCTTCTTACCTGATCCGAAGTCCCAGCCATCCTAAGGGATACTGCTTTTCAGTCACCTGAAGTGGAGCACCCACAGGACATCTCTCTCTCGAAGAGGAGGATACTCACCCTGTGCAGTAACTGACGTTCTTCAAGATGAGTGCCCCTGTGGGTGCTCCACTACCCGCCCTCCTCCCCTCTACTTCAGAATCTGGAACGCACTCCATTGTAGAGAAGGAACTGAGGAGCCTGGGCAGTGCATGCGCTATTCAAACACTGACAGCTCGTGAGGTAGGCACAGCACATGTGCGGCCCGTAGGGGTACTGCTGTAGAAATCTCCGATCAAAGGTGCTGGGACGCACCTTGACCTGAAGTGGAGCACCCACAGAGTGACTCATCTCAAAGAACGTCAGTTACTGCACAAGGTGAGTAACCGCCTCTTCTTGATTTTTTTTTCCTCCACCCTCCCGCTATACGCTTCCTCAAGGGTCTTCATAACCTTTACCCTGAAATATCTGCCCCTACTCCGTAATGGGACCTCGATCTGGTCCTGCGATGCCTTATGGTGGCCCCTTTTGACCCATTAGCAACATGTTCACTTCTCCACCTTTCAGTGAAGTTGGTCTTCCTGCATAAGCTGTATAAAGCTTCCTGTATAAAGCTTAAACAGGGTAAACTTATACATTGTTCGCCCTCTGTAACACTGATAGAGAGAGATGCACACTGTTTGGAGCCAGGTGTTAATCACTTGCTCTGAGTTATTAATAAACAAAGGTGATTTTATTAAGTTTAAAAAGTAGGATTTAAGTGTTTCCAAGTAATAACAGCCAGAACAAAGTAAGTTAGCAAGCAAAATAAAACAAAACACACAAGTCTAAGCCTAATACATTAAGAAACTGAATACAGGTAAATCTCACCCTCAGAAATGTTTTAATCTTCTTTCACAGACTAGACTCCTTCCTAGTCTGGGCCCAAATCTTTCCCCTGGTACAATCCTTGTTAGTTCCAGCTCAGGTGGTAAGTAGGGGATTTCTCATGACTGGCAGCCCCCTTTGTTCTGTTCCACCCCCTTTTATAGCTTTGGCACAAGGCGGGACTCTTTTGTCTCTCTGGGTCCCCACCCCTCCTGAATGGAAAAGCACCAGGTTTAAGATGGATTCCAGTACCAGGAGACATGGTCACATGTCCTGTGAGACCCCAAGCCTCCATTCTTCCCGGCCTGACTGACATGAACACAGGAAGGCTTACAAGTAAACAGAGCCATTTACAACCAATTTTTATAGTCAATGGGAGCCATCAAGCTTCTAAACCATCATTAATGACCCACACTTTGCATAATTACAATAGGACTTCAGAGTTAGACTTCATATTTCTAGTTTTAGATACAAGAATGATACAAACATACAAATAGGATGACTACACTCAGAAGATTAAAAGCTTTGTAATGATACCTTACAAGAGACCTTTTGCATGAAGCATATTCCAGTTACATTATATTCACGCTCATTAACATATTTCCATAAAGCATGTGGAGTGGAATGTCACACCTATGACCACATCCCAATCTCTTTCCTAAAATAGGTTCATCATTCCATTTGAACCAACCCATCCGTCTCCCATCGTTTGTCCCAAAATCTCATGGGAACAAACGAGAAGCAAGTCTTCGTACCCTGGATGTCTTTCAGAAAGTCACCAAAGTTATTTCTTTCCATCATGGAATGATCTAAGGGAGACGCCATATCCAAACAAAGGCTGTCAAAATAGATCTCCAGCTACATTGACTTTTGTTATCACCATTAACAGTTACAACCCCCGCCGGGGAACCCCACACACTCCACCAGAGCACTCTACATTGACAGCCTTCCTCAACAATATGCCTATTATGGACATCTGCAAAGCAGCAGCCTGGGCATCAGCCCATATGTTCACACAGCACCATGCCATAGAGCAGCATTCTCATCAGATGCTCTACTGGGACTTATGGTTTTATCATCCGCCACGACTGCAACGCCGAAGACCCTCCCTTCCACTGTGGGGCACTGCTCTGTTCACCTACAGTCGATTAGACTATAAGTATTGTACTTGCATTTCAGCGTATTGAGCAGTATAAAAAAATCCTTGTCTGTATGAAATTTTGGTTTTTACTGACTTCGCTAGTGCTTTTCATGTAACCTCTTGTAAAATTAGGCAACTATCTAGATGAATTGGCATATCCCTGGAAGACTTCTGCGTAATCCCAGAGGTACATGTACCCCTGGTTGAGAACCACCGCCTTATAGTTTAAAGTTATTTGGGTAGGGACAGTGGATGGGATTCATAAAGGTATCTAGGTGTCCAGCTCCCCTTTCAGTGGAAGTGAGGTGCCAAAAAACCTTTGAATCTCAGCCAGGGTCTTCTGGCTTTGAACAGCACCAAGAACATTGGTGCTTAATAAATAATAATAATAAAGCATTAAGACCACTTCTTGCCTATGTCTCCCTGAAGGATCTTGGCTACATCAAGGCCTTGTGATACACAAGGAAGTAAACCAGTTATAAAAATAACCTTTCATTTCAAATGATTCCAGAATGAGTTACAGCCATAACAAGCTAAACTACAAGTGTTTATTCACACGCTCAATTGAAGATGTATCAGCAACATTAAATCAAATATCAGAGGGGTAGCCGTGTTAGTCTGGATCTTAAAAGTGGCAAAGAGTCCTGTGGCACCTTATAGACTAACAGATGTACTGGAGCATAAGCTTTCGTGGGTGAATACCCACTTCGTCGGATGCATCTTGCATCCGACGAAGTGGGTATTCACCCACGAAAGCTTATGCTCCAGTACATCTGTTAGTCTATAAGGTGCCACAGGACTCTTTGCCACTTTTATTAAATCGAACGTTAGCGCAGGCCAGTGAGGATTTGCACAGCTAACTGACATAACAGAAGGGATTCAGGACAGTAGAATGCAGTTGCCCAAGACAAACACCATGTAACGCTGTTATTTTGACATAAATATAATGGGATTAAAAGTGATTATTTCATCTCATCCAAAATACAGCAGCCTCCTATCACTATGCTGGGTTTTGCTTGATTACTATTAGTAATAATTTGCTGCATCAATAAAGATACAGAAAAACAGAAGCTGTCCAGAGGCAAACACAACTGGAGGAATGGAGAGTCTTAAATATGAAGAGAAATTTTAAAAACAATTTAATATTCAAAAAGGGACTGGACATTTGAACATTCACAGTTACACTAGATTAGAACTGGATGAAATTTTTTTAAATTTTGAAATTTCAAAATTTCACTTAAAAAAATTAAAAAATTGAAAAATAATACTTTTTTCCCTTTTTTTTTTTTTAACCAGCTCTAATTACATAGGTTAAATATTAAAAAAAACAATGGGTATATAGGGATAGGAAGAAACTTTCCCAAAGGGTTGGCTGTTCACAACTGGGTTTCTCTACACCATTAAAGAATCTGGTACTGGTTGCTGTCAGAGACTGGATCCTCGATTAGATGGGCCACTGCTCTGACTTGGAGAGAAGAATGCTATATGCTGAATTGTTCACACTGCTTCCTGCAGAATCCTGGGATTCTCTGTGGAGGTCTTCTGTCCAAGCACTAAGGCACCTCCTGGCTTTCTTTGCTTCTGATATCTGACACAGAACAAAGGTGGTATGCAGAGCTTGGTGAAACTTCTTGAATTACCATTTTTTGGTGAAAAACAGATAATGAAATGTTTTGACACATTTTCTAAATGAAACATTTCAATTTTTCAGTTTGAAATGACTTTGTTTTAAAAGATTCCTTATATTTTCTCTAAAAAAAAAAAAATTATAAAGATTTAACAGTGGTCAAAAGCTACGTTTTATTTAGTCAAAATGAAACATTTAATAGAATCATAGAAAATGTGGAAGAGACCTCGAGAGGTCACCTAGTTCAGCCCTCGGCAATGAGGCATGAGTAAGTATCTCTGACAGGCATTTATCTAACCTGTTTTTAAAAACTGTCAGTGACAGGGACTCCACAGTCTCTTCTGGTAACCTATTCCAGTGGTTAACTGTCCTTATAGTGAGAGTTTTTCCTAGTATCAAATGTACCTCTCCCCTGCTGCAGATTAAGTCCATTACTTGTCCTACTTTTGTTGAAAATGGAGAACCGAAAAATCATGTTTGTACCAGCTGTAGTACTATTTCTGCAGGCCATAGTATGAAATAACAACAACATAATTTTAAATGAAGGCTGATTTTCATTCCCTCCTTGAGAATAACTGCTATAGACTTTTTCAAAGACTACCCACTACATGCGGATATTAACTGTTGAAGCTCTACTCTTCTTTTTGTGTATACAGATGATTTTCTTAACAGTCACATGTGCTTTATATAAACAAATTCAGGGTGTTTGATCTACCAAAAAAAAAAAAAAGCATGAGTCCTTATTAAGGGACCAAGAGGGTAAATGATATATGGGGACCAGTTGTGCTATCAGGGGCAGAAACCTAAAGTATGTCTACACTGTACACCACTGGTGATGGCATGTAGCATATGCATAGCTACACGCTCCTGTGAAAAGCAGGCTGCATCCACGCTGTAGTATGTAGCCACGTGTGGTAGTGAAAGGCTTTGGCAGTGGGGAGGAAAAGCTCCAGCAGCTCTCTGTGGCAGGGAAAGGTTTGGGAGTGGGACAAAAAACTGCTAAAAATAGCAGTGTAGCTGAAGAAGGCACTGCTTTGGCAGGTAGAGAGCTGTGTAGGTTACATACCCACAAGGTTCAAATGTGTCTTTATATGCCTAAGCCATGTCTCGCTGTCTACACTGCTGTTTATACGTATGCTGCAGGAGGTGCAGTTTATGTACTCTACACGCTGCTGCAGTGAGTGTGCCATGTAGACATACCATTAGTTTCTAGGGCATTGACCTGAGTAGATCCGTTAAGCTTAAAATGAACTAACTGCAGTTGATCTGACATCTAACAATAAAACAATTGTTTGTTGTGTTGCAAAACTGCCTAATTGTGCTGTCTGTAGTAAATCTGTTCTTGTCCGTCTTCTTACACTGCCATATTTCTTCAAGTACAAGCCATTATCAATAAACAGGCACACGTTTATTTTGTATTTTTTTAAATAAATAACCTTTTAAAAAAGGTTTCCCCTTTTAGACGCTTCACCTTTACCAGGCAAGCCTCATGAGGCATATAATTAAGGACCAGGTTCTGATAACCTTACTCATATTCAGTAGGACCTTGCTCAGTGAGTGGTCCCATTGAAATAAAAGGTACTTCTCATGGAATATGGTGCTACTTCAACATGAGGATGGCAGAATTTGGCTGTAAGTGTATAATCGAAGCTGTGCTCACTAACCAAAGATATCCTGTACATGTTACATCTCATAGACTCATAGAATATCAGGGTTGGAAGGACCTTAGGAGGTCATCTAGTCCAATCCCCTGCTCAAAGCAGGACCAATCCCCAACTAAATCTCCAGTATTATTACTAGAAATGGGTGGGCTGCTACATCCAAACAATCCAAAATGTTTTTTATTTTAATCATAACTCCCATGTGCTTTAATTCTGCAATAACTTCGCAAAATACTCCACAGATTTTGCAGCTGAGCCAGTACAGTTGTGGAATTTGATTTCACAACCAATGAAAACTACTTCCTTTACCGTTAATGCCTGGAAATAGCAGAAAGTTTTAAAAAATGCAACACTAGTATACGGTTCTGTTAAAACACACTTGGAGATACATTTAGGGAAAAATTCAATGAAATGCATTTTTGAACGTGCCATACTCGTTCAGTTGGAGTAGTTTTTACAGCAGGATCCACTGGATGTCAGTATTATACAACATTCCATATAAAAAAGCCTTTTAATTGGCCTAACCTTTCAAAACTGCATTAAACAGTTTTGCAAAATTTGTGTCAGCAATGAGAGTAAGTAGAGTAGTGGTTAGGGAATACCACCCAAGACAGTTTTCATAACCCATCTGTTTTATAGTCTGTTCAGTGCACAACATGCTTTATATAACTTTGTAGTCAAAACTGTTACTTTCTGTAGAGGTCTGGTGCTAGAATGTAATTTGAGCAAACTCGGTCTTTTTTTTGAAGAATACAAGTTCTGATTTACACAGTATTTTGATTCACGTGTTTCTTTTTATGTACTGTGTATATTTTAATGTCATGTTGAAAGTATAACCCTGCAAATATTTTAAACATGATTTTCACTGTCTTACAATACACAACTTATTTTTCCGTAGGAAAAGCTCATATTGCTGTATGTGAACATAGGAGAACAGAGTAGAATACTATAATTGCATTTACGCTGCTCAGTATATACTGTACTTAATATTGCACATTTATCCAGCAGTACACACCATCCTCCACCTGACTAGATCAGATTTTGTGACCTGCTACGCTGCCCCAGGCACTGAAGGAGGTGTCTGAGAAATGGAAAAATTCTCATGGGAGGTAAAAATATGTAGCACATAGCAAATTGCATTATTTGTTAACCTACAGGATGTCCCTGCAGGCAATCCAAATTGTTCCCAGCTAGTTGGGAAAATCTCCACTGACGTAATGAACAAAATATCATGAAAATACAAACAGTAAAATTCATCCCAATTAAAACCTGCTTTCTCTTCCCCTAGGCATTTTTGCGAGCTCTTGTAGAATACACCAGTGATGCCAGAGAAAAGCGAAGGCTTCAGGAGCTGTGCAGCAAACAAGGAGCCTCTGATTACAGTAGTTTCATTAGAGACCCAAGTATCTGCTTGTTGGATTTACTCCATGCTTTTCCAACATGCAGACCTCCACTTAACCTGCTGATAGGTAAGTAGCTGATTTAAGTTCAGTTGTGTTTAATTTCTGAAAATGCAACAGAGTATACGTTTAAGAACAAAACACTATTCAGTTATTGCTTCTTTGGGAATATCACTAGCCATGGTTATCAAACTGAAATTATAATCTGGAAGTAAAGACTTGCTCTTCGCTTTGTAGTGTTTGGCCTTGATTCTGCCAGTGCTTATGCACATGCTGAACTTCATGCAGGTGAGTAGTCCTGTTGACTTTACGCTGCTCCTGTGCATATTGATAAGCACTGGCATAAGTGTTTCCAGGATCAGGGCCTTTATTTGTAAAGCTGCTTTAAAAAAAAGGCTAACATTTTCAAGGGCCCATTTTCCAACACTTGGGGTTTTTGCCTTCTCTTGTTCTTCTTTTGGTACTCTATTTTTCCCTGTATCCCATATAACTGTTAAAAACAAACCAAAAGTACCTTTTTATAAAAATAATTTTCACAAGAAATAATACAGTAGATTTCCTTAAATTCTCTGGTTCAAATACTCTACTAAAGTTTGCTTTGTATATTTGCTATTTGCAGATATTTATATTTGAATGAATCATAAAAGATACAACTAGTTTGCGTTCTCCTCACACAGCCCTGAATTTCCTGCACTCTGGGGCTTTCATTTATTGGAGGGCCCTGGAGCATCTGAGTATCTGAAATATTGTGTGTTGTAAGGAATTAATGAAAATGAAAGCTACAGAGTGCATGGGAGTTTTCTGGGACATAGCAGCGGTTCTGTACATGCCACCATGATCCCTCTGCAGTGATATTTCTGCCCTCCCTTTGGGGGGAGCTCAGTGGTTGTATTTCTCTTCCTCCCCTCCCTTTCATGAGAGGACTCTGTGGCACTGGTTGTTGTTGGCCTCCTTAAATGGAGCCCATGTGGTATTACTATCTGGTACTCAATATTCAATATTTTTCAAATTAACAATATATAGTATTTGTCTCATGTCTAAACACTGTTCATGAGTACTGTAAATCTATGTCATTATGATAAAGATAACCCATCCTGCAACTGTTAGTCATTCAAGAAGACCTGAGGAATTTAGTGGGTGAGTGGATTGCAGGATTGTACTTAAATATAATGTTAAAAGGATAGACCCTAGCTGTAGCTATCTCCAAATTTCTCTGAGTAGAGAAGGAATGTCATTTTGAAAACAAAAGCACTTAATATTTCAGTGACCCCAGAAATCTTTGCATTTTTGTATTCAGATAAAATACTGTGGTCCACTATGTCAAAATACTGTAGTCCATATTATGGTATATGAATCCAGCAAAAGGTGGCTCAGAGAGGTTTAAAGTGTACACCTGTAGTATGCAAGATACCAGCTGAATTTGCTGTCCTGGAAAGGAGATTCACTAGTGTGGGTGGTAGGTCACATGTCTGACTCTGTCCTGTTCCAGGTTGATGAGGAAGGGCAGACTTAAATTATGCCATGAGTCTTCCATCTTTATGCTGATGTACATGAGTGCCAAAGAAATGTGCGTGCCCCTTTTGTCTCTAGCTTATCCATAATTCTGCTGTGCGTACCCTTTATTTCCATTCCCCACCTCGCTGCTCAAGTGGATTTACAGCTACTTTACCACAGTGCACGTGCTCCCAAGCCACACTTTGTACCCTCAAGGATTTCTACTACTGTTATACTGGTGTAAGTTATTACTCTGAAGGCTGAGTTACTGCTGAATAGAACCTTTTAAGTTTTTGCATCTTTCTAAGGAAAAAATGTGCAAATACACATCTGTCTGATTATGGAGTGAGCACTAGTTAAGGCTGTAAAAGTGTTCGTTTAAATTTGTGTTTTCAGGCCTGTATAGTATCTGCATAGTAAGATTGGTTTGAAAAAGTGGGATGGCGGTTTAGGATCCAGGGTACAAATTTGGTAATATTTCATTGAGGGGTTCCCAAAGTACAGCCTCCTTCCAAAACACCTGTTTTTAAATTTCATGTTTCTTATAACAAGTTTCTTATAACTTTTTGGCAAAGAATTAGGGGAAAATCTATGGGGCGGTGTGCATGCATAATGTATTTGACTGGACTGTCCCTGTTGTTAATGTCTTGTGCCAAGAACAAGCTGAATAACCTCATGAATAAAAATTATTCAACTTTATTAATAGTCCTATCAAGTAGTATGCCAGAATTTGCCTAAAATGCCAGCACTGAGCTCGGATTCTAGGAGGGGAGAGGAAGAAAAAGAGACAGAAACTTCCACACAGTAAACTGTGTAGTCTAAGAGGGACTGACCTGGGGAACCAGGAACTCAAATTTCACCTCTTCAGCCAACTGCTGTTAATATTTCTGTGCACGTCACAGCCATTACTATTAATCAAGGCTCCATAACCTATGGCAGGAAACTATCATTTCCCCAATTTTATGGATAAGATAACTGATGTCACACAAGGTCTCTTTAAATCAGGGGTCTCAAAGTCCCGGCCCGCAGGCCATCTGAGGCCCGAGAACCTCCCCATTGCGGCCCGCGGAGGAGAGACGCATGCAGACACGCTGCCGGCAATGTCTCCTGCAGGCACCGCCCCCTGCAGCTCCCATTGGCTGGAGGAGAGGGACAGAATTACTATCACTAGTTTCTGGGCAGAGTCAGCCATGGAGGCAGCATCATTAGTTGCCGGGCAGAGTCAGCCATCGAGGCAGCGTCCCTTTTTTCCACAATGACTATAAACAAGTCTAAATACCGAACACAACTATCTGATGCACACATTGTTGCAATCCTGAAGGTTTCAATTGCTCAGTCACTGAGGCCAAACATCAACAAAGTGACAGAACAGAAGCGTTGCCAGGAGTCTGGCAAACACTAACAACTCTCTGGCAGGCGAAGAATTGTATAAAGTTATATGACAGTTTTATTATTTCTAATAAATTTGAAATAAAAAATACAATATAAACGTTTTATTTTCTGAGCATCGTCTTCACTGACATTATTGGCCCACTGGGAGGATTTGAGGACTGGGACTGGCCCTAAGGTAAATTGAGTTTGAGACCCATTCTTTAAATAGAGCTGTAATGAAACCCAGATATCTAATATGGCAGACGTAAGGCTCATCCATTGAGCCACCCTACCTTTGAAATAAATGTGTAAATCTCTTTGCTATACTGAAAGAGTAATCAAAACCTACCTTATTTAGATTTATATTTTCTTGTGTTTGTGTTAATGTGTACTCACAAACAGCACCAGTCAGAAATCATGTTTCATTGTGCACATCTGCTAATCTCATGCAGTTTTTGGGGGGGAGGAAGCTATAATAGTCTGACTAGGAGACTAGTGAGTCAAGATTCACTTGTTGGTTTTCCCTGTCAAATTCTGTGGAATGCAAAAAGTAAACAATCAATACGAATGGAAAAAAATAATATATTTAAAATTCTTCCACAGTGTTATTAGTAAGGCATAAGGAAATTTTGCTTATGATTTTTGATGTAACAATGATAACCAATGGGTTTTTTATTATTCGTTTCAGAACATCTTCCGAAACTGCAAGCCAGGTCCTATTCAGCTTCCAGGTACTGATATATTTAGATTATATCTTGTTTGTAATTTAGGCATGGTTTTTCCTCACAAAAGGATACCTTGTTAAGGCATTACAGAGAGCAAACTCTGGGTTATATTGCAATTTAGTTTTGTTTAAGAGAACTTTGATCCTGTGGTCAGTGTGGAAATCAGCTTTACCTGTTTGAGTTTGTATATACACATGCAGTCCCCAGTGGCTAAAATCCCCAGCACATAGGTAACTACTTCTACAGAAGTCCCTCACAGTGGAACTATTTTTTTTATTTTATTTTATTTTTTTTTATTTTATTTTTAGAAATCTTGAGGCAAGACTAAACACATGAAAATGTCCTTGATTTATTTGGAATACTTCCAGCACAAGTGTGCAGTATGGCTTTAGTTACACACAGCAGGCAAGTAAATAATCTCAGGACTAGACTGGGCCATGAGGCATTTGCCTAGTGGATTGATGTCTTCCATGAGCAGCAGGGCTGTCTCGCTGCTCAGCTGCCAGTCCTGGAACTGCTTTACTCTGAGATCAGGCAGACTGAGTGGAGTGACTAACTGCTCCCATTTACTAGTGCTGCTGAACTAACTCAGCCAGGTAGCTCCCAGCCTTTGCCTTTGGGAAGAGATACAGAAGATCACTGCAGCCTGGCTCTCCATCCCCAAATCCTGTGAGGCAGAAAGAGGAGAAGGAAGAGACCCCCAATAGCCCTTTAACAGGGACAAGTATTGAAGGCATGGCAGTCTCTGGAAAAGACCTGCCTAGCAGCCTTCCCCAGCAGGCCAGGTTGAGTTGTCTGAGAAAGACATCAGGAAGCTGATTTATGGGTGAGAAGATTGCAAGGGGAAGAGTTATTGAGTGGGAATGGAGGAGGGGGAGACTGACGATGAGAAGGAGGAAGTAATTGAAGGAAAGCGATGAAATTGGTTAAAAAAAGAACGGAGAGCTGGAAATAGATTAAAAAAGGATGAGTGGGAAGATAGGAAAGGAATGGAGAGAGAGAGGAAAAGAAAGGAAACAATATTAAACATTAAATAAAATCGAGAATGAGGGGAAATAGAAAAAGATGGAGACAATAGATGGAGGAGAAGAAATAGGGTGGAAGAAAGGAAAAATAAAACCTGGGTAGAAAAGAATCTAAGTTCATTTTTTAGCTTAATAAAAAGTGTTATAAAAATGTTCTAATTAAAAACACACACAACTGTTGTGTTGCATATAAATAAAGCAATATTCTTTGAGTGGCTGGTAACATTTTACCAGTGCTCTCACAAAATAAAACTCTCATGCATATGAATTTGATAAATTCAGAAGAGTTCTGTTCGAATTCTGTGAGTCATTCATATGATATTGTCCTGGCACCTGCCAATCCAGCCCTGTACAACCCCACCCCATGAAGTCAAGGGATAGACTCTGACTTAAATGAGATTTAGATTAGGCTCAAAATGAAGCTACTGTACTGATTCCTTCTCAGATAGTATTTTGATTGTTCAATCATTTGTGTCATTGCAGCTCCAATTTATTTCAACCAGGAAAACTGCAGTTTGTTTTTAATGTTGTGGAGTTTCCATCCTCCCCATCTCGACTGGTTTCACGAAAAGGAGTGTGTACAGGTTGGCTCGCTGAGTTAGTTGCACCAATGCTTCAGCCACATAAAAATTCTCTACGCACAAAGGAAGAAAAATTGTCAGCTGTAAAGGTACCAAAACAAGGTCTAAATTCTTGTGGTTTTAGGGTGATACAATTAGAATGTGTATTCCTGGAAAAAACAATTTTCCTTATTTCTTTGATCTGAGGCTCAGATGATCTGATACTGGCAATATGTTTCTCCATTTGTGCAGTTACACCCCTAGTCACAACTTTCTCCTTCCCTTTGTGATCTCTTTTTTATCTGCAGTGTGGTATATCTCCAATCAGATTTTTTTTTCTGTTTAAAATCTCTGTTAATTTTATCCATGAATAGCATATCCTGGCAAAGTATATATAACCATTGTGTTGGAGTGAATTCATGGAGGGATTTAAAATTAATAATGATGGGCCAGAATCCAAAACCCGGGTTGAAATGCTCCTCCAAACTCGGGAGGAGTTTGGAAGCAGATGTTCATTTGCAGCTTGTTCCTCATATCTAATCCTCACCTTGAAATGCACATGTAACTTGCAGTAATCTTCGTGGGAGTTACATGTGCATATTAAAAAGGAAATTAACCCACTATGAGGGCTCATTTACTGAAATTCTCTACTGGTTTAAATAGGTTCAGTTCCATTGACTTTTGTCAGCAAAGAATTTAGTGTATGAGTAATGTTAGCCCAGGCTTCTTTTGGCCAGCTTCCTATCTACTTTTGACACTGAAAAGTGGAGTCTGGTATCAGGATCAGGACCTTGGTCCATGAGCTTTTTTTTCTGTGACAACCTCCTCCACAGCTGCCTCGGTCTTTTATAACTTTGTAAAAGGATCAGCTGGCTTACGGTTAGCCAATCAGAGGGCAGTTGCAGCATTTCTGGTAAAACTATTTCTCTCCCTTTCTGAGTCTTCCTGCACAGGTAGATGTATATTTGATCAGCCAATGGGTAAAGATTGTAACACTGCAGTATTGACAGTATCCTTGCTATTCCCTCCCCCTTTTCAATGATTGCATATGGTTCGATCCCACCACACAAAGTATGACTATGAGTGTATACATATAGCAGTAATGTAACAAAGTGAAAAACTAATTATAGAGTTCAGGTAACCTATTTTGCTTTTCTAAAAAAATTTCACTCTTGCCATTTTCTCCTTGAAATGACTTCCTTTAGAGAAAGATTCATATCCTTGAACAGCCACTGAAAAGGTAGATTTATGACACTACTTCATAGAAAGGAACGTCTTTTTTCTCTTTTGCCTGATTTTCTGTCCAGCTCTCTCTTGGGTTATGGCACTTTATTCTGCCCCTATGCATTAGGGAGAGAGTACTCAGCTCCCTGCTCTGTCTGTGTGCTTCAGCCAGAGCCAAGATTTTTGATCAGAGGCAGAGAAGCAGAGCTGCAATGTGTGTGCTGGGAGGGGAAAGTGTGAGCAGTGCTCCCACACTGTTGAAAAATGCTGTAGAAAGGATGTTTGTGTAGTGTTGAAATAGTGGAAAGGTGGGTTTGTGTGTCAGCCAGTGGAATGGCTGATTCGGTAAGGTTCCATCTCTTTAAAAGACTGGACTCCCAATCTGGCCCCAACGCACTTCTAAGAAGGTCATATAGAGTGCCCTGTGAAAATTTTGTTTTGTTTTGTTTAAAAAATTCATCATAATGTAAAGGGCAAAATATTGAATTTCATGGAGTATGCATGGAATTAATTTTACAACTAAAATTAGCAGTAAGCAAACACATATACAGTCAACTAAATATTCAATTATTTCTATTTCTTTTTTTAATTAAAGTTAAGTATCAGTTTGTTGAGTGGTTCCTTTTTGATGGATTGCCTCTGCTCAGTAGGAATCGCCCATATGCTGAAACACTTTGGTTGGCATCCACAGAGCTAGGGACTGCAAATAAATATTGCTTGGCAAATTTTGAAAGACATGGAAAGACATGGTTCTGTAGACCTCCAAAAGGTAGTCATTGCTGCATTCCTTTGCATAAAACCAGTAGCCTTTTAATTCAGTTTTGCAGCTCCTGTTGAAATGATTTAAGAAATCGAGTGGGATGGCATCTATTTTTAAAGTATGTACTTGCAAGGTATCAAAGATCAAAGCTTTAAGGAACTGGCATGCTGGCTGGGTGAAATGGGGTTTTCTTTCCATGCACTTCGGGAGGTTGTAGTTTGTAATCTTATCTGCAACTTCAGTAAAAGTTTTAATATATTGGCTTTGAATCCCTGCATCACCACTGTCTTGCTCACTTTTAAGTGCTCAGTAAGTTAATTAAGTCAACAGCTTTATTGTATACTTGATTCATGCACATCTCACAGCTTTCAAACCATTTGATCAAATCAGCAAGCTCTTTGCCATACCTTAATGTAAGGGGACTGTTGTCCTCTTACGAAAACTCAGTGGTTTGGTTGGTTGGTTTTGGTGGTGTTGGTTGTCTGTTTGTTTTTTTTTTTTTTTGATTGGCTAGCTCCCAGTACCAAAAGTAAGGGGAAGGGCCAATGGGAAATCAGGACTGTGAGACTGACTGTCCCCAAGAACAATGGGGAGAGGCCAATGCTCCAGGTCAGCCTGATTGACAGGGCAGGCAGGCCAATCAGGGAATCAGGAGGCCAGGGGGATTCTGTCCACCGTATGAGCTGGAATTGCCTGGGTCAGATAGAGTTGGGCTGAGCTAAGGAGAAAGCTGGGGCCCAAGCTGAGCTGGGGAGCAGAGCTGGGCCAGATCCAGAGGGACCAGAAAAGCAGCCCACAGAGCAGACCTGTGCTGGGAGGAGAGTTACAGAAGCAGCCCACAGAGCAGACCTGTGCTAGGAGGAGAGCTGCAGCAACCAGAGCCAGAGGGGCCAGAGAAGCAGCCCAGTGAGCTGGAGGCAGAGCAGCAGTAACAGAGCTGAGGTAGAGTGGAGCTGGAGTTGGGGCAGTCCAGTGCCGTGTGCAGCCGGGGAGAGCAAGGGGAACCCTGGGCAGCGGGCCCAGCCAAGATGCCTGGCCAGCTAGACTTGGATGGGGATTATAACCCCAATGGGGCGGAGGCAATTCTGGGAAGAAGGGTCCTGCCACCTAGAACTTAAGAGCGTGTGGCCACTGCCAGAGCAAGTGTCTGAACCACAGCATCCCTGCAGCACAGCAAGAGCCTGAGAAGGAGGCCTGGGGCTTGTGAGGAACAGACTGAACTTCTCTTACATTCCAGAGATGCTGGTTGTGATGTCCCCGTGCCACAGAGCGGGGTTATGTGTTTTCCTTTAACCTTTCCCATTTTTTCCTTATTTTTTTAAATTGATTGCTGTTTAATCAATTGTATTTGCTTTGAACTGTATGTAATGATCAGTGGGTCAGGGAAGCATCCAGTGCAGAGAGCAAATCCTGGAGTGGGGACACCCTAGCCCCTTCCCTAAGTGACCAAAACAATGTTGGGGATCGAGCCCCCAAGGAATCCTGGGCCCAGCTTTGTTTGGGTTACGAGGACTCTGCCACGCATGAGAGTGGAAGGGGAGCCCTTGAGGTCAGGCAGGCCTATGGGTAAAGGAAGTGGGAGCGAGGACTCAGATCCTTTTGCTAGCCCACTTCACCGAGGTAGTGTATAAGCTGGGAAAGTTCCCCACAATAGCAGGACCAATTCCCCCGCTTATGTGTAGATGAAATTGAGTTGTAGCTGTAAAATTTCTGAACCGTGCAACAGATGTTTCAGCTCCTTAACACTTTGTGTTTGTAACTTTCATCTCCTCTTCCACCAAACTCAAGTAAAAAGTAATGTACTGTGTATGGTAATCAGTAGCAGCATACAAGCTTCCTATCTTGTCTTAACTGCCTTAGGGGGCAGTTTCACAGGAAGATTCAAACCCACAGCCTAGACTGCCCTTTGCAGATTTTCTTTAAAATGCAATTTTCTGCTCGGATGATATTTACAAACTTTTTTGACTCTTTCTGTTAGCTTGTCAACCTTTGGGAAATTGGTCCTTCAGATCTCATTATCAAGGGCTACTATGTGAGCACTACAGGTATGTTGAACTGAGTTAAGCAATAATGCCAAAGCATTTGATTGTAAGCTTTTGATGTAGGGTGTGTTGTCAGAGATAGATGAACTAATATAATCAAAATCCACTCCAAAGGTATTCAGCACTTTACAGTAGTGTGTGCAATGGTGTTGTAAATAACCACATATAGGTAAATGGTATCAGCAAGGACAACTTTCCGTTCCAAGTTAGATTGTCTTCACAATTTAGGACTTGCAAAACAAAATATGTAACAGATACTCATCTTGGGCATCAGTTAGTTTGTCAGTGACCACGGACAGCCACCCAGACTTCTTTACAAATTCCATAATGTCCTTCTTCTGACACTTGTCAACTTTAGGTAAATATTCATATCTCAGCTGGGTTGATGAAGGAATCACTCCACCCTTTACTACATTCTTTCTGAAAAATTCCCATAGCCTTTGGTTGTCCAGTTTTATGAAGGGAGATATTTGTGCAAACAAATGTGTCTGTCTTGTCAATATTTAGGGAATTGCGTGCCTTACAGTTTTCAGTGGAATTTTGAAATAAGGAAGTCACTGGCTTTTATTTCTTCACAAGTAAAAGAGTTGCTATACTGCTGTCAGTTTCCACCTTTCTCTTTTGATAAGCACCTAAAGCCAGTTCACTGTTTTGAACTTTTTTGGTAGTGATGTACAGTAATATTTCAGGAGGTACAGAAGAGCTTATCTCCATCACTGGGTAAAACTCATGGTGGATACTGCATTATGTGATCTGTTGCAGACACCTTTTTTTTTTTTTTTTTTTTTTTGAGGCATCCATTTTCTTATTTGTAGTGTACAGTGTTTCCCAGCTAGATTATATTCAGTCACATTGATGATGTGATTACTTTGCAGCACACTGTTCTGTGCATGCGGGAAAATAGTACACATGGAGATGTAACATCTCAGCTGTGCAGTTCGCTACAGTGATCTTTGTATGAAATTATTTGTACACATTTTCATTTTGTTTAAGAATATTGAAAAAAAAAATGTGGTGTTGAGCTAACTTCACGATTTCTTTGCAGTCTATGAAATCATGGTTTACATAGGGCCTTAGTCGCGTAGTATGTTGTAACCCGTGTTAGAGTGCTGTTGGGGGCTGTAAGTGTTGCCAAGGGGGTGCTCTTTTTCTCTCTCTGTGGTGAACCTCATGATTTTCCCATCTCTTGTGAGGTTTTGTAACAGGCCATGTTACTGAAAGTTACTATATTGGAAAAGTTTCTGGAACAACCATAGAAGATTGAGAGATTTCTGGTGTATACCTAAGGTCAGGGAACTGTTGGAAGATGACACCTTTTTACAACACCTTATGTGTATATTATTTATTGCCTCATGAGAAGGGATTTATAGGGTATTTTTTGTCAGAGAATTGCTTGCCATCATGTATATTCATCATGCTCTCAGGCTCATTAGAAATAAGTGAAATATCAGAAATCTGGCAGGATACTGTATAAGCAGCATGCCAAAAAGGAAGAACAACTGACACCAAAAAGTTTAGATCACCATCTATTTGATTAAAAGAGGGAGTCCAGTTGCAAGATATCCATAGTCAGAGGTAATTTGTCAAATTTACTAAAGGAAGATCTGTCTTAAAAATTATTTTAATTTTTTAAAAATTATTTTCAAGGGAAATTGACTCAGTGTGCATATGATGTAGTTTATCCCAGCTTTCACAAACATCTTTGATTTAATATATATTATCACATTTTAAGTTACTACTGGGACATGGGAAAGGGGCCTAAACATATGGTGGGTGTGGGGGAGAAGAATGAAAGGTTAATTACTACAGTGGGCTGAACAAAATTCTAAGGTGTTTTTATCTGCTGTGTAAGCTAAAATTCAGCAGCTGTACACATTGATTGCAAAATATGTAGAATACCAGTACAAAATGAATGAGGCTGATGTTGAGCAGAAATATACTAGATTAATTACAAACTCTTTTAAAAATAGATATACATGTACCATTTGCAGAAGCAATATTAAAAAAAATCAGAACCACACACAGTATTGGAATACATAATGGCAAAAGTAACCCACTAACTCAAATATGGTGGAATGCACTATGGTTATATAAATACAAACTTCAGCTTCCCCTGCAGGAATTGCACTAATTTCTTATTGTTAAATAGCAAAAAGAAACATAGGGCTGTAATATTTTTAGAGAAATGATAAAAGGGAGCTTCACACAGAGGATTAAAGAACAAGAACTGAGTTGTTGTTTTTTTAAAAAAAACTTGTTTTACGTAGTAGAGCAGAATTTCTTAAATTTTATTCTAACATTTCTCCCCTTAAACTTTATAAATAAATAAAATTGTGGTCTACCTTAACGAAGGACCTAATCTTGCTCCACTGAATTAATTCACAAAAATAAGTTTGTCATTTGTCATTGACTTCAGTGGAGTAGGTTGAGTCCCCATTATTATTATTTATATGTATTATGGTAAGGGCTAAAGGCCCCGATTTGGGATTAGGGCTGCACTCCACTAGTCATCATACACGCACAGCAAAAAGATGACCACTGTCCAGAAGAATTCACAATATGAAGTATAAGACAGGAAGCAACAAATGGATGCAACAACAGGATTGGGGGAGCACAACATAGCAGTAAGATCATAGAATCAGAGAGCTGGGAGGGACCTTGAGAGGTCATCTAATCCAGTCCCCTGCACTCAAGGCAGGACTAAGTATTATCTAGACCATCCCTGATAGTGTTTGTCCAACTTGCTCTTAAAAATCCCCAATGATGGAGATTCCACAACCTCCCTAGGCAATTTATTCCAATGCTTAACCACTCTGACAATTAGGAAGTTTTTCCTAATGTCCAACCTAAATCGCCCTTGCTGCAATTTAAACCCCTTGCTTCTTGTCCTATCCTCAGAGTTTAAGAAGAATAATTTTTCTCCCTCCTCCTTGTAACAACCTTTTATGTACTTAAAAACTGTTATGTCCCCTCTGTCTTCTCTTCTCCAGACTAAACAAACCCAACTTTGTAACTCTTTCCTCATAGGTCATGTTTTCTAGACCTTTAATCATTTTTGTTGCTCTTCACTGGACTTTCTCCAATTTGTCCACATCTTTCCTGAAAAGTGGCGCCCAGAACTGGACACAATACTCCAGTTGAGGCCTAATCAGCGCGGAGTAGTGTGGAAGAATTACTTGTTGTCTTGCTTACTATACTCCTGCTAATACATCCCAGAATGATGTTTGCTTTTTTTGCAACAGCGTTACACTGTTGACTCATGTTTAGCTTGTGATCCACTATGATCCCCAGATCCCTTTCCGCAATACTCCTTCTTAGGCGGTCATTTCCCATTTCATACGTGTGCAACTGATTGTTCCTTCCTAAGTGGAGTGCTTTGCATTTGTCCCTATTGAATTTCATCCTGTTTACTTCAGATCATTTCCCCAATTTGTCCAGATCATTTTGAATTTTAATCCTATCCTCCAAAGCATTTGCAACCCCTCCCAGCTTGGTATCGTCCGCAAACTTTATAAGTATACTCTCTATGCCATTATCTAAATCACTGATGAAGATATTGAACAGAACCGGACCCAGAACCAGTCCCCGCGGGACTCCACTTGTTATGCCCTTCCAGCATGACTTTAAACCACGGATAACTACTCTCTGGGAATGATTTTCCAACCAACTGTGCACCCACCTTATAGTAGCTCCATCTAGGTTATATTTCGCTAGTTTGTTTTTGAGAAGTACATGTGAGACAGTATCAAAAGCCTTACTAAAGTCAAGATATACCACATCTACCGCTTCCTCCCTATCTACAAGGCTTGTTATCCTGTCAAAGAAAGCTATCAGGTTGGTTTGACACTATTTGTTCTTGACAAATCCATGCTGACTGTTATTTATCACCTTATTATCTTCTAGGCCATGGCGCCCGCTGGGGCATTTTTGTGGGCCCATAGGACACCCCGCCGCCGAAATGCCTCCATTGAGCATGGCCGCCAGAGAACTGCCCGCTAAAATGCTGCCGAGAAGCGTTGGATTTATCAGTTGCATTTCAGCAGCGACACTTCTTGCCGCTGCCGCTTCTCAGCAGCATTTCGGCAACAGGATGTCCGACACCCGCCACAGTCTTCTGGGAATAGCAATATGCTATTCCCACAGAAAGGTTGGGGACTACTGTTCTAGGTGTTTGCAAATTGATTGCTTAATTATTTGTTCCCTTATCTTTCCGGGTACAGAAATTAAGCTGATTGGTCTGTAATTTCCCGGGTTGTCCTTATTTCCCTTTTTATAGATGGACAACTATATTTGCCCTTTTCCGGTCTTCTGGAATGTCTCCCGTCTTCCATGACTTTTCAAAGATAATTGCTAATGGCTCAGGTATCTCCTCAGTCAGCTCCTTGAGTATTTTAGGATGCGTTTCATCAGGCCCTGGTGATTTGAAGACATCTAACTTGTCCAAGTAATTTTTGACTTGTTTTTTCCCTATTTTAGACTCTGATCCTACCTCATTTTCACTGGTATTCACTATGTTAGATGTCCAGTCGCCACGAACCTTCTTAGTGAAAATCGAAACAAAGATGATTATTTGCAGTATAACAAACAGCAGTCGCAGTTCACCAGCTGCCTAGCACGTTGTCACGTGTTTTGTGGACATCACAGTTAGGTGAAGTTGAAGGAGTGATTTGAAGAAGGATAATGTAGTGGCTTTGTGATGATTTTTATGTACATGTGATGGGATATTCAAACCCCATACTGGGCAACAAGGGTTAAGGAGATGTTCTGAGCTCAGCCAGTCCCACCCTGCCATACCTGCAAAAGATGCACACACTAGAGATGGTGTTAAAAGGGAGAAGAACAGCTCATTTGTGGGCAAACCAGGGAAGGGAGCAGACCTGCAACTTGCAGCTCCTGAGGAAAGGGCTGAGGGAAGGCAGGATCTCTTCCAGCAACAACTGCCGGAAGGTTCCTCCCTGAGGGAAGGGAGAATCTGCTTCAGATACATCTTGAGAGGGAAGAATTTCCTTCTCTCTCTCTCATATGAATTGTTTGTTTGTGTTAATTCCCCTTGGGTTGTTTGTGGACTAGGGGAGAGACAGGGGACAGGGGAGAGATTGGAAATTGACCTGGCCAGAGGGTCAAGTCACAGGAGGAGGCAGCTGCTGCCCTGAGAGAGAGAGAGAGAGCTGCCACACCAAGCATGGCCACAAGGAGGCATTTAGTGGTAACCTGACCCCCTTGCCAACTTTACACCGGACCCCCTCCCTTTACACCTCCTTGCCACAGACTGGGAACTTTGGACATTAGCGGAGTGGTAGGAAGTGGTCCAGGGAAGGCCGTCTAGGCCTGGGTATTAGGCCTTTGATAGCCCTCACGGGGCCCTAGGCCAGAACCCAGTGGAGTGGGAGGTCCCTGGCTCCCCTACCAACCTGCCCTCCACCCCGCATGTTGAAGGGTCTAAGCCCTGACCAGGCAGTGTTCCCCACAAAAGCAAACCATCACATTGTAGCTTGTCCTATGCAAAAGGGGTGGCATTTAAGAAATCACAGAGGTGCCTGAGGAAAAACTGCACCGATGGACAATGACTGTTGACATCACTGGCAGAGCAGAGGTGGGGGTTGACATGATTGGCCTGAAAAGAAAAAGACAAGAAGCTTGTGTTTGATGCAGCTAAACAGGTGGAACTAACAGAGGGATGCAGGGGAGGGTTATGTGGTTAGAATGATAATCCAAGAAGATACTTGTGGCATTTTCAGTAGATTTAAGGGGGCAAGCATTTGTCAAAATCAGAGAGGAAGGTGTTGCAACATGTGAGATGTTGGAGGGTCTGGATAAGTTTTATCTGTGTGGGCAGAGGGAAGTCTGGATCTTGGAGGTGTTTTGAAAGAAGAAGCAGCAAGATTTAGACATGGCCTGGATGTGTAGGTCTACAGAGAAGGCTGAGTCAAAGATAATGCCCAGACTATTTCCTGGGTTGCAAGAAGGATGGTGGTGCTGTCCACAGTGATGGAGAAAAGAGCCTCTTCTAGGGCAGATGTCTTATTTTATATTTTATTTTTTTGCTGAACTAGTTCAATTGGGCGAGCATTGGAGTGAAGATCTAACGGTCCCATTTCAAATCTGGCTTCTTGTGGTAGATTCTCTATCACTGACAATTTTTCAGTCAACATTGGATGTTTTTCTAAAAGCTGTGCTCTAGGAATTTTTTCAGGGAAGCTCTATGGGCTGTGGTATACAGGAGATCAGATTAGATAACCACAGCAATCCCTTCTGGCCTTAGATCTGTGAATCTCTTCTTCCAACCGTCCCTTTGAAAATGTTCTCTTAAATTGGGGGTAGGGAAATTTTATAATGTGTTAAACCTCTGGACAGGGGAAACCTGTTAACCTTGTTTCTAGCTGGGTAATTATTATTTTCAATTAAGATGGCACAAACAGACCAATATAGAGAATATTTAATGTTCAACAGATGGTTCAATTTTTGTTGAGAGAAAATCTGTCTCTCAATCACTCTCACAGGGAGTCAGTCTTGCAGTTCCAGAGAAACTCACATTTGACTCTTTTTTCCATAATAATAAGAGATGATGGGAGCAGGGGTCACAAGTGGAAGGAAAGAAACAGTTTAAGATTAGCATCAAGAAAGCCTTGTTTTCTCAGAGTACTACAGATCAAAATTTCAAGAACCTCTAAAAATGCCTCTCCTAAATTTGAGATTGTATCAGTTTTCATATTCAGAAACCCATGTTTCTGTGTGCATTTACCCACTTTTGGACGTGCAGATAGACTGCAAATTTGGCATCTATATTCTCAGAGACCTATTTGAAATTTGCCTCAAATATTTACATGACTTCAGTAAGCTGGGAAGTTTAAGCAGACTACAGTCATTCAAATATAATTCATTAATTTGTTCTGTGTACGCGTGTGCATGTGTGTGGGAATGAACACACACACACACATATATGTTCCCACACATGTAATAGTATTTAATTTCATTCTAGGTCTCTATTTTTGCTCGACCAATCAACGCTTTCCACTTACCTTCAGATCCATCTGTCCCTTTTATGATGGTGGGTCCAGGAACGGGAGTTTCACCTTTTATTGGTTTCCTGAAACATAGGTATGTTCTGCATTATTACATGAAAAGCTACCAGTTTTGTTATGTAAAGGAAAATGTTTCATAATATCTGGTGTCAGGTTGACATGTAATGGGTAACTTTCTTCAGTTGTTTCTAGTTGGACATATTCTCATGCCACTTACCACATCAGAGGTGGGCAAACTACGACCCGCGGGACCGTCCTGCCCGGCCCCTGAGCTCCTGGCCCAAGAGGCTCGCCCCTGGCCTCTCCCCCGTAGCCACGCTGCCGCGCAGAGCTATATTCTGGGCAGCAGGGCTGCAGAGCCCAGCCTGACCCGATTCTCTGCTGCGTGGCGTGGCGCGGCTGCCTGTCCTGGTGCTGACACGCTGCCAGCCTTTGGCGCTCCAGGCAGCGTGGTATGGGAGCAAGGGGGAGTTAGATAGAGGGCAGGGGAGTTCAGGGGGTGATCAGGGGTGTGGATAGGGGTCGGGGCGGTCAGAGGGCGAGGAATAGGAGTTGAATGGGGGCAGGGGTCCCGGAGGGGGGCAGTCAGGAAGGAGAGGAGGGGTTTGATGGGGTGGCGGAGGGCGGTCAGGGGACAGGGAGCAGGGGGTGTGGATGGGGCAGGGGTCCCGGGGGGGCACTCAGGAAGGAGGGGGGGGGTTGAATGGGGCGGTGGGAGGCAGTTAGGGGTGAGGGGTCCAGGGGCAGTCAGAGAGAAGGGCGGGTTGGATGGGGCAGGGGTCCCAGGGGGGCAATCAGGAAGGAGGGAGGGGATTGGATGGGGTGGCGGGGGGCAGTTAGGGGTGGGGGGGTCCAGGGGTGGTCAGGGGACCGAGAGCGGAGGGGGGGTGGATGGGGCAGGGGTCCCTGGGGGACCGTCAGGGAACAGTGGGGGTTGGATGGGGCAGGAGTCTCGGGGGGGGCCGTCAGGGGGCGAGAAGCGGGGGGTTTGGATAGGGGGCGGGGGTCGGGCCATGCCTTGCTGTTTGGCGAGACACAGCCTCCCCTAACCAGCTCTCCATACAATTTCAGAAACCCGATGCAACCCGATGCAACCCTCAGGCCAAAAAGTTTGCCCGCCTCTGTACTACATCATCACTAGGGCTTTTGTTGGAAACAATTTTATTTTAATTTTCATAGTGTCTAAATTCATGGAACACATTCTGTTTTCACATAAATGTGCTGGATATAGGGGGAGGTGGATGGTTCAAGGGACTGATAAGAAGAAACAAAATCTTTCATTTCTGAGTCTCTAGTAGGAGTCCAGAAGAGGTCAATAGTTATTGAAAGTTGTTACTGTGCTGTTGTTTGATCTAAGAGAAATGAATTAGTAGTCTCAGTTCATGTCCTTCAGAACAAGAGTCCACATCACAAAACTTAAAACGGCAAATGGAATTTTTGACAGCCTTTCTGGCAGTCATATTTAAGAGGCCATGTATTGAATGGGCATGGAAATTGGAATCCCTGCTGACTCTAGGGGTATGTTTAAATGGCAAAACAAATACCTAAGGCAGCAAGTCTCAGAGCTTAGGTCCACAGACTTGGGCTTGTGTTGAAGCGCTAAAAATAGCTGTGTAAGCATTCGGGCGCAGGCTGTGAAGTCCAAGAGAGTGGTTTTAGAACTCAAGCTCCAGCCCAAACCCAAATATCTAAACAGCTATTTTTAGGACCGTAGCATGAGGCCCAGTCTGTAAACCTGGCCTTTGAGACTCATTGCTGTGGGTGTTTTTTAGCTGTGTAGACAAACCCCAAGAGGCCCCACCAGGTGATGGCTGAAGCACGTGAGCAAAAATTTTGGGGATATATACCAATGCTCCTGCAGTTCCTGTTCTGCGGATGAATAAGGGCATTGTACCCCGAAAACAGATGTAGGGTATCCCCAGAATAGCTCACCTATTGCCCTCTCCTGTGTTTACTAAGGGTTTCCTAAAAACAACCCACTTATTAACCAATCTGTTTTCCTAAAGTATGGGTCTCCAGGATAGCTAAGGAAATACCTGGTGGACATGGATACAGCCTTCCAATAAATGATTGACAGAAACAGTATTTTTTTCCAAAACAAGGCATTTTTGGATTAGTATAAGCAATAATCTCTAAGGGTATGTCTACACTACGAAATTAGGTTGAATTTATAGAAGTCGGTTTTTTAGAAATCGTTTTTATATAGTCGATTGTGTGTCCTCACACAAAATGCTCTAAGTGCATTAACTCGGTGGACTGCTTCCACAGTACCGAGGCTAACGTCGGCTTCTTGAGTGTTGCACTGTGAGTAGCCCCACAGTTCCCGTAGTCTCCACCGCCCATTGGAATTCTGGGTTGAGATCCCAATGCCTGATGGGGCAAAAAACATTGTCTCAGGTGGTTCTGGGTACGTGTCGTCAGGCCCTCCCTCCGTGAAAGCAAAGGCAGACAATTGTTTCGCGCCTTTTTTCCTGAGTTACCTGTGCAGACGCCATACCACGGCAAGCATGGAGCCCGCTCAGCTCACTGTCACCGTATGTCTCCTGGGTGCTGGCAGACGCAGTACTGCATTGCTACACAGCAGCAGCAACCCATTGCCTTGTGGCAGCAGACGGTGCAATAGGCCTGAAAACCATCGTCATTGTGTCCGAGGTGCTCCTGGCCGCCTTGGTAAGGTTGGTCAGGAGCGCCTGGGCAGACATGGGTGCAGGGACTAAATTAGGAGTGACTCGACCAGGTCATTCTCTTTAGTCCTGCAGGCAGTCCTATTGTACCATCTTACGGTGAGCAGGCGGGAGATGAGGATGGCTAGCAGTCCTACTGCACCGTCTGCTGCCTGCCAAAGATGTAAAAGATAGATGGAGTGGATCAAAACAAGAAATAGACCACATTTGTTTTGTATTCATTTGCTCCCCCGTCCCTCCCTCCCTCCGTGAAATCAACGGCCGACAATCGTTCTGGTGAGGTATGTCAGGGGCACCTTGAAAACTTTAATGGAGATTCAGTCCTGCCTGAAATAGCAGAGGGAGGGATAGCTTAGTGGGTTGAGCATTGGCCTGCTAAACCCAGGGGTTTGAGTTCAATCCTTGAGGTGCCCATTCTGTGTGACAGTTGTTTTTGTTTCTCCTTGATGTAAAGCCACCCCCTTTGTTGATTTTAATTCCCTGTAAGCCATGTCGTTAGTTGCCCCTCCCTCCATCAGAGCAACAGCAGACAATCGTTCCACGCCTTTTTTCTGTGCAGACGCCATACCACGGCAAACATGGAGCCCGCTCAGATCACTTTGGCAATTAGGAGCACATTAAACACCACCCGCGTTATCCAGCAGTATATGCAGCGCCAGAACCTGGCAAAGAGAAACCGGATGAGTAGGCGACGTCAGTGCAGTGACGAGAGTGATGAGGACATGGACACAGACTTCTCTCAAAGCACGGGCCCTGGCAATGTGGGCATTATGGTGCTAATGGGGCAGGTTCATGCGGTGGAACGCCGATTCTGGGCCTGAGAAACAAGCACAGACTGGTGGGACCACATAGTATTGCAGGTCTGGGACGATTCCCAGTGGCTGTGAAACTTTCGCATGCGTAAGGGCACTTTCATGGAACTTTGACTTGCTTTCCCCTGCCTTGAAGCGCATGAATACCAAGATGAGAGCAGTCCTCACAGTTGAGAAGCGAGTGGCAATAGCCCTGTGGAAGCTTGCAACGCCAGACAGCTACCGGTCAGTCGGGAATCAATTTGGAGTGGGCAAATCTACTGTGGGGGCTGCTGTGATGCAAGTAGGCAACGCAATCAAAGATCTGCTGATATCAAGGTAGTGACCCTGGGAAATGTGCAGGTCATAGTGGATGGCTTTGCTGCAATGGGATTCCCTAACTGTGGTGGGGCCATAGACGGAACCCATATCCCTATCTTGGCACCGGAGCACCAAGCCGGCGAGTACATAAACCACACGGGGTACTTTTCAATAGTGCTGCAAGCATTGGTGGATCACAAGGGACGTTTCACCAACATCAGCGTGGGATGGCCGGGAAAGGTACATGACGCTCACATCTTCAGGAACTCTGGTCTGTTTCAAAAGCTGCAGGAAGGGACTTTCTTCCCAGACCAGAAAATAACCGTTGGGGATGTTGAAATGCCTATAGTTATCCTTGGGGATCCAGCCTACCCCTTAATGCCGTGGCTCATGAAGCCATACACAGGCAGCTTGGACAGTAGTCAGGAGCTGTTCAACTACAGGCTGAGCAAGTGCAGAATGGTGGTAGAATGTGCATTTGGACGTTTAAAAGCACGCTGGCGCAGTTTACTGACTCGGTTAAACCTCAGCGAACCCAATATTCCCACTGTTATTACTGCTTGCTGTGCGCTCCACAATCTCTGTGAGAGTAAGGGGGAGATGTTTATGGCGGGGTGGGAGGTTGAGGCAAATCGCCTGGCTGCTGGTTATGCGCAGCCAGACACCAGGGCAGTTAGAAGAGCACAGGAGGGTGCAGTGCGCATCAGAGAAGCTTTGAAGACCAGTTTCATGACTGGCCAGGCTACGGTGTGAAAGTTCTTTGTTTCTCCTTGATGAAACCCCCCACCCCTTGGTTCACTCTACTTCCCTGTAAGCTAACTACCCTCCCCTCCTCCCTTCGATCACCACTTGCAAAGGCAATAAAGTCATTGTTGCTTCACATTCATGCATTCTTTATTCATTCATCACACAAATAGGGGGATAACTGCCAAGGTAGCCCGGGAGGGGTAGTGAAGGAGAGAAGCACCGGGAGGGGTGGTGGAGGAGGGAAGGACAAGGCCACACAGCTCTTTAAAACTTTAAAACTTTAAAACTTATTGAATGCCAGCCTTCTGTTGCTTGGGCAATCTTCTGGGGTGGAGTGGCTGGATGGCCGGAGGCCCCCCCACCGCGTTCTTGGGCGTCTGGGTGAGGAGGCTATGGAACTTGGGGGGGAGGGCGGTTGGTTACACAGGGGCTGTAGCAGCGGTCTGTGCTCCAGCTGCCTTTCCTGCAGCTCAACCATATGCTGGAGCATATTAGTTTCATCCTCCAGCAGCCTCAGCATTGAATCCTGCCTCGTCTCATCACGCTGCTGCCACCTTTCAGCTTCAGCCCTCTCTTCAGCCCGCCACTTATTCTCCTCAGCCCGCCACCTCTCCTCCCGGTCATTTTGTGCTTTCCTGCATTCTGATATTGTTTGCCTCCATGCGTTTGTCTGTGCTCTGTCAGTGTGGGAGGACAGCATGAGCTCAGAGAACATTTCATCGCGAGTGCGTTTTTTTGCCTTCTAATCTTCACTAGCCTCTGGGAAGGAGAAGATCCTGTGATCCTTGAAACACATGCAGCTGGTGGAGGAAAAAAAAAGGGACAGTGGTATTTAAAAAGACACATTTTATAAAACAGTGGGTACACTCTTTCAGGGTAAACCTTGCTGTTAACATTACATACATAGCACACGTGCTTTCGTTACAAGGTCACATTTTGCCCACCCTCACCGTGTGGCTAACCCCTCCTCCCTCCCCGTGGCTAACAGCGGGGAACATTTCTGTTCAGCCACAGGCAAACAGCCTAGCAGGAAGGGGTATCTCTGAATGTCCCCTTAAGAAAAGCACCCTATCTCAACCAGGTGACCATGAATGATATCACTCTCCTGAGGATAACACAGAGAGATAAAGAACGGATGTTGTTTGAACGCCAGCAAACATACATTGCAGTGCCTTGTTCTGCAATGATTCCCGAGTATGTGCTACTGGCCTGGAGTGGTAAAGTGTCCTACCATGGTGGATGGAATAAGGCTGCCCTCCCCAGAAACCTTTTGCAAAGGCTTTGGGAGTACATCCAGGAGAGCCGCAAATGCCAGAGCAAATTAATCATTAAACATGCTTGCTTTTAAACCATGAATACTATTTTAAAAGGTACACTCATCAGAGGTCCCTTTTCCGCCTGGCGGGTCCGGGAGGCAGCCTTGGGTGGGTTCGGGTGGTACTGGCTCCGGCTCCAGGGTGAGAAAGAGTTCCTGCCTGTCGGGGAAAACTGGTTTCTCCTCTTGCTTGCTGTGAGCTATCTACAACCTCCTCCTCATCATCATCATCTTCCTCATCCCCAAAACCTGCTTCCGTGTTGCCTCCATCTCCATTGAAGGAGTCAAACAACACGGCTGGGGTAGTGGTGGCTGAACCCCCTAAAATGGAATGCAGCTCATCATAGAGGCGGCATGTTTGGGGCTCTGACCTGGAGCGGCCATTTGCCTCTCCGGTTTTCTGGTAGGCTTGCCTCTCAGGTCCTTGTTATGGCCTCTGTCCTTCATGCCCTGGGAGATTTTGACAAATGTTTTGGCCTTTCGAAAACTGGAACGTAGTTCTGATAAGCACGGATTCCTCTGCCCATACAGCGATCATATCCCGTACCTTCCGTTCGGTTCATGCTGGAGCTCTTTTGCAATTCTGGGACTCCATCATAGTCACCTCTGCTGATGAGCTCTGCATGGTCACCTCTGCTGATAAGCTCTACGCTCACCTGCAGCTTGCCACGCTGGCCAAACAGGAAATTGAAATTCAAAAGTTTGCGGGCCTTTTCCTGTCTACCTGGCCAGTGCATCTGAGTTGAGAGCGCTGTCCAGAGCGGTCACAATGTAGCATTCTGGGATAGCTCCCGGAGACCAATACCGTCTGATTGCATCCACAGTACCCCAAATTCGACCCGGCAAGACCTGTTTCAGCGCTAATCCCCTTGTCGGGGGTGGAGTAAGGAAATTGATTTTAAGAGCCCTTTAAGTCGGAAAAAAGGGCTTCGTCGTGTGGACAGGTGCAGGGTTCAATCGATTTAATGCCGCGAAATTCGACCTCAACTCCTAGTGTAGACCAGGGGTAATACAGTAGTAATCTAAAACCACAAATCCCTTCAACAAGTTAAAGAGCACCCCAGCCGCGATAACATACAGTTGAAATGGTTCTTAGTGGTTGCACCCTATCACAGATGGCCAATCTGTCACAGGCTGCTGACAGCAATTTCTATACGCTTTAAATCTTATACATTTCTTTCACTATCAACACTCATACATATATCTTTATTAACCCACACATGCACACTAACACTATACTATGCTTTTCTATACTGTACTATAATTATAACTGGCAAGCTTACTCTGCTGACTTCTGCTGCTGCTGCCACTGCTGCTTCTTCAGGTCTGCTGCTGTTCTCTGCTTTGTTCTCTTCAGTTCCTACTCCTTCGGCTGCTCCACTCCTAACTGCCTGGCTGCCCGCTGACACACTGCCTTTTATAGTGTCCTGTCAGAACTTTCTAGATGCATGACATCATCAGATCTTTCCTGCACATGCTCAGTACCAAACATTACCTCACATTCTTGAACACATGCCAACATTCCACCCATGCTTACTGCCATTGTTTACCCCAGAGTTATGATTACCTCATCTGACCTTTCCCTTACTTTTGACCTTTCCATCTACATTTGTATTGCACATTCTCAGAAATATCATGTGACCTGCAGCTTCCAATAGTGACTCTTGCTTGGTCAAAATGGAGGTCAGGAATGCAAGATGGACTGGAGAATTTCTCCAGTATCAGATTCACTCTCCAAAGCAGTCAGTCCAGCACCTTTTATTAAATGTACTATTGAAAAAAAATGTGTTTAGCAAAGTACAGAACAATTACAATCCTGACAGTTGAAAAGTGCATCAAATGCACAAACTACAGAAGTTCATACTATTAAAGAGATGATGTACATGATGTCTAATTTATCTGACTAGTAAAATAATCTGATGTATAATCCTAGTTTGTTTTATTATTCTGATATTAGTTTATAATCATACTCATACACTCTACCATATTAATAGAAACAAAAGAGGCATTTTATCCACCTTAATATGCAGTAAAAATTATACTTAGCTGATATTCGCTTATACCAGAAACAGCAAAAATAAATATCAGTAATAAATCATTTTCTTCACATTGTGACATTAACGAAAGATAGGATTTAATATCTGGAAAAAAAAATTGTGTGGTGGTGTTAGTCAAGAAGTAGTAATTTCACTAGCCTCCATGTTTATGAGGAAATAAGCAGCTTCTGTGTACTGATGGATTTTATAGACCATATTTTTGGAGTTTTTTTATTATAAGGAGACAAAGACCGCATACTTTTTTAAAAACACTAAAAGTGCAATAGTTCCATAAGTTCAGATGGGAATTTGTTTTATTACGCTGGCTGTCTTCTCTCTTTCCTTCCTCCTCCCATCAAAAAATAAGGAACTCAGTATAAACTTGTGTATTGGTATAATATACAGTTTTTTTGGCAAAGCAAACCTTCCTTACTGTAAAATATACAGTAGTTAGTGATTAAATGACTTTAGGACAGGGGACACCAACATATCTTTCTGGTTATCTACCAGTGGTACACTTATACCTGTACCCATAACACACAGTCAAGTACAGAGGAGACCTTTCCCCTTCTGTTCTTCTTACAACTTCCATTTATAAGGCGAGCAAAGGTAGATTTTATCGCATGTTGCTCAGTGGCTGAAGTTAGTTGGTTCTGTGAATGCCCTGGAGGTGCGTGGAAATGTACTGATTGTCTTTTTTTAAATGGTGTAATTAAATTTTGGCTTCAGGTTTTTTTTAAGCTTTTCACTTACTGAAATCAAATAGCATGTTCTCTGAAGCTCAAAAGGTAAAATGAAATTTTAAATATTATATACGCTATGCACAGATGCCCTGGTCCTTCAAACAGTAGTGTTTGCAGGAGGAGGACCATAATTAACAAAAGAAATCCCACACCAAAACGGCTTTTACTTTCTGTTTGTGCTTTGTCTTTTCAGCATTCCTTTTGTTACCAATAATTCAAGATTTGCTCATTCTAGTTTGTTGGCATTTCAACTACTCAGGCTCCTTTACTTGAGCACCACAATACTTTATCTCAAACCAATCCATTTTCTAATTAATATGTATTCTATAATCAATTAGTCACCAATATATTTTTCTCCTTCTGTAAGAAAAGGAGCCAGGAAATATTTCCTGGAGTCCATTTTAGAAGTGCTTTCAATAACATATTTGTAACTCATTTCTTTCCCTTCTTCACATGTCATATCAACTTGTTTTTTGTTTTGTTTTAGTTTGTTTTAATTTAAACACCATTTAAAGACTTTATCTAAGCTAAAACAGAAGCAAGACAGCATCTGTTTCTGCGGTGGTTTATTGTTCACCTGGTTATATTGTGTGGGAATAGTTACTATATGAGCCATTATAAAGAATAAATAATCCTATCTACAGTTAACACTCCACTACTTAGATATGTATGATTACACAGAGGAGACTGCTGAACAAAGTTTGTTATTACCTTCAGAAATAGAGGACACAAGTAAATATTTAACGGTAAACATTTCCATGGGAGATCAGTGTTATTTTACATGTGTTATTTATGTGCATTGCCATCAACTCAAAGCTTGATTATTTTTGGAGCAGGTTTGTTTCATATACTATAAATACTGCAATAAAATATTCTTGGACCCTTTTCTTTTGCACTGATGTGCAATAGACTAATTCTGACTTACTAATTCCCATTCATTTCTGAAGAGTTTCAAACGTGCATAAAGACAATTCTTCCGTTATTGTAGGAAAGTAGTAGATTTGTAGACCTTTTGTGTGTGTGGTGGAAAAGACTAGAGTTTTGGACTCAAACTTCTGCAGATCAGTTTTCCAGCCTGCTTCTGACTTAACATTATAGGTTTAAAACATGAATGCAGAGCTTTTGATTTTAATTTACACTGTGAGATTTGGAAGAGTAAGTGATGTGTTAGTAATGGGGAAAAAAAGCCTAGGTAAGTATTTGTATGTGAAGCATGAAATTGAATTGTTGCAATGTCAAATGATTTTCTGTTGGGTAATAAATTCTTAGCAAAATATTAATTGGGACAGGCAGAAACTGCATTTGCTGATGTAGAGGTGTTTAAGAGGATTTGTTGTCTGTTTACTCTCGTTATTACTACTAAAGAAAATCATAATGTGTACTGTTTAACAAGCCAATATATTTGCTGCTGTGACTAATTTTCTACATATTATAATGATGCCAATAGCCTGTTGTTGTTAAGGGGCTGTTTGGGACAGCCAGGAATTTTTCGGTTTAATCAAATTTTTATGTAGTTACAAGCCAAGGCATTTTAAGTTTTTAATGCTAGTCCATAGCCCCAGAGGGTATAATGACCTGCTGAAATGTTTTGTGAATGTAAAGCTGGTTTAAACGTTGCAACGTCCGTATATTCAATCTAAAGATTTAAATAAGTTTACAGCTGTGGTTGCATGAGTCAGGGCTAGTGGTCATTGTCAGTAGCTCTTAAACATGTCATCTCAATTATCCTTCAATCCACTCTTGAACCAGGGAGGAGAAGCAAGATAGGTTCCATTAAATTTCTCTTCAGTTTTCTTTAGATGCTGCAGCAGAAGCTTATCTAGAATGATCTCTGATCAGGAGAAAAATCATTTGAAAGAGCATTCCTAGCAGCAAAAAAATCACAGCAAAAAGGAAAAAAAATGCTATCAGAACCTAAGATGCACACGCACACACAATATGCTCAAACAGTTCCACCTTAATTTCCATTTATTGATTGATTCATTTGGAAAGATCTTATTAAATTTATTCCCCATGGTGGTGGTAGTAATACTTTTGCTGTTATAAAGCACTTTTCACTAGTAGATTTCAAAGCATATTGCAAAGGTAGATGAGCATTGGGGCCCTTACTCAGCAACACACTTGCATGGGCTTAAGTGCTTTATTGAATTGGAGTGTTAGTGAGTAGCAAATTTATCAGATTTAGTCTTTTAACAAAAATGTCAACAAAATTTCCAAAATGAAACTGATTATTACAATGTGTCTGACACACACACATTTCAGAGGACACAAAGTACACAGTGATTGAGGGAAAGTGAAAGGGCATCATACTGCTTTATGTGTTCCCATTCCGTCTGAGCTGAATTTAAATACTATTTCCTTTCAAACATAGCACATGCCTTCTTTGTAGGAATAACATTTGATACATAGTGATAAATTCTTTATTAGAGGAAGGATGTGTGCAGTGGTTAGAACAAAAGACTGGGAGCCTGAACTCCTGGCCTTTATTCCTAGTTCTGTTATGTATTGTGTGACCTTGGACAAGTCTCTTAACCAATCTGTACTTCACGTTACCTATAGCTCCCACAAATAGTGAGATTTAATTATTTTGTAAAATACCAGGAGATCCTTAGATTAAAAATGTTCTGTAAGAGCAAAGTGTTATATGTGGCTTGTATAGACAGCAGGTGTACTCTTTCAAGGTGCATGAGCATATAAAAGGCAGAATTTGGCCTTCTGTATTTTGTCTGAGTTCCCTGAACTTCCTGGAGGACTCAGACTCTGGTGCTCAACTGGTATAAATTGGCAGAGCTTCATTAAATCAATGGAGCAAGGCTAATATATGCCATTTGAGGATGTAGTCCTGGATACATAACTGTGAAAGCTGCTACATCCACACATGACTTCACACATCATATGTATTTCCAAGGAATCTCACACTCACCTTTTAAGCTGTATTTGAATTGGTAGATTTTCTTTGGCAAGTGCCCTTATGCTCTCCTGTGACTCTTTATAAAATGTGGCACGCTGACAGGTTTCCTTCCAAATACTGTGAGGAGCTGACCATAACAGAATTGTACCACAATACTGTAATTATTTAAATTTTTCTGTATTGTTAATGTTGCCTTCAAAGTTGGCAGAAAGGCATTTTAAATGTCTGTTAGGACACTGACAGTTTTATCATACATCTTTTTTACATGATAAATAATATAAGTTTAAGTGTTAATTTTCATATTTAGCACCCAATCCTAACCATGGCTTGCATCATCTTTTGGGGCACGTAGGTCATCTGAAGTGACTGTGCATTGGGAGAGGTTGGGTTGGTGTGTAAAAGACTGAGGAAGGAAAAAGGAAATGGATGTACTCCACAGCATGAAGCTGCAAAGAAGATATAAATGAAGTGTAATACCCTCCTTGCACAGCTCTATCAATAGGTGAGGAAGAAACCAAAACAACCAACAATGCTGCAATGTACTTTGTAGAGTGAGATGGTGCTCTCTCTGCTTCTTCCCCTCCCCTCCTCATTACCACTTCGGGGCAGGGATAAAGGGTCCCTCTCACCCCCAGAGTCTTCTAGCTAGCTCCGTTTCTGAACGGAAAGCCAAGATGATGTCTTCAGGCTCCACATCCCCTTTAAATCAATCCTTCATGTGGGACACAGTCTAACCCTTTCCTCCCATCTATTTCCCCACACTGGGATGTTCAGATGGCATTAAGCAAGCTGTAAGCCTCCCCAGCATCATTTTTCAAAGCTTGAATGCATTTTATTGCAATTGGACTGGACAGATTCTGGGAATGGAAAAGAGGTAGGCAGCGGCCTAAGTTATGTATGACTGCCCTTTGGAGGCGGGGCTAGGGGAATTCTCTCTCAGGACACAGAGTAGCCTCTGTTGCTGAGGAGACCTGAGGGGCATGAAGTTTCTGTGATTGTGAGCAGAATCAGGCCCTTAGTGAGTATGGAAGGTTCTCTGGGTGTTGACTGTGTATGTTTTGATTGCCCTAAACATTTTGGAACCTATGGTAGAACATAGTGAAGAACACATTCCTATTAATAATAATAAATAATAAAAGTTCTTATATATTGCTTTTAGTCTTCAAAGTGCTGTACTCACACTAAATGATCCTCACAATACTTCCAGTAAGTAGGTAGGTAGAACTATCTGCATTTTTTAAAGATGGGGGAAAACTCAGAAGGAAAAAGAGGGAAAGTGACTGACCCAAGGCACAGAGGCAATTATTGTCAGATCTGAGACTATACTTGAGAGTTTGGTGCTAAGATCATGGGACTAATGTGTGTACTCCATGCTTTTTTCAAGTTCCAGTCAGTGTTTCCAACCAAACTGCTTAAAGTATATACTAAAAACAGACAAAAATTAGTGCTTTGAATTTGTGCTTAATCATCTGCTAAGATCCTAACTTTAAAATATACCACAGTTCTGTAAATCTGCAGTGTTTTGAGGAATGCATAAACACCCAGTGTCCAAACAAGAGCATCTTGAAACCACATAAAAAAATCCTAGATCTTGCTCAAAAATATTATTTGAATTTCACAAACTTCCGTCCAACATTGTTTGCACCTGATTGATCAGTTCTGTTTTTAATCTTATTTTTGACAGTCCACAAATTTTGCTTAATAAATTCTTCAAGGGCTTGCTGATGTGCATTCCACATTAGGCATGTGTGAGCTGCATTGCACTATTGCTGGAAAATTTTCCCTCAGTGGTATCTGTCAGGCAGTCTCTAGCGCCCTCTGGTGCCATGCACCAGATTAAGGAGTGATGCTAGGGGCCACACACCCTCTGTTCCTTCTTAGTGCCCATGACAGTTGCTGGAACAACTCCTCTTGCTTCAGCAAGGCTTCTTCTCGGTGGTTTTGTACTCTGTTTTATAGTTTTAGTTTTAAGTATAGTTAGTAAATATATAGTATAAGTAGTATTAGTGTAAATAGTTAGAACACCCTCTCTCCTATTGTTGAGGGGCTCTCTTGCCCATGGTGGATAAAAATCAATGTTTTGGGGTTTTTTTAATCTGTTATTTTTTTATTTAAATCAGATTTTTTTGATAAAATGCTTTTTGAGGAAAAAACCTATCTAAAGATAGATTTAATTAAGACACATTATAGCTCAAAGATATCTCATCATGGAATAGGGATTATAAATTCTAATTCTGTAGTATGAGACAATATATTCATATAATGTTTAAGAAAAGTTTTGTAAATGAGTTCCAATAGTTCATGGATTAGAGACCCAATCTTATGGGGTTCCAAGGGCTTCTGTATAGATTATTTAAGTTAATCTTTCTATCTACCCAATGGGACTCAGTGCTCAGTCTAAAAGATACCATCAGGGATGCTTAGTTTTGCAGTTCTGAAACTGTGGATTTGTGTCTCTAGAGATAATATGCTCGTTAACAGCAAAAATGTTTTTGAATGAATAAATAAATAATATAGAGGTGAGAATTAACAGACCTCAACCCTGTTGTCCCTCTGCAAATGTGTGTGCACAGAGTCAATCCCTTACCTCTCTCTAAAAGTGAAAAGTTTCAGAAAGTTCAATGAATAGAAGATTGTTGGGGGCGGAAGAGATCTGGACAGGGAGAAGAAGTCTGGAGATAAATGTGAGAAGGGAGGGACAGGCAGTAGAAACAAAAGTGAAACTGTTTGAGCAACATATTCCAGAAGTCTTGAGGCCTTTCTGAGTGTAGCCTTAATTCATTTGAGATCTACCATACCATTCTCTCACTAGAATGGAAAACCTATAATGGCAGCAGGCCGTAAAAGAGACCCAGTTTGGGAATATTTTAATGAAGTTCCTCTACCTGTGGGTAAGACAGGCATGCGTTCAAAATGAAAACAGTGCAACAAAGAAATGCAAGGCCTGGTTGTACGAATGAAACAACATCATGAGAAGTGTTCCTTCTCAGGAGGAAACTTCGCTGAAGATGATGAAAGGAACACATCTGAACATGCAGGATCTTCAGGTTGGTAAACTTTTTTTATTTCATACCTCTTTCTTAAGGACTGCCTCTCTTCGTTCTGGACTATTATTGATTTCTCATGTTTGAGCAAAAAATATAGTTGTTACTCTATGTTACTATCATTTTAGATACAGTTGTGATAAAAAAAATAGCTGAAATAGGCAATTTCACCTTTAAAGTAGTACTGAGTATCAGTGAATGCAATGAGTAATACTAAATGAGCAGTATAGTAATAATAATTAAATAACTGCATTGACTTATTTTGTTTAGAAGAATCCATCCTCAACATACAGGATTCTGAAGACTATCCACCTTCAAGATCACCATCATTTTCTATAGTTTGAGTTATATCGCCATCATCCAGAAACAACCATAGATAAGTTTGTGATTAAAAAAAAAATACAGAAAGTAGTAATTGATGAAAAAATTGCCTGGTTTGTTTATGCAACAAACTCTCTTTTCTGTATGATTGAGAACGCACACTTTATTAACATGGTTCAGTCATTAAGACCAGGATACAGTTCTCCCAACAGAGCAGATGTCACAGGCTGGATAAAGTGTATGAAAGAGAAATTGAGCAATGTGCAAAAGGTCTAGAGGGTAAAATTATTAACCTGAGTCTTGATGGGTGGAGCAATGTCTGCAATGATCCTGTTGTATGTGCTTGTGTGACAACAGAAGACGGGAATGTCTTCCTTACAGAAACAATTGATACATCAGGAAATGCACACACAGCTGAATACTTACAAGAAGTAGCAGTAAAAGCTATAACAAATTGTGGGAAAAAAATTCAAACGTCTAGTACGCAGACAATGCTGCAAATGTATCCAAGAACAAAATGCAGGGAAATAGCTGTTTTATTGCTGACGCTGTTGAAATTTGGAAGGAACTGAGTGAGATCTTAAAGAGAAATATGCAATGACAGAGTTAAATTACAAGCATTAAAAAAAAGAATGGGACAAGCACTATCTCCAGCTCATTTTCTTGGAAATATTCTCAATACTTGGTACCAGGGTCAAACCTTAACTGCTGAAGAAGAGGAGTTGGCTATGACATGGACATCCAGCAGTCATCCCTCCATAATGCCACCTATAATGAACTTCAGAGCTAAGGGTGAACCATTCAAGAAATATATGTTTGCTGATGATTTAAAAAAAGTCACACCAGTGAACTGGTGGAATTCACTTAAGCACTTGGATTCAGAGACTGTTGAAGTGATAATATCACTTTTAACAGCAGTAGCTTCTTCTGGTGGTGTAGAAAGAATATTTTCTTCCTTTGGACTAATTCATTCCAAATTGAGAAATCATTTGGGACCTGAAAAAGCAGGAAAGCTTGTTTTTCTTTTCCAGATTATGAACAAACAAGAAAATGAAGGTGAAGATGACTGAGTTAGCTGCAGAAGCCAATATTTTAAGTTTCTCATGTTGACCTGGCTGACATAGTCGATTTAATTTTTGTTTTGTTTTTTAAATATTTCATTTAACTATTTTAGTTAAAAGCAATTTTAACAAAAGCAAACCTGATTTTAAAAAACTTAAATGTTTTTAAATTCAAAAATTCATATGCTTGTTTTGTTAAAATATTATCTGTTTGCTGTTTAAAGAAAAAAAAATCCAGAATACATAACGTTGTTGTTTTAGTTTAAATAAAACAATTTAAATGTCTCTGTCTGGTGATGTTCTCCTCCTAATACAGCGTGGCAAGAAAATCCTCCAAATATTAATGATTAACCTGTTGAATTGGAGATAGTTCACCTCCCAATGACTTCATAAATATCTGCTTCAGTTACCTTTTGGTAAATGAAATAACCAAACAATCATTCATTTTCTGATATAGCTGTAAAACTAATCTGAAAAGTTTTCAAAATAAATAATTTAAAAAATATATAATGTGTACCTTCCAAAAATGAAACCTACATCTATCTCTGAGTTGTGAAGAATATGTATTAAGATTATAACAGCCACCAAGAATGCACTTTTATGTAGATATCCATGATTAAATCAAGTCTTCCTGACGTGATTTAAATCAATTTGATTTAAATCAAATCCACCCTGCTTTTGCCCCTGGGGCTGGGCACACCCCAGTCTCTGGGCTTCAAACCTTGTGCCTCCTGTGGCAAACCTATGCCTGTGAGTGACCCACGCTCCAGTTGTCTGGAATGTTTGGGGAAAATTCCCATGAGAGAACAGTGCCAGATTTGTCAAGACTTTAGACCCCTTACAAAAATGGAAAAGAGAGGTAAGACTGAAGGCTATCCTAATGTAAGCCATCAAGCCATTCCAATTCTGCACTGAGCATTTCAGCCTCGGTACGAACTCCTCTGGCACTGCATGCTGCTCCGTACCATTCCCCATCTCCGGTGCTGAGGAGGAAGCACAAAAAGCAATGCACCGACAAAGAGCGTTCACCAGTGGAGAAGAAGGACAAACGTGGCAAAGGCAATGGAGTGCAACCTGGTCCAGGCCACTTCTCCATCCATGGTCCCACA
Source organism: Natator depressus (assembly GCF_965152275.1). Classification (NCBI taxonomy): domain Eukaryota; kingdom Metazoa; phylum Chordata; order Testudines; family Cheloniidae; genus Natator; species Natator depressus. The sequence continues at coordinate 139,229,907 of NC_134235.1, read as the reverse complement.
GCACCACCGTCACCTCTGCCCAGAGTTTCAAGTCCAGTGCGGGACCCTCTCCTGACAGCCAGAAGCCACCATGGCACCAGCAGATTGACAGTACTGTCAACCTCTGAGGCCTTTGCAGCACAGGGACTTATTGGCACTCCCGGTTCCACCAACTCTGATGGGACAGCTGCCATCTCCACTGACTGTGAGCAGGAGGAAGCATGGGGCACAAGCCATGCCTGATACCCTCTTTGTGACCATCTCCGTTGTGCCACTGGTCTCCAGATCCTTGGCACCGAATGGAGACAGAGAGGGGGGTACCACTCCACCGTGGTTGCCTTGTGGGGACTCTGAATCTGAGGTGGAACGCTATGTCCAGCAAAAGGGCCACCACCGGTACCCCTTCTGTGCATCTCCGGACATCGGTCAGTACTGGTCAGCCCCCCAGTGCCTGGCCAAGTGAACAGTGGTCTGTGCAGTGGCCTTACTGGAACCCTTGGGGGTTTCCCCGGTATTGGGTCACCCCTCCCATTGATCTTACTTGGTGGCTTCCAAGCGGCTGGCTACCGCTCCTTCCTGCTCAGTACTGGACCCAACTCCTGTACCGACCCCGGTACCGATGTTCAGGATGTGGCTTCCTTCGACGTTCTTGGGGCTGAGGAAAAGGAAAAAGCCCCTCCTCCGGTACAAGCCGCTTTTGCCGCCTCCTCCCCAGACAAGTCAATCTCTGAGCCGAGGAGCTCACTTCCGCAGGACGACTTCAGGGTCTATTAGGACCTTCTGAAGCTGATAGCAGCTAATCTGGGGGTAGAGATTGAGGAGTTTAAGGAATCATCCCACAGCCTTATCGACCTGGCTGAAGCAACTCCTAACTTGCCCATTAATGAGGCCAGTCAAGGCCCTGTGGCAAACTCTTCCTTCTCTGCCCCACACCTCAAAGAGTGCTGAAAAGAAATTTTATGTGCCAGCCAACAGGTACGAGTACCCATACTCCCACCCTGCTCTAGGGTCCCTCATTGTGTCAGTGGCCAACAAGAGGGCCAGACAAGTGCTACCCCCAAACAAAACGATGCAAGAAAGCTGGACCTGTTTGGAAGGAAAGTTTATTCAACAGGTGGTTTGAGATATGCAGCTATAAACTAGCAATCCCTACTGAGGAGATATGACTATAATCTGTGGGACTCCTTGTCCGCGTTCAGAGACTCTCTGCCTCATGACTCAAGGCAGGAATTCTCTGCTGTCTTAAAGGAGAGTCAGAATGTTGCCAGGACCTCACTCCAGGTATCACTGGTTGCAGCTGACCCAGCAGGTAGGACATTGGCCTCCACTGTCACCATAAGGCTATACTCTTGGCTTCAATCCTCAGATCTCCCTCACGAGGTCCAGCAATCAAGCCAGGATCTCCCTTTTGAAGGCTCCTCATTATTTTTGAGACAGATGGACATGAGACTGTATGGCCTGAAGGACTCAAGGGCCACCCTGCCCTTGAGTCCCTGGGCCTCTATGCTTCATCTACTTCAAGGAAGCATTTCAGGCCCCAACAGCCACCACACTTCTCGTCTTCACCTCTGAGACAGAACCCTTTTAAATAAAGGGAGAGGTTACCAGCAACGTCAACCACTTCCATCCACCTCAACTTCCCAGCTGGGTTGTATGGGTACTCCAATGGGCCCACACAGGCCTTTTGAAGATGCGCCCAAGGGTGCCATACCAGTTCTCGTCTCAGATCCTGCCTCCCCCTGATTTTTGGACTGACTATCCTGCTTCCGCCTGGTGTGGTCTTGCATAACATCGGACTGCTGGGTGCTAAATACAGGGATGGCTGGCTATGCCCTCCAGTTTTCATCCACCCCTCCTTCCTACACCCCAACGCTGTCCCTCTTCAGGGACCCTTCTCACGAGCAGGTCCTCATCTAGGAGGTGCAGACCATTCTACGGGGGGGGGGGGGGGGGGCAGGGAGGAGGTTCCTCAAGACATGAGGGAAGGGGTTTTATTCACAATATTTCCTAATCCCAAAATTTAAGGGAGGGCCTTCAACTCATTCTGGACCTATGTCATCTCAACAAATATCTCAAGAAACTGAGGTTTCACATGGCCTCCATTATTCCCTTCCTGGTTCCAGGGGACTGGTACCCCACTCTCGAGTTTAAGAACACTTACTTTCACATTTTTATCTTTCATGGCCACAGGAGAGTTCTCATGTTTATTGTAAACCAAACTCACTACCAATTCACAGCCCTTCCCTTCAGATCTGCAGCCCCCTGGGTCTTCATGAAGTGCATGGTAGTGGTAGCTGCCTTCCTCAGACTGTGAGGAATTCAGGTCTGCCCATACCTCGACAACTGGCTGATCAAGGGTCATTCAAAGGCTCAAGTAAAGAACAACATCAGCATGGTCCAAGCCACCTTCTGAGCGCTGGGCCTGTTGATAAACCAGCAAAGGTGGACTCTTATTCCCGTTTAGAGAACAGAATTTATCAGGGCAGTGCTCAACTTGATCCAAGCCAGAGCCTTCCTCTTGGAGGCCTGTTTCCAGACTGTCGGACCTGATATCCAAGGTCATGGTCCACCCATTTACAATAGTCGAGTTTGCCTTAAGCTACTGGGGCACATGGCCACATGCACTTACATGGTCCAGCATGCAAGTTTGGCCTCAGGCCCCTGCAGATGTGGCTAGCTTCAGTTTACTTCCCGAACAGACACCATTTGGACTTGGTGGTCACTGTTCCATCCCTGGTCCATGCCTCACCCAAGTTCAGTAATGATGGGCGTCCCCTTTGTGGTCCCCAAAGCTGTCAGGGTCCCTAGAGTCGGATGCATCAGTCCTAGGTTGGGGAGCCCACCTGGACAGCCTGACAACTCAGGGCCTGTGGTCCCAGGAAGAACTTTCCCTGCACATAAACGTCAGGGAACTCAGGGCGGTTTGCTTAAGCTGCCAAGTCTTCCTTGCTCAGATCTCAGGTAGGTGGTGCAAGCTTTGACGGACAACATCGTGGCCATGTTCTGTATCCACAAGCAGGGAGGAGCTCGATCCTCCACCCTGTGTCAGGTGGCCATCCATCTATGAAACTTCTGCATGAAGCACTCCATCCACCTCAAGCCTTCACATCTTCTGGGAGCCTGGAATACACTTGAGAATGACCTCAGGAGATTCTTTTCCTCTCACCACAAGTGGTCCCTTCACCCGGAGGTCACCAGGTTCATGTTCCAAAGGTGGGGCTCTCCCCAGATAGATCTGTTCGTGACCAAGCAGAACAGGAAATGCCATTAGTTTTGCTCACTGTGGGGGCACAGCCCAGGCTCCCTCTGTGAAGTCTTCCTGCTTCCATGGACAGAACTCCTGTTCTACGCATTTCCCCCCGTCCCTCTGGTTCACAAGGTCCTCCTGAAAATCAAATGGGACAAGGCAAGTGTTATTCTTACAGCCCCGGTGTGGCCACACCAACAGTGGTTTGGCACGCTACTAGATCCATCAATAGCAACCCCGCCTCCGCTCCGTCCAGACCTGATCTCACAAGACCACAGCCAGTTACTCCACCCAAACCTCGACTCCCTTCCCCTAGCTGCATGGATGTTACATGGCTGAACCCGGAGGAGCAGGCCTGTTTCGAACAAATTCACCAGGTCTTGCTAGGTAGTAGGAAGCCATCCACTACGGCAGGGGTTCTCACAACAATTTTTTTGGTAGCCTCAGAGTGCAGCCACCAGCTTTTGTTGGTGGCCGCTCTGACAGTTTTTTTCCTAAAACAATTAACTTTAGGAAAAACACACAAAATATACATGTCCAAATATCGTAATTTATTTATGTAGAGTTTTTTTTGCAGACTCAATAATAAAAATAATGTGCAGTTGTGTCTATTTTTTTACTGGATCTAAACAGAATAGAAACACCAATATGGTGCTTTGCACATTCTTGTCTTTTTTGTTGTTTCTTTTGTGGTGTTCTTCAAGGACAAAGTCCAAGTACGCCTGCACCCAGCCTTCTGCCAGAGGTGGTTTTGCAGTTTGATAGCAACCAGGCCATTTTCTTGTCAGTCTTCTTCTCGAAGCCTCCCAAGAACTCAGAAGAACACCAGATTCACTTAGATGTTAAGCATGCCCTCATCTTCTGTATTGAGAGGACTAAATCCTTTTGCAAATCCACACAAATCTTTGAGGCAGTTAGCAGAAAGGGTGAAAGGACTTCCAGTGTCAGCCCAGAGGATCTCATCCTGGGTAATCTCCTGCACTGGGGCATGTTATGAACAAGCGAAGGTCCCACTTCCTGTCATCATAACTGCACGCTCCATGAGTGCTCAGGCCTCTTCAGCAGCATTCCTCGCACAGGTTCCAATCTACAGGGTCGCAACTTGGCTGTTGATGCATCCCTTTGCATCCCACTATGCCATCACTCAACAGGTTCAAGACGATGCTAGGTTCAGAAGAGCAGTGTTGCAGTCAGCATGTCCGTGAACTCCAAGCCCACCTCCTGAGGTACTGCTTGTGATTCACCTAACGTGGAATGGACATGCGCAACACATCTCAAAAAACAACAGTTACAAAAGGTTAGTAACCATGGGGGTTTTTTTAATTTTAAAACTATTGACTGATCTTCTAAACACAGTAGTTTGTGAGTTGAAAGTTTAGTTCCTTTCTTCTGAAGAGTTTTGTGTTAGGAAAAAAAAGCTAGCTTTCATTCTGGGTTTTCTTTTTGTACATAGTCTACATTAGTCAGATGGAGATGCCCATAGATTGCATTGGCAGCCGCTTCTGAAAGTCAGTGAAATTGTGATTTATGTAGGTTTGTGTTGGACCAAGAACTTCTCTCATTAGTATTTCTTATGGGATGCGGGTAACTGCTTATATAATTGAGATTAGTCCCAAATGATGTGATAGCCTTTTTATCACAGTGAAAAGTCTTAACAAGGAAAGCTTAAAATGTTTGATGAATAATAGTGCATTGCATACACATGTACTTTTTGTGATTTGTTAGTTGTGTATGGTAAAATGTGTATCATATTTTAATTAAACCAACCCATAAGAATGTGCTGGCAGACTGTTGATTTGGGGTAAAAGTTTGATATTCCAAAGCTTTAATTTTAATGTGACTTCACCCAAAACATTACAGTATTGCTGGTAAACAGATGTGAAGCTAAAATGTTTGGTTCTCTTAAACACCTGAAAATTCAGATGTTTAGAAAAGCTGATCCAAAATATCCAAACGTTTTGAAGACTTTGTCTGCAGTGACGTCTCCCTTCCTCTGACTGATCCCAGGTCCCCCTCATTGCCCCTGTCTTCTCATATCTGATATTTCAGACCAGGGCACCTCTTCTGCCAACCCTAGGCAGCATTTCAGCTTTTGTTGGGGGAAACCAAGGCCCTCTTCCCAGCTCAAGCAGCATCAGAATTTTGCAAGGCAATTCCCCCACACCAATTCAGGAAGCCCTTCTAGCAGCGACAGGACACATGTCCACTTGTGATCTTTCTGGTAAACAGGGCTACCCAGAGTCATGCATTTGCTCTGCTCCCTGGTGCCTTCTCACAGCCTCATTGGAACATCATCTACCAGTTGGCTTACGCACAATCAATAATAATGAGCAGCAGCAGCAAGATTTTCCCTGCAGTGACCATTCTTAGCCATCATTGGCTATTGTGAAACAATGGCAGCTAACTGCTTTGCCTCCTTCCATCAGAGAGAGCGTGGGGAGGGAATGAATTAGGAGGGGAACAGAATTAGCCAAAGGGGAGAACAATTTGGGAGAGCTAAGTTCAGGGAAAGAAGCAAAACTATGATTTTTCCCACAGGTAAGCATCCTACTGTGCAGGTCTCCTGGCAGAAACTAGCTCATGTCTTTTGTTCCATGGCAAATGTCTCTTGAAGAATTAATTGGAACTTGGCAGGTATGGTAAAGCCTTACCCCAGAGCAGGTTTGACTTTGGCTAAAGTGGAATTGGGACTCTTGAGAGATGCTACCAGATGTGGTGGGTCCCACAATGCCATTGGAAAAGTGTAAAGGGGAGAGAAAAGTGGTCATTGGGTGGGAGTATAACGAATGAAGGGTTTTAGATATGGTAGGAACAAGTATGGACTGTCTTGGGACCTCCCTGCTTCCTTCCCTTCACCAGGGGAAGTCAGATGATGAGGGAGAGGGCGTTCTGGTAGCCATATTTTAAAATAGGTTATGTTAAAGGGATGAGTAAAACTTTGGATCTGTGCTTATGTTATTAACTGAATCCATTTGTACAAACCTAGTGTTTATTTCTCATCCCTATAGCGTTTCTTTAGATCTTGAAATACTCTCCATATCTCACTTTAAAAGGTTAATAGAATTTCAACACCAAATTGTGCAGTGATTATATGAAATATTTCTAAAACAAAAGTTAAACAGAAAGTCACAGATAAAAACCAAGTACAGAGTTTTTTATTTTTGGCATTATTTTTAGCAGTAAAACTAACTCACCGTGATTTAGTATTGCCAAGATTACTCCTATAAAGTTGGAAATGATAGCTATGCAGTATGCTGAAAATGGCTTGAGCAGATTTTTCTCCCCAAATATTTGTGTAATGCTTTTAGTGAAAGATACTAAGGATGATAGCCTTCACTTTCATTATTCAGGATTGTAGGGAGGGATTTTCAAAAGGGCTCATTGTTGGCCTCACTCCTCTCCCTTTGAAGTCAATGGCAAAGCTCCCATTGATTTCCGTGATAGCAGAGTTAAGTCAGTGCTGAGTGCTTTAGAGTGAAATCCCCTTTATGCTGTTTTGCCGCCATAAAGTGCAAATGAGAATCGGGTCCTCGGAGTTTAGATGATCTGTGAGTGTAATAGTTGCAGTACTGACTGAATAAAAGACTGGGTTTCCACGTTATGTGTACATGTGTCTTTTTTCCCTTGTGCATTTAGACAGAAACTCCAAGAAGAGCATATGGACTGGAAATTTGGAGAGACATGGCTGTTTTTTGGCTGCCGACATCAGGACAGAGACTACTTATTCAGGCAGGTTCTGTAGGTAGTATTGGAACTCTGCTGCACCTTGTATTTATGCTTTGGATACTGATTTCTAATGTTTTTGCATTGTCTTTCAGAGATGAGCTCAGAAGTTTTGTTGAAAATGGCACATTAACTCATCTTAAGGTTTGTTTCTCAAGAGACCCTCCAGCTGCAGCAGAAAAAAACCCAACTAAATATGTGCAGGACAACATTCGACTTTGTGCTAAAGAGGTTGCCAGAGTCCTGCTGAAGGAGAGAGGTTGTTTCTATGTATGTGGGTGAGTAGACTAGAGTTTGAATGCCTAACAGAGGGAGCATTTAATAGAAATTGTTGAAGACGTTTGAAAGACTTGCAGTAGCATCAAGTAAATAACTGGCATTTACAATACAGTAGAACCTCAGAAATACGAACAGCTCGGGAATGGAAGTTCGTAACTCTGAACAAAACTTCATGGTGGTTCTTTCAAAAGTTTATAACTGAACATTGCCTTAATACAGCTTTGAAACTTTACTATGAAGAAGAAAAATGCTGCTTTCCCTTACTTTCTTTTAGCAGTTTAACACAGTATTGTACTTTTTTTAGACTTTTTTTTTTGTCTTGTCTCTGCTGCTGCCTGATTGTGTACTTCCAATTCCAAATGAAGTCTGTGGTTGACTGGTCAGTTCATAACTCTAGTGTTTGTAACTCTGAGGTTCTACTGTACTGAAATATTCCTGTTTTTTAGAGTGTTAACTTTATGGTATAATGTTAATCATCCACCTCTACAGCTTAATCTTTTTCTTAGGTTATGGCCAAGTATTCCACTACTCTATTGATTGTTCTCACCATAATGTTTCAGAAATGTTTCTTGTTCATGTAGTGTTTTCCAGTTAAAATAGGACAGGCTACAAGCAAATGGTGTAACTCTTGTAAAAGTGGAAGATATACACATATATGCATGTAATGAATTATGGAGGTATGTGATAACAGCCCTTCAGCTGGCACTCTGTAGGTTTGGAGGTACAGAGCAGCAGACTGCTACCCGGGGTATCTTCCCTTGGAGAATTCCATTAGCCTTCTTTTCCTGCCCTTGTGGGACTTTAGGGAATGTTTTCTGTAACGGTAACATCCTTATGGTGTGAGGTTTTTATGTACGGAGATCTAACACACTTGCAGGTGCAGGAATTTTGGGAGCATCTCTCTGTTTGTAATGCATCCCTGATTACTTACAAACAGTTAATTGAACACGTGGCATTGGGCCCAGAACTTAGTAGCTTCTCTTTCAAAACCAGATGTCTGCTTCTTATGCTACTACTAAGTGGTCAGTAGTATTAGGGCTTTTATTGTTTCTGTATCTGAGCAACTAGAGGGTAGTATAACCACAAACACTTGAGCAAGTCTAATTCCATCCAGCAGAAGGCAATTATTTTCTTCCAGTTTAAATGTGGATCTGAGTTTCTGCTCCATATACATTTGAATGTATTGAAAGCTTCATGTCTTAGCTGTTTTAGGTATTACTGTTGCCACCATTCCCAAGTACATGAGCAATTAATGTCTATGGTATAAGCCAACATAAATTCTGCATTTCTTTATTTTAAAAAGTATTGCTTGTTTCCAAAAACATCCTGTATCTGTGGCTGCCGGTGAAAGGAGAAATCTGCTAATAAGTACTATTTTTTTTGTCTCTGTCTTTTCTAGAGATGCGAAGCACATGGCTAAAGATGTGAATGATACTTTAGTGGACATTTTAAGCTCTGATGCTGGTGTTGACAAATTGGAAGCAATGAAAACCCTGGCTACATTACGACAAGAAAAACGCTATCTACAGGATGTCTGGGCCTAAATGTGTGACCTCTGTGCCTTTGCAAAACAAAGACTGTTAGATAATTTTCACCGTATATACTGTACGAAGACTCCGCTGATTCTTTGGATTACCGTTATTTCAACTTCACTTAAGTAAATTCTCTCTTAAAAGCAGCCAATTGATAATTAAAAAAAAAAATTTCTCTAGTCATTTAATTCTTGATCATAGAAGAGGACAGGACAAGGAGTAATGGTCTCAAGTTGCAGTGGGGGAGGTTTAGGTTGGATATTAGGAAAAACTTTTTCACTAGGAGGGTGGTGAAACACTGGAATGCGTTACCTAGGGAGGTGGTAGAATCTCCTTCCTTGGAAGTTTTTAAGGTCAGGCTTGACAAAGCCTTGGCTGGGATGATTTGATTGGGGATTGGTCCTGCTTTGAGCAGGGGGTTGGACTAGATGACCTCCTGAGGTCCCTTCCAACCCTGATATTCTATGATTCTATGATTCCTACTGATCTTTTGAATGGCATTTAAAACCTTTACAACAACAACAACAAAATGGAACCTATGAGTCCTCAATTTGTAGCAGTATTACCAAGTAGATTCTCATGGAGCTCCATTCCTCCAATTTAATAATGGTATACTTTGAAAATAAACTTCTGCATTTATATAGTATACAATATTATCGTATACTGCACACATAATGTTACTTATTTAGTTGTACTGTTTATCACGTACGTCTTATTGCCAAGATTTAGTTGAACATATTACGTGGAAGTATTTTGAAGGAATTTTTCTTTGCCTTATAACATATGACACAAGTTGCAAACAATAAATATTTAAAATATTGTCAAGGAATTCTGGGCACAATAACTCCCTCATTAGAGGAGGGTTTGGAACAAATTGATAAACTAAACGGTAATAAGTCACCAGGACCAGATGTTATTCACCAAGAGTTCTGAAGGAACTCCAATGTGAAATTGCAGGACTACTAACTGTCATCTGTAACCTATCATTTAAATCAGCTTCTGTACCAAATGACTGGAGGATAGCTAATGTGATGCCAATTTTTAAAAAGGGCTCCAGAGGTGACCCTGGCAACTACAGGCCAGTAAGCCTCGCTTTAGTACCAGGCAAATTCATAGAATCATAGAATATCAGGGTTGGAAGGGACCCCAGAAGGTCATCTAGTCCAACCCCCTGCTTGAAGCAGGACCAATTCCCAGTTAAATCATCCCAGCCAGAGCTTTGTCAAGCCTGACCTTAAAAACCTCTAAGGAAGGAGATTCTACCACCTCCCTAGGTAACGCATTCCAGTGTTTCACCACCCTCTTAGTGAAAAAGTTTTTCCTAATTGGTTGAAACTATTGTAAAGAACAAAATTGTCAGACACATAGATGAACATAATTTGTTGGGAAGTCAACATTGTTTTTGTAAAGGGAAATCATGCCTCACCAATCTACTAGAAGTCTTTAAGGGGGTCAACAAGCACGTGAGATGGAGATCCAGTGGATATAGACTTTCAAAAAGCCTTTGACAAGGTCCCTCCCCAAAGGTTCTTAAGCAAAATAAGCAGTTATGGGATAAGAGGGAACGTTCTCTCATGGATTGGTAACTGGTTAAAAAATAGGAAACAAAGGGTAGGAATAAATGGTCAGTTTTCAGAATAGAGAGAGGTAAATAGTGGTGTCCCCCAGGGATCTGTACTGGGCCTAGTCCTATTTAACATATTCATAAACAATCTGGAAAAAGGGGTAAACAGTGAGGTGGTAAAATTTGCAAATGCTACAAAACTACTAAAGATAGATAAGTCCTAGGCAGACCATGAAGAGCTACAAAAGGATCTCACAAAACTGGGTGTCTGGGCAACATAACGGCAGATGAAATTTAATGTTGATAAATGCAAAGTAATGCACATTGGAAAACATAATCCTAACTGTACATATACAATGATGGTATCTAAATTAACTGTTATCACTCAAGAAAGAGATCTTGGAGTCATTGTGGATAGTTCTTTGAAATCATCCATTCCATGTGCACCAGCAGTCAAAAGAGCGAACAGACTGGGGAATCATCAAGAAAGGGATAGATAATAAGACAGAAAATATCATTTTGCCTCTATATAAATCCATGGTATGCCCACACCATGAATACTGTGTGCAGATGTGGTCGCCCCATCTCAAAAAAGATATATTGGAATTGGAAAAGGTTCAGAAAAGGGCAACAAAAATGATTAGGGGTATGGAACAGCTTCCATATGAGGAGAGATTGATAAGACTGGGACTTTTCAGCTTGGAAAAGAGGCGACTAAGGGGGGATGTGATAGAGGTCTATAAAATCATGAGTGGTATAGAGAAAGTAAATAAGGAAGTGTTATTTACTCCTCATAATACAAGAACAAGTGGCCACCAAATAAAATTAATAGGTAGCAGGTTTAAAACAAACACAAGAAAGTATTTTTTCATGCAACACTCTGTCAACCTCTGGAACTCCTTGCCAGAGGGTGTTGAGAAGGCCAATACTATAACGGGGTTCAAAAGGGAGCTAGATAGATTCATGGAAGATAGGTCCATCAATGGCTATTAGCCAGGATGGGCAGGAATAGTGTCCCTAGCCTCTGTTTGCTAGAAGCTGGGATTGGGTGACCGGGCCTGGATCACTTGATGATAACCTGTCTGTTCATTCCCTTTGGGGCACCTGCCATTGGCCACTGTCAGAGGACAGGATACTGGGCTTGATGGACCTTTGGTCTGACCCAGTGTGGCCGTTCTTATGTTCTCCACCTCCAAGCTTTTCTATGAATATTGATATTTGAGTGATGAAGTAATGGGCTTACAACATTTTGCAGATACTTGGAAACACTGGCTGATATTGAGTATGTTTTCCCAGCTAACTCATGCAAAGTATCTTTAATTCATTCCTTTAAACTCTGCTGGCTTAATTCTAGGCCTTTCCTGAACAAATCTGACATTTGTGCTAAATTTTGTTGGATATAATTATTGCAGCTTGAGATAGGAATACCAAATTATTACTATATTTTCTGAAATTAGGTAATTTGAAACTCATTTTACAGCCTTAAATCTTTTGCTTCCTCAGAAAAATCTGGATTACTACCACCAAAATAAATTTTTCCAAATTCAGGTAGAAAAATCCATCCTCTGCCTAACAGGGATGCTCAAAGGACAAAAAGCTCTTTTCTTCCTCATTTCAATTGTCATTACTTTTACCTTTCTTCAACTCACCACTCCCTTTGCTCCCTCTCCTTTTAACTCATGACTCCTAAGTCCCCATTTCTTTTGGTTCCTGCCCATCTTTCTCCCCAAGATTAGACCCTTAGAGGAAGAGACAAAGGGGAAGAAATATTTCTCAGTTGTGGCATTGCTCAAGTATTCTTGTTAGGGAAAATTCCGTTTTTACTCTGTCCTACACATAAAGCAGCACTTTGTATTCTGATTCTTGTTTTATAATGTTTGCCACTGTGGTATTTGAGCTCAGTATAGGCAGAGAGAGCAGTTGGGGGAAAATGTGATAATCAGAATAAAATCTCAGTTTTTTTAAAAAAGAAACTGCAATTAACTCTAATTAAAATTAAATTTTATTAAAACTTTGACATAATTGCAAGGTAGCAATTATTTAAAAGATCAATAGAAAAGCTCAACTAAAATTTTACATACCAAGCTTTATAGAAAAAGGTTATAATGCTCCACAAAGAGGACATGATGGAGATATATGAAATAAAAACTATTAAAATATCAATACAATGTAATTTGGGATTCAACATGTAAAATGAAACACACACACACACACACAAAAGTAAAATAAAGAAAGAGACCTATAATTTATTATTATTATGCTGGAATCACTAGTGTATCATGAATATCAGTATATTAGACTAGGCATTCACCTTCACATACTTGTCTTTATTTACCTGAGACAAAAAGGTTTTAGCTTTATCATAATCAAAGAAGATGTATTGCTAATCATCTTTTATCAATTAGTGTTTGATTGAAAACATCACTGAGACCTGGAAATCCAAAGAAGCACATTCAGCAGATAGGGTTAACTATTTTCTGTGTCATTAATGAGTTGTCTTGGAAATACCAAGGAAAGTTTGAAATAGTGATTTTAAGAAACTGCCAATTTCATTTCCTTTTTCAGACCACTTACCATTCATTTTATATCATATGATATGCAGAAGTAACGCTAGCTGGTCTAGTAACACTACTAGGAGCTTTTATTAATAAGGTTTTTTTTAAATGGCCATATGGTCTCCTTCCAACCAGCTTGACTGTGGCTCCTGTGTTGCACTGCTCCAGTGATTTACAGCAATTGGAAAGCTAGTGAATCCAGCCCTCTGAGGATTTTGTCAGTGTGTTAGAATCCTTGGATAGTATAGAGCTACTAAAGCTACTGCTACAGCTCCTGATAGCAGACAAGTGCCAGTATTTTTAAAATCACAGTTAAGGTGTATAACCATCTACAAAAGAAAAAGGAAAGAACAAAACCAACAACCCTCTGATGGTGTTGGTGTTGATTTTCTGCTATGTTATATGTGTTTGGTCTTTTGTGGGGGACACTGGTTGTGGGAGGGAAAGCCATGCATGGGAGAACAAAACTGAAAATAATCAACAGGCAGAACACAAATCAAATAGTACCAAAGTTCTAAAACAGAAGAAACACAAGGATTGTGAATGAAGTTTTTACAAATTAATATATGGAATAAGATGTGTATATAGGCTGCATTGTATCAGCATGGTTGAAATATGCAAAACATTGTGGCCAGGTCCTCAGCTGTCCTAAATGTGAGACGCTGGAGATGACTTCACTTTAGAATGGATACATATCTCACAACCTCTTTAGAATGTGAAAATGTAGTTATAACACTAACTGTCCTAACTCATTGCTTTAATATACCTGATTTCTTTTTGTTTGTTTTTTTGCTATGTTCCTTTTATCAGACATCCCTGTGACCCATATCCAAGGCATCCTTGCCTTCACAACAAACAGAAGAACCTCTGCTTTTTACACATTTTCCCTGCCTCCTGATACAAGTAACATACCTGAAAAGCTAATTTCTATTTTGTTCATTTGTGTGTTGGACCACAGATGTTGGGTGAAAGCAAATTGCAAAGTAATGCTGAAATGTATGAACCTAACTCAGGCCTTGTTCACATTGGCCATCTCATCTGTGTTTAGTCAGCTTGAATTGATTGTAAGCCATGTTAGGAGTTGAAGTTATTTGGGTTCCCCACCCCCACCCCCCTGTGGGCTGCTGTAAGACGATGGGGGTGATGAATGTATGGAAGAGGTAAAATGGATGTTGAAGGGGCATAGAGGAGAAGCGGTATATGTGGTATATCTTGACTTTAGTAAGGCTTTTGATACTGTCTCGCATGACCTCATAAACTAGGGAAATACAACCTACGTGGAGCTACTATAAGGTGGGTCCCATAACTGATTGGAAAACTTCCCAGAGAGTAGTTATCAGTGGTTCACAGTCAAGCTGGAAAGGCATAATGAGTGGGGTACCGCAAGGATCAGTTCTGGGTGCATTTCTGTTCAATATGTTCATCAAAGAGAGTACACTTACAAAGTTTTGAGACCATACCAAGATGGAAGGGGTTGCAAGTGCTTTGGAGAATAAGATTAAAATTCAAAATGATCTGGACAAACTGGAGAAATGGTCTGAAGAAAATAGGATAAAATTCAACTAGGACAAATACAAAGTACTCCACTTAGGAAGGAACAATCAGTTGCACGTATACAAAATGGGAAATGACTGCCTAGGAAGGAGTACTGTGGAAAGGGATCTGGGGATCATAGGGGATTACAAGCTAAATGAGAGTCAGTGTAGCACTACTGCAAAAAACAAAACAAAAAAAACCACACAAACATCATTCTGAGATGTATTAGCAGGATTGTTGTAGGCAAGACACGAGAAGTAATTCTTCCACTCTACTCTATCCTGATTAGGCCTCAGCTGGAGTATTATGTCCAGTTCTGGACACCACATTTAAGGAAAGATGTGGACAAATTGGAGAAAGTACAGAAAAGAGCAACAAAAATTAAGGGTCTAGAAAATATGACCTATGAAGACTGAAAAAATTGGGTGTTTAGTCTGGAGAAGAGAAGACAGAGGGGACATGTCAAGGTTCCTTCCCCACTCTGAACTCTAGGGTACAGATGTGGGGACCTGCATGAAAGACCCCCTAAGTTTATTCTTACCAGCTTAGGTTAAAATTTCCCCAAAGCACAGATTTCTTTCTTGCCTTCGGAACCAGCTTAGTTTAAAAACCTGATATGCTGCCACCACCAAGCGGTTTAAACAAAGAACAGGGAAGAGCCCACTTGGAGACATCTTTCCCCAAAATATCCCCCCCAAGCCCTACACCCCTTTTCATGGGGAAGGCTTGATAATAATATCGTCACCAATTTGCATAGGTGACCACAGACCCAAACCCTTGGATCTTAAGAACAATGAAAAATCCATCAGGTTCTTAAAAGAATTTTATTTAAAGAAAAGGTAAAAGAATCACCTCTGTAAAATCAGGATGGTAAATACTTTACAGGGTAATCAGATTCAAAACATAGAGAATCCCTCTAGGCAAAACCGTAAGTTACAAAAAGACACAAAAACAGGAATACACATTCCCTCCAGCACAGTGAATTTTACAAGCCAAAAAACAAAAGAAAATCTAATGCATTTTCTAGCTAGATTACTTACTAACTTTACAGGAGTTGGAAGGCTTGCATCCTTGATCTGTTCCCAGCAAAGGTATCACACGGACAGACAAAACTTTGTCCCCCTGCTCCAGATTTGAAAGTATCTTGTCCCCTCATTGGTTATTTTGGGTCAGGTGCCAGCGGGGTTACTGTAGCTCCTTAACTCTTTACAGGGGAAAGGATTTTGCCTTTGGCCAGGAGGGATTTTATAGCAATGTATACAGAAAGGTGGTTACCCTTCCCTTTATATTTATGACAGGACATGATAGCAGTTTTCAAGTACATAAAAGGTGGTTACAAGGAGAAGGGAGAAAAATTGCTCTTAACCTCTGAGAAAAGGACAAAAGCTATGGGCTTAAGTTGCAGCAAGGGCGGCTTGTGTTGGACATTAGGAAAAACTTCCTGTCAGGGTGGTTAAGCACTGGAATAAATTGCCTAGGGAGGTTGTGGAATCTCCATCATTGGAGATTCTTAAGAGCAGGTTAGACAAACACCTGTCAGGAATGGTCTAGATAACACTTAGTCCTGCCATGAGCGCAGAGGACTGGATGACCTCCTGAGGTCCCTTCCAATCCTACAATTCTATGATTTTATGATTCTATGCCACAAATGTCCAGAGTTGTTTTCAGTTCTTGCTGGAGCATCATATACTAGCTGTTTCTGGATGCTGGATGTCTGATCAGCTGCACCAGTGATTTGATCCATTTTGTAAAAAGATTTTCCAAGTTGCACGACTAACTAAACTTTCTGTGATTTCTCATCAGAATTTGAATTATTTCCCCATAAAAATGAAAAATATTTTATAGGTGAAAACTAGCACTTTGAATGCAATAATATTTTCATTACGCTATTGAAAAACTGCCAGGAACAGCAGAAATGGCTGAAAAATTCTTAGAAAACCTTACAAAATGCCAGAAGGATCTCAGTTTTTATATGTAAAATCCCAAAACAAAGATTTGAGAACTTTCACCCAGATGTAGATTGAAGTTTTGCTTCTCTGGTTGCAATTCTAGCCTCTTCTAGAATTTATCTTAATTGGTTTTAACCTGAAATTGTAGGTGAAAATAATGGAAGTAAACTGTGACACCCTGTACTCCATGTTCACCATTTTCATATGATTATGATATAATTTGTACAAAGCATGAGGTATCATTTGAAAATTCAAAATCTGCTGATTATCTTCTTGTTGAAATGTGTGTAGCAACACTGCATGTAAAATTAAGAGATTTTGCTATATGATTGTTACTGAAATATGTTGTAAGTCTGGGTAACACCCACAAACCAATTTCTCAGAGACAAAGAACACTGGCACACTAACAAAGAGCTAAAAGGCCATTACCTACTTAATCAGCGGGGTGGGGGAGAGGTATAAACAAATTTACATTTCCTCCCAAAAACACTTTGAACTGCATATACAAGGGAGATTGCCTGTACCCTGCTTGTGTGTATGTGTGTGTGTGTGGGGGGGGGGGGGGTAATCTTCAAAGAAAGAAGGAAAGTGACCTCCACATCATCCCTCTCTTCCCATCTCTCTGCTTATGAAATCAACAACTCTGACAGAACTGAAAGGGTGGGGGGAAAGAAATGGTCACAGCCTGTGAAATGTATTGTACCTGCTGGTAAGAAAAACTTCTTTTCTTTTTAAATCTGTTAGCCTTGGTAAAGTTTAGGAATTAGCTTGTGTATTTATCCTTTTATTTCTTTTGTAACCAATCCTGATTCATATGCATCTCTACTTTTAATCACTTAAAATCTATCTTTCTCTAGTTAAACTTGTTTTATTGTTTTATCTAAATCAAGCTCTTTTTGTTGAAGTGCTTGGGAATCTCTACTTAAGTCAACAAGCCTGGTGCATAAACATTACCCATTGTTGGAATGCCAGATTAACTATGATCTTATACTGTCCAGGGGGCTACTGAGCAATATAAGATGCACATTTTTGGGGAGCAAGGCTGGGACTGGAAATATGCAGGTGTCACCCCATATATAATTCAAGAATGTCTAGACATATCATTCGTTTATTCAGCTCTGAGTGACTTTACATTCTGGTGACTGAGTGAGCAAAGCCAGGAAGGGTTTGCTGTTCACTAGCAAAGCAGCGTAAAAGGCACCTGAGGCTAAAGAGCTAAGGGAACACAGCAGTCCAGATTGCCTGCTGGGGAATGTCACATAAACACAGTATAGTGCCTTCTTTATAGAGGAGTAAACTGAACTCTTTGTTATATTAATTTCTGACTAGAGATGCTGACTCTTTCAATGAGGAAGCCAAATTCTGCTAGCACTCTTTTCCAAAGTATGTATGTAACAGGCTTGACACTGGGGCTACATTTCTGGAGTGATACCAGACATTAATCCTCTCAGCTTGGGCAATGATTTACACCAGACTTGACAAACTTTTAGGAAAATTTACTTTGGCACAAAATTTATATGCTCAATACTTATAATGATTTATGATGCAAAAATTAATGGTGTTTTTTTACTGGCCCACAAAGGCAAAAAAAAACCAAACAAAACACACACACACTCTCTCTCTCTCTCTCTCAGGAATGTTCACAGCAAGCACACCTCTTTTGTCTTACCACTAAAAGTGTGGATGAGTTGTAACTTTTATTTATTTATTTATATTATACTAACAGCTAGAGGCCGCAGCTGAGTTCAGGGTCTCACTGTACTAGGCCTTGAACAAACATAGTAAGAGACAGCCCATGCCCTGAAGGGTTTACAGTCTAAATAGACAAGACAGACAGAGGCTGTGAGAAATAAGTATCATTCTCTTTTTCCAGATGGAAAATTGAGACACAATACAATTCACCCAAAGTCAGAAAGACGGCATGTGGCCAAGCTAGGAACTGAACACTGATCTTCTGAGCTATTGATCAGGGGTTTAATCAAAAGACCATCTTTACTTTCCTAGATGAATTCTTCATTCATTAACACTTGTTTATCATTATTACAGGGGAGCCCTGCCTTGCATGTGCAGAAGGAGTGCACAATTTGAAAGTCATGATCTTTCAAACGATTTCTTACATACTAAAGAGAAAGCTCATATAGGTTAGCAAAGACACATCAATCAAAAAATAAATAAAAATTGGTGACAGAAATAATAGCTGGAAAGAGAGAACTCTGGCTTTAAACAGATAATCCTATCAACAAATCAACCCCATAATATAAATAAAGATGATCTGTGTTCCCAACATCTTCAGTGCTAGTTCAAAGTGTAGACTATTTTGAAGGATTTGTTTATTGAAGTGATTAGCTTAGATGAGAGGATGAAGAAAAGTGAATGTAAAATCAAGTGACAAAGTGTTTTTAAAACATGCTAAATTCTCAGTGTATGAAAATGTTTTTTTGAAAACAGATAAATTCCCTAGTAACCACTGAATCACTATCAGAAGTAAAATGTAGCATGTGGGAAATTTTCCTTTGTACATTTAATGTAGACTGTCTCAGGAAGATTTTACAACAGATTCTACTTTTGTGGGCCAGTCTCATCTACTCACTTCCTTTTGGTGGTTTTTCTGTTTGTCACCCACTGTATATATATAAAAGGCAGCACAAAGCAGCCATCTGGGTTCCTGGGTGTAGGGGAATCCTCAGATGACAAAGCTAGTGTAGCTGACACAACATTACCTGTTTCCCACCTTCTTCGTAGAGGACATGTTGGCTGCACACAACTCGAAGTTTCTTTAAAGATTGCATCAGCCCCTGCTCCCTCCAGAATCAGGAGACTGGCTTGAAGACACTCCCTCAGCTGTGGAGGATGATTCCCAATGAGTTACACTTCTGCACATTCCTAGCCACCAACATTTGCACTGCAGACGAGCAAGCAGAACAAAGGCTATCGTTAGTAAGGGTATGTCTACATGGCCCCTGGGAGAGTGCCTCCCAGTGCTAAAAATAGCAATGTAGTCACAGCAGCTCAGGCTAGCCACCTCAGTACATATCCATGGGGTCAGGTGGGATTGTACTAGGGTGGCTAGCCTGTGCCGCCATGGGCAAACTGCTATTCTTAGCGCACCAGCTTGACCAGAGCTAGTGCATGTCTGTCTACCCAGGTTGTTGTCAAGAAACTTATAACGAATGGTGTTAGATAAATGTGTATTAAATAATGTTTGAGAAGTAGATTTATATTTAATAGTGTTATAAAAATATGGAAGGTAATTTTTCTGCTTTCTGAATGTGTCTTGTTGACAGCTTTTAAAGGTGGTAAAAAATAAAAAAAGTTGGTTAGTAACATATCTACTGTGTAGATAATAGGGCAAAGCAAAATAGACATGTGTGATTTATTAGCCAGATATAGCCCTCCCTCGTAAAACAGTTTAGGGAGGATGAACACTGACTGAACAGAGCTAGCCAATCACTAATTCCAAGACCTCAAGAAGCAGATAAATAAGAATATGACAACGGTTGTAAGTAATAATGAAATACATTAAAGCAATGAAAAGAAAGCTAGATTGAAGGTGGAGGATCGTAATAGCTTCAAAACAGATATATATTTGAAGAGGTGTCAATTCGAGTTTTAGCAGGATAAGTAAAAATGTATGTTAAAAAGGAAGGATTTGGGCAGGCAGGGTCTCAGACAAGGACGCTTGCAGCACATTCATAGGTTATAGCCCTTATTATTCCTTGGTCCTCACCATTCCAGGTCATTAAAAGAGTGGGGGGAAAGAATAAATTTATTCTTTGGGTATGAGTTAATGGGAATTAGGTGCTAGGACTTTGGACATGGGTGCTGAAATTCATGGTGCCCAGGAATTTTATACAACCAAAATAAATGCTGCCCCACCAATGAGGTGAAACCTGGCCCTACATGCACAAGCCCCTTGATGTGAATAATTATGGAGCTGTGTGTTGGGACTCCCTCTGAGACCTTTTTCACTTGGCTTGTCCAAAACATCTTGTCCAATTCTGGGAGAACACTTCATCCAGTTCTCTGGGATCCAAAAAACTCAGTTGCATTCCAGATTTCACTACTCAGGTTCCTTTACTTGGCATACAGCAAAGCTACGCTGAGTTGATCAGACTCAAGCATAGGGCATGAGTATAGGGCATACCAAACATCCAGAGTTACACAGAAAACTGCTTCCTTTATATACATTTATACATTACATTGCATCATATGTTTTTGGACTGGCTTGGTCACTTTGCAGGAACCAATCCCTGTGCAGCAACATGCTCTGTCCATGCATTGTCCAATCTCGACCTACTCCTCATCTCTACATTCCTAACTAAGTTTGTCCATTCTTAGTATATGGGTGTTCTCCCTCTTATCTTAGCTGGCTCAGACATTGTCTTTTTTGCCTACTGACCTATTTACTTATCTTAATTAGCACAAACATTCTGTTTTCAGCCTAATGATCTGTTTACCTTTCTAATTCTATCCTCCAAGAAATGAGGCCTTCCTCCGTGTGTTAATTACTCATGTCAGGCCAGGCCTCAGCTACACTGGGAAGGCATTTCAGAGTAAGAGAAGTGGATTTGGAGGATCATCTCCCTTTTGATGTGATGTTAGAGGATGATCTGGAGGAATAGTCCAAGATGGCCTATGTCACAGGTTGGAGAGAGAGTAACATTTGTCCAGTGGGACCTAGCACAGTATTGGTGCCCTGGGTGCTCCTTGGGACGCAGGAGATTGCACCCTGGCTCTCGCCAATATGGCACAAACTCTGCCCATACCTAACAAGCACTTGACAGAAACATGGAGCAAAACATTCAAGGCTGTAGGGTCCATGTGATGGTAAAGAAGTTGCCCCCTCAGCACCTCCACAGCTCTGGAAATGCTTGAGTTGACTGAGGCAGGATCTGACATGGAGTTTTCTGGGAAGAATCTGCAACACTGTCTTGTAGTGGTTAAGAGTCATACAAAGCTGTAAGATGTTTTGGTTTGACTCCAGGGTTTTGGAATGACTCATTATACAGATGTGGGAGGACTCTGAAATTCAGAAAATGATCCTGGTTCAAATTTAGAATGCCAGAATTGGGAGAAAGAGGACTTGTGATCTAGGATTTTGGATCAGACCTCCTATCTATAACCATTAAATTTCAACACAGGCTCAAATGAGACAACTTGACATAAAATAGCCTGATGAATCACTAGGCTCATCTCTTAGATGGCTGGTATATAGCAAGACCCCAAGGGTGATGGGGCAGGATCAGAATAATTAAGTATCTACCAGGTAACACTACTGAGAAAAAGTGAGGTGAAACCAAGGATAGGAACAAGTAGCTGAGACATTAAGGTAAACATTGACAGGAAGAGCAAGAAGTTAGTGGAATGCACTAGCAAGGGAGACAACCATTACTGCAGATATTAGGAAAAGGTTAGACAGGGCTTTAGCATAAATGACATCATCAATAGGCAGCATTAGATAAGAAGCCCTGTTTTCCATGCCTCTTTATCAAAGATTTTCTCTTCCTTACCTATTGGTCTTCATGTTTTTATCTTCTTTTCACAAACTCTCTCTCCAATCTGTATCCTTCCTTCTTGTTTGTCATGTTTCTAGTTTTGCTTTTTGAATCTTCTCCTCATGACCAATTTGTGCCTCTTTAACACTTGGAAAATTTGGCTAAGTCTTTTTATACAGATTGTGTTAATATTCAAACACAGACCCATGTGGTCTTTCCAGGACTCCCTGGGTCTGATTCTATTAATTCCTTCAAAGAAAACCAACAGCCTCTTGGTGTGAGAGGAGGAACAAGGACTCAATTTGGGTGGAGGTTGGGTGGGTGAATGGACCAAAATAGTGTAGTTCAGTCAAAATGCAGCCACTTCACTGCTCAGCTGCAGTTTACAGGTGCTGTCACTATGGTAACAGCCTCACTGGGATGTCACAATGGAGATCTTCCATTTCGTCTTTCCATTACAATCTCTTCTGTCAGTGGAGCTCAGGTGGGGGCTGGGAGAGGCATAGGCACAGTCACAGCCAGGGTCAGTTTATCATTGTAGCTATAATAATGGCATTTTTGCCACATGTCTGACAGTGCACAAACACTGAAACCCATACAGAGAGACAGAGAATAAGTGTGATAGCCAAAGATCAGAGACCATCAGAGAAGTCCAGGACACTCCAGAGGCAGGTCAGACTCTGCCTCGCACCCAGACCTGCTAAACC
This sequence comes from Natator depressus, assembly GCF_965152275.1. NCBI lineage: Eukaryota > Metazoa > Chordata > Testudines > Cheloniidae > Natator > Natator depressus. Next base: position 139,207,341 of record NC_134235.1, on the reverse strand, counting down.
AGCAGAAAATGAATTTTGTATTTGCACATTTAGAGCTAGGCTGTGAACCTCTCACTCCCACTGGGGAGCAGTTACTCATGAATGGTCCCACTGACTGCAGTGAAACTAACCGAGAGAGTGCTGTGCCGGGTGAGTAAGCATCCACTATCTGGCCCCTTTGTCTGTCAGGTCTTTGGGGCAGGGACATGTCATAACCACGGGCTTGGTAAAGTGCTGTGAATATTTATGTAGCTACATCATAGCCTGCAAATCCTATGGTCTTAAGTGCTTCATCATATGATACTTGCTCACATGCCCAAGGTTAAACTGATCACCAGATTTGGGTATGCAGTGTTTTTGTAGCCGTGCTGGTCCAAGCATATTAGAGAGACAAGGTGGGTGAGGTAATATCTTTTATTGGATCAACTGCTGTTGATGAGAGAGAGAAACTTTCAACTTTGGTCTAAAGGGGAGTTGTGTTGCTCGAAAGCTTGTCTCTCTCACCAACAGAAGTTGGTCCAATGAAAGATATTACCTCCCACACCTTGTCTCACAAAATTTGGGGTCAGGAAGGAATTTTCCTTCATGTCAGATTGGCCAAGGCTTTGGCGCTTTTTCACCTTTGTTTGCAGCATCAAGTTGGGTTCATCAGCTGGGATCATCTGGGCCCATTTCACACAGCCATTTCCTGCCATTGCTGAGGCCTCAGGCATAGGTGGCACCTAAAAGCAGTGTAGACTCCTCATTTTATAGGATAATAGGCCTGATTTGGATTTAATAATGAGTTTGATTTAAAAAAACTTCATCTGGAAGGATTATAAAGTGGGCTGCATTTATCTGTAGTCAGCGCCTCTCAAACATGTTTTCTCAGACACTATATGGAACCACCGAGTTTACAGCCAGAGTTTAAATGTCCTTTGTCCTTTCAGTGGCCATTCACAAATGAAGCGGTCAAGAGCTCCTCTGAGGTAATGTTTCTGTGACAGGATGGGCTGGGTCCTTACTGGAGCCAGATTCAGTTCCACTTGTGCTTAGTTATAGGTTTAAGCTTGGATTGGTGGCTGGGTCAGGGGAACAGGGAAAATAAAGGCTAAAGTAGATGGTATGTCTTAATGGTGATAAAGGACCTCCCATCTGTCACCATCTTGCCTAAGTCAATAATTAAGTACGTAATTCCCACAAGAAAATTCTTAATTTCTGGTTCAGATTTAGCCCAAAGTACTTATAAATACAGTCACAGAATTTGATTGCTGCCTTTTTCTATCCTTAAAATAGGAGTTTCAACCAAAATCCTACATTTAGCAATGATTTCATGACAGCAAATATGCAACTACCGGTGAATTTTTCATTGAATAAGTGTCTCTCTGCTCCCATTGCATGGTGGTCACTGTGCCCAGCTTCCCTAGAACTAAGAAGAAGTCTATCAAGAATTGTAAGACTGAGTGTAATTATGGTATGTATTGCCAATTGGGAAGACCCATAGGTATTTCTCTGTCTTGTCTCTTCTTTATCTCTGGAAAAGGCTGGACACTGAGGCTGTGCCATTTGCCCTGACGCAGCTTCTAGACTTCTAAAGATGGCTTAGCCATCCATTCGGATCTACTTCCTCACAGTTTGGTTAAGGAAGATGCAACTATAGTAAGTTGCTATTGGGCAGTATCTGAATACGTGTGCCCAGAGAAATCTGCAAGGAATGTGCTATTTGTGTATTATTTTCCAGATTGTGAGTAGCTCTGGCTGCGTTTATCCTGACTAGAACCTCTGAACATCAAGTCTGGTGAGAAAAGAAGCACTTCTGCAGACATAGAGGTTCAAGGATGTATGGAATAGTCAAGTCAAAAGTTGAGTGGAGCCCTAAGAGTAAAAGTTTCCCCTTCACCAAACTACATCTACCTAGTTTCTCTGTGACAGAGAAATACTGGCTTTCTAATGGGTTGGGATATCTATTGCCAGCATCCCGCAATCATATCTGTATGCCCCTGTTCTAAAGATTGGACATAACAGAAGCAGGCAAAATAGCTATCAGACAGCACAACAGATTTACTAAAAACTTTCTTGTATGTTTGTTACACATTCTCTTTTGAACTGAGGAATGTTTAGGGTTAGAGTCTTGATATCTTCCCTGAATCTCAGAAAATTTAGATTGAGAGAGAATACAGTTTTCTGTGTTTACCACCCCTCCCCCCAAAACTAAAACTTCACCTTTTAGTGTTCAAGAGTAGTTTCTTCAGAGAGCAGATGAGGAATAATGGCGTTCAATCATAAAAACATCAACCAAAGTAATTGTGTATAAAAATCACCCTCAAGAGAACTCTATGCCAGTCATAGAAAGAATCATCCCACTCAGCCACCCCCAAAGCAAAAGACAGAGCAAGTAGAAGGGCTTGGCATTGTGCCCTGAAGGACAACAAACTCAGATTTTGTTGGCTCAAAGGGGGGAATGAATTTAAGAGTCTACAGCCACTCTAAGGAGTGTTCAGGATATTCTGTTCCACTATGTGTGACTGTCCCACATTATTTATAGTAGACATCCAAGAAAACCTTTTTGTCCTTTTGTTTATTTACAAAACAAAACATGTAGCATTCTCACAGTATTTTAAGTACAGTATGCCCTATTTTTGCCTCTGGTTACTCCTTTGTCATTTGTTATGGGATCCTGTTAAAATTAAAAACTCAGTGGAGCTTTTCATATATTTTACTTCAGAGGTTTATGTTTTTGTATTCCGTAATTGGTACTTTTTCACAACACCACATTCTGTTACCCTGGCAAAGTCATTAGTAGCTTAAGTCAAGGACACCTTGTAGTTCCTTGCTCTGCTTCCCCTGCGTGAGGATGAAAAAGTAAAATTGAGCAGGTTTACAATCCAGTTTCAACACCACACTCCCACAGTAAAGTAAAAAGGACAAAGTCAAGCAGCCATCAAAGACTCCTTTCAGTCTTCTCACTAACCAAACTGGCATTAATAATTTTGCTCCTGATGCAAGAACCCACATCTCTATGTTCCACTGCAGCTGGTTATCCTCTTTGATGTGACATTTTCCTTACACAGCTTTTCAAATATCAGGCCTGTATGCCAATTAGTAATGAAATCTACTATATAAGGAGAGGTCTTTTTTTGAACTGGAATGTGGGTCTTCAGGAAAGTGCCCAATGAGCTAAGACAGACATTCATATGGTTAAGCAGCAGAGACTTATACCGAGGTTTTCCCATATTCACCCCATTTAAGCCAGAGTTCATCTAATAGGCGATCATGCATTGAGGCCACCAAATGAGTACCACATATAATGTTTTCAATATGGGTGTGTTCAGCACTAGCGGGCAGTCATACAGTCTACTTAGTAATGGTCTTTTCTAGCATTGTTACATGGAAGGTTAGTTTCTTTTATTATGAAACTGTATTTCGTTGCTTTAATAACTTTGCCACTGTAGTGGGGTAAAATGTAATTTACAGGTTATCATTCAGATGTGAATTATGTGTGAAGGTTTGTTAGTCAACAGTGGAAGCAATGGAATATAAAACAGTTATACTCCTTTGTCATTTTTTAAACAAACCAAGCAGCCAAAAGAATTTAGTCGTTTGAGACATATTTTGGTCTTAGAATTGCTGCAGAAGGTTTTATATGTTAAAAAACTAAGTGTTAAGGAGTTATTTTTCAGTATATAGTAAATTTTCCATTTTATAAAAGGCATTTTCTCACTTGAAATAAATTAAAGCCTCACAAATTTACAACAGAAATTTTTTGCAGCATAATTATGCTCTGAAAATATAATCAGATATAATCAATAGAAATTTTAAAACATCTAAAGTTATTCCAACTCAAGGAGAAATAATTCTGGAGTTACAGAATACATGGAGAAAATTATTGCTTACTTAGAAATTGTTTTACTTTTCGGAAAATCTTTTTCACATAAATCAAATCACCACAAGGATATCTAAATACTTAAATTGTAGGAGTTGAATCATACATAATGGGATCTTCAGTCATGAACCTATGCCCTAATTATTGGCAAGACAGGCAAGAAATCAGGTTTAGTAAGCATTACTGAATCATACCAAAGTACTTGCCTCATCATTCGTTGTCCTGTCAAAATCTCCCACAGGAACGTTCTTGTCAGCTGCTGGAAATGGCCCACCTTGATCATCACTACAAAAGGTTTTTTCCCCCCACTCTCCTGCTGGTAATAGCTCACCTTACCTGATAACTCTCATTACAGTATAGTAACACCCATTGTTTCATGTTCTCTGTGTATATAAATCTCCCCACTGTATTTTCCACTGAATGCATCCGATGAAGTGAGCTGTAGCTCACGAAAGCTTACGCTCAAATAAATTTGTTAGTCTCTAAGGTGCCACAAGTACTCCTTTTCTTTTTGTCAGAAGACAGGATACTGGGCTAGATGGACCTTTGGTCTGTCCCAGGATGGCCGTTTTTATGTTCTTAAATCGTTCCAGAGCAGGAATATTTTGTTACAAAACCAAAATATGCTCCCAGGCTGTGTGGGATCCTGGAAGGCCTGGCAGCCAGGAACTAGGCAGGTAAGCTGTCAGAAAACCAGACAAGTTTCCACTGATGCGGATACAGTGGTGAAATAAGAAAAGACACATGCATGGAATTAAGCAGCAGGTCTCAACTTTAATTCAACTTTAGCTCAGGAGAGGGGTGCTACACACCCATCTCCCATACTCTCCTACAAGAGGCATTTAGTTGGTTCCAGTGCAGGGGTTACAGGACTCCTTACCATATAATCCATAACTCAGGGTAAACTCGCCTCAGCTTACTCAGCTCTCTGAGCCCTAGCACCTCCTTTCCCCCCCTCGAGGGGGATAGAGGGTGCAGAAGGATGGGGACCTCAGCCTGCAAGGTCTGACTTTGGCCCACGAAGGCCACAAGGTCTCACCCTATCCCGGAAGCCGAAGCCCATCACCAAATCCCAGGTCTTTTGCCTCTGGGAACTTTTCATTTTATCCTTTTAGCAGCACTGGAAACTGGTCACAAATTGCCTCAGATTAACAGCTCAACACAAGTACCTCAGTTAAGTACTAAGCACATTCCTACTTAACCCACTGTGGCTTGAAGGTGCTGTGAAGAAGGGAAAAAAAATCCTCCCTGGTCCTGTGCCAATTGGCCCATGAGAGAAAAAGCTCCTTTATAACTCCCAAACAATTGGCTAGACTCACAGCATCTTTCTTTTACAGTAACTCCAAGATACCAGTTCAAATCCAGAATAGAAATGAGCAGGACTACCTGATAGCTATTTGGTGTTCTATGAAAAATGAATGTGTCTAGAAATTCCAGTTCCTAGTGGAATGTTATCTACACTCCTGAACATATCCTTCATGTTGGCATCAAGCAATCAGATACTATGATAAAAACAGAGAAATTAGTCAGCCTTAGGAGAAAATGATTGGACATAGAAATTTAATTATTTTCACACTCCTAAAGATAGTCTTTCCAAAATAGGATTGAGATATGTTGGTGAAGCAGTGAGGGAGGAGTGTATACTGCTACTATTGTACCTGTAGTGTAGAGAAAATTGGATTTAATCTCCAGTGTTGAGCTCTCACTTTTCATGAACATAAAGTTCACTTTATACATTGCAGTAGCTAATGAAACCTTCAGCAGGGTCAGACAGCTAAAAGGCTTCACCTATAGAAAAAGAATTGGATTTCTCAGTCAGCTTGTATTGACTTTGGCTGTGTACCCCAAGTATTATGAATTAATAATTGTGGTATCTTGATGACTATATTGCATTTGCAAGCTGTCACTTTCAGAGAGTGTGTGTGTGTGTGCGTGCACGTACACGTGCATGAGGAAGGCTGAGTGTCCTCATCCGTAGTGTAGTATGCGCTCTGGGCCTAGTAGCAACAGTCAGTCTTCAGACAGCTGGCATATAGTAAGGTAGGATGAGTTGTGTTAGGGAGCAGCCTGCTTTCTCTCTCTCTGTTTGAGTTCTTGTGTGTTATTGTTCTGAATGTTCAGAAATGAGGTAGTGCTACATTCCAATCTTCCAGCAGGAGTATTTATGTTTTTATCTAACTTCTCTGTGTATATACTGAGAACATAACATTAACTACATCAAAGGTTATACAAAATGCAGTAGAAGTTCCAGCCATGACAATCACAGATCAAAATGGTAAATAAAAAAGACATTTAATCTGTGACTTTAGATGTTATTTTATGACTTCTTCCAAAATAATAATGCACATAGTTAACTTGTCCTATGGTGTTTTTAGTGCCTGAAATGTAGCCATTCAGAATGCTTATGCCCAGAGGCACGGTCTTATTAAAATGTCATTTTTTTCAATTGTGAAGCAGCATTGCAGGTTTATAAAGGGTCATTGGCTTGGGTCACCTGCTGGGATACTATGTAGATATTATCCATTATGAAAATGAAATGAGAACTTAAAATTTCAGGGAGACTAACTGCTGGGTTAGTGACTTCATATTAAATTCTCTACACTGCCCTCTGGCAGACAAAATTGTGGCTTCTGTTTTTATACTTTTGTACCCAAAGGGCCTGATCAAGGGAGGTGCCGAGCAACTTCAGTGTTCGATGAAGGTGGTGGAAATTAAGATAAGTTCACAGCTCTCACCAGGGAATTGGCACCTGACAAGGTTGGGGTATTAAGGCAGCACAGATTTTGGTAGAGCGTAGGTCTGTGGAGTGCCTTGTAACCATAGAACCTTCAGCCAATAAAGAGACACTGGTGGGATCTCAAGGGAGCTCATGTAAGTCCTCATTGGCCAAAAAGATGGTAGCCATGATATGAAACTACAATGGTGTGGATGTAAAGCATAGAAAAATGGGGCTATCCCAAAATATTTGACAAGAAAATGGAGGGTCCACCCCATCCTCTCAACATTCAGAAGGATAAACTGTTAACTTCCAAAGTTTATAAATAAGATTTATAAAGACAGGTTTCAGAGTAACAGCCGTGTTAGTCTGTATGCGCAAAAAGAAAAGGAGTACTTGTGGCACTTTAGAGACTAACCAATTTATTTGAGCATAAGCTTTCGTGAGCTACAGCTCACTTCATCGGATGCTTCCGATGAAGGTACTCCTTTTCTTTTTAAGATTTATAAAGCTATTTCTGACCTACTGGCTAATGCAATATTTTTCCTCAAAGCAACAGAGACTAGCTAAGGGTCAGATTGATCCAGGAGTAATTCATAAGCAATACAATGTAAAATTAATGGGCCATGCTGTAAATATGCTTTAGGACGTATGTGTCAAAAGTCATGTCTTTTATAAGTGCTTAGGACCTCATATAGAAGGCATTTAAAACCCACCTAGACTAGAGTATGCAAAGTAGCACCACTGCATACACTAAGCTCTCAAAGGAACAATAATTCATTTCTAAAAAATATTATGGAAGAAAAATATGCTATATAAATACTTTTGTACTAATAATTGTTCAGAGTGTTTAATTCAGAAAGCTGGTTCAGCTTCTTCCATATGTGGTACTTAGTCCACATTGTACAGTAACATTCAAATCCAAGGAAGAATGAAAGAACTGAAGTAGCTCAGTAGGCACCGTAACTGTCAAACACTAAAGCAACAAAGCCTCAGGCAGAAACTCACAGGAAAACCTTTTGTCTTCGTATCCTGCAAAGGCTTATTTTCTGTGCACTTCCTCTCTTTCATTGTCAAGGAAATAAAATTAAAATTAAACTTTCTCTATATGCAAAAATACATTAAGAGTAGAGTTGGCCTGAAGTTGCAAAGGTCAGATCCAAAGGTGGATCTGAACTTCCGCAAAGTACATGAGAGTTCAGATCTGAGATTTTAGTGTGAGCCTACCTATAATTAGGAAGCTTTGCTAGCTGATTGTTCTGGACCAACCTGGTGGTCTAGTTCTGAGAAGAGAGACCTCAGCATTATTAATGTTTCCCACGTGGTCCTTTGTATTCTGGTGTTGCCAGTCCCAAACTTAATATCTGCAGAAATTGCTTTCAGGTATTTGCCCAAATCTGGCTGGCTAAACAAAATGTGAAAAAAGGCCTTTTGCTGCCACAGTATAACATAATAAAGTAACATTGTGGAGTAAAGAGTGTGCCTGCACATTGTCATCTAAGTCACGTAAACGGAGTTTTCTATTTTGGCAAAAATTCAGGATACCTACCAGCCTTCACAAGTATCCTGTTGGTAGTAGCACTAGGGCAAGCAGGCAATAAAATAAGCATGTCAGTGCTAAGGGCAAATTGGGGACTGCTATTGTTAGCATACACAGAAACAAAATCCTTCAGTAGAAGTGACAGGACAAGGCTCTAATCTAATGTGAGCTGAAATGTGCAGACATTGAGATGATGGCTAGGCCTTCCAGTGTTTTATAGTTTGGCTGTTGGCACCTGACAAGACAGATGATTATATTACTATTATTGTTTTCTGCTACTGTAAAGCAAGGTAACAATATGATTCAGTAAATGTGACCTTTAGCAGTTATTCTTACAACCTGCAACACTAATAGCCTCCATTTGTATTATAATAGCACTCTCTGGCACCACTATTATAAGGCGCTTGTCATTATCTGCCCTATGAACCTATGTTTTCACTGTATGTAAGTATTCGTTGAAGACAAACTTGACCTGTGCTGCAAGGTTTTCATGTTGAGGCAAAATTATTATTATATATATTGCGGCAAATTGCCAGCACTACTTTGATGGGTCTCACGCTTTCTCTTCTTGGGGAAGGTTCAGGGCACCATTTCTTGCCCCTGAACTGGGGTATTAACTGCCCCACTAGTGTCCTAAAGGAGGGGAGTGGAGAGGGAGGGACCCAGGCCCACCCTCTACTCCGGGTCCCAGCCCAAGGGCCCTAGGGATAGCGGTAAACCACTTGAACTAGCGGTTCCTTCCCCTGGGCTACTTCCCTCTCCTGCCCTTCAGCCTGTGGGGCTTCCTGCCCTCCCTCTGCACAAACCAGGTGTCCCTTTACCTAGGTCTTGGTCTTCTTAGCTCACCACAGCACTTCCCCAAACTCTCGTCTGCTTCCCTCCAAACTGCTCTCTGCTCCAACGCCAATCTACTCTGCTTCAACTCCTCCAGACTGCTCTCTGCTCCAACACCAATCCACTCTGCTTCAACCACTTCCCTTGTCTGATTGAAGCAGGGGGGTTTTATCAGGTGACTGGCTTCAGGTGCTTTAATTAATCTATAGCAAACTTTCTTCCCTCTACAGGGAATAAAACTCTTTTCTGCTTCAAAAAAAAACAAAAAACCCCACTCTCCTGCTGCCCTCTGGCCATGCTGTATCACAATATATAAACTAAACAAAAACAAACAAAAAAACCCAAAATGCTTTAAGCTAAATTTGGTGAATATATATATTTTTGAGTAAAATAATATAATAGCAGTTATGTGGGTTTGAAACTTTGAAATCCACAGCATTTCTTTGCTGCCTAGCAAATAGTTGTATAAGCCAATGGCAAACTGTGTGTCATGTACCCTTCTACTGGTCCGCATAGAGGTTAACAACCTACTGTTGGTATTGGTTACTTAAGTTGAAGTGATAACAGTCTGTGTTCTGTATCTAAAGGTGCTGGCTTCAAATCTTTTTGAGGACTCATAAGGAGTGTCAATAAGGTTTCACATGATCCCATCTCTGGGGAAGGATGGGAGGGAGGTTGGTTCAGGGGTTTTTGGTTTGTTTTTGGGTTGGATTTTTGTTAAACTGAGGAAATGATATAGAAAAAACTATTCTAAAAGAATGTTAAGTTTGATTTTGATACACTCTTCAATTTTGATACACTCTTGCAATAACTGCCAAAGATCATGCAAATCTTATACTACTTATTCTACAAGACCCCTGCCTGCAGTAAGCAGGATGAACAATGAATAAAGAAGAGGATTATAAGAAGAGAAAGGATGCTGTCTTCTGTTTAAGGCATTGAACTAGGACCAAGGAAATCTGTGTTCTGTTCCTGGCTCTGCCATAGTCATCCTATGTGATGTTGACCAAGACTATCAAAACCCATGTGCATAAAGGGACCAAAGTCAATTTGCAAGTTAAACTTTTACTGAAGTCAATAAAAACTTAGCCTGAGTAAGAGATGGAAATTTAATTTCACCAAGTACTGAATGTTAGGCTGCTATATTACATACCAATTATATCACAGTGAAGGACTATAGAAATCTTTGGCACAGGACATTACAGATCTTTCATTGATACTGGGTCAGCCCTGGCCACCAGTCACAACTACACATGATGGTAAATCTTCATTCACCTAGGTTCATCCATTGCCTTCATCTCCATTATTTCTGCTGTGCTGACACTACACATGGAACAATTTTCAAACCCAGTCCAAACCCCTACCTTCCTATTCAAACACCCTCAAAAGACTCATTACCTCCTCAAAGCCCACAAACCACAATGCAGATCAAACACTTTCTCCACACTAATATTAAATAAGGGGTGAGAGGAATGAGATTAGACTACCAACCAACTCTCCTCTATTTTACTACTCTCCTCTGGGTCTCCTAACATAGGACCACAAAATAAGTCCAGAAGGGATCACTTTGATCATCTAGTCCAACTTCCTGTATAACACAGGCCATAGAACTTCACTGAATGAATTCCTGCTTGAACTAGTGTGTTTCTTTTTTACAAAAATATCCAGTCTTGATTTAAAGATTTCCAGTGATGGAGAATCCACCACAACCCTTGGTAAATTGTTCCAATTATTAATTTGTTGGCATCCTTTCTTCTGTGAGAGATGGTGGGAATTGAAGCCTGTGATGTAGATGGTTTCCAATGTCTCATGTGACTGAATAGTCCAATCCAAGATTTGCATGATCTTTGGCAGTTATTGCAAATGTATGCATCTTGGGAGCTGCTTGCTTCCTACGAGCTCTTTTCTCTTCAACCAGTAGGCGCCAGCTTGTGTCATGGACTTTGATACCCTGATTGAGACATTATAATCACTTTCCAAGACTTCCCATTGGTCAGGATCAATTCCAAATTCCTTCATATCTCATTTGAATGTGTTTTTATAGCAAAGCTTGGGACATCCTGTTGTTCTTGTTCCCTCTGATAGCTCCCCATATAGCATGTCCTTGGGTATGTGTCCATCTTCCAACCTACTCAGATGGCCCAACCAGCGCAGTCATCTTTGCTTGGGCAGGGCTGTCACACTCGGTAAATTTGCCCTTTGAAGAAACTCTGCATTGGTGACTTTATTTTGCCATTTGGTGTGAAGTAGGTGGCATAAACAACATAGGTGGAAATTGTTTAACCTTTTCTCCTGATGAGCGTAAGTTGTCCATGTTTCTCCACCATACATGAGAGTGCTGAGGATGCAAGCTTGGTACACTAACATTTTGGTCTTGATGGTGAGCTTTGAGTTGTTACATGCTCTTTTAGTTCTCTTTTAGTTAGTCTGCTAAAGGTGGTGGTAGCCTTTCCAATGTGAACATTTAGTTCTTCGTCCAGTGAGAGGTTGGTAGTCACTGTAGAACTTAAATAGCTGAACTTTTGGACAACTAGCTGGTTTGCACTTAAGATAACTGAAGGAGCTTGTGGAACCCCCTGTCCTAATACACCCTGAGCTAGATTCGATCTAAAAAAACCCATCAGTGTGTATGTTCCAGAGTAACCCACATTATTTAGTATCTGGACCAAAATGCTGGCCAGACCAATGCCAACACAAACTGCTTGAAGAACCTCTGTATATTCCATTAAAGAAAAAACAGCTCATGTTTTAATGCTCTGTTAAAAATGAAAACTAAAGCAAATCAGAACCAGGAAATGCAAAGTTAAGTTTGAAATTTGATTTTAAGTTATTTACATGCCAAGAGTCATTTAAAAAAAATTAGCAACTGTAGAGTTATCCTGAGCTTCAGCCCTGGAGTCGGTGCCTGTACAAGGAGCCCCATATTAACTTCTGAAGAGCCGCATGTGGCTCCGGAGCCACAGGTTGGCCACCCCTGGTATATACCATTAATGTTGATTAATGACAATCATCTGTTGTTAAGAATTTAATAACTACCACTTTTAAAAAGGATTTTTCACAACTTAATGTGGATCCAGTAGCTTTTTCAGGGCTAGTATCTTGCTGTTCATTCCTAGCATCTTCACCGATGCTAGGAAATATGGTTCCCCAGTGCTGCTCACTGTTGTATGAGGTGTATCCTTGCATTCCATTGGTTTAAATGAATGTTTGACTGAAACTGTTGCCAGCCTCCTTGTTGGCAGAAATTATGGCTAAGGAAGCCTGGTTTTATTGTATGCTTTGCAAACTGGTGAGAGGAACAAAGATGCATTATGGTGCATAATGTATGAGCTAGTAAGAAATAAACCAAGTGCCATCCCAGAAGATTAAACCTTCTCAGGTATAGAATGTGGGTGCTTCCAGAGACATGGCGGGGGCCTGAAGTCATTGTGAGTTTTATTACTTACTGCCATGGAAGCAGAAGCAGGCCCATTTCTTTTTTAAACTTTGCAAAGGATAAAATTACAAGGGCCTCTGCATTACTAAAGTTCTGCAGACACTCTGCAGGCAGCATGCTGCTGGACTGGCCACCAGGTGGGGGTGCTTTGGAATGCTCGTGTGTGCTGATAAGGGGATCCATGCCACCTTTAAGAGGGTAGCAAGGAAGGGGCTGTAGGAGACAGGCCAGGAACACAGCCACTATATCCACTCTTATGGGGATCTGCTTGTCCTAACTCCTGAACAGGGTGGGTATGCAAAGTGGCAGTGGCTCCTTATCTAGTTCACGATAGCTTGAAGGGCCTGTCATTCAGCTCTTCTTTTTGTTATTATTTATACTGTGGTAACACCTAATGTCCCAAATCGAGGATCAGGGCTCCACTGTGCTAATTGCTGTACACCCACATAATGAGAAAACGGTCTCTGCCCCAAATAGCTGCCTTGATGCCTGTGCCTGATGCCTGTCTCTTCAACCCACCACAGAATTTCAGAATTCTCCCCTCAAAACCATTTTCTTTTGGCTTTTTGCGTATGGTGGAGAATTTCACCCTAAGAATTATCCCAAGTAAATATCACACAACCAACTATCCTGTCTTGACATTCTGTGGGTCAATGGGGTTGCACCAGGTGCAAATAAAGGTAAAATTTGGCCCAAGATATATGTTGGTTTTTATTTCCATGTACAGTGGTCAGCTGGATTTAGTCAAGTGTGGAGAAAGTAAATAAGGAAGTGTTGTTTAATCCTTCTCATAACACACAGGCTAGGGGGTCACCAAATGAAATTAATAGGCAGCAGGTTTAAAACAAACAAAAGGAAGTATTTTTTCAAACAACGCACAGTCAGTCTGTGGAACTCTTTGCCAGAGGATGTTGTGAAGGCCAAGACTATAACAGGCTTCAAAAAGAACTAGATAAGTTCATAGAGGATAGGTCCATCAATGGCCGTTATACAGGATGGGAAGGGATGGTGTCCCTGCCCATCCTGGCTAATAGTTTTTTTTTTTGCCAGAAGTTGGGAATGGGCGACAGGCGATGGATCACTTGATGATTACCTGTTCTGTTCATTCCCTCTGAGGCACCTGCCATTGGCCACTGTCGGAAGACAGGATACTGGGCTAGATGAACCTTTGGCCTGACCCAGTATGGCCGTTCTTATGTTCTTAAGTATCCCAAATATCTTCTGATTTGTATAGACTCCCTTTTCTGTGGCTTTTTAATATATCTAATTTTAAAGCTTTTATTTAGAATCATAGAATCATAGAATATCAGGGTTGGAAGGGACCTCAGGTCATCTAGTCCAACCCCCTGCTCAAAGCAGGACCAATTCTCAACTAAATCATCCCAGCCAGGGCTTTGTCAAGCCTGACCTTAAAAACCTCTAAGGAAGGAGATTCCACCACCTCCCTAGGTAACGCATTCCAGTGCTTCACCACCCTCCTAGTGAAAAAGTTTTTCCTGATATCCAACCTAAACCTCCCCCACTGCAACTTGAGACCATTACTCCTTGTTCTGTTATCTGCTAGCACTGAGAACAGTCTAGATCCATCCTCTTTGGAACCCCCTTTTAGGTAGTTGAAAGCAGCTATCAAATTCTCATTCTTCTTCTCTTCTGCGGACTAAATAATTCCAGTTCCCTCAGCCTCTCCGCATAAGTCATGTGCTCCAGCCCCCTAATCATTTTTGTTGCCCTCCGCTGGACTCTTTCCAATTTTTCCACATTCTTCTTGTAGTGGGGGGCCCAAAACTGGACACAGTACTCCAGATGAGGCATCATCAATGTCGAATAGAGGGGAATGATCACGTCCCTCGATCTGCTGGCAATGCCCCTACTTATACATCCCAAAATGCCATTGGCCTTCTTGTCAACAAGGACACACTGTTGACTCATATCCAGCTTCTCGTCCACTGTAACCCCTACGTCCTTTTCTGCAGAACTGCTGCCGAGCCATTCGGTCCCTAGTCTGTAGCAGTGCATGGGAGTCTTCCTTCCTAAGTGCAAGACTCTTAATTAAACTGTTTCCAAGATCCATTATTCCGTGGCATTAGATGACTGCAACATTCCTTAGTTCTTTGAATTTACTTGGTATAACTAGTCTCATTAGAAAAATAGAAGCCCCTGATTGGTTCCTGCAGTATCTCTAATATGTTCTGAGTAAGGAGTGTATTTAGCAAGATGATCCAGTCTTTGAAGAAAAAAAAGGTCAAATATTAATAAAATTTTAGAAACAAAGTTGCTGCTTTCAAAACACTTTGAAACTCGTCAGAGGTTAGTTGATTTGGGGTTGTTTTTGTCTGTTTGTTTTTGACACCTTATGAGCTGCAGCCTAACAAAAAAAAGATAAAATCTCTTTTAAAAAAAAAAGTTAAGCAAGGCATTAAGATTGATGAACCCTTTTTATAAGATGTGGCTTCGCAGCTGCACTATGCATTTGTTTTACCTTCTATTGGAGATCAATCACCCCATAGGTCAATACATAAGATTTCTGCTACAGGGGTTTTAAGAGTCTCTTTCAGGCCTCAGCCGAAATAAATCATAAATCAAGAAATCCATCTGTCACTATTTCTGAAACTAAGTTAATTCTACCAGCCAAAAATGATAAATAGAAGTGCCTGAGGTTGAATTTGTTAAATAGTCTCTAGACTTTGCAATCACTTTCCTGCTCCCAGAAAATTGTTCTGAAATTAAATCAAAGGACAGATTTACTTTTGCTTTTTTTTAAGTGGACTTTTTAAACCTGGAAACATTCACAAAATGCTTTCTGCTGCTTTGTGTACAAAGGAAAGAGAGGTGTCACCATGAGTGTCAGCTTGTGTATAACCTCTCTGCTTGTCCTTGTATACATGCTACAAGGACAGGGATATCCAGATGAAGAGGAAAAATACAACAAAAAAGCCAAGGACAAGTCAGGCAATAAAATATTTATAGCCTGCCTTTCCCCAGATTTGATCAGTTACAACAAATCTGGGAGAAGCCAGAGGCTGGGTGTAATGGACGGTAATGGTGGTAGTGATTTAAAAACTCCTGTGCACTGGAGAGGTCTGACTGTAAAGCTACCTTATAAGGGAGGACCAGGGGTATTAGATGGGTGCGATATGAAAATAACTAGGAAGAATAGAAGATGTGGGGGGTCATAGTTATGATTACCACTTTTAAAGACTAGGGCTCCTAGGGACTATGATAATACAAATAAATAATAATTAATAATGAAGTGACAGTGTAAATACTGTATTTTGTAATCTGAAATACAGACAAGTTGACCTTTATTTATTTGTGCTTCACTCTTATTATTGTTATTTATTATTTGTGCTATTGTAGGAGTCTCGGTCTTTTCTTAAATGCATGATATTGTCATTACTGTTTAGCTGAAAGGCGTGGGCAATTGACAGGAAATGCTATCTACCCCAAATCTCTAATTCACAGCATAATAAGAATAGGTCTGTGTGTCATGTTGATGCCTGATCATAGTCTGCTGCTGCTTGAAAGCAATAAGAAGATTGTTCAGAATATGCCCTACCTGTTACTTATATTATGATACTGCACTGAATTTTGTCATGTCCTTACTTCAACGTTTACAATTACAAATAATTTTCAATTTACTCTAAAAAAAACCTCTTTATGTTTGTGAATATAGTTGTGATATTCCTGGTCTTCCAGTCTATGAACTACATTCACACTAGTCTCTATTTGCATGACATAGGGCTAGGGGTCTGATGGTGGAACATACACCAAGAAAAGTTTTAAGCATCCACAGCCCCGGGTCCACCAGGAACACAGAAGTGGCCAGCACTGCCCCAAATGCGGGTGGCATTGACTGAGGTTATGGTATACCCAGAGCACCTGGAACATGCTAATTCAGAACACATCCCTCCACCCTGGCAGTGCCCTCTAGAGGGACTCTTATGGAGCGCCAGCTGCAAATTAAAACTGCCCTCCTTCAATGCAATCCCTGGTAGATGACAGTGGCTTGCTCATCACACATCTTCCCTGGAAAGCTCTCTAGAGCACAGGTGTTCTCACTGGCATGGAATGGGTGCAATTTGCCAGCAGGGGTGAAGTGGGTTGCATGTCTCAGGAAAGTCAGGTTTGTTTGCCCATAAAGACACAAGCAATTATTCATGAATGAGTGCCTGAAAATGACCATGAATTCCACCTCACCGGGCTCACCACGATTGTGTAGTGAAGGGTCACAAAACTGCAAGTAGAGACTGAAAACAAGGAAACTGAAAACAGGAGGTTTCTCCAGTGTGTTGTCTGTGTATTTGGTTTCATGAGTCTTCATTCTCTGATTTTGATTCACATAACTAGTTTGTGGTATGTTTTGTAGGCAGATCTGCAGTGGCATAAACACAGCCATGCATGCAGCATATGCTACATGGATGATGAATTTGTTCGTTTGCTAGCTCGCCGGGGGATGGATTTATTTTCCAGGTGGTAGCAGGGAGTGGAGGAGAAGGAGGCTTACTCTGTCATCCTGCACAGATCCAATGCTGAAGGCTGATGCCCCAGCTGTCACTTTTGCCACTTGGTGAGTGAATCTGTATCTAACTTTTATTATCCCTAGATAGGAGATTGTTGACACTGGAATTAAATGGGCATATGTGAAATCATAGCTCTCTGCCTCCATGTATCACACATGTGGGAAGTTCATTGGTAGAACATCAGACTTTTTGCAATTCGTTAAGTGCAGGAGGAAAGAACAGTGATTTTTTTGATGTCCTTCTCCATTGTGAATGATTAAATGTGGTGGCCAATCAGGGGACAAATTGAGAGTATGTAGCTCCCGAGGGGGAAGTGTGAAATCTTTAGCAATACCTTGGTATGAACAGGAGAGGGGTGTAATAAATCCACTGTGAAATAAAGAAAACCTTACTGTGGGTCCTCCCTGGGAAAGGGATTTCCTAAGTCTTGGAACTCTGCAAATTTCTCAGCAGTGGCTAGTAAATGTAACAAAGGGACAGGAAAACGCAGTTCTGAATGTATGTCATCTTCCCCACTGTTCTCCAGCATTCACCGAAAAGATCCAGACAGAGAGAGACAGAGACAGAGAAGAAACAGAATGGACACAGAGACCTGCCCAGGATAAAGAGGGGACAACAACTCCAGAGCAGGTTTGCAGATCCTACTTTTCTGCAGTTGGGAGCTCTCAGATCACATGGTACTGGCACTTCTTCCTTGCTTTCAGTTACTTCTATGGACATCCAGCTTTTCATTGCAAAGAAGATTCTGGCTGCCTGTAAAACACCTGGAAAAATGAAGGGGACTCCAGCCTAGAAGCCTCCATTTGGACTATTACTACAAAAAAGAAGGTTTCAGAGTAGCAGCCGTGTTAGTCTGTATTCGCAAAAAGAAAAGGAGGACTTGTTAGTCTCTAAGGTGCCACAAGTACTCCTTTTCATTTTACAAAAAAGAAGGAGCCGAGGAAACACAAACAACCCTCAGAGACTACAGTCTCTAGCAGAATTGGAGCTGCCTAAATGCAAAGAGTGTTCATAGAATATCAGGGTTGGAAGGGACCTCAGGAGGTCATCTAGTCCAACCCCCTGCTCAAAGCAGGACCAATCCCCAAATGGCCCCCTCAAGGATTGAACTCACAACCCTGGGTTTAGTAGGCTAAAGCTCAAACCACTGAGCTATCACTCCCACCCCCAAAGAAGCAGACAGACAGACTGGTTGGAAAACATATAACAAGCTATCCCTCCCCCATCACTGGTAGTTAGTAGTCCATCGCTGCTGCTGCTGCTGATATTGTCGCAGTTCTCATCTATGGCTACGCGTATGACTCCGAAGTCCAAACCCTGATGCACAGAGTTGGCAGCACTGAGGATATGGAAAGTCTGTACTTATGATGTTTAATGATGCAGCTCTGTGGTGATATTCACGTGCAGCCTGGAGATGAATTTGTCAATCCTGCTGAAATCTGTTACATGCTGATCTTGTGAGTCCTGTTCTAAGCCATTTGCTCAAGTTATTTGGAATTGATGCCAGCCCACTGGAGACTGCTCTTCAGATTATCTCTGAGCACTTATAGGGACAACCCTTCTTTCTTTTGACCTGACTCAGCTCCCCATACAAGATTTGTTTTGGGAGACAGTGGTCTTCCATTCTGATGACATGTCTGGTCCACCTAAGTTGTGCTCTCAATAACATTTCCTCAATACTGGTTGTGTTTGCTCTTTCAAGGACTTAATATTAGCCACTCTGTCCTGCCAACAAATGCTCATTACTGAGAGGAGGGCGCACATGTGAAATTCCTCAAGCCATTTAATGTGACTCTATAAGGAGTCCACGTCTCAGATCCATACAGGTGAGATGTTAGAACCACTGCACTATATATCTTCAATTTGGTGGAGAGACAAATGTTGTGTTGGTTAAGGACTTCTGTTCGGAGTCGGACAAGGGCCTGGCTGGTTTTACTAATTATAGAGGAAATTTCCTTATCAACGGAAGCCTCACTTGAGATGGTGCTGCTCACAGACTTGAACTGATCCACATTTTTCAGCTGTGCGCTGTGGATGAAGATGGCTGGCACTGGGGCATTGGAATGAGGTGCTGGTTGGAAACATAGACTCATAGAAGATTAGGGTTGGAAGAGACCTCAGAAGGTCACCTAGTCCAACCCCCTGCTCAAAGCGGGACCAACACCAACTAAATCATCCCAGCCAGGGCTTTGTCAAACTGCTCCTTTAAAATCTCTAAGGATGGAGATTCTACCACCTCCCTAGGTAATCCATTCCAGTGCTTCACCACTCTCCTAGTGAAATATAGAGCTCATATAGATCCTGGCATCGCTCACCCTTCCAGACCATTCTGCATTTATGTCTGTAAACCTGCCATGGTGGTCAACCAGCCCTTGGAGCACCATGGAGAAATATCCCTTTCTGTTTATAAACTCTGATCCATGGAGGGTGTGGGGGCAAATAATAGGCACATGAGTCCCATCAGTTGCCCCAGTACAGTTTGAAAACCCCATGCCTGCAAAGCCATCGATAATTGCCTGAGAATTACCAAGCTTTGTAACTTGGTGCAGCAGTACCATACACATGGCAACACACACCTGCATGACAATGGTCACAAGAGTTGATCTTCCCACACTGAATTGAGTGGCTACAGACCAGTAACATTAAAGGTGGCCAGCTTTAAATGGCAATGGTGACCCACTTCTTGAGAGGTATGAGCACTGGTTCCAGGGCTAGTTGAGCACAGAACGCTAAAAAGGGTGCTTTCTGCCATCCTGAAATTCTCTTGCCACTGCTAGTTATCCCAGATCTGCAGGAAGACCCTTTCCCACCAATTGACACTGGCTTCCCAAGCCCAGAAAAGGTGCTACAGTGTGTGGAGCTGCTCCAGGAAGAGTCCATGTAGCAGCATTTGCTTTGTGTGGTCCTTGTCTTCCTCATCCTCCTTCCTCTGCCACTGCTGTTGCAGCTGGAGGAGCTGCTGCTGCAGCCACATCATCTGCTTGGTAGTGCAGTAGGCACAGCCCAAAACCAAAGCCACGTGGCTTCAAGAGCTGAAATACAGCCCACACAGCCTTGGCATATTTTCAGTTGCCAACACAGCAATGCAGAGCATTGTTGGGCCCATGCTGTCTGACAGCAATCTGAAAATGGAGCTAGCCCACCCAGAAAGAGAGACAGCATGGGGTGAAGGCAGCAGAATCTAGGGTTGCCAACCTTCCCGGTTTTGCCAGGAGTCTCCTGTAATCAAGACCTATGTCCCAGAGGCTACTGAAGACAAACTGGGAGATTTTAGGCGCTAAAAGTCCAGTGGGGCTAAGGTGGGCCAAGAAGCTGCTGCCATAGGGATGTGCCAGTTGCTCTTGGGAGCCACCCAAGATAAGCACCGCCCAGCCAGAGCCCAAGCTCCCCACCCCCTACTGCAGCCTAACCGTTTGTCCCAGCCCTGAGTCTGCACCCTGGACTCCCTCCTGCACTGAAACTCCCACCCAGAGCCCATACCCCCTCCTGCACCCCAAACCCCTGCCCCAGCCTCGTGAAAGTGAGTGAGGGTGGGGAAAAGTGAGCAACAGAGGGAGGAGGGACGGAGTGAGTGGGGGTGGGGTCTTGGAGAAGGGGCAGGCCAGGAGCATGGCCTTGGGGCAGGGGCAGGGTAGGGTGCGGGGCAAGGGTGTTTGGGTTTATGTAATTAGACAGTTGGCAACCCTAGCAGAATCATGGGATTTTTTTTTTAATTTGACCCCAAGTCCCATAGTTACACAGGTTTCTGCCTGGCTTCCATGTTCATCCTACAGTGCACAGTGAGAGAAATCCCAGAATGCACAAAGCTCAGCAGATAAGCAAAGGACCATGGGATACTGTCATAAATGTAAAGGGAAGGGTAAACCCCTTTAAAATCCCTCCTGGCCAGAGGAAAAATCCTCTCACCTGTAAAGGGTTAAGAAGCTAAAGGTAACCTCGCTGGCACCTGACCAAAATGACCAATGAGGAGACAAGATACTTTCAAAAGCTGGGAGGAGGGAGAAAAACAAAGGGTCTGTGTCTGTCTGTGTGATGCTTTTGCTGGGGACAGAACAAGAATGGAGTCTTAGAACTTAGTAAGTAATCTAGCTAGGTATGTGTTAGATTATGATTTCTTTAAATAGCTGAGAAAATAAGCTGTGCTGAATAGAATGAATATTCCTGTTTGTGTGTCTTTTTTGTAACTTAAGGTTTTGCCTAGAGGGATTCTCTGTTTTGAATCTAATTACCCTGTAAGGTATTTACCATCCTGATTTTACAGAGGTGATTCTTTTTTTACTTCTATTAAAAGTCTTCTTGTATGGAAACTGAATGCTTTTTCATTGTTCTAAGATCCAAGGGTTTGGGTCTGTGGTTTATTCCATTATTATGGCAACTTTGTCCTTTGGTTAAGTGTCCAGAAGCTGTGGATTCTTAAATCTATATGTGATCTGGAGTATAAACAACATCATCAATTATGTAGCTGAAAGTGATCATTTGAAGGGACACTCATGGTTGCCCAGGTCTCCAACTAGATCAGACTTGAATATTCTCCCATACTGGAGAGTTTGCATTCATGAGTCAAGGAAAAATAATTTAATCATTCTTTGCTGAAGCTCAACATTACAAACAAAAACCTAATTTATTACATGGGTGAGCAGCAAGAAATAACCCACTGTGCATACTTTGTCTTACTATAGTGCGTACGTATTAGTCATTTACAGTGCAACTCACAGTAAGTCATTCAGTTGATTTTTAATTTAGCGCTACTGCACCAGCAAGGATGAATTTACCCAAGTGTACCAAATTGCAGAAGTTTCTACCATGATCATAACACAGCTTTTTTTTTTTTTTAGGAGATTAGCCTGGCTGTGGCCCAGAACACAAGCAATAACAAAACAATTGCAGTTTGATACCAAGATTCAAGCTGCTGTTGAAACTATCATATTGGAAAATCTTCCTATATTGCTATATAAAGTTTACAGGCAGGAAATGAACATCCCATACAAATGAGGTGTTAAAATGTATATAACAATTTAGCAAACAATAATTTTGTTGTGCAAAAATCAGAGGGAACACAGGATGTGCCATAATGGTTCACAATTTTGGTCCACCCAATCCAGTACCCTGCCTCCAGAAATGGCCAATACCAAAAACTTCAGAGGAAGTCAAATGCCAATTTGTCCCTAACCTGTTATGGTGTAATGTACAATGGGGAGAGTGGGGGAGAGGGATTCCTTCCTGACCTCTTCAAGGATCTGATCAAACCTTCTAACAACATAAGATTTGACTAACTTGACTCTATCATTGGAGTTAATTTGCATACCCCAATGGACAGCCAATCTTTCTCCACTCTGTGAGAAGATCAGCAACTATTTGTGCATGCAATTGATCTATACAACTAGATAGATTAGAGTAAATTTGATTAGATTGTGCTTTATTTTCTGTTTGAAAAGCATCTAGCACATTGTAGTCCAGAAATCAGATTGAGAAAGGTCACTGGTCACAGGTCCTCGGTATGTCAAGTGATTTGTGAAGATAAGACTATTTGGAGTCACTGTAATGATAGAGGAGGGGAAAAGAGAATTGTAATCCAATCAGGCTGTCTCCGGTGTGGTCCAGCAGCAGATCAGTATTCTGCCTCAGACATTTCTGAAACGGAATCGGTTCCATTAATTTTCAGAGTGAAGATGCTCTAACATTCTAGTAAAAATGAAACTGATTTATTGAACTAGATTTCAGGCACAGCCCTGAATTGACTGCAGTCAACCTCACTGGCCCAGAAGAAGCTCGGGGATATTCTGTTTAGACAAGCAGAATGACTCCCAGAGCTTGCTGGTGCACGTGGGAGTGCACAAATTGTTATACACATGGACCATCTTACGGTGCCTACCACAATGGGGTTCTGGTCTAAGACTGGGGCTCCTAGATGCTATGGTAATACAAATAAATAATAAAAACAAAATAATATAGCCAGGTCTATCCTATAAACTATACTGGCAAAAGCATCACTTTCTTTTAGTATAAGCAGCATCTACACTAGGAATGTCTGCTGTCATATACTGGTATAGTTATATGGCCAAACCTTCTCTAGTGTAGACCTGGCCTTCGAGGTACAATCTTCTCCCTCCTTCTCCCCACAGCAAATAGGGAGGTTGGAGCAATTATTATATGTCTTGCTATCCCTCCCTATTATCTGTGGGGTACCATGCCCCCTTCGGGTAGCAGCCCTTCAAGTGTTCTTTGCAAGAAGTATGTTACTGGCTTTCTAAACAGTACTGGCCTAGGAGTAATTTTTACCTTGGCTTAATTCATACCCAAACTAGACACTAATGATGAATTGCATCAGTACATTAAAGTATACACTGTATGACACTGAGAAACTATTTAATTTCTGTAAAATACAACAGTTTATGTGAGATTCATATTCTAACTGATTTACACTAAAGATTTACTTTTCAGCAGATAGGCAGTATGCTGCTAAGTACTACATAATGAATATACAATTACAAATTCAGTGCACATGGAATTATACATGCTTATTGCTTTTCACATTCCCCTTCTCTATACCCTCCACTCTGCTAGTGACATCACTTAGTTGTACTTTAATCTGGAATTGTCTATACATCTATTTAGATTAGATTAGATTAGGCCTGTCAATTAATCTCACTTAACTCATGCGATTAACTTAAAAAAATTAATCACAATTTTAAAAATTTATTGTGATTAATTACACTGTTAATAGAATACCAATTGAAATTTATTAAATATTTTTCTACATTTTCAAATATATTGATTTCTATTACAACACAGAATACAAAGTGTACAGTGCTCACTTGATATTATTATTTTTATTACAAATATGTGCACTGTAAAATGATAAACAAAAGAAATAGTATTTTTCAATTCACCTCATTCATGTATTGTAGTGCAATCTCTTTAGCGTGAAAGTGCAACTTACATAACTGCTCTCAAAAAGAAAACAATGTAAGACTTTAGAGTCTACAAGTCCAGAAGCTTGGTTTGTCTAAAACCTATAAAAATGGTCAAACTGGTTCACTTGCCTATCGTTCAACTTCTGGCCCACCCAGTAAATGCAAAGGAGCTTGGTAGCCCCATTCTAGTCATTTATGCACATCACCAAACCACTACAAAATCTGGCACAATTGACAATATCTTCTCAGAACAAAGGAACGACTACTCTACAAACCCAGTGTACCATCTAGAATCCAGGACAAAAATCTGCCCTGTGGACAGTCTTACAGTGCAAGTGTTGGAAAACATCCTCAGGGTCTTGCAGTGAGTCTGCTGATGTGAGCAGGATTTGTCCCCTTGTTTAGAATAAAAGGCATGGATACTTTAAGAAAATACAGGTTATCATCACAGAAGTAGAATTAGAAGAGGATTAGAGAGAAATGAACATCTGTGAATGAGAGCCTTAGAAAGTTGCTTATTTTTGTAACAAACCCAGTACAGTTTGTATAATCCTAATATACTTTGCGTGCTTTGTCAATGTGATAAACCTTTTATACCAGAACTGAAGCATTAACTCAGATGTTAATAAAAATGACATAATTTGTACTGATGCTGAATCAGTTCTTCAAGGCTTTAATCAACAATTTATATCGAGCTAACATGTTTCAGTTTGAAACATTTTTGGACGGGATTTCAGGTTTCAAAGAGAGATTGACATACTGGGTTTGGTATCTACTTCAAAGGTTCTGACATCCTTGCTTATGACGCATGACTCTAATTTTATTCAACAGCTTTTTATATTTACAAATATTCTTTTACTGGAAAGAGGACTCTTGAGAAAGATTAGATTAGTCTAAGGACTTTAGATTCATTTTATTACATCAACTATGCAGGCTTTAGGCCCCTTATCCTAGGTAGTCACTTTGTACCATACTGCCAGTGCAAAGCAACGCTATAAGCATTGTAACTGAACAAGGCTTTGGGCCATTCCTTCCAGAGATGTAATCCTCTTTCTAACACCATTTCATACACAGTCTTTCCTACTCTTGCCCCCTCCCCCAATGCACACCTGCAGTCAAAAAGCAAATGAAAAGCATCAGGTTACTTAATGGAATGGAAAATAATACAGAAAATATTCTGGTGCCATTGTATAAATCAGTGATAGGGCCACACCTGGAATAATGGATTCAGTTCTGGTTTCCTCATAGCGGATAAGATATAACTGAAATGGAAGGGAAGACTCCAGAGTTGGGTGACAAAAATAATTAGAGGTATTGGAAAGACTTTTACATGAAGAGATTGTAAAGACTAGAAATGTTTGGCTGAGATAGGCAATGAAGAGAGAGAAAATAGAGGTACACAAAATAGTGAAGGGCAGAGAGATGGATAATCATGTGCTCCTATTTGTTCCCTGTTAATACAAGAACAAGATCCAATGGAACTGAAAAATAACAAATTTAAAACAGATACAGGAACTGATTTTTTCTTTTACACAAAAAGAAAAAGGAAAAGGAGTACTTGTGGCACCTTAGAGACTAACCAGTTTATTTGAGCATGAGCTTTCGTGAGCTACAGCTCACTTCATCGGATGCATAGCATATCGTGGAAACTGCAGAAGACATTATATACACACAGAGACCATGAAACAAAACTTCCTCCCACCCCACTGTCCTGCTGCTAACAGCTTATCTAAAGTGATCATCAAGTGATCATCAAGGAAGGCCATTTCCAGCACAAATCAAGGTTTTCTCACTCTTCCCCCCCCCCCCACACACACAGACACACATGTCTGTCCTTGTCTGTAGGCAAGGACAGCCCCCCAACCTGAAGCGAATACTCACCAACAACCACATACCACACAACAGAACCACTAACCCAGGAACCTATCCTTGCAACAAAGCCCGTTGCCAACTGTGCCCACATATCTATTCAGGGAACACCATCACAGGGCCTAACAACATCAGCCACACTATCAGAGGCTCGTTCACCTGCACATCCACCAATGTGATATATGCCATCATGTGCCAGCAATGCCCCTCTGCCATGTACATTGGTCAAACTGGACAGTCTCTACGTAAAAGAATAAATGGACACAAATCAGATGTTAAGAATTATAACATTCATAAACCAGTCGGAGAACACTTCAATCTCTCTGGTCACGCAATCACAGACATGAGGGTCGCTATCTTAAAGCAAAAAAACTTCAAATCCAGACTCCAGCGAGAAACTGCTGAATTGGAATTCATTTGCAAATTGGATACTATTAATTTGGGCTTGAGTAGAGACTGGGAGTGGCTAAGTCATTATGCAAGGTAGCCTATCTCCCCTTGTTTTTTTCCTACAAACCCCCCCCCCCCAAGACGTTCTGGTTAAACTTGGATTATTGCTGTGCACATTGTAAGATGAGCTATTGCCAGCAGGAGAGTGAGTTTGTGTGTGTGGTTTTTGGAGGGGGTGTGTGTGTGTGTGGGGGGGGGTGGTGAGAAAACCTGGATTAGTGCTGGAAATGACCCACCTTGATTATCATGCGCATTATAAAGAGAGGTTTCAAAGAGGGATGGGCTATTACCAGCAGGAGAGTGATTTTGTATGTGTGTCTGTGTGTGTGTGTGTGGGGGGGAAGAGTGAGAAAACCTTGATTTGTGCTGGAAATGGCCTTCCTTGATGATCACTTGATGATCACTTTAGATAAGCTGTTAGCAGCAGGACAGTGGGGTGGGAGGAAGTTTTGTTTCATGGTCTCTGTGTGTATATAATGTCTTCTGCAGTTTCCACGATATGCTATGCATCCGATGAAGTGAGCTGTAGCTCACGAAAGCTCATGCTCAAATAAACTGGTTAGTCTCTAAGGTGCCACAAGTACTCCTTTTCCTTTTTCTTTTTACGAATACAGACTAACACGGCTGTTACTCTGAAACCTTTCTTTTACACAGGAGCATTAAACATTCAAAATAGCTGAATATTCGTATGAATAGTGAGAACATCCATATTTTCATTAGAGAGGATTTCAAAAATAGGGCTATAAACCCTCATGCTTCAGGGCATAAGCCAACCTGTAAACTGATAGCATTCTCTCCGGGTAGGTCATTCCATAACTGTCCACTTTCCCCTCCTTTCGAAGCATCTGCTCTTGGTCACTGTCAGAGTAGATGAACCTCTGATCTGCTACTCCAATCCCTGGGTTTCTATGTGCATCTTCTTTTACATCTGGTCTCAGTGGAGCCCAAGAGAGACCCTGAGGTCACACCTAGTTGCTATCTCTAACAGCATACAGCTCGGGGGGTCCACCCAGAAACCTTGCAGACCAGGTACATTTTAAACGGTGCATACTTTGAAATGTACACAAAAGGCTTTAAGAAGGGTGCAGTCTTCATGTGGAAACGTCTGAAACTCTGTCCACCACTCACCACACCCACCATTTACATTGCTCAATCTAGCAGAGATACGTGATGTAACATATCCTCTCCCAAGTGCAGTCCAGCCAGTGTGGATAGTGCAGTGTAAAACCATGTCTACATTCTGCCATCAGCTATGAGCGAGCAGTTGGTGAAAGCTGGGATATTCTTTAGATAAAAATCTATGAAGTGTATTGTACATGAGGATTGCAAGGCAAAAGCTGATATCTTTGTCCTATCACTTATAATGGTTCATTAATGTAAGTCACGAACACTGGAAAAGTAATTAGACAATATTCAGAGATGCTTTTAAGTAAAAGATAAATCAATCGATAGTGAAGTCAGGTATTTAAAAATGAAAATGTTGTATCTGTTAGCACACTATGCAAACAAATGATGATCACTCCCGTACCTCCCACACCACCACCCAGGATAACTAACTAACTAACTAGATCTCTGGACTCAGTAAATGAATACAGTAGAAAATAAGCACCAGGTCATAGAATCATAGACTATCAGGGTTGGAAGGGACCTCAGGAGGTCATCTAGTCCAACCCCCTGCTCAAAGCAGGACCAATCCCCAATTTTTGCCCCATATCCATAAATGGCCCCCTCAAGGATTGAACTCACAACCCTGGGTTTAGCAGGCCAAAGCTCAAACCACTGAGCTATCACTCCCATCCCCAAAGAAGCAGACAGACAGACTGGTTGGAAAACATATAACAAGTAAAAATGAAAAAATTTTCCTTAAAGTACTGCTGTGATTAAAGTCATAGCTTTAGAACTCAGACTTCTTAGAGCCATGATTAGTTCTGGTAGTGCTTTCTTTGATGCTTGGAAAGCACCTAGCACATTGTAGGCTTAACAAAAACAAATAAATAGTTCTTCGCTGCTACAGCTGTGTGTATTAACTACCCAAAAGCACTGTTAATGCAGAATTAAGGTGCCCAGTGGCGCTTCATGTCCTTCCAGCATGTCTAATTTAACTACACACAAACCTTCAAAATCAGGAAATGAAGAGTTAAGATAATGCAAACTCAAGAAAGATCTTGGAGTCATTGTGGATACTTCTCTGAAAACACCCACTGAATATGCAGCGGCAGTCAAAAAAGCAAACAGAATGTTTGGACTCATTAAGAAAAGGACAGATAATAAGACAGAAAATATCATATTGCCTCTATATAAATCCACGGTACGCCCACATCTTGAATACTGTGTGCAGATGCAGTAGCCCCATCTCAAAAAAGATATATTAGAAATGGACAAGGGTCAGAAAAGGGCAACAAAAATGATTAGGGGTATGGAATGGCTTCGGCATCAGGTGAGATTAATAAGACTGGGACTTTTCAGCTTGGAAAAGAGACAACTAAGGGGGGATATGATTGAGGTCTATAAAATCATGACTGGTGTGGAGAAGGTAAATAAGGAAGTGTTAGTTACTCTTTCTTATAACACAAGACCTAGCTGTCACCAAATGAAATTAATAGGCAGCAGGTTTGAAACAAACAAAAGGAAGTATTTCTTCACACAACGCATAGTCAACCTATGGAACCCCTTGCCAGAGGATGTTGTGGAGGCCAAGATTATAACAGGGTTCCAAAAAGAACTAGATAAATTAATGGAGGATAGGTCCATCAATGGCTATTAGCCAGGATGGGCAGGGATGGTGTCCATAGTCTCTGTTTGCCATAAACTGGGAATGGGTGACAGAGAATGGATCACTTGATGATTACCTATTCTGTTCATTTCCTCTGCGGCACCTGGCATTGGCCACTGTTGGAAGACAGCATACTGGGCTAGATGGACCTCTGGTCTGACCCAGTATGGCTGTTCTTATGTTCTTTTGTTCTTATTTAAACTATTAATTTTATTTTTAGATGAAATTGATCAGATAAAAAATTACATTTGTATTTAGGATGTTCTCATTTATTTAACCCCGACCTTAATTCTGACCATACACTAAGAAAATAATGAGTAGTGAAGAATACAGTGTAGAAATGTCAATGCTAATTACCAAAAGTAATTCTCCTGTTTAATAACTTTATTATACACAGATGAACAATCAGTTAGGATTGAAGCTGGAAATATATAGCAATTCATTAGTTAATCTAATTAAAAATAATATTATTTTAGTCAGAGCTGGAAGCACCACTTATTATGGTTGCTTATTTCTCCTCATTATAAAACCCCGTTTTCAGTTGCCTATAACTTTATCAAAGTTTAACCATTTGGGCTGAAAATTTCCATGCTGGGTACTGGCCTCAGGATTATTTTACACTTAGAATGTTTCAGCCAAAACAGTTCAGCTGTTTTCAAGAGCAAGGCTAGGAAAAAGTACATTTTGCCATGTTAAAAAATTCTGGCATCCCTTTTCGCAGAAGCTGTGGAGCAGGGATTTCAGATTTGGTAGAGGGGAGGCATTCATGTTTGGGGTGTGCCTTTTGCTCTTCTCATGACAATTCTCTCACATATAGCCAAGTTATAAAGACTTTGAAAAATGTCAGCACATACTCAGAGATTTGCTAGAGATTTGCAGCTGAAATTGCCAAAGATTCCACCTGCACTGACCATGCTCCAGTCCCTAACAGCTTCTACATGAGACCTTTTTGCGCATGTGCCATCCCCACAAAACAACTGGGTATGTTCCAGGCCAGGAATATAGGAGGTCAGCAAGACTTCCCCACATTTGCTTCCCTGTTGCTGCCGGCCAAGTGGGGCGAGGCACCAGAATTGAAAGCAGAGAGACCATCACCATTGTGCTCTCAGTGACCCCTTATAGTGTGTAAGAGGAATATGCCTGAGTCAAATGTAGAAGGAACAACAGCCAAATGGCAGGAAAAGTAAATTGGGACAAGGAGCCACGGGTGGCTGGAGACTAGGACTTGGTGGGAGGGAGGAAGGGAGAGAAACTGGGACTGGAAGTCAGAGCAGAAAGAAGAGTGGGATCCAGGGAGAGAAAAAGAAGTGGACCTGGAAGCCTTTGGCGTGGGAGACTGAGATCAGATGAGCAGTCTGGGACAGACTGGGCAAAAAAGTGGGAGGGGCTGGAGCTGGGGGAAGACTGAGATTGGTAGAGGAATCTGAAGAGGGAGAATGGGTCTGTGAGCCAGTGATGGTGGGGATACCTGGAGCATGGTGGGGTATTTATGGAGAGACACAAATTGGCTGAGGAGCTGGGAGGGGAAAATTCTGTTTGACTGGGTGATGAGACTAGGACTGAGATAAGGAGCTGGGGCAGGGAAGAGACAAGATTGGGACAGAAGGGTCAAGCTTGGGTGGCAGTGAACAGCAGAGGAGTTTGTGATCATTAGAGCACACTTCCTTCCAGAGCCTAGAATGGAAATCAAAATTCCCAAGTCTCACATCCCTGTGCTGTCACTAAATGTCTGTGAAGCGTGTGTCTCATCCCCCTCTAGTGCTAGTTCACAGAAAGGATGACAAGAGCCTATGCTACCTTAATTCAGCCCCCCCGCCCCTTGTGCTTTAATTACATGATGTACTTTTCCCCACAGGACCCCTGCCTCACTCAGTGCACAGTATGGATGGTGCTCACTTAATGAGTAGTTATTTGATATTTTGTTTTATCTTCATTATTCAATATATGGCCCCATTCAAACCCTGCTCTGAAGACAGAACTATTAAGTTCCTCATGGGTTTCTCTATGAGGGTCACCACTATGGTATGTGAGGGATCTACAAATATTCATTTGTCTTCACAAACATACCTGTGAAATTATCCCCATTTTACAGGTGGGGAACTGAGGCACAGAGAAATTTAGGTCAAATGTTTCTACTAATTTTGGGTGCCTAATTTAAGGTGTCTAAGATCTGATTTTTCAGAATACTTAGCAGTATATAGCACTTTATATGTTCAAAGAACAGCTCTTATTGACTAAAATTGCAGCTGTGAGTGTTCACCACTTGTGCAAATCAGCCATGGTCTCAAACTGGGCACCTAGAAAATGAAGAACACAATATTAGAGACTACCTGTAGAAAGTTTAGTTTAAGTAACTTGCCCAGCATCATGTAGAAACTCTGTGGCAGAGGCAAGAATAGAATCCAATTCTCCAGAGCAGCATTCCAGGACTGCCTTAACTATGAGACTCTCCTTTCTCTTCTTGCAGTCTCCTGCCTTTCACTACACACCTTCCAACTTGTGCAACAAGTGATGCAGGGGTCCTACAACCTTCTTCACAATACAAAGAGCAGGTCCATCCCTTGTGCAGTGAATGAAGTAGTGGTCCTGTGGAAATGTATTATCGGAACAGAAATAAGGTTATATAGCTAACCTTAATTCTGGCATTTCCTAACTTTTGAGTGCTTGACTTTGAGACCTTAATGTTCTTTTAATTTAGTATTTTGTGTGTGATAATATGAAAAATGAAAAGAAGTGTTGTTATTAAAAGTAAATTAACTGAAATGTCCTTACATATGTATTTCCCAAACACCCACATTTATATGAGATAAGAGTTTTAAAAAATAGAGTTATAAATTCTCATGCTTCAGGGCATGAGCCACCCTTTAACCGACAGCATTAGAAAGAAACTTTGCATAATGTTTGCTTTCCCCTCTTTTTGAAGTATCTGCTACTGACCACTGTCAGGTTTAGATGGACCCCTAATCTGCTATGCCAATCCCTAGGTTTCCATGTGCATTTTCTTTACAAGCTTGTCTTTGTGGAGTCCAAGAGGGATCCTGAGGTGACACCTCGTTGCTATCTATAACAGCATACAGCTCGGGGGGGTCCACCCAGAAACCTTGCAGATCAGGTACATTTTAAACGGTGCATACTTTGAAATGTACACAAAAGGCTTTAAGAAGGGTGCAGTCTTCACGTGGAAACCTCTGAAAATCTGTCCACCACTCACCACACCCACCATTTACATTTGCTCAAATTAGTAGAGATACATGATATAACATCATTTCCGAAGTGTAGTCTGGCCAGTGAGGATAACACAGTATTAAGATAAGTATCTTCATTCTACCATCAGCTATGAGGGGAAAATAGTTGAAATCTTTGATATTGTTTAGATAAAAATCTATAGAATATATTGTGTATGAGGATTGCAAAGTTACAGTTGATTTATTTGTCCGATCAGTGATAATAATTCCGATAAGCCACAACTGTTGAAAAAGTAACTGAACAACAATCAGAGAAGCTTTAAAGTCAGGGACTCCCACAGTAAAAAATATCAAATGGTGAAGTTAACGATTTAATAATGAGAGCATTATATACCTGTTAGCACGCTGTCTGTAGAAATGCCACCCACCATCCTTCCCACCCACTCCCATCTACCCCATATAGATAGAAGCCTTCACTTAACATATGACTGCAATAGAAAATAAGCAAGGAACAAGTACAAGATGAGAGAACATGTAAGAAGTAAAAATGAAAAACTTTACCTTAAAATATTGCTGTGATTAAAGCCATAGATTTAGAACTCAGATTTATTAGAGTGACATTTTTGCTGTCCTGATCATATCTAGCCAACCTATTAAAAATTAGAGCTGCAAGATAATCCATTTGGTGTGCAAGCTTATGAGGCGTGGGTGAGTTTAATTAAAGTAAATGAACAGTTTAAAAAGGAATTAAAAAAATTAGCGCTGCAAGAAAAGGGAAGCATTACTCTGAACCAACGTCAGGAGACCGTGGGGTGGCCTGGTGGGGAAGTTATCACTGCTAATGGGAAACTAATGTCAGAGGCAAGGAAAGTCATGCTGGGCTGAAACCACCATCACGGAACCAGAAGAAGAGGGAGGGTGGGGCACCTCCCACATGGCTCCCTAGCAACAGGCCATAACTGAGGCTGAAACCTACTGCTTGATGCAGCTGACAGGAATGACAAATACAGCGCACGTTTCCCTAGCCAATAAAATAAAATACATTTCACTCCCTCATGCTTTTGGGTATGAGCCGCTCACTAGCTGGGGCCAAGAAATTCCCCCTCTGGTATTCTATTGCACAAGTAGAGGCACTTGTGATGCAGGGACCCCTTGAGGCCAACTAGCAGATCACATAAGAAGTGCATAGTGGGTTATCAGAATCCCCTGTGGCTATGTGCATAATAATTCACCAAACGGTGGCATGTGAAGTCTCTACCAACAGCCTGTAATGCATTGGTCATCATTGTCATTGTGAGATGTATGGATGGATAATTTTTAAGGAATCATATATCTATACTGGAATATCTATACTGGAAATTATGTTCTTAAAGCCTTGAAATTAAAAGCAGGTCACCAGAAGGCGACTGGCTTTCAACAGGTTCAGGTTCTTGGACACTTATCTTTGCCTGGCCAGGTGTGTATTATGCATTATGTGTCTGACAATGTAAGTCTATTTGCACATGGAACCACCAGCTAATCAAGGTTGCATAACTGAAAAGAGATTGTGAAATGTATAGGCAAGAACACACAGCAAGAGTGGGTCCAGTTTATGGACAAAGATCACTGGACTGTTATGATTTATCTGGGGTTGTAAAGAGACAGAGAGTCTCTTTCACTGAGGAGACACACTGCCAGCGTGTTCTGTCTTATGAAAAGTAGGTCACAGCCAGCCTGACTGAAAAATACTGCAAAGACTTTGGGTGAGCAAAACTTCATTAGCCAGGAAAGTATCTTGCTTCTTAAGTCTAGGCTCTAGAACAGTGGTTCTTAACCTGGGGTGCACACACCCCCTGGGGGTGCGAGATGCCCTTTCTGGGGGTGCGAGACATGGCAGATTTTTTTAGAAGGTAAATCATTGAAAACAAATTAAGCACAGGCACGTAAGTACAACTACTTTGTTTCATCAAACCTATGTATTTATTAACATTATACATTTTTTAACGATTACTGTAAAAACCAAACCAAAAATATATCTAGGTTTAAAGAACTGACCTACTTCAACAATTTTTGATAAGGGGTGCGAACCAAAGGGGTGCAGGCTGCAGTAAAGGTTAAGAACCACTGCTCTAGAACGTAAAAAGAAAAAGGAGTACTTGTGGCACCTTAGAGACTAACAAATTTATTATGATTTTGTTTTGCATATAACCAATTGTTTCCAATATTTTTACTTGCTGTTATTTGAATCTCTACTCTTTGTTATACAGATGTTTGCTTGTTTTCACAACAAATATATCAAAGTGCTTTTTGTTAAGCAGAGCTGTGATCCTGAGGCATAACTGGTAAATTGAGGGGTACTGTTCCTTTGGGAAAAATGGAACTGGGGATTCTGGGAGTGTCCAGTGGAACAAGGGCTGGCACTCCAGGAGGATGCGTGGAGGGCATAGGGGTTGGAGTATGTGACAGGGTCCCCAGGGTGCAGCCTGGACTGTGAGACAGCAGAATTAACATATGCTATTTGTTGCCTGCTTCCTACCAGCATAGGACATTTATTCTTCAGGTGATCAGTGGAATTACAGTGATAGCTCCTTTTGGGCTCTTCTGTTTTCACAGGAGATTTAGAATGGGGATTAGAGGAATGGTTTTGCGGAGGTGAATGCCCAGCGTCCCAGCCACCTTCCTTTTCCCCAGGGGTAAAATGGGAACCCCACTTCCCACTTTCTACCTTCTTTTTGTGGTTTACTCTCAGTAGATGCCTGGGTCTGTTCAAAGGCATCAGCAAGAGCAGCCATTTCATCCACAGTTTTCACATGTTTGTCCCATAGACACTGTTTCACATCATCTTGACATCTGCTTAAGAAATGCTCCTGAGTAATAAGGTCAAACATCTCTTCAAATTTTGCAACCCCTTTTCCCTTCACCCATCTTCCCATTAGATCTTTCATTCTGTTTACATATTCCCCATTACTCAGACCAGCACCCCGCTTAAGATTCCTAAATTTTATCCTATATGTTTCAAGGATAATCTGAAATTCTTTCAAAACTGTTTCTTTGAATTTAGAGTAATTTAAAGCATCCTGAATTGGCATTTCATTAAATATTTTCAGAGCTTTACGAGTTAACTTTGCAAGCAAAGTGGGGATTTTCTTGTCCTCAGGAATCTCATGAATCACACACAGCCTCTCAAAGGTAGTGAAATATTCGGCAACATTATCTGTCTCTTTGTATGCAGGACACAATTGTTCCCATTTGTGGATTTTTTGAGAGGTGGGAATCAGTGGTGTGGGTGTGTGTGTGGAGGGGGTGGGAGTGAGGGGTTCTGCTTGTCTGCCAGATACAGTAGGTGATTTCTGTGTCTCTCTCTTTCCCGAGCCTCCTTGGTTTTCAGCTCTAGGGCCCACTAATGTGCTGACTCCTCAGCTTGCCTCTGGGCCCTTATTTCCAGTTCTTTTAATTCCGTGGCCCTTTTATGTGTGGCTTCCTCTTTGTCCCTTTCTGCTTCAAGACTCGCTGGTTAGCCTCAACTTCCAGCTGCTTTAACTCTAAGATTTTCTGATGTTCTTTCTCTTTGCAACTGCATCACTCTCATCCATCGTTCTGCTCTTTCTGGTCCTATTTCCTTTTCCAAAACAAGCAAACAGAAAATAACAAGCTGGTAACCTTCTCTTTGACTGTTCTCAACAACCACAGTTAAAATCTCTACACCAGTGCATGAAGTGCAAATCTCACTCAGAACAACAGGCTATCCATTTCACCCTACTCGCTTCACCACTGTGACAGGGTCCCTGGACTGTGGGACCACTGAGCCCTGTTAGAGGGCTTTCCCTCCACCCTCTCTGCTGGTTCTTGTCATGTAGGCAGAAAAAAGACGACCAGAAGCCTAGAGTGCAGACAATGTGATGTTTATTGGGGTTAGTTTCCAAGCAAGCATATTCCGAAGCCCTTCATACCAGTTGGGCTTAGCTCTATATGCCAATAGTTTGTTCCCCAGTGTCCCCCTTCCCAGCTCTGATGCTGCAGAACATTTACCCCATGTTCCCCTTCCCAGGTCTGACGCAGCAGAGCCTTGCCTGTGTCCCTGTTCCCCGTTCCCTATTCCCTGTTCCCATTCCCCCATTAGCAAACATGATTCCAATTTCCCTTCCCCCCACTTCCTGTTTGACCCCAGTTTATATAGTAATATTCTCAACCAATCATGATACTTAACCAATCATTTTACTGAAATTTAACTAACCAATCCTAACATATTGTAACATAATTCTCTAACCAATTATATTCCACTACCCTAATAAACTTACACCTCGCAAAATTAATTATACAGCAGACAGAAACAATTAGAGAATCAGACAGATTAACAATAGAAAAGTGGGGCCATAAAGATAAAACAATACAGAAATGAGGGTTTCACAACCACAACCATTGATAAGTGATTTCTTGCCAGACAGGATGCTATTGAACTAAGTTTTCTTTAACCATCTTAAGATCTGTTTCTTTATCTGGTGGTGATGGGCACTATCAGGACAGGATTGTCTTCCTAATAGCCCAATAGCACCTTATTTCAATGTGACTGGTTTGGAATGTGAGGATGTGACCGTTCGTTTCCCAGCTTATGGCTGCCTCTGCTGCTTAGCCAAAGGCCTTAGCCTAAGAACAAGGCTGCAGACTATCCTAGTGAAGGAAGGCCCATACACAGACGGACTGTGATTTTGATTCTTTGTTTTTTTACCCCTTGTAACTAGCTAAGTGATAAAAAATACACCTAAATTCTTAAAGTGTAGGCCTTTACAGGCCTTTATAGGCAGGCCTGAATATCTATATTCTAACAAGCCCTCCAAACCTTCCCTGGGCATAATACTTCAATGCGCACTTGTTCCACTTACCAGGCAATTCCAAGTACCTGATTAACCAGAAGTATTTTTGATTGTACTAACAAACTATCTCTTGAATGAGATATTTCAGTAGTGACCCCCCTTTTGTAATATAATTTTAGTTCTAGAAGAATCATAGAATATCAGGGTTGGAAGGGACCTCAGGAGGTCATCTAGTCCAGCCCCCTGCTCAAAGCAGGACCGATCCCCAATTAAATCATCCCAGCCAAGGCTTTGTCAAGTCTGACCTTAAAAACTTCTAAGAAAGGAGATTCCATCACCTCCCTAGGTAACACATTCCAGTGTTTCACCACCCTCCTAGTGAAAAAGTTTTTCCTAATATCCAACCTAAACGTCCCCCACTGCAACTTGAGACCATTACTCCTTGTTCTGTCATCTGCTACCACTGAGAACAGTCTAGATCCATCCTCTTTGGAACCCCCTTTCAGGTAGTTGAAAGCAGCTATCAAATCCCCCCTCATTCTTCTCTTCTGCAGACTAAACAATCCCAGTTCCCTCAGCCTCTCCTCATAAGTCATGTGTTCCAGTCCCCTAATCATTTTTGTTGCCCTCTGCTGGACGTTTTCCAATTTTTCCACATCCTTCTTGTAGTGTGGGGCCCCAAACTGGACACAGTACTCCAGATGAGGCCTCACCAATGTCGAATAGAGGGGAACAATCACGTCTCTCAATCTGCTGGCAATATAATTTGGAACTGATATAATTTTGGGAGGAATGTTGTGGACAAAATGTTGAGCCCTGATACCATGTGAAGTGCAGAGAAGAGAACCTGAAAATGACAGTATCCTGTGTATACCCCAAACAGATGCCCCCTTCTTGTGCAAGCCACTAGAGGGTCAATATCCCAGGTAAAATACTTCATTATTGTTTTCCCCCCTCACTGAGTAACAGGCCTACACTGTCCTTGGCCTTCCTCTTGCTTCTAATGCATTTATATAATGTTTTCTTGTTATCCTTTTTGTCACTAGCTAGTTTAATCTTGTTTTGTGCATTGGCTTTTCTAATTTTGTTCTTACATACTTGTGGTACTTGTTTATATTCATCCTTTGTAATTTGACCTAGTTTTCACTTTTTGTAACACTTTTTTTTGAGTTTCAGATAATTGACGATCACCTGGTTAAACCATCCTGGTCTCTTGCCATACTTCCTATTTTTCCTACGCAGTGGGATACTTTGACCTTGTGCCTTTAATAATGTGTCTCTTTGAAAAACTGCCAACTCTCTTGAACTGTTTTTCCCCTTAGACTTGCTTTCCATGGGATCTTACCTACCAATTATCTGAGTTTGCTGAAGTCCACCTTCTTGAAATTTGTTATCTTTATTGTGCTGTTTTCTCTCCTATGATTCCTTAGAATTATGAACTCTATCGTTTTATGATCACTTTCACCTAAGCTGCCTTCCACTTTCAAATTCTTAACCACTTCCTCCCTATTTGCTAAAATCAAAACTAGAACAGCCTCTCCCCTGGTAGCTTTCTCCACCTTCTGAAAAAAAAAAAAAGGTCTCTAATACATTTCAAGAATTATTATGTATTATTTTGCCAACAGATGTACACATTCCATATGCAGGTGAAATATTCATTTCAGTTAATATTTGATGTCTTGAAGCATCAGTACTTTGCATATATGCAAATATTGTTAGTGGTCATGAGATTTTTGTTAGTTTCTCGAGCAGTGAGAACTTCTTCACACAGCTCTACCTGAAACCAAAGAAGTCTGTGTGGAAACCTATCCACAAGCTGCTCATTTAATAGACTGTTCAACGCACTTTACTGGGGAAATATATTAAAAATATACAGGCTGAGAATCGAGAAGTTCTGCACATAAATCAATTCTGACAAGAGCAGACCAAAAATAAATGTTCAAGTTAGTTTAATATTCTACCCTGACAGCCCATGCAGAGAGCTAACAATCAGCTGCCCAGCTCAGACTATTTAAAAGCTTCAAGGAATTTTCCAAACTTGGTACAAGTCATTGCAAACTCCACTGACAAGACAGGACTTAAATATGCAGGTGTCTCGAAGGAAAGCTTTTGTTTGTTTTTTTTGCAAAAAGTCAAGGTAAAACTAAGATTGAAACATTTATAAATCTGGAAAGGAATGTACAGGATCTATGGCATTACACACAGGGAGCTGGTTGAAGTAATTGAGAGTTACAAGGAAAGTTGTCATAAAAACTCTTAAACTTGATTACTGATAGAGCTCAGGGGTTAGAAAAATCACCTGATCCACCCAGACATCTATTTTATAGAGATCTTTTGTCCCTGAGAAACACATAAAAAGCAGAAGGCAAACAAATGAGCTGCAGATGTCATATATGGCAAATAATTCTCTGTCAATATGAATAGGAATAGGTCCAGAACTTCTGCTTGTGACTGTAATAGGGGACATCCAGAGGATGGAACCAGACTTTGAGAGTAGACTGCCTCCAGCTGGAACCTGGGGAACTACTGTGGAGTAACTGGACATGGGAATGGAAGCACAGGGGCTCCTGGGGGCAGAGTCAGCTGTGGAAGCAGATACACACATTAGCAAGAGCCAGGACAGCAGCAGCAGGGAGAGCAACCCCTCACTGAGGGACTAGGATCTACACAGCATCCACCTCTCCCCAGCCATGCTGTCTTTGGGAAAGAAACCACAGGAAGGAGCTAGCCGGAGGCTGCAGCCATCACAACAACCACAGAAGCAGGTACTGCTGCACTGGGGTAGGAGGGAAAATGGGGTGCAGCCAGGGCCACCCCTCTCCTAACAAGTAACACCCAGATGCAGAGCTGTACGGGGAAGATGGGCACTATGACCTCTGATGGGCACTAGGGCCTAGGCAATGCCACCTCTCCCACAGCCAGAAGAAACTGCAGGGAAGAGCCAGCTGAGGCTGATGCCAGCAGAGCAGATGCAGAAGCAGATTAAGCCAGGACTGGTGGATGCTGTTAACATTTTCTACAGTTTGGACTGAAATTTCTCTGCCCTGTGCTGATTGGCTGTTTGCGCCAATCCTCTGCCATCTCCTCAGTCTTCTCACCCCAGTCTCACTCCACACCTACCCATTATACCTTCCTTTTCTCACTTCTCCTTGTCTCTCTATTTAGCTAACCCACTCCTACCCCCCCCCCCAAAGTAAAATAAAAGATTGTAGAACTATATGTGCTGCCATCTGTTGTTCACCCCATGTCTGTCTGTCTATTTAGATTGTAAGCATTTCAGGGCAGGGACCCTCTACTACTCTTATGGACAGTGCCTAGATAGGGCAATTTCCTGCAATATTCTTGAAAGATCTTATTGTATTAAGTCTATGTATTGTGGGCCAGGATTTTATGTAACCTCTCTGGGCATGAGATGTGATGTGAGACCTGAAAATTCGAAAGACTATATTGAAAATCTGCTAGAGAGTTATAGATCTTTGGACAATTAGTGTTAAATGGATTTCCTGGGGAATCTCTGGGGAGAGATTAAGGCAAACTACCCAACTCTGGTTATGCAAAACCCCAACTTTTTGAAGCTGCACCCTGAGGATTGGGTCATTATCTGCTGATTACCTGTAACAGAAGGCCAATATCAAAGGCCCAAGCTGTATAAAGAAATGGCTGCTTGCCCCAGCCTGGGTTCTGGTTCTGGATCTAAGATGCAGATGAAGTTGTAACCACAAGGAAAATCCACATGTGTGTTTTGAAGGGCTAAGACCTACCAGAGCCTGAGGTTGGAGTCGGGATGAGCTTTGGTAAGCTTTTTGGCATGCATGTAGGTTTTTAAAATTGTTTTTATATGTTATCTCTGTAATGTTTTCACCTTGACTCAGTATGTGGGGATCAAAGGACCACCACCCTCTGATGGGTGATTGTGATGGGGCTCACCCCACACCAGTCCTGATAGGCTTAACAAGCACTTGAGAGGCCAATTAGATTTCTTGTGTGAGGGAGGGTCAGAGTTAATTGAGAGAGAAGCTGGGGGAGGCCTGGGCCAGTACTATAAAGCCAAGATGCTGAAAGCAGCAGGGGAAGGGGGCTGTTGTCACTCTCGGAGCAAGGAGGCAGTCCAGTGAGAGAATAAGCTCTGAACTCCTGCCCTGGAGTAAGAAGTCTAGCAAGAGGCCAGGAGGGGGTGGAGTAGCCACAGGGAATAGAGTTGGTTCCAGTGGTGAACCCAGAAACAGGAGAGAGCCAGTGACAGGCAGACAGACTGAGTAGGAAGGAGGATACAGCAATGGGGGGGGGGGCTGGAACCCTCTGTAGCAGATGCGCCCAGGTTCCCCTGCCAGCTACTGGGATAGTGGCACAAAGCCTGAGGAGGGGCTGAACACCATCTGGCAATGGCAAGTGGAGAGCTGTCCTGTCGGATTTTGTAACCCTGGAAAGGGTGGGCTAAATGGTGACCTGGCCAGAGGGGTAAGTTACTAGAAGAAAGATTATTGCAGAGTGAGCAATGAACAGCAAAGGGCACCCAACACAGCAAAAGCTACATTCCCTGACATAGATGCCAGGAGGCATGATAGTGGTGAGTGGAACCCCCACTAGACGGATCAATCCTCCTCCCAGAGAAGCTGAGTTTAGACCATCGTGGTGGGATAGAGAAAGGAATTTGGCTAAGAGGGAGATTTGAAGAATCTCCCTTGCCTCACCACACTGCTGTTAAAAGCTGTTGAGAATCGCTTCACAAAGAGGCAGCCCTGCCTTATTTCTCCCTTTTTGTCTGAAGAGTTGCTTCCTGGAATACTCCAGGGATGGGGATCGGGGTGGGGACGGGACCGCAAACCACTGCTGGGGCAGCTGACACCTTCAGGGAGAAAGGGACCCTGGTCAAAACCAGGTGGAAGGACGAGGTCTCAAATGTATACCTAAAGGTTTTGGGGCTACAAGGGCAAGGAGGGATGGGTAAGAGCTACGTCACACTGATTCTAAAGAAAGAAATTATATGGCATTGTTGTCAAATGACTGTATGGATTTTTGAAGGAGGTATGCTGGCTTGATAGAAGAATGTTTATTTTATGCATAGTTGAAATATGAAATGTAATGGCTTAAATGCTATCCTGGGAATAAACCTTTGGATTCCCCTAGGATGCCAGTCAAGTATCCTAGTTACATTCACTTCTTGTGTGTGTGTGTGGGGGGGGTCGGGGGGGGGCGGAGGGGGGGATCTGACAGGGCAATTCCTGCAGTATCCTTGAAAAACCTTATTGTATTAAGTTTATATATTACTGTGGGCCAGGATTGCATGTAACCTCCCTAGGAGGGAGATGTGAGATCTGCAAGTTCAAAAGACTATATTGAAGATGTGCCAGACAAGTATTGACTTTTGGGACAATACATGTTAAGTGAAAAGAAAAGGAGTACTTGTGGCACCTTAGAGACTAACCAGTTTATTTGAGCATGAGCTTTCGTGAGCTACAGCTCACTATGCATCCGATGAAGTGAGCTGTAGCTCACGAAAGCTCATGCTCAAATAAACTGGTTAGTCTCTAAGGTGCCACAAGTACTCCTTTTCTTTTTTCTTTTTACGAATACAGACTAACACGGCTGTTACTCTGATACATGTTCAGTGGATT
The DNA here is from genome assembly GCF_965152275.1 of Natator depressus. Taxonomy (NCBI): domain Eukaryota; kingdom Metazoa; phylum Chordata; order Testudines; family Cheloniidae; genus Natator; species Natator depressus. Next base: position 139,164,858 of record NC_134235.1, on the reverse strand, counting down.
TCCTGGGGAATCCCTAGGTAGGTGCAAATTACCCAGCTCTGGTTGGTCTAAAATCTACTAGCAGCAAGGTCGAGTTTTGCCACTGACTTGATCGGGAACAAGGTTGGACTTATTCTGTTGACCAGGCTCACCACCGTCACTCAGGGTGAGTGCAAGAAAGCACACTTGTTGGTACTCATAGGCTCAGATTAAACTTCCCTCCTTTCAGGATTTTTTTACATGGAATGTGCATACTGTCCTATTAACAAGCACTAGTGATGTGTCTATAACTTACTTGACTGGTGCAATGGGAGACCTAAACATTCAAAACAGATGTTACTTTTTAGGCTCACATGTACATGTTTGTTTGCTTTTTTTAAAAAGTGTTCCTGTATTTTTTAAGATCAACAAATGGTCCAAAACAGACATGCAAAAATTGATACCAAGTACGATAAAATAAAACTTAGCCAGTATAACAAGTAGCTGATCAAGACTAGACAGTGAACAAAACATGTTCACTTGAGACAAAATATTAATCTGGAGAAGTAGCTATTGGATTCTAAACATTAGGAAACTTTTTTATATGATTGTGCTTTAAGATATATTTCAAACATTTAAAGGATATGATTAATCCAATGAGCAATAGGAAACTACACTAGCTTTTTCCAAGTATGCTTTCTTTAAGGTCTTTATATGTACTTGAGGTACAGAGGATTACAGCAGGACTCCATATTGCACAGCAATGTAAATTAAATGTCGTTAAGCTCAAGTTAGGTATAATGTAAGGCCACCAATTCATAACATTCTGCTTCATTACTTTAATCAGCTTCTTTTTAGGGGTAGAGAAACGGGCTTTATATATAGGTAAACATAAGGGCAAAAATGTAAACAACAGGTGGAAGCTTCACTGAATATAACCTCAATTCTGTTGACACTACATTGTTAGCCTTAGCTGGCAATCCAGAATCATTCTGAAATGAACACAAGTGCAAATAACTAATTAATGAGAAAAATCACTTACAACTTGACATTAATCCTAATAATGCCTCAGTAAGAACAATCCCACAGTGACACCAAACAGTCCATTCCCATTTTGCTGATGATATAGTGGAACTGACTAAACCAAGGAACCAGAAATATGTAACTTCTAAGTCTACAAAGGTCAAACATATTAACCAGTAATAGGCAACATTCGCAAGGACCTGAGAATGCTTTACAACAGATACTGCAGGCATATCTCAAGATATACAGATTTTTTTTTTAACTGGAAGGCACTGGATGAGCAAACAATATATATAGGTGCTGATGCCTTCAAACAAAAAAAGGACTAAAAATGGGGTTTTAAAGTCTGTGCATCTTGAGACACGCTTGCAGTATCTATTTTTTCAGCTTGTTGCCTATGACTGGCTTAATATGTTTGACTAATATAGTCTCTTAGAAGTTATAGATTTCTCTTTCCTTAGTTTAGTCAATTCCACCATAACATCAGCAAAATGGGAATGGACTGTTTGGTGTCACTGTGAGATTGTTCTTACTGAGGCATTATTAGGATTAATGTCAAGTTGCAAGTGATTTTTGCCTCATTAATTAGTTATCGGGATTTGTGTTCATTTCGGAATGCTTCCAGATGACATTGCCAGCTAAGGCTAGCAATGCTAACACTGGCTAGGTACAAAGTTCCCACAGCAAAAGATTAAATGAGAACTGTTTTACAAAGTTAAAAGGCATCGTCAATTACATCCAAACAGGCCCTGGGTACAATGGTTTTGTATGCAAGGTCAAAGAACCTCACAAGGTTGAGACTTTGCTGATGTTCAGATGAACACCCTAAAGTTGAGAATTTTTTATCCAAACTCTTAATACCTTGCCCCTTCACTGAGTCCTCCATTTGCCCCATAGTTTTCTTCCCTTCCCCCCAGATAGCCAGAGCGCTCTCTCTACCTCTATGTCTAAGGAAGTAACTCTCATTTACAGAGATTCCAGGAGGAACAGAAATGACTGTTCATATGCTCAGCTAGTAAAAAACAAAACAAAACCAAAAAAACTGACAAAAAGCATTTCTTCAACAGCTGATTATACATTCATTATCTGTAATAGTGCCATCTGGTGGCTCCCAATAATTTCACACCTTTTGGAGAAAAGACTTAAAGTATTTTACAGGACTTCCAATATAAATTGGTCAAATATTTATTGCAACAAAATGCACCTTAGGAACACAGCAGGAAACACAAATGGTAAATGGGTAGATGACCCAACACTCTCACAAATCTTGGGAGACAGGCCAGTCCTTGCCTACAGACAGCCCCCCAACCTGAAGCAAATACTCACCAGCAACAACATACCACACAACAGAACCACTAACCCAGGAACCTATCCTTGCAACAAAGCCCGTTGCCAACTGTGCCCACATATCTATTCAGGGGACACCATCACAGGGCCTAATAACATCAGCCACACTATCAGAGGCTCGTTCACCTGCACATCCACCAATGTGATATATGCCACTCTTCCAACCCTCATCTTCTATGATTCAGTCATCTCCTTGGCTTCACAACGTACCAATGGCAGCTTGCCCCAACATTTACATGTGAACCATTGCTTCACCTACCAATGTGATCTAATCAAAACATTTATTTGAGCACTGGAAATAAGCAGTCAACCTTTTTGGTTCAGAGACTTTGTCCATTTGTTCTTGTGTCACAATTGATTATTAGATTTGATTAAATTTGGTTTCTCTTTTAGTTTCTTTTTTGGGTTTCTTTTCAGGTCTGCTGTCAGTGTCTGCAACTGTATTTATGATTTGGGTCTATCATACTGAACTCATTATGATAAGTTATTAAAGTTGGAGCCCTCTATACAAAAAAACCTCCTGGAAATGCCATTAAGTTTGACCTTTGGTCAGCACAGGACACCTTGGACCAGATTCTGATACACTTACTGACTCTGAACAGTAATTTACTCTACAAAGATGCATTGGCTACATGGGGGCTATCTATAGAACAAAACAGTACTCAATGTGGGTAAGGGTATCCGAATCCAGCTCACAGTGAGTATGTGCCTTGAAACTTCTGGACCATCTGTCCAATTACAGAGCTGTCCTAGCAGAATTATTGAAATCCTCCTCAATGAAGTGTGGCCTCAGAGCAAACTCACAGAGAAGCAGTGAAGTTTCAGTGGACATCAGCAAGGTTTCCAAGATGCTTTACGTTTCTACATAACAGAAACAACAGGAGGCATGCAGAAAGGCTTTGTGGAATTTCTGTGTCTGAATAGCTTTCTCAGGGACGCTTCTGTAGGCCTCAGCCAAAATGGTTCACTGTTATGACTACATTGTTAGTGTAATGTACATTGTTAGTGTTTGTAGAAACAGGATTTACCTTCTGCTGTTTAAAAAAGAAAACTATTTGTTCTTTCTGTCAAGGTTTTAAAAACCATCTAACCAACTCTAATTATCTCTCCAACTTACAAAGGGGAAAAAGAGAAAATTCCCTACATCACTCTTCAGTGAAATTTACTTTCTCTTTTAGAGTTAGATGTTTTGATATTTGGAAGTTTTACTTTTATGTTTCTGGGTCTTAGAAATCTGCATAGTACAGCAATTATTTCCTGTCCCACTGATTGAAACTATTTTGTTCAGTGTATCCCTCACCCTAGCAATTGAATGACTCTTTTAACAGATACATATTGTGGGTGAACAAGACATTAAGGATCCTTGAAAGATATCCGTGAAGCATAGCCTTATCTTTCTCACATGTTTAGTCCCTGTTAATTAATGGCATATTTTTAATCCTTTGGAAGAAATAGAAATATATAGTTACAGATATATAGCTAACTATGTATTTTTTGTTTATGACTTCAACATGCCTTTTAGTTTACTTTTCTATGTACTCCAAGCACAAGAAACACATTCCAGAAGATCTGAGAATTAAGCTGACATAAAACAGCTATCAGCTAAGGGAAAACAGTGAAAACAGCTTTCTTAGCACTCCAGAGGGTTTCAGCATAAACTTTAAGGCCTAAATGATAGTGTTATAATGAGGGTGGGAAGTATTTGTAACAGGTTCCGTGGACCAACAGACGTAACACAAAGTAAGAGTGATGTGGATATATCACGCAGAATTATGGATACTTCAACAACTCTAGCTGAATCATGAGGGGGCCAACAATGGTTTAAGGAATGGCATGGCTAATGTATAAATGAACTACTGTCTCTATGGGCTGATCTATAGAAGGAAAAATTGTACTACTACCAACAACTAAGGGAAAGGCTTCTTTAGCTCAAGTGGCAGAGCCCTGTGATTGGTACCATAAAAGCACTGAGTTTTATTTCTCCATTTCACATGTGTTGTGTTCAGCTGATGACCCTAATTGTGCAGCTATAGTTTTGTTACACTGTACAGTCTGGAACAGAAGATATGGTCACCTCCCAGTGTCATGTCCTGCCCTTCTCATCTTTTGAAGTGGTATAAAAATTAACAAACCAATAAAGGTTAAAAGGGAGAGTAATATATTCAACAAGAGAGGTAGATCTGGGAGCATCCCAGATCTCCCCTAATGTATCATTCATTGAAGATATCTCAGCAGTCTGGAGCTTCCTTGTTAGTTGCTCCCACTGAACAGTGTGTCTGAGATGAAGCCTCAAAACATACAAGATTTACCATTCCTGGGCTTCTCATAGTAACGTTGTGACCTCGGGGTGCAAATAAGGGGAAATACCAGAATGTTAGTAAATTTACAGTAGTTGGTGCTCTTGAGCTATAGTAGAGAATCTTTTAGATCTGCTTGCCTGCATCTTAAACGTTAGAGGGAGAATAAGCAGTGGGAGCAAGGAGGGTTAGTGGAGAAGGGATTTGGCGATGAAAGAAAGGGAGGAGATCAACAGAGTCAGTAACTGGGCTTTGGTGGGAATAGGGAAGCGAGCCACAGGGTTGGGGAGAGCTTATTCAGACTGATCCAAACATAAACAAACATTTGCATTTAGCTTAGGGAATGGATGAAAGTCTGAGACAGTTGTCATTTTCCCTGAGTGGACCATTCATCTCTAAATGAAACTTACATTTCGGGATGGTAGGGCCAGATTCTCTGTCCTTACTCAGGCAAAGTTCACATTTCAAATGTGGTTCTGCTCTGACAGATGACTGTAAAATGGCAGTTGGAGTTTCATGCTTTATTGTCTCTCAGTGATATCCATATCAAATGAATGCTGTTGACAAGCAAAAGGTTGGGTGTTTTTTTTAATCCATCATCCCTGTACACTCACACTGGAATCTGAAAGTTATCATCATGAGTAACAAAAGTTATGAAGGTCAAATTAGAGCCTATTGTCTTCAAACTTGCCTTCAATTAATTCCCGTGGAAGAGCACTGCTTTCAGTGGGTTTGCACAGACGTAACTTCATGGGACTAACAAGAATAAAAAGCAGTAAAATTTTAACTGCATATTTAAAACAAACCTATATTACTTTCAATACATACTAGAAGCAGGCCCATTGAATGAGGTCTTATGTTTACATAGTCATTTTTCAAAGTAGAGCCACACTTCAAGTCAATTACTGTTCTGCCTATGTGAAAACTGAAGGATTTGATACACATTTTTTTTCATGCATTTACAAAGTGATTTTTGAGTTGTGCTGAATGCCTGGGCTCCCATTCCAAACCAACAGAGGACAGGGCCTGAAAACTGCTACGTTAAAAATATTGCTCATTCCATTTTTTCCCAATAACTTCTTTATATTTATGTACTTTTGTTGAAGTTTCAGTTTTATTATACATGGTATATTCTATTCCAGAAAAATACACAATATGGCCCCAATCCTGCAAAACTCAATAAGAATTCAGTTCAATGGGAACATGGGTAAAGCTAAACAAAGAGGGTATGCATTTTCAGGATGTAGGCCTAAGACTGTGAGTTAGAATCATAGAAGATTAGGGTTGGAAGAGATACCACCTGCTCAAACCAGGACCAACCCCAACTAAATCATCCCAGCCAGGGCTTTGTCAAGCTGGGCCTTAAAAACCTCTAAGGATGGAGATTCCACCACCTCCCAAAGTAACCCATTCCAGTGCTTCACCACCCACCTCGTGAAATAGTTTTTCCTAATATCCAATCTAGACCTCCCCCACTGCAACTTGAGAACATTGCTCCTTGTTCTGTCATCTGCCACCACTGAGAACAAGCGGGCTCCATCCTCTTTGGAACCCCCCTTGAGGTAGTTGAAGGCTGCTATCAAAATCCCACCTTACTCTTCTCTTCTGCAGATTAAACAAGCCCAGTTCCCTCAGCCTCTCCTCCTAAGTCATGTGCCCCGGCCCCCTAATCATTTTCATTGCCCTCCACTGGACTCTTGCCAATTTGTTCACACCTCTTATGTAGTCAGGGGACCAGAACTGGACACAATACTTAAGATGCAGCCTCACCAGTGCCAAATAGAGGGGAATAATCACTTCGCTCGATCTGCTGGCAATGCTCCTACTAATGCAGCCCAATATGCCATTAGCCTTCTTGGCAACAAAGGCACACTGTTTACTCATATCCAGCTTCTCATCCAGTGTAATCCCTAGGTCCTTTTCTGCAGAACTTCCACTTAGCCACTCGGTCCCCAACTTGCGGCAGTGCATGGGATTCTTCCATCCTAATTGCAGGACTCTGCACTTGTCCTTGTTGAACCTCATCAGATTTCTTTTGGCCCAATCCTCCAATTTGTCTAGGTCACTCTGGACCTTATCCCTACCCTCCAGCATATCTACCTCTCCCCCCAGCTTAGTGTCCTCCATGAACTTGCTGAGGGTGAAATCCATCCCATCATCCAGATCATTAATGAAGATGTTGAACAAAACCAGAGCCAGTACCAACCCCTGGGGAACTCCGCTTGATACCGGCTGCCAACTAGACATCGAGCCATTGATCACTACCCATTGAGCCCGACAATCTAGCCAGCTTTCTATCCACCTTATAGTCCATTCATTCAATCCATACTTCTTTAACTTGCTGGTAGGAATACTGTGGGAGACTGTATCAAAAGCTTTGCTAAAGTCAAGGTATATCATGTCCACCGCTTTCCCCATATCCACAGAGCCAGTTATCTCATGATAGAAGGCAATCAGGTTGGTCAGGCAGGACTTGTCCTTGGTGAATCCATGTTGACTGTTCCTGATCACCTTCCTCTCCTCCAAGTGCTTCAAAATGGATTCCTTGAGGACCTGCTCCATGATTTTTCTGGGAACTGAGGTGAGGCTGTCTGGTTTGTAGTTCCCCAGATTTGCCTTCTTCTCTTTTTTTAAAGATGGGCACTATATTTGCCTTTTTCCAATCTTCCAGGACCTCCCCCAATCACCACAAGTTTTCAAAGATAATGGCGAATGGCTCTGCAGTCACATCAGCCAACTCCCTCAGCACCCTCGGATGCATTGCATCTGGCCCCATGGACTTGTACATGTCCAGTTTTTCTAAATAGTCCTTAACCTGTTATTTCACCACTGAGGGCTGCTCACCTCCTCCCCATACTGTGCTGCCCAGTGAAGCAGTCTGCGAGCTGACCTTGTCTGTGAAGACCAAGGCAAAAAAAGCATTGAGTATTTCAGCTTTTTCCATGTCATCTGTCAATAGGTTGCCTCCCCCATTCAGTAAGGGTCCCACACTTTCCCGGACCTTCTTCTTGTTGCTAATGTACCTGTAGACACCCTTCTTGTTACCCTTCACAACGCTTGCTCGATGCAACGCCAATTGTGCTTTGGCCTTCCTGATTACACCCCTGCATGCTCTAGCAATATTTTTATACTCCTCCCTAGTCATCTGTCCAAGTTTCCACTTCTTGTAAGCTTTCTTTTTGTGTTTAAGCTCACTGAAGATTTCTCTATTATGCCAAGCTGGTTGCCTGCCATATTTGCTATTCTTTCTGCACATCAGGATGGTTTGTTCCTGCAATCTCAATAAGTCTTCTTTAAAATACAGCCAGCTCTCCTGGACTCCTTTCCCCATCATATTAACCTCCCAGGGGATCCTGCCCATCAGTTCCCTGAGGGAGTCAAAGTCCGCTTTTCTTACGTCCATATTCTGCTGCTCTCCTTTCTTCCTTTTGTCAGGATCCTGAACTCGACCATCTCATGGTCACTACTGCTCAGGTTGCCACCCACCTATACTCCCCTAGTTGGTTCCTCCAGCACTTGCACCAGTAAGTTGTCCTGGTTCACCAGCTACTTACAGACTTCAAAGTATAATGGTAATATTACCAATAATAATAGTGTGTAACTATTTTATGAGGTGCACCATACCTGCTTGAAGCATGAAACTAAAGATTATGTGCATCCAGCACCCTAAAACTGTACAACATATGTTATTCCATCTGTAAAATGTGGAGTTTATTGAAAAGGTCATTTAATTTTCAAACATTAATTTTAGACTGTAGATAGATAGATTAGATAATTTTTAAAGCAGGGGAGAAATTTTCCAAGGCTCTCCAAGTTTCTCCAGATACTGTACTGGCCCACTCAGCAGCCCATACTTTTGGCGGGAGCAGGAGGTGGTTCATAGCTGGTTCAAAGCCTCTTTTTGCATTGGTTGAAAATTTAGCGCTGTATCTCTTAGAAGGGCAAATCAAAATCTCAGTCTGTGTCTGTTCTTTGACCTGCATGGTCTATATTCTCAAAAGTGATTAGTTATTTAGAGTGCCTCTGCTTTGGGGTGTCCCGATTTTCAGAAAATGCTGAGTAGAGCTGAGTAATTGGTTATTCAGTTCTGTGGCTCAGTCAAAAAAATCTGAAAAAAAGATTTTATTTCAAACTGAAACTGAATTTTTGTTTTTTCTCAATGAAACAAAAACTCAAAAATATTTGCTTAGGTTGAACATAAATACATAAGAAGACATGGCCATGGTGTAAAGTATAAAATTGCAAATGCATGTTAAAAAAAACCTACCCTAGGACATTGACATGCCTAAGACCTTTAGCATTTTCCCTTAAAATTGTCATCTGCACCCTGCAACTACTGGTAACTTGTATTTGAGGCCTTTTGCAACCTACACCTCAGACTGACATTCCTAAGAACTTGAGACATACTAATGATTTTTGAAAAGTGCTTTGAACTCAGTGATAGTAAAGTCAGAGATTCTTTCATTTTTGTTTTTAATTACTGCTTTCTGTCTGTTTGAGAACACTTTTGGTCAGCATTGCAGCTACAGAACTTCAGATGTTTCTGAGATACCAATCAGTTCAGTCTGGAGTTGCTGTTTTCAGCAGACACTAATGACTTGCTAATAAAAAAAAGTCTGCCCCATTTGTCGGTCTAAAAATCACACACCTGTGCATCTAAGTGTATCGAAAATGCATGTTAGTTTAGCAATAGGTGCAAAGTCTAACTTTTGTACACAGTCAATTCAAGCATGGCTTCATAATGAAAAAGTGACATAGGAAAGAAATGAGAAACTGAGAACAAACTATAGCTAAAAGAAGCCAACAGCATCAGCTTGGCAGTGCTATAAGTAATTGCACATACAGCGCACCAGGCCATCATCTTGCTTAATCACAAAGGGTACAGCTACACAGCAAAGGAAAACCCGCAGCTGGCCCAGGCAGCGGGGCTTTCATTGCCAGGCAGACTTCTAGGCTTGTTCTGGAGCCCGAGCTCTGGGACCCTCCCACCTCACAGGGTCCTCCCACCTCACAGGGTCCCAGAAGTCTACACAGCACCACAGCCCAAGTTCCGTGAGCCCGAGTCAACCGGCAAGGGCCAGCCGCGGGTTTTTCTTTGGTGTGCAGACATACCCAATGGGACCAATTCGTAAAAGTTTTATGGATCATTTATGCATCTTTCACCGTGATTACTCAGATCAAACAGCTAACTTATTTTATTGCTCTTTGAAATTCCTTTCCCCATGCAAATTCCCATCTTAAGTGTTGTGCATCTGTGTTTGTGAATGATCAGAAAACAAGAAGTCAGCTTTAAAAATGAAAATGCTCTTCCTTTAAATAAACAAAACTGCATGTATTTCTACAGAAAGGTTTATTTTTTTCATTAAAAAGACAGTGCATCAGTGAAAGGGACAGTATCATTTTTTAATCTAAAAATTACAGCACAGGACCTTAAAATGTATAAACTCAGAAAACTAACATTAATGCAACATTCAGGTAGAAAAATCAAGCCTTCAGAAAGTTCCAGACATTAAATTACTGCCACAGCTATACTGTACACACTGTGGGTGAATTCCTCGCCCCATTGAAGTCAATGGGAGTTTTCATTAACTTTAATGGGGTCAAGAAAGATTTCACTCTTTGTTTTTGGACAGTTTGCATTAATGACATATACAATAATATATTAGTTTTCATTTAACAAGGAAAACATGAATATAAATTTTTCCCTATGGGTTGAAGCAAGTACTATACCATTCTCTGTATTATTAAGCATGGAGAAAAAATACTAATTAGTGTTTGATGATGCATGACATGCAATAATTTAGCATAACTCAATGATTGAGGCTGGCAGAAACAAACCAACATTCCCCCATGCACGGCTCACACAGGGAATGGTGAAATACTTGCTACAATCCTTAGTCCATTTCTCAGATGTTCATGGTTTAGTTTTCAGGAAGGATATATATTTTGAGGATTCTGAATGCGAAACCAGACTTCATCTTCTCTTATTCTGTACTCCTTTTAGGAGTTGAAAGTCAGGCCCATATGTATTTTCAAATACAATATCCCTTAGATTCTGAATAATTGCTTATATATAACCTGTTATCTTGATTTTACAAGATATTAAAGAGTTCCAGACAATAAACATATAGGCAACAAAGATACTTTTTGTTACATTTGCTAAAATGCTAAAACTTGCAAAGACAAGCTCAATTAATAGAAAATGATGTCTAAAATTTTACCTAAATGCACCGATTATACCATTCCTTTGGTGAAAAGTATTACTAATTTACATATAATCTGAAGAGGAGAGATGCCTGCTATTGTGTTGCTGTATAGCTGATATTCCAAGCAAATCAACAAAGTACTATTGCTGAGAGCACTATTGCTGAAAAAATATTCTGTATTGCGATGTGTTCTTTTTAACACCTTTAATTTCCAATCCGTCCAATGAAATATAAAACCATGGTCTCTTCTGACCATCTCCAGTGGCCTTTCAAGAAGAAATTAAAGTTAATAATATTTTAGCAATTAGCAATATAACCTCACATAACCCTGAGAGGTAGAGAAGAATCATTATCCCCGTTTTACAGAGGGGCATATTGAGGCACAGAATAATTAAGGACCCCCTATGGAGGAGTGTGCACACTTACAGGCTGATCCACTGAAGTCAACAGGAGTCATTTTGACCAGGATCCTAATCTGCGGTTAGCCATGCAAATTGGGTATATGCAAATAGTCAGTTCTAGCTGGTCATTTGCAGATGCAAATACCTAATCTCCATGTGTAGCTGTGATAATTGCACATGCAAATTAATTGCACAACTATGTATACTTTTTGTAAACTCCATTTGTTCATATGCATTTTGAAAGTTAGTCCATAAATGATTTACCCAGGGGGACACACAGCAAATTAGAGGCGTGGCCAAGATCTATGAACTCAAAGAGTTCCTGGTTCCCAGTCCTACCCTCAGTCCATAAGAGAACACTGCCTTTCAAGTTCTCATGGAACTTGTCAAAAAACAGTAGCAGGGATCAGACCTGGGGACTCACAAAGAGACTTTAGGCATTTCAATGCTAAGAGCTACAAGGGCTAACTGCTAGGGGCTAGATTCACAGGACTTAAGCACCTAACTGCCACTTTATGGGCCTAAATCTCACAATCAGGTCCTGCTGGGATTCACAAAACCCACAAGCTGCCCCAAATCTGTAGGTGCCCAAACTCACTTGGCACCTAATTTTTGCAGTAGAAGATCCCTAGCCACTTATGTTTCTGCCTCTGGAAGAACTGCTAAGTCCCTAATGGCTGGCATGTGTTCCTAGTTGTCTCACTACCTGTACAGCATCTCCAGTAACTCATTACTTAGTAAATAACGTCACCATTACTTGTGACTGAAAATAACTACATAAAAACAAATTCTGTTCTGTATTATTCACAATTTGAATATCTTTTGCCTGAAAGGAGCTATATCTGTCTAGATCTTTTCTCAGCATTCCTTCACTGGCTCACCTACTCCTTTTTAAAGCCCATCTCCCAACCCTTTTTCCACTTATTGTCTGTTAAGAAATCTGAAAAAATTCCATTCTGCTTAATAAGACTACGCTAGGACATTTGCCAATTTCAGATGGCCAGACATTCGCCAAAATCATAGTATCTCAAAACTTGGAAAGCTTCTTGAGTGATTTCATCAGGTTAAAAGGTAATACAAATAAAAGTATTTTAATAAAACCCACTCACACAATATCATCTGGCTATAAAAAACATCACTTACCTTCAGTGAAAATTATGAAGGCTGACCCAGATGTTTTTAGATGACACTTGCAGAAACAGCCTCAGAATTATTTTCCCATATTGTAAGTATACTTAAATAAAATATACATCAGACACACTGTTTATATCATTAAAGAAGAAAAAATAATTAGAAGGTATTAAAGGGAGAAAAAAGAATGACTGACTGTGCATTCATAAACAAGACTATTTTGAGCTAAGGACAGTTCTCTACCTTTACCTTTACCCATTCCCAGTGTGCATGAAGAACTGTCTTAGGTTACAGAATGATCTTGCATAACACACATGCTACTGTACAGTGCCTAAGGACAATCTAAGATAGAACTTCAAATGAAGATTTGCTTCTCAGCTGAACCTATCAGAACCTTCCTTTTATTCTGATTGTAAAAGGTCATCGAGACCAACCCTCTGCTCAAAGCAGGACCAATCCCAACTAAATCATCCCAGCCAGGGCTTTGTCAAGCCAGGCCTTAAAAACCTCTGAGGATGGAGATTCCACCACCTCCCAAAGTAACCCATTCCAGTGCTTAACCACCCTCATAGTGAAATAGTTTTTCCTAATATCCAATCCAGACCTCCCCCACTGCAACTTGAGACCATTACTCCTTGTTCTGTCATCTGCCACCACTGAGAAGAGGCGGGCTCCATGCTCTTTGGAACCCCGCTTCAGGTAGTTGAAGGCTGCTATCAAATCCCCCCTCACTCTTCTCTTCTGTGGCCTAAATATCTCCAGTTCCCTCAGCCTCGCTGAAACTGTTTTCATTTGTTTTCTGGTGCTTCCTTTGCTCCACAGAGAATATAATCCTGCCTCATTATCTTTTTTTTTTTAATTAAAGAAAAAAATCTTGCCACTGCTTTATTATGGACACCTTGTTCCCACTTAGAAACTCTTGGACCCCATTATTGCTTCCTATTCAGAAATGGCCAACTTGAAAATTAAGAAATCCTTAAGGCTCATCTGCTGGGCCAAATTTTGCTCTGATTTGCAGCACATGCAACCCTCTTTCTTTCAGTTAGGACCCATGTGGCTTTCTGCTGTCATTGTTTCTTCAAGCGCTCCTTATTCTTAATGCTGATTTGCCTCACCCCTCCAAGAATCCTCCTAGGCAGTTCTGTACAATATTTACTCATTAGCTATGCAGTACACCATTTTCTGGAAGCAAACTTTGAAAATAGGCAGCTGCACTATGAGTAAGGTGGCAGTAACAAGTGTGCTCACTGATGTCTTTCTTTCCAAGTAGAGGCTCTGCAGGCAGGGAGCAGAAGTTGGAGACTTTGTGTGATTCTAGAATTTTTCCTGTTATTGGCAAAATGCAAAACAAAAAGAACTTGTACATTTGATGTGTGAATTATTTTAAACCAATACAAACCAGAAAGCAAAAGGCTAATCCAATTCTTGCAATGCCTGACTAAACAGAAGTCCACCAGCAGAAGTCAGAGGCAGAATCAATAGTTCTTTCTAGAATGCTCCTGCTTCCGCTATAGCCCAAGAGTGCAAAAGTGCTGCTGAACCTGAAGAAAAATAGTGTGCTCACTCTTAAATTCTGAGTCAGAATCAGGGTTGATGAGAGGGCATCTGAGGGGATCTTTGAAGGGTGCTAGAAACTTTTGTTTCGTGGAAATTGTTGAATTAATCACCTCAACATTTTCTGGTTTAAAACTAAACTGGGCCTTGCAATTTTGATGCATCCCTAGTATATTGCCTTGGCAAGCAGAATGACCATATGTTATTAAAGAAAATATGTTTTTTTATTAGAGTCTGATCCCTTCTATCTCAGTAATAGCCTCACATTGGAATAATTAAATAATAGCTAGGGGCATCATTTAGAGAGTCTTACAGATAGTTCCAAATATCCTCCTAACTCTACAAATCTGGAGCAGCTTTTTATGGATCAGAGTTTAATGTCACTACAGATCTTTCTTATTTGATATTTTTGTTGATTTATGTTTCAATAAAATGAGTTATTATTTTGACTCTTGTTGGGATTATGCAAATCGGAGAGTGTCCTGGATGTTATCTTGCGTCTCCTTTCAGAGTACACATGATTTAATATTGGAAATATTATTCTTAGCTCATTATTTTGTATAGGGAAGGATTAAAATATGCTTTTCTTGTGTCTCAATTAACCTAGTATATTCAACAGTGAAAATGTTGACAAGATGAGGACAGGCAAGGTGTTGTTGGCCTATTTGCTTATGGAATGAAATGTTAGTGGCATATGGTGATGTCACAAACTCACCAGTCTACACTGTCACTGACACATCCGTGCATGTTCCTGGACCCAAATACCTAGCCTCCAGTGCTCTGGATTTTAAATCACTTCCTAGCTTCTACTCAAAAGGAATGCTTAGCCTTTAACACAAGAACTATCTAGGCCTTGTTTTTTTCCAAACATCAAATCACTTTGGAAATGGAAAAGCAGGTAGATCTTAATTTGAATCAGATGCATATCAGTTAAATGTTTATGTTTTACCCAGAGAGGTGAAGACTAGTAGAAGGAGTACAGGACTTGACTGTCTGTTATTTACCCATCATATACCTGTACAGAACTAGAACAGGTGGGAGTATCTCTCTCTTTTCACCACTAGATGGCAGAGTCTGTGCAATGGATCTGTAGTTAGTCTAGAGGCTTGTCTCCACCTAGGGCGGTGTTAAACTTGATCGATTTGCTGTGCATTATTTAACTCTCAATACTCAAGTCGCACTAGTAATGTGCACAAAGAATGGCTGTGCCTCTTTTAGTTCACAACACTGTGTACACAAGATGGTGACTTGGTGCATATCAAATGTGGGACATTCTCCCAGGGCATTCTCTTTTGCTCTGCTGCTGAGCAGTTGGCATTTGGCATTTTTTCTCACTCTCCATTGTGTGATGCAAAGTGGAAGCAAGGTGGGTTCCATTTTTTTAAAAAAAATCCCATGATTCCACTCTCTTCACCCCATGCCTCCTCTCTTCTTGGATGGACTAGCACCAACTTCAAATTGCTGTCGGTCTGCACGGGCTCAACGGTGCTCCCTGACACTATGCCAACAACCTCAAATATGCAAAGGCTGCTTAGGCTGTATTTCAATGCTACATTAATTCAATTTTGGACTTCACCCACTGCCCCACCTAGCAGGTATTGTGGCAGTAATAGCAGATCCTCCAGCAGCACTAACAGTTCCAGCGGTGGTGAAGGAAGTAGATGAGGAAGAGGACGAGGATAAAGAGGACACTTTATAGACACTTTAACTGATAGTGGAGAAGCAGCTTTACACCACGCAGGGCTGTTTCTGGGCTCAGGAAACATTGGTGACAAAGGATCGTTCTGCAAAGGGTGACTCTTTTGAGATATGTGTTGAACTAACCCTGGAGCTACAGCAGCAGAGTACCATCATGTGGCACCCCATACCTGTGGAGAAGCAGCTCATCTTTGCCATCTGGAATGCAACCATGCTCTGAATGCTACCAGTCCATAGCCAGCCAATTTGGAGTGGGGAGATCAACTGTTAGGGCCGTTGTCATGCAGGTGTGGAATGCCATGGAAAAGGTACTATTGTACTGGGTTATAAAGCTTGTTCATGCTCAGGTGATTATTAATGTCATTGTAGGCATGGGGTTCCCAAACTGTGCAGGGGCAATTGATGGGACCCCATACTCATGGTGTGCCAAGTGCTGGTTGACCACCAGGTTTACAAATATAAATGCAGGGTGATCTGGAAGGGTGACTGATGCTATGAGAAGCACACGGGATCTTTATAGGGAAGAAGGCAGCACCCCGCATTGATTGAGAATACAACAGTTAGCATATGCTTTTCAATCTCTCTCACACACACACACACACACACACACACAATGCACACAGTCCTGCCAGTTGATGTTTATCGTTACCAGTCCAGAGTCTGGATCAATCTAGTGGCCGGCCAGATTGGTCGCAGAGGGGAGCCGGGCTCTGTTGGTCACGATTTGATGCTTCTGGAGTGTGGCAAGATGAACCCAAAGCCCCATGGCCAAGCACCCTGTTCTTATAGTCTTTTTTCTCTGTTGAAGTCTATGGATTTTGCTGTGTCAGTTTGTGACCGGTTACTTCTTAATTGGTGATGTTAACATTTCAAAACACCTCTGAGAGGGTCATCCTGCCCTGGTTTCGATTTAATCAATTGTCTTGTCTTCAGGGGTGCCAGCCTGCACCTCAGGGTTGTCAATCTGCTCTTTCTTCATTATGGATGTGCATTGATGGTTCTTTGATGTCCTTAAGTTCCCTCACTCCTTCCTCGGCCATCTGGCTATAACAATGGCCTTCACACCTTATCTTTTGCTGATGCATACACTCCTCATTCACACAAACAGTCTTTTACAGAGACCTTTGAAAATACAAACAGTGTCAGTTTATTTTGAATCTCCTTAACATAGACATACTAAACCTTAAAACAAAGAAATGTATATTTAACTAAAGAGAAAAGGAGTACTCGTGGCACCTTAGAGACTAACCAATTTATTTGAGCATAAGCTTTCGTGAGCTACAGCTCACTTCATCGGATGCATGAAGCTGTAGCTCATGAAAGCTTATGCTCAAATAAATTGGTTAGTCTCTAAGGTGCCACTAGTACTCCTTTTCTTTTTGCGAATACAGACTAACACGGCTGCTACTCTGAAACCTATATTTAACTAGAGTGCCTAATTTGTAATACATATAGGAAACCATCCTAAAACAAAAGGGTGACCATAATCAGTCATAAGCATTGTTCTGGTCTGTCCCTGCCTTAACATCAGTACACACACTGGCAGTCTGTCAGATGCATTTCTGCCAGTGTCCCAGGCGGTCATTCCTTTCTGCTATTCAAATGGGTTGGCTGGTAAAATGAAATGAAGACATACATTAATTCTTATAGTACAAATATAAAATCCTGCTCCTACAATCTATCTGAACCTATTTACCTTAAAGGATAAAGGACAGTTTGCCCCCAGGATCACAATGGACAGGACTGGTGTGAACATTGCTCCAGTTATGCTGGGACACCCAGTATATCTTCTGCTTCCCTTGCTAATCAAGCCCTTCTCAGGCCACTTGGACAGAAGAAAGGAAGGAACTGTTTAACTATCGCCTCAGTAGCTGCAGAATGGCAGAGTGTGCATTTGGCTGCTTGAAAGGAATGTTGTGCTGTTTGCAGGCTAGGTTAGAAGCTGCAGAAAAAAGTGTGTCTAAGATTATAGTGGCCTGTTGTATTTTGCACAGTATTTGAGAGAGTGAGGGAGAAGCCTTAACCATGGGTGGTAGGCTGAGGCACAGAGACTTGCTCAGCAGTTCGAGTAGGCAGCCAGGTGTCCACTAGAAAATGGGAACAGCCAGTGCTATGCTGTCAGGGATGCCTATTGATCCTCCTTTGAGTCTCAGGCCTGCAAATGTGCAGCTGTCTATCCAGCCGTTAACCTTTGAGGGGTGGGATGTAGTGTGAGCAGTGCAGTGTTGTTTATGGATGGAAGTGAAGTGGGACATTGTGGTAATTCTGGTTTTACCTAGTCTCTGTGCCTAGATATTTTTGTAAAACCCTGTGAATTATTTACGATCTATGGATCTTTTGTGTAAAATGCATTGCTGACTCTTTATACGTGAATTTTTAATGGTTTTTATCGTTAACCATCTATTATAAAGCAAACAGAAATAAGCCTTTCATTAGAAAATAATGAAACAAAAATTCAAAGTGACAGTGCAGTGTAGGACACACCAAAGGAATGGGGACATCACATCACAGCTGAGTAGACACTTGCCTCTGCCTTTTCTTGTTCTTTCTGGAATTGCGTGGTGAGGTTCCAAGTTATTAGGAGCTGGGCTCCCAGGTGTGGCTGTTCTCACCGTCCTGACCTTGGGGCTGTGAAGGAATGGCAGCTGGGAGCATGGCTGCAGTGGGGAGGAGTTGCTTGTTGTCCCAGTACCCTGATCCAGGGGCTGTAAAACCTGGCTGGGTCCTGGTTTACAACACTGCATCACCTGCTGCCCAAATAGCAGCGTACACTGCAGCCCAGCAGTCTGGCTCTGTATAGCCCCCATTATTTGCTTCTGTATCTCCCTCCCTTTTTTGCCATGGCAAAAAGGCCATGTCTCTGGCCACTGTAATGTCTTTGGCTACGCCAATGAGCCCTCTGGAGAGCTCCATTTCTTTTTCCCCCCTTCATCCTCACATACAGCCTCAATTTTTCCACTATTTTCATTTGTCTCTGGGACTCTGCAATGAGGTCTGTGAACATTTCATCCGGAGTTTTCCATTTTCTCCACGTACCACACACATATTCAGGTTAGCCAGCTGTTCATCTGTTGATAAAGGCCCCCTGGCTGCTGGCTGAGGATCTGGCTGCTGCAGATGCCCTGGCTGTAGGAGTGGAAAAAACAATAAAATAAAAACACACATGCAGTTACTGATTACATTTTCATAGCCTCTCTGGAATATGATTTGGATATGTATTGCTGAGTTTCCCTCCCAGGGATTCTTCCCAGTCTTGAGGGAAGCTCACAGATAGTAAGTGGTATATGCATGAGGAAGGCAATACTGGGATTTTGTCTGTGCAGCATATGCTGTTTGGGTTTGCTGTTGTGGCTTGGCGACTAAGCTGGGGGTTAAGTTCCTGGTTTGGCTTTGCACTTTTGCTTGTACAATGTGGGAGGGTTAGCAGGGGGCATCTGGGGACAAGCTGGATAATAATCCCCTCTACATCCTCTTTAGGCTATCCTGACTGAGGCAAGTGACTAGAAGGCAGAGAATGGCCTTACTCAAAAAGGCAATGGGGTGAACCAGTAAGATAACCTCCTTGGTGAACAACTTCAGTGTATCTCAGAAGTGCTGCAGGAGTGGAAGGGAGTTGTGAGTTATACCTGAACAAATGACCTGCAGCTATCCCTATAACGTCCAGACAAAAAAACCAAGAAATTTCTCAGTCTTTAATCAACCCTGCAGACATGATGAAAGTGCAGAGAACAGCAGAAACGGTTCTGCAATGATTTTCTGAAGCTTATTACTCCTTATTACCGAGTATTTATATCTCAGCAGGGAGTTGCACTCTTTGTACCTTTTCAGGAATACACTGTCCATGTCTGCCTCATGTAAACTGAAAATACTAATCAAGCGTCTTTTCCTGTAACCATTGTCTCTTTAAACGGTTGAATTTCACACAAATGAATGTTTTCATTATTCAAATCTGACATGGGAGGGGGGTGGGGTACAGGCGGCAGCGGCACCATGCTGCCAGCAGCCATTTTCAGCTGGCAAATGCGGGGGGTGCGGCGGGGAAGGTTCACCAGGCAGGACAGATGTGGTCAGGGAAAGGAAAATAGGTAGATGGGTATATGCATTCCGTGGCATGGGCCTGAAAATGGTCAGTAGTCAAGGCTTTAGCCTGAGACAGAGGGCAATTGCCCAGGCAGAGCAGCCGCCATTCTGAAAATGTGTACCGTGGGGGGAAGGCAGAGTGAATAGATAATTTGGACTGAGGGAGGAGAGAAGTGGGGGTTGGACACTCAGAAAGGCTCCTAGCTCACATCCACTTAAATGATGGTGGCCATAGGATAACTGGAACAGAAGCTATCAGAGCCATGTAGCACAGTAATAATAATAGATACATGCCAAGGTTCCTCAAGAGGATCTGCCTCCTAGGATCTGGCCTGGGTTTCTGTTTGGAAACTGGGCTGTGTTGCTGCATGGGAGACATTAGGCTTGCCTTCTGCCTGGCAGCCATCAGTGTCCTGGGTCCCAAAGAGATCCTGGCTTTCAGTGAACAGGTCTTCCCTGGCCTCCTCATGCTCACCCTCCGAAGAGCCTTGCTGGTTGTCTTTGGTGGGTGAGGGAGAGTGTTAACAGAGCAGGCAGCAGGGACCACAACCATCCTTGGTTGGGATGTTTTGTAGTTGATCAAAATACTGTACAACTCCT
This sequence comes from Natator depressus, assembly GCF_965152275.1. NCBI lineage: Eukaryota > Metazoa > Chordata > Testudines > Cheloniidae > Natator > Natator depressus. The sequence goes on along the minus strand of NC_134235.1, from coordinate 139,144,563 downwards.
CAAACTAATGGACTAATCACATTTCCACCTTTCCTGCCATTCCTAACTTGAATGTAAAGTTCTCCTGAGCTGTTAGCTCTTTATCCTACACTCGTTGGCACATGAGCTGTGGCCCCTCAGGGTCTCTGTTTGGCAAAGTCCACAAAAAGAGTTTCTTCACTGACATATCGCCCCAGAGGGAGATGAGATCTAGGGTCTCAGGATAGCTCTGGGTGGCTTCTAGAGCACTATCACAGCAAAGCTGATGTATTTGAATCCAAGAACAAATGGATAAATGCTGGCCCTGAGCCAGTTTTCAGATGTGGGATGGGACCTGCCACCAAATTGACCACAGACCAGCAGAGGGCACACAGATAGCCAGACAGGCCAGGAATGGTTGCCTGCTAAGCAGTGGGGAGTAGCAGTTGGAGGGCTCCCAAAGTACTGCACAGCAGCTTTGCATGCACACAGGCAATAGACCAAACTAGCTCAAGGGCATCAAACGTAGTCACTCTGAAAGAGGATTCCGCAGTTCACATTAAATATGGAGGTAGTAAGTTATAATTAATTGCATCATGGGTACCAGAGATGACCTATACCTGCCAACAATGGGAGAGGCAGAATGAGGGCAGCGGCTTCAGCAGATGATACTGAGCATGCTCAGTACCAGCCAAGCAGCAACTGTGTCTGTGTGGGGAACGTGACCCCATATCCCTCCACTCCCTCCCCCCCAGACACACACACACAGGTCACCTCTGATGGGTACACAAGTGCCTGGTTTACAGCCCTCATGTAGACCATCACTAAACAGTTGCTGCAAATACAATAATGCTTACCACTTAGATAGCACTTTACATGTTCAAAGTGATTTACAGATATTCACTAATCAATCCTTACCATTCACCTGTGCAGTAGTATTAAGGCAGCATTAGCAGTATCCACAGCTTTCCTCTGGCAGCATATTATTTGATTATGTTTACAAAAATTAACAAAAATGTGGAGATAAGTCAAGGGTCATTCCTGGATCAGTGCAGAGTTTATTGTCCATGGAGGCAGCTCAGCAACTGTGCAGTGTATGACGTAATGTACACAGCAGGGGATTTGTGAACTCATCCAAACCCAAGTGGCTGGGTGTATGGAAATGGAACAGTTGTTTCCTGTGGATCCAAAACCCAACCAGCATTTCCTTTATTACGGTTAATTTATGAAGGAATATTTTATGCTGTTATCAAAAAAAAAAACACCCCCGACACCTATTTTATTTGTATAAAGTGCTTAGACATGAGATGTGTCCCCCGATCACTCTGTGATGGCATAGAGCAGTATGCACTCAAGGTGATCATTTCCTCCTGAAATTATCTTGTCTGTAACTATAAAAAGCAGAATTAGGGCAAAGGGAAAATCCAGTTACTCAGAATTCACTTAATATTTGCCTCACATCAGGCAAAGAACTTATTCGACACAGAGTATGTTTTATAGATGGCTGAACAAGCTCTCATTTGCATTAATCCCTTTAAGTCATCCTTCACTTCAGCAGTACCCCAGTACTGCAATCAAAATGCTAGGGTTAAATATATCAATGGTGACACTTTGGAGGGGGAGAAATGTGTGCTTTACTGCAAATTCTAATTTTTATTTGGTTATAGTTTTGAAATTTTTGATGGGCTGACAAATGTTTCTTCTTAATCCTTGAGGGAAAAATGCAATATGGTAAGGATCTGAGGAAATCTGATTACTGAAGGATTTTATTTTCAAAAGGTACAGATCCAACTTAAATTTAGCAACAGACCCAGGCAGCTGATCAGCCTTTCAAGATATCAGGAACAGTTTTAAGCTTCAGTCTATTGTAACAACATGTTAACCAGGATTTCTTTACTGAGCAGATAAAAGTGATGCAGTTAGTAAGATTTTAAAACTCAAAGGTTCAAAAGGTAAGAAATAACAATAATAAGTGCCACAGCTGGAGTTAGAGACCAGAATTTAAAAACACTGAGAAGTACAAGGTGAAAATGGAGATGCTGATAATATGATAAATGGAACTGATCATATCTATGACAGTCTTTTGATCTTCAACAGCCCACTAGACTTGAAATCTGCTGATAAGGCTTGCTATAATTACCTCATGTCATTCAAACCCTTTATGCAGCTCAGGACACCAGTAGATTGCAGGGGATATTGTTAAGGAAAACAAAAGCCTATATGGCTTCTGAGCACCTTTGGAACAAGTTAACAGAAAGGGGAGGACGGGGCAGAGAAACAAGCTGCAACTGATGGGATTTGTGCTGACAAGCAGGTTTGTACTGTTTTTCGTGATCCAGTGATTTCTTGGTCTTTCAAAGAGCTTTTGAAATACTCTTTCAGAACCATCACCTTTCAAAAGGATTTCATTCCTTCAGCCTATCCAGAAAACAGGAATTCTGCATCAGTGCTGCAAATTAATTGCTACTGCAGCAAGTCTCCTGGGTTTTAGTTGATTTGTTGTGAGAGTCAAATCTTCATCATGCCATATCTTTAATCTCTGTTCATTGATCTAAAGCAGTGGTTAAATGAGAAGCACAAGGAAGTGGAGCAGCATTCTGGTTGCTATAGCTGTCCCCAGCCGTGATGTGACAACTAAACACCATCAGGCATATCAAGGATGTGCGAAGGGGTTATGGCAGGAGGAGCCCAAGAATGGCTGCCTCCGTTGGAGGGTTTCTCCCTCCCTGAACATCACTTTATGTTTCTATGGGATCCAGAAGCAGCTGCTCAAAGAGATTGAAGCCAGGTAGCTACCAGCTCTGTTGCTTCTGGGAAGGCTGCAGGTGCACTGGAGGGAGTCCAGCAGTTTCCCTACTCCTACAAGGAAAAGAAGAGGTGACAAGTGGTACATTGCTCCTTCCTTCTGTGGAGAGGGCACGTGCAGAACAGATCATAGAAGCAAAGAGAATCTGGGCAGGGTTGAGGGATAAGAACCACCATAAAGAATGGAAAAAATAAAGACACAAGAGAGGGTGAGATAGATGAAGAAAAAAAGTCAATGGTAGGGGGAGGATGGGGAAACAGACAGGACAAAATGATTTAGTCCGGGGAGGTGCACCAATTAGGGAGCAGAATATAAAAGATGTTAAGGGAAAGCAATGAGAGGAAAGATGATAGACAACAGGAAGAGAACAGAGAAATTAGAATGAACAAATAGGCAAGGATAATGGAAAAGAAGGGAGAAATGAGAGAGAAAAGATGTGAAGACAAAAAGTTGTGAAGAAAAAGAGGAGATGACAGAAAACAAAAACAGGAGAACTGGATACAGTGGTGTAGTCAGCAATCCACTCCATGACTGCTTTTCAAATCCAGGCCAAGATTTAGGGATAACCTGTGTGGCAGCACTAGATAGTACAGTCTAGCAGTTAGTGAGCCAGAGAGAATGCCAGGCTTTGCCAGCATCCACTAGGCTCAATAAAGCCACAATACACAAATCATGCAGAAGACTGGCAGATGTTAGCAGCAATACTTTGTTTTTAAAATTCTGGGTTCCTCTTAGGAGCACCAAGTGAATACAAGGGAAGGGAGTTTAAAAAAAAAACAACAACACTTCAACAACCTTGAATAAAATGAAATCAGGCTAGGTGTTTCCCCTAGATCCAAGTTACTCTCTGCATATTCCAGGTCCCTCCTTTCTACTTTAAATTTTGAGACAGAATTTATTTTAACCACTCCCCCTCCCAAGTGCTTGGCAACATGCAGGGTTTCTACTAATTAACATTCTTCCAAAAGTGCCAACTCCCGTGGTTAAAAGCAAGACATCTACCCACTATTAATGAGACTGCTATGATGCTTTCCCACTAGGTGATGAAACAAGGAGGAAGGAGTGTTGTTTCAGCTTCTAGGGTGGAAAAGGCAGGAGAGACAGCAAACACATCAGCACCACCACTAATTATTTCCATTAGTAGCAGTGCCCACTTCCTTTGGCCCAGCAGAGGTACAATTCAAATAGACTTTCAGGGATCAAAAGAAAGGAGTATGCTCACTTCAGACTGTGATGTCAAACATTACTGTTAACATCTGTCAAACAAGCACAACAATCAAGCCTCAGAAGTTTTTATCCCCAGTGATAGTGAAGATTTTGTTGGCTTTACTGCAGCTTGGGGGAACAAGATGTTTACGATTTTACACAGGCTTAGAAGTGCTGGTTAGATGAAGCTTCACATGCAGGGGAGCCACTGGAAAATGTGGCTCCGAGAAATACCACTTCATTTTGGAGAAAGCATTACTTTTCTTTCTGTGCTCAGCATAACATAATTGGTAGCGGATTTGAATATACCCTAGATGGTCACTTGGCTAGTGAAAGTTGTAAATGAAGCAGAGCGGGCCTGAGGGTAAATGGTAGTTGATAACCATGGACTTCTAATAGTGCATCAGCTAATCTGCACAGATTATGGGGAGGCTGTTCCTTTAATTAGTTAGAATTCCTAAGAGAAATGAAGAGGCAGTAATTATCTATGAACACAGAACAGCCATAGGACAGGATAGTGAGGTCCCATTCAAACTTAGGATCATTCCCATTGGTCTATTGGGCAGCAGTAGTATGAAGAAACATGCTGGGGCTCAAAGCCCAGCCAGATTTACTATGCTGAGTAGCTGAACCGCAGGTGTCACTAAGTGCCAAGCAGGCATCAGGATGAGGTAGGATTCTCCTAGTGACAGGAATGTTTCCCCACTGAGTGGTGTAGAATTGGAGTCTGAAGCACAAAGGAGAGTGAGATTACCTTCTCTGAGGGGCACAGTCTCACCAGGGACAGAGGAGACCAAAGGGGAAAAAAAGGAAAGTTTGGGTTGGAAGATTAAGAACAATTATGTTCTAAGTGAGAGTTATATGGAAAGAAAAGAAGGAAAAGTAAAAATGGATTTTTTTTTATGAGAAGGGAATTATCCTCATTCAAGTAAGTGTCATGACCAGCATGTGGGCAGTCTGACCTAAAGGTCAAAGCACGAGGCAGTTTGGGTCAGACACCAGCAGGTCAGAGTCCAAGACAGGCCAGAGGGCATACCAAAAGTCAAGTGTCAGGAAGCAGGCAGGTCCAGTTACCAGGAGGCAAACTTGAGAGCAGAACTATGGATGTTAACCTGAGTCAGGCCAGGTCAGGAGACCAGGAAGACCAAGCCAGGGGAGCGGGAGCAGGAAGCATAAGGCACAGTCCAGAGCAAGGTGGATCCCTGTTGCATGAACAGCTTCCCATTTCTGTGCTGGTTTTAAATAGCAGCTGTGGACCAGTCAGGGCCCCCAGCATTCTGCCATTCGGCTCCAAGGACTGGGGTCTTCTGTTTGAAGCCAGTTTCTACTTTGACAACAGTTAGTAGGTCCCTGTGTGGCAAGTTAGCACCTGCTAGCTCTGAAGAGCCCTGTAGACTAGGGTCCAAGACCCATTGTCCCTGACAAGTAAGTTGTAAATAAAACTTAATATGAATAAATCTAGTAAAATGATCTTCCCTCTTGTATAAATATTTAACTAAAAGGTTTTATCAGAGTTCTATCCCAGAGATAATAGGAAAAGCTATTTAATATTTTCTAGTCAATTATTTTGAGTAACAATCTTAGAGCCTGTCATCTTCATTGTTTTATGTAGGGGATGTATCCTGTCGTTAGATTTAAGTCACTAGTGCAAGTCAAGCATACTACCTGAAGGTTTTCCAAGTATCAGAACATGGACACGAAGCCTTCAAAGAATCTAGAGATCCAACAGAAAGTCTGAAAATAGCCACACTGATTTCAGCACAAGAAGCAGGCAGATAAAACCAAACATTGGATACAACTGAACATAATTTTGACTTAGTGCAGAACTAAGATTCAATTGAATCTTTACTTTACAGAATGTTAAAACATCTGTTTAAGGGGTGAATTAGTGAATACACATTTTAAGCAGTTTACATTAACCATTCATAAATAATCATGTTAGTCACTGCCATGTTTCTCTCTCCAGAATTACAATCACTTCCATGCAGACAGCTAGTCTGTCTAGGTAACTATAAATCAAGCAAAACAATTCAGTTGGGAAATCCTACACCAGAAACAAGCAAGTATTTAAGTCAAATACTATACAGAATGTACCAGATCTTTAGCTGGTGTAGACTGGCATAGCTTTATTGACTACAAAGATCTGTTTCTTCAAATGCCACCCCACAGAAGATTGCCTTAGATTCAAATTTAAGATCCCTTGTGATAACTTACTATATGACTTTCGTATCAATGTAATGAGCAGTGGTTTTTAAACTGTTTTCAGAGTAACAGCCATGTTAGTCTGTATGCACAAAAAGAAAAGGAGTACTTGTGGCACCTTAGAGACTAACCAATTTATTTGAGCATAAGCTTTCGTGAGCTACAGCTCACTTCATTGGATGCATACTGTGGAAAGTGTAGAAGATCATTTATACACACAAAGCATGAAAAAATGGGTGTTTACCACTACAAAAGTGCTACTCTCTCCCCCCACCCCACTCTCCTGCTGGTAATAGCTTATCTAAAGTGATGACTCTCCTTACAATGTGTATGATAATCAAGTTGGGCCATTTCCAGCACAAATCCAGGTTTTCTCCCCCCCCCCCCCAAACCCACTCTCCTGTTGGTAATAGCTTAGAATCATAGAATATCAGGGTTGGAAGGGACCTCAGGAGGTCATCTAGTCCAACCCTCTGCTCAAAGCAGGACCAATCCCCAATTAAATCATCCCAGCCAGGGCTTTGTCAAGCCTGACCTTAAAAAAAAGCTTATCTAAAGTGATCACTCTCCTTACAATGTGTATGATAATCAAGGTGGGCCATTTCCAGCACAAATCCAGGGTTTAACAAGAACGTCTGAGGGGGGAGCGGAGGGTAGGAAAAAACAAGGGGAAATAGGTTACCTTGCATAATGACTTAGCCACTCCCAGTCTATTCGAGAACAGCTGAGCTCCATCCTCTTTGGAACCCCCCTTCAGGTAGTTGAAGGCTGCTAACAAATCCCCCCTCACTCTTCTCTTCTGCAGACTAAATAAGCCCAGTTCCTTCAGCCTCTCCTTATAAGTCATATGCCCCAGCCTCCTAATAATTTTCATTGCCCTCTGCTGGACTCTCTCCAATTTGACAACATACTTTCTTTAGTGGGGGGCCCCAAACTGGACACAATACTCCAGATGTGGTCTCACCAGTGCCGAATAGAGGGGAATAATCACTTCCCTTGATCTGTTGACAATGCTCCTACTAATGCAAGCCAATATGCCGTTAGCCTTCTTGGCAACAAGGGCACACTGTTAACTCATACCCAGCTTCTCGTCCACTGTAATCCCCAGGTTCTTTTCTGCAGAGTCAAACAGGGAAAACCATTAATAATACAGGGAGGCCACATACAAGTTGTCATATCCAGAAGATCAGGCCGAGAACTGGATAGCTCTGACTTGAATCTCCTCTGCTGAGCATGCTAAAAGGAACCCAAAGGAACATTACAGAGAGCACTTAGGCACTGGTGGTTGGTCTGTGCATGAGACACATCTACTGGGGCATCAAAGGGCCAAAAACCTTTGGGAGCCAATGAGATCATGTCTCATACTAGTACTAAAAGACTCAAGAGTCGTGATCTAGTCAATATGGTATTTCTTTTTTGGGGGGGGATTACTAATTATCTTTGAAAGATTGCAGTTCACATATGCTCACTAGAGATTTTGAGTTTAGCAACTAAAATCTCTAAAGATTCTGTCCTCACTGAGCATGTTTCAGCATGTGGCCTGCACATGAACCATCCCCGCAAAGCAAGTGAGGATTCTCCAGCATAGGACTATGCTTGCCTCAGAAGGACATTTCCTGTAATTGCTGCTCCCAGCTGCTCTGCGCTAGAGTGAGGCCAGGCACTGGAACACAATCCTTGCCCAAAGAGTTTGTAATCTCAATGGACAAGACAAAGGATGGGAGAAGAAGCAGTGACAGAAAGAGAAGTGACTTTCAAATAAAACAGCAGGTCAGAGGTAGTGCCAGAAGCAGAACCCATATCTCTTGAATCCCAGTCTAGTATTCTAATCACTCAACTACATTGCCTCCCTGTTCACTTTGCTGGTGAAGAAGACTGAATTTGTAAACTACATAGCAAGAATAGCTTTGGATCAGGAGTTTGGAGGCTCTGCAGACATACTGTGTGGAATTTGTAAGCTCCAGAAATCACGTACTTCCTTTTTAAGGAACATATATGTACTCTTGAGTACAGATGCTCCCTTCTAGGAGAGAAATAGTTGTTGATGCATCTTAAATTTGGAGCCTTTTTCTCACAGGGGAGAAAACTCTCTAATCTCCCCCTACGTTTCCAGTCTGGATTATAGATTTGCACAATCTGTTCCCACTCTGCACAGACTGACTTGCAAACCACCGTATAATCACCAGTTACTGGCCACAAACCCGATCCTCCTTTGGGTCACCTGATACCGTGGACCAGAAATACCAACACTTTACAGCTACCTTCTACGCAAAAGCTGGAAACACAGCCTTTCCACAGCCCATCCTCCTGCTTTATAGCATATTCACATTTTACCCTCTCCTTTATATCCAGGACTAATACAAAATGAAAGCCAACAGTCTTCTCCATCCAACACTTTAGAATGAGCTAGCAAACCCTGTATCCACTCGATAGTTATCTCAGTCACAACTCTGGGTAGGGCCATAAGATCCTACATTCCAAATATGCATCCATCCACTCTAAAAATGTTGGCAGTAGATGCCAGAGTACCAAGTTCACCCAAGCAGGTCAGAGACTTCTTTCCTTGGAAGGAGAGGCAGGAATCGGTATATATGCAGATTTCAATACATGCTCACTTGTGACAATAAAATGTTTCTAAAGTTGTTGTAATACTTAGAGTATTACAACAACAGGGGGATAGTGAGATAGGATATGGCTTCAAGAGCTAATCCAAATTGCCTTTTAAATGCTTAGTTTTTCATACTGCTGTGTTCCAATGAGGTTTTTTCCTTTAAGTCATATGTATTTTTAAGCTTATCTCTGTCTAACAAAGTCTTTTGTTTGACAACCAATCAACTGAAGAGACACATAAAACAGTAATTCTGAAGTCTATAACTACTGAGGAAAATAATCAATTCATTATATTTGAGCTGGTCAAACATTTTCTGACAAAATAATTTTCCATCAGAAAAACTCTTTCTGTGAAATTTAAACTTTCTGTGAGAACATGTCAGTTTTGGCAAAATTTTGTTTAAAGAAATCTAAATGAATTATTGTTGATTATGTCGTAGTGAAATGTTTAATTTTTCAGTTTGAAAGGACTTCATTTAGCAGTTTATTTTAGTTTACATTATAGGTTGTAATATCTAAAATGAAGTCAAAAGAAGCATTAAGTGTTTTGATTTTATCAAAGAAAAATATTCTGATTGACCCCAGATTTTTTTTTTTGAAAATATTATTTCATGGCAAATTTCACATTTTGTTTCCTTCCTGATTTGGAACAAAAACAAATGGGGACTATTTTGGTTCCTGCACAACTCTACATTCTATTTAATATTACTAAAGTTGATTGTTCATCATTAAAAATTAATAAAATTCATAATTTTAGTTTAAAGAAGGAAAAGTTGTGGCACCCTCTATTTTAATTAAAGGCCAAAATTTGAAACCTTGGTGCTTTAAAGTTAGGCTCCTAAATTCATATGTAGTCTTCTCTTTATGTGTCTAAATGAGAATTTGGAAGCATAACAGTAGGCAAGTATTTTTGTAAATTTTCACTTATATGCAATACAATGCTATCGGCTAAGAAAAAGAGAGTGGAAATTATATAGTTGGTTCACACTTCTGGTTTCAAATCCCAGGCAGAAGTTTCACAAGCTTAAAAGTAAACTAATGAAATTAGAACATCCAGGGCTATATTTTCAAAATACCCTCTTAATTTCATTAATTCAGCTTCGAAGTGGTTCTCTGCTGGTGCATGATTGGGTCCTAAGTAATTAGATAGCTAAATCCCATTTTTCCCCCCCAATGGATGTTAGACACCTAAATAGCTTTGAGGATCTGGGCGTAGAAGTCTAAATTCTGTCATCTGTCTGTATTTTGTTGCACCTGAAACTGTAAGCAAATTAGATGGTGTTATTGAAAAGTATCTAAATACCTGTTCATGATGGGTCAAAAGAAAACTTACAAGCAATATTATCATTTCAACTCTGAGTGGGGAGCGTGTGTGAGTGAGGGTCTGTTATTATCACTACTTCCAGAGAACAAAAATTCTGGATAAGTAATTTGTCTCCTATATGATAATGGAGAGAGAGAGAGGAGTAAAAAGGTAAGTGAGGACAGAGATGGAGGTGCAATGGAAAGGAGGAAATTGAGCGAAGAGAAACTGATGTTCAGAGCATAGAAAGAGGAATTGTAATTTTTTTTTAAGGTTCCATTTTCTGCTACTGATGTGTGTTGCCTCAATATTTGCAGAAGTCCCTATAGTAAGCATATAAGGAATACTGCAAAGAGTGAGGTAACCTATTAGTTTTAAAGGTGACTACTGTAAGTGAGATTATATAGCTTTTATTCTCCTATGCTTCAAGTATAAAAATAAAAACCCGTCGGTTGTATGTCGGATTTGAGTTCTCAGAATGTAACTGTATCACCATTGTGCCTGACTTATACTTTTGCTGGATCAGTGTGGCAGTAAATGCTTTTTAAGTGTATCTGGATTTCTAATAACTTATCCTATGTATGCCTTTTATCATGTTTGAGATAATGTGTTAGAAATGCAATACTTTGTCACTGGGGACATGCAACAAGCAGTAAGTGAAAATGTCCAGTCACAGCCTCTCTAATTATAAATATAAATAAAAATGCTAGGGCTTTGCCCCAGGGAATTTAGTACACATAAAAGAGCTCTTTAAGAGTATTATTGTGCTAAAATGATCATTTCCTTTGAGTGTCTCTTCAGTGGAAGCCGGCAGCTGTGAAAGGAAACATTACATATTAACCCACTTTTCACATGCTGTGGGAGGAGTCTGTGATTCCTAGGCGTGCTGGGTTGCTTTGAGATGACGCTATCATCTGTAATCAAACTAAGTCTTTTTACAATGGCTCCTGGAATGTTTTGAATTCTCAAGAAACTGAAGGTTCCTAGAACTATGAAGGAGAAAGGACGTAACTTCAAATTGTTTTTCAAAGGACTTTTGAAAGGCCACATTTCTGCAGTAGCTCTGCATGAATTTGGAGTGCTCAGGGGCTGTCCTTTTTGTAGTACAACACAAAACGTTCAGTAAAAAAGATTTCAGCCTTATAATGTGGTTCATATGTAGCATCAAATATAAAAAGAATAGTGGGTTTTTTTAGGTCAAAATCATAGCCATACTCCAGAAGATGGCACTATATAGTTTTTTATCACAATTTTGCAAATGATATAAATGTGTACTCAGATTTCCCCCCACTAATTTGTACTTGCTCAGGTGTCTCCCTATCCCTTCTGAGAACTACATTAAGTAAGTGCCACTTCATGGAAGTTAGTCATTACTGCAACAGTAACATAAGTCTGCCTTGGACTATATTATATTAAATTTCTCAGTTTTCTATATACATCATGAAGAGAAACATTGAGACCTGAAGCCTGTTATTTTTTTTCTTATGGGCATAAATATTTCATTTGCAAGCAACGTATGCAGAAGCTCAGCATATTAGCATATATATCAGCTGAGACATCATGTTGGCAATTAGTAATTTTAATTTAAAAAGAAGAGTGAGTGCAGAATCTGAAGCTACACACGCCTATCAGCCTTTTGATAGAAATTGGCATTGTAAATTAACTAGGGAACAGTTAGCTAAGGTCAATTACATTAAGAAAAAGGTTGTGATTTTAATTTCCCCCACAAGAAAATCACCATACCAGCATGTCAGGGGAGCTTTCTCTCTTCAAAGCAGTGGATCTGTCACAAAAAAAAGAGAAATGTAATTAAGGTGCTCAAGTTCTTTAAACTGCTAAACTAGATGTTGCTGAAGTTTCCCTGACAGGAAGTATTTTCCAACCTCTAATGGATGCCAGTGCAGGGTAATCTTATAAAGGCATTAACTGGACGTGGATATTATAATGTCCATTACAGAGGTCTTTGGACTGTCCACCTGAAGATCTCCATCTGCAACAGCGAAGTATCAGCAGCAAATTATTAAGGTTGGGAGGATCCGACAGAGCCACCCTTAGCAAGGTTAGGGTTGCAAGTTATTTCCCTCTTCTGAGACTCCCTGTGACTCCAATAATTCAAAGGGAATTATTTAGTTCAAAAGGAATTATTTTGAGGAAGTTGTATAGCCTGTGTTATACAGGAGGCCAGATTAGATGATCATAGTGGGGCCCTTCTGGCCTTGTAATCTATGAAGAGGATCAGACCAAAGGTTTTGTGGAGGGTATTCAAGATGTTTCCTTAGGGCACCCCTCCATTTATCTGACTTGTTTTAATATAAAAGAGTTGAATTAATCTTCAGATTACCCTTTGGGTCTTGCTGCAAACATACAGTCCAGTTCTTTCCATGCCTAGTTGCCAACAGTTTTAGAAAAGATTTTCAAAAGTCATCTGTTCTAATAAGCCAGGGGACTTGGGAGCTACAGGTTTCCTGTTTGCCAGAGGGTTTTAGCACTAAGCACGTGATACAGTGCCCACTGAAATGAGAGGAAGGACTCCAATGGACTTTGTTGGCCATTGGATTGAGCCCAGTTACAGCACTTCACAAACATCGCTTCCCACAGATTATTTGTGATGTAGGCATTATCCTTAATTGTGCCTTCTGAAACAACATTAAAAACAGTTTTCTGCAGGCTACATTAGCACTTACACTGTTACTTATCTATAGTTCTATCTAATTTGTTTGTGTAGTGCCCATCATCATATTCATACTGATGTGGGGTGATCCATTGCTGCAAATCATTTTCAGCTACTGTTTACTTCCCTTGTATGGGCTCAATTTAAGGTCACTGATGCATAACAGACACCATATAGGGAATAAGATGACTAGGTAGATGTGATAGCAACTGTTTAGACGGTAGGGTTGCCAACTTTCTAGTTGCAGAAAACTGACCACCCTTGCCCTACCCTTTCTCCAAGGCCCCATCCCCTGCTCACTCCATCCCCCACTCCATCACTTGCTCTCCCCCACCCTCTATCAGTTCTCGTTTTCACCTGGCTGGGGCAGGGGATTGGGGTGTGGGAGAGGGTACGGGCTCTGGGCTGGGGGTGCAAGCTCTGGGGTGGGACCATGGATGAGGCATTTGGGGTGCAGGAGGGGGCTTTGGGCTGGGGCCAAGGGTTTTGGAGTGTAGAAGGGGGTGAGGGCTCTGGCTGGGGGTGTGGGCTCTGGGGTGGAGCCGGGCATGAGGGGTTTGGGGTGCAGGAGGAGGCTCTGTGCTGGGGCTGAGGGGTACAGAGTGTGGGAGGGGGCTCAGGGCTGGGACAGGGGGTTGGGGTGCCAGCTCTAGGAGGGAGTTTGGGTGAGTGAGGGAACTCAGGCAGAGGGTTGGGTCTTGGGAGGGAGTTCGGGGTGCAGGCTCTAGGCAGCGCTTACCTCAGGTGGCTCCCAGGAAGCTGCCGGCATTTCTGTCTGTCTCCTAGGCAGAGGCATGGCCAGGCAGCTGTGTGCACTGCCCCTGCCTGCAGGTGCCTCCCACACAGCTCCCATTAGCTGGGGTTCCCAGCCGATGAGAACTGTGCAGCTGGCGCTGGGGGAGGGAGGGCAGCGTGCAGACCTCCTGTGGCCGCCCCTAAGCCTAGTAGCCAGAGGGAAATGGCAGCAGCTTTCTGGGAGCCACGTGCAGCTGGGCAGTGCTGACTGGAGCTGCCAGGGATGAAAACCAGACACCTGGCAACCCTATTAGACAGTAATGAGTATGGGATAAAAGAGGAAGTAAATCAATGGAATATTTTCACTTAATATACCAATATCAGATATTTTTGAATGTCTTAATTCAAGCAGTATTTTTCATAAAGGCACACAGATTTTAAACTCAATCCTCCAGACAGGGAGGGAATCTTTCAGCAAGAAACCACAATAATAAATTGTTTTTCTTATAAAAGCAACAAACAGAAGATAAAGGATGCAACTACCTCAAATACATCTCAAATAATCCACATGGACAAGGGGAGTGATTTTAGGGCCTGTCTACACTACAGCCCCATAGTGGAGACATCAGCCCAAAAATTACTACCCTCAGTTCAGCTCCCTGCTGGAAGCCCAGCTTCCCCCCCTCCCCACTAGCTCTCGGCTCCATGCTCTCAGCTGGGAATTGGGATCAGCCGCCCAGGCTTCGTCCCTCCCTGAGCTGGAAGCAGCCTGGCTAGGGACGGGGAGCTGGGGACTGCTGAGCTGTAGCTGCCCAGCGTTCTTGTCAATTTCACAGCTCTAGCATGGAGCTGTGAAATTGACAAGACAGCCAACAACAGCTGATGTAAGTAACACAATGTCTACACAGACACTGCATCACCCTAACTACACTGACATAAGCCCTACTCCTCTCGTGGAGCTGGGGTTATGATGTTGGTGTAGTAGGGCACTTACAGCGGCCGGAGCAAGACTGTAGTGTATACACTGACAATTAGCTCAATGTACGCTGCTTTACATCGACCTAACAATGTAGTGTATACCAGGCCTTAGATTTACCAACCATGAAACTTAGGTAGTATGATAATGTTAGTGTCGTGGGTATCCTTTCAATTTATAGTTGATGAAAGAAAAGATAATTACAGTAGAAACAAAATTCTTTTAAACTTTCCCTTATGGTACTTGTTGACTGTCGGTCTCGTGCCAGTATTTAGCCTTAGATGGAGTTTACCACCAGCTTTGGGTTGCATTCCCAAGCAACCCGACTCCAAGAAGAAACAAAAGACATTCTGAATAAAAGCTTCACTGGAATTTGATGCTACCAGGAAAAGACAATGGACTAAAAGAACAATAATAAATAATATGCCCCAGTGATAAAAGGTACATGAATTTTTATGTTAACAGCATAGCTGATAAAACTGGTAACATTTCTCACAGCATATAAGATCAATAAATTTTGAGAGTTTCATACGTTCCCACAGTGAGCTTGAACACATACACAAAATAAATTATGGATCAGAGTTGAGACTGGGTGTGATGTTTCTAAAACAAGAAAATTGTCAGCATTAAAGATAAGTCCAGCACAATCTTTATTATATTGAACCTAGTCTTGCTGTTATAATTTAATGAGGATATGTAACCTGTCATTTAAATCAATTTCTGTACCAGATGACTGGAGGATAGCTAATGTGACACCAATTTTTTAAAAAGGCTCCAGAGGAGATCCTGGCAATTACAGGCCGGTAAAACTATAGTAAAGAACAGAATTATCAGACACCAAGATGAACATGATTTGTTGCGGAAGAGTCAACATGGTTTTTGTAAAGGGAATCTTGCTTCGTCAATCTACTAGAATTCTTTGAGGGGGTCAACAAGCATGTGGACAAGGGGGATCTAGTGGATATAGTGTATTTAGATGTTCAGAAAGCCTTTGACAAGGTCCCTCACCAAAGACTCTTAAGCAAAGTAGGCTGTCATGGCATAAGAGGGAAGGTCTTCTCAGGATCAGTAGCTGGTTAAAAGATAGGAAACAAAGGGTAGGAATAAAGGGTCAGTTCTCAGAATGGAAAGAAGTAAATGGTGGTGTCCCCCAAGGGTCTGTACTGGGACCAGTCCCATTCAACATATTCATAAATGATCTGGAAATGATCTGGAAAAAAGGGTAAACATTGAGGTGGCAAAATTTGTAGATGATACAAAACTACTCAAGATAGTTAAGTCCACAGCAGACTGTGAAGAGTTACAAAGGGATCTTACAAAACTGGGTGACTGGACAACAAAATAAAAGATGAAATTCAGTGTTGATAAATGCAAAGTAATGCACATTGGAAAATATAGTCCCAACTATACATAGAAAATGATGGGGTCTAAGTTAGTTGTTACCACCCAGGAAAGAAATCTTGGAGTCACTGTGGATAGTTCTCTGAAAAAAACCACTCAATGTGCATCGACAGTCAAAAAAGCTAACAGAATTTTGGGAATCATTAATAAAGGGATAGATAATAAGACAGAAAATATCTTATTGCCTCTATATAAATCCATGGTACACTCACATCTTGAATACTACATACAGATGTGGTTTCCCCATCTGAACAAAAATATATTAGAACTGGAAAAGGTACAGAAAAGGGCAACAAAATTATTAGGGGCATGGAACAGCTTCCATATGAGGAGAGATCAATAAGACTGGGGCTTTTCAGAGAGACGACTGGTGTGGAGAAAGTAAATAAGGAAGCATTATTTACTCCTTCTCATAACACAAGAACTAGGGGTCACCAAATAAAATTAAATGATGAAATGAACAGGCAGCAGGTTTAAAACAAACAAAAAAAGGGGGTGGGGAAGGAAGTATTTCTTCACACAATGGCCAGGCAACCGGTGGAACTATTTGCCAGAGGATGTGGTGAAGATCAAGACTATAACCGGGTTCAAAAAAGAACTAAATAAATTCACAGAGGATAGGTCCACCAATGACTATTAGCCAGAATGGGCAGGGATGGTGTCCTTAGCCTCTGTTTGCCAGAAGCTGGGAATGCGTGACAGGGAATGGATCACTTGATGATTACCTGTTCTGTTCATTCCCTCTGGAGCACCTTGCATTGCTGACTGTCAGAAGACAGGATACTGGGCTAGATGGATCTTTGGTCTGACCCAGTATGGCCGTTCTTATGGGGAACTGCCTAAATTACCATTTCAAGATTAAAGGCTTACGGCCAAATTACACTGTGATTACATCATGTAATTCCAGAGTAATTCCATTTGCTTCAGTATAGTAACTCCAGATTTACAACAGTATAACTGAGAGCAGGTTCTGGCCCCTGGATAAAATCGTTGACTGTTCCTTTTATACTCACAAATGGAAAATCTACCTATTAATTATTTACAGTTTTTATTTTCAAGCTGCTGGGAAGTTTTCCTCAAAAATTCAAACTCCAACACACTTACCTCCATTCTCCTAAACTCCTTGTTAGAGACATAAGGAGTGAGTCAAAAATGCTGCCAAATATCAGGCCATAAAGCTAATGGCCTATTCAAATTGCTCTGAATGAGAGAGACAATGAAACCACCTATACCAGCTGGTTATTGTGAGCAATTTAGCAAATGAGGTTTCCAGTGTGGGTTGAAAAACTTGCACTATTAACAACATCTGTGAAAAGAATTGTGCTACATTATTCAATATTGTGTTGCATAGCTTTCACGCTACCAGTCTAGTGCTATCCACCAGGAAAGCTAGTGCCAGAAACAAATACAAACTTTCCCTTCTATCTATAGGGAGATCTTATGTCCTCCCAAGTTCTGTCTTGCCCTTTGTAAGGCAACCTGTCCCAGGATGAACTAGCAAAGTTTCTTGTATCACCTTTGTGATTGGTGAACTACCTGGAATGAGGTTGTAGTCTCCAAGGTCTATAAATTCCAGCAGCCATCACTGGTTTTTACAGCTATAGTGTTTATGAAGCAACAGCCTCAATAAACTTCCTTAAATGTTTACATTAAACAGGCCATATTCAGCAGTTGCTCCTTCTGCTTAACCACTGTGAACCACCTCCTCCTGCCAGAAGAGAGGAGAGCTATGGAAACTGCTCCCTGGTTCAGCTTCCTGTTCTATCAGCCATGGGACTTTAGAGGAAGGGTATTGCAACAGGAGCCCCAAGAGGATCTTTGGCTGAGTCATGCAGAATTCCTGCAAGTGCAGTGTTGTATTAGTTTAGGTGTAATATATAGGCCCAAAGACTTAAAGGTGCTAACCTGACCCTGAAACTGTGCAACATTAAGTAGTGTTAACCAAGGTTTGGGGTTTGGTGCACAGAGACCACAGGCTGCTTAGCACTATGGAAAACGCACCATTAAAAATCTTTTAAGCCCTTTATTAAAGATACAGGAAAAGAAGGAAAAACAGTTAAAGCATTTTAAATGTAAAGTATTAAGTAAGGCTTTTATTTTAGCATCATCCCTTGTTCCCTTTCCCCATAGCTGGAGAGAGATTTTAGAACCAACCTGCCCCCTCCATTCCTCATATGACAGTATTTTGTATAGTATTAAAGATGCTAATAACTGTCCTTTTGAGGAAAAGAGAAGAAGTTAATTGAAATGATCTGGAGCTGCTGTTGTTGTTAAAGTCTGATCCCATTTTCAAGAAGGCAAAACAACAAACATACACACAAAAGGAGAGAGTAAAGGACAGCAAAGATAGAAAGCATAGTTTCTGTCTCTGGTGTTGATTCCTACTTGCAGCCTTGCTTTTGGAAAATCACAGGCATGGCACACAGTCTTATTAGCCACTCTAAGACCTGGCAAACTTGTACCAAGATCGGGCTAGTTAGGGTATTGTTTTTATCTGCCTCTCTGCTCACAGGCTTACAGCAGTGATGCAAAATATACAGTCTTGGCTGCGTAAGTGGGACTGATTAGACAGAAAGCAAAAGAAAAGAATAGGAAGGAGAAGAAATAAGTTGGGGAAGAAAAAGGATGCATGGTGTGTGTATGTGTGTGTGTGTGTTAGAGAGAGAGAAAGAGAATGACTATTACATCCCAGGTAGTGTTTGGGATTTAGCCAGAGGCGGTACAGCACCGGGGTCCCTCTCTTTGCCTGGTCTGTGAGGACATCTCTCAGGATCAGGACAAAGAAGGTCTGATTGTGTAAATCCGGGGGTGCTATAAGATCATGAGGGTGGCAGCCATGATGATAAAACTAGCTCCTTCCCCCTCTTTCAGTCAGACAGCATCTGCTTCCAGCACATATCTCGCCCGCCCCAAAAAGGCTTTTTTCTAAGACCCCAAAAGAGATTGGTGGATGGAATAGTCTGTCCCCTCATTATTTCATTAATCAATTCGGACTAATTTACAAAACACCAATTTCGATCCATTGATTTCTGGTCCCACACTTCTCTTGTCTACCAGGCATGATCTTAATGCAAGACCTTGAGTTATATTGTTCGGCCTTTTCTGTTTGGACTAATTCAGTCTCGTCCCCCTTTTGCACCTTTCCCATCAACATTTGTTATAGGTTATTGTGACATCTGATAAACTTTCACTCACTTTTTACACTTGAGTTCACAATTAGGGTAAATGTATAGGCTACACTATCACAACAGGAGCAAGGATTCCTTGCTTGAGTGACAATCCTCACATCCTTTGAAAAGATGAATTATGTTCTCACTGCCACCAACTTTGTGTCCTTTGTAGGAGCAAGCACTGGCAACAGCAGAAACCTAGAGCATTGCCACTTCCCCTCACCGTAGTATAGTCAGCCCCTGTGCAAGAAGAAAGCTCCTTCCATTCTCTCACTGGGTTGTGTACCAATGTGGTGCTGGGCACAATCAAGCCCTGTGTCTAGGGAGTTGCAGAGGCATTCTTGAGTAAAAGTAATCTTCTGTTCTTTCCTCTCTTTTGTATATTTGTGGTTTATATTTCTGAGAATGTTTTAGGAGAGGGGAGAAACTGGAAGCAGACACTTTGAACTTGAGTCTGATCTCACTAACATGGATGTACACTGAAATCGCTGGAGTCAAAGTGATGTCACCCCAGTTTAAGTAAGGTCAGGATCAGGTCTTTGTGTCTTTTGGTTTTACGTGCTGCATTATAGTAGCAGTTTCTTCAGTGTTGTTCTGCTTAATGTCTCTGCTGGCTTCTTTTTGAGGGCTATTCTCTATTTGCTGCAGATTATAGCAGAATTTTTTTTTTTGCCTCAGTTTTGTTTTGTGCCTGTTGGTAATTTTCTCTTGAGGTTATGACCTTTTAATATATGCAGCACCAGTCAGTTCAGTGTTTTGTTCATTGCTGTTTGTGTGGGGGAGAGGGGGAATAGGATTGTGTCTTTTCCCCCTCTCCTTTAATAATGTTCTCAGTGAGACACAAGCAATAAGATCATGGGGGAAAAGCATATTGGAAGTTTCTTGCCACAGATTTAGTGTATGGATGGTGGGATAGGGGAGTTCTAAGACAAGGTTTCAGTGTTGGTAGCCTCTTACTTTCCCCATGATTGGTTACTCAACAGAAATAAGACCGAAGAAAAGATTAGTATGTCTGTCTGAAGTTTCTTCGGAGTCTGTTGTGCAGGCTACCTAGATAATAGATGCTATGATGCTATAGAACTCTTACTTAGTAACGAGGGAAGCAAGAACTGAGGCATCTGAGGCAGAAATTAAATCATCCATTGAAAAACTTTAAAACACCCATGGATGATAGATTGTGCAAAAAGGTTGGGTCAAATTCTGCTTTTCTATGTGTAAAGCCAGAGCTACTTCAGTTACAGTTACTCCAAATTTATACCACTGGAACTGAGAGCAGAATTTAGCTTAAGGGACATCTTACATGTAAATCTGGAATAAATCTATTAAACTCAATGTACAACTAGTGTAAATGAGAGAAGAATTATACTCAATAGCTATAGTTTTGATAAGTCATTGGGCCAGATTCATAGGTTATAAAGTCAGAAAGGACCATTTTGATCATCTTGTCTGACCTGTCATATAACACAAGTCATAGGATTTCCCTGAATTAATTCCTGTTTGAACTAGAGAATAGCATTTAGAAAAATGTCTAATCTTGCTTTTAAAATTGCCAGTGATGGAGAATCCACCACAACCTTTTGTAAGTTCTTCCAAGGGTTAATTTCCTTCACTGTTAAAAATTTGTACTGCATTCCTAACTTCAGATACAGAAATGATGCAGGAAAATAAATTGGATAATCACATTAAGTAAATCATATCTTACATGAGCCATCTTGCATAAAGTATATCTCAGTTATGCCATATCCATATCACAAGCATATTTCCATAAGAATATGGTGTGTACCGTCAGAAAATCATCCAGATGACTCTTGCTAATGACTCTTTTCTGCTTTACAGCCTCATGTGAAAGAAAGGTGATGTGCACAGGAACACAGCATGACATGGGGTTTCAAACTGGGAGCTTATAATCAAGAAGGTGTTTATAAGCAGGAATGGTTATTCCACTTCCAGAAGAGAAGACACAGTTGGAGGAGTGGTAGCAGGAGTGGCTTTAGCTGTCTACCAAGAACACTGACCAAAACTCAAAAACTTTCAAGAGTGGTGAGAACTCTCAGGGCAGGGAAAATTGCATTCATGTGTCTTGTTTTTCCATAGCTCTGTAACTTTCATATGCTGTCCAAGTACCTGTGTGTAGGTATTTAAGAAGTTCCTTTGCAAAGTTTGTGTTTCTTGCTTTGATTGCCATGTGTCCCCAGAGACTTAAACTGTACAGCAGAGTGTCCACGTGGGTGAGCTCTGGGGGAACCTTTCATAAACTACTAGGGAGGCTTAAGGGCTTTGGCACTGGTCTGAGGGCCTAGGGCAGTTGAATTGCAGGATCCCATATCTCAAAGGAGGGGGGCAGAAGGAGTCTGCACCCAGGAGCATCCCCTAGAGGCCCAGAGTTAGAGACAGTGACTGGACTCTGCTCAGACCCAACTGGTTGGAAAGCATATGGGATCCATAGGCTGGATCTAGTTATAACACCTTGGTAACCATCTGCCGGCGGGGGCGGGACTCAGCAGGTCTGAAACAACCTGAGTTGCAGGATGTTCAGATATGGATCTTTAGTTTTGCCTGTTTGTGACCCAGGAACATAGTAATGCCAACAGACAAGAGGTACAGAGGAGATCTAAGGGGATTAACAAGAACCACTTGTATGTGGTATGTACATTCTATTTCACCAAAGAATATCACGTGAGGTCTGAAATAAAAGCCAGTGTCACATTGTTCATTAACATCATTGTGAAATATATGTACAGTTGTTCTGTAAGGAGATATGTATATACAATGAAAATTATATTACTAAGGTCTGTGTTTAGGGACTGGTCAGCAGCAAAGATGAAAAAAAGGCTTTCTGTCAGACAAGAATTGCTTATCTATCTGGCTGTTTACATGTAAATTATGTATTGTCTGGTTCACGAGTCTCCTCTTCCCTGTCTGAACTGAATGTTAATGAAGGACTGTGAACAATGTAACACTGTCGCAAAAAAAGCAGACATCATTCTGGGATGCATTAGCAGGAGTGTTGTAAGCAAGACATTTGAAGTAATTCTTCTGCTCTACTCAGCACTGATGAGGCCTCAGTTGGAGTATTGTGCCCAGATTTGGGCACCACACTGCAGGAAAAATGTGGACAAATTGGAGACAGTCCAGAGGAGAGCAACAGAAATGATTAAAGGCTTGGAAAACATGATCTACAAAGAAAGCTTCAAATAACTGGGTTTGTTTAGTTTAAAGAAGGGAAGACTGAGTGGGAACATGATAACAATCTTCAAATATATGAAAGGTTATTATAAACAGAGGGTGATAAATTGATCTCTTTAACCAATAAGCACAGGAGAAGAAGTAATGGACTTAAATTGCAGCAAGGGAGTCCTAGGTTACACATTAGGAAAAACTTCCTAATTGTACAGGGAGTTAAGCACTAGAACAAATTACCTAGGGAGGTTGTGGAATCTCTGTCATTGGAGGTTTTTAAGAACCGGTTAAACAAATACCTGTCAGGAATGGGTCTAGATTATACTTAGTCCTGTCTCAATGCAGGGGACTGAACTAGATGACTTTCCGAGGTCTCTTCCAGTTCTATATTTCTGTGATTATATTTTATGAAAACTTCAGAGAGAGATAAATAACAGAAAAAAAAGCAAGCACTGGTGGTGGTAGAAATGGGGAAGTCTATTTTGAGGTGCACACCAAAGATTTGTTCTGGTATATCTGGAGGAGAAAGAGAATAGCCTGGCATCATTCACCAATGAAGTAAAAGGACAACATCTTTGCTTCATGAAAGAGGGGTCTCAGCCATGTTTGGTTGAAAACACTGGAGAGAACGCTGGGTGAGATAAGATTCTTTAGAGAAGAGGGTAACGTTAGTTAAGTTTAGTCTCTGGAAAGCATGTTATGATTTTGTTTTATATGTAACTGTTTGTTTTCAATATTCTCATTCACTATCACTTGAATCTCTGCTCTTTGATAATAAACTTATACTTGTTTTCACTATAAATATATTAAGTGCTGTGGTATTAAGCCATGTGTTAGTGTTGAGTTGAATCGTACAAACTGGTGTGTATGCAGTTCCTTTGAGAACAGAAGATAGTAATTCTGTGAGTGTTCAGTGGATAAGGGGCTGGACACTACAGGAAATGCTCCAAGGACTATGAGGTCGGTGTGTGCCTGTCACTACTTGTACAAAGAGAGTGAGGTCTGCAGAGGTCTGGAAAGCAGTGCTTGTGTGGCCAGAGGCTGTTGGTTTCAGGGAGCTGATCCACAGCAGGTGCAGACAAGCCTTCCTCATGCTAAGGGCAGGTGGTGGAGAGGTGCCTCACAACCCTGAGGGGTACCATACTGTTACAAAGCTTGGGTGTCGCAACATTCAGATTATCTCCAAAGTTGGGGATATTCATATGTGGGGTTTTGGTTTGGGCTCATCTCTAGGACTGGGTGTAATTCTGTCTGAGTTTTATTTTCTGTTCATTTAATATATTTGCCCACTTTGATTTTCTCTAGTAATTTAATAATCCTTCCCCATGGCTTTTTCAGGGTCTCCTTGAGTTCCTTTAGACAAAGCAAAATAGCAGGTCCCAAAAGCTGTGCATGAATAAATGAATATTACTGATTTTTTTTCTTTTGTGAAAGTCTCCTCTAGTTTTTTCAGAAATGATCCCTTGCGCTCACATTCAATACCAAATCCACCTCATTCACAATTTCTGCAAGAGTCTCTGCGGCCTCATGAAAACTGGGCCCCCAGGGTTTTCATTGATTCTAGCCCTTGATCTTAGTAATGTAAATATACCATAGAGCACTTTTAAGCTGGAGGGAACTCATGGGGACTCACATATGTCCCTTGCTAACAGAACAGTCTTTTATTCCCCTGAAGGAGAATCAAAGCTTTCATTTTAAAATCATAGTAAGTCTCTAGCCCTCTTCATTGTGAAGATGTAAACTGATTGTGAGGGCTGGAAAGAAAAAGAAGCTGGGCTCTGCTTCTGCATCAGGACGCTGACAGGGAACTGGGAGGAAGCAATACATTTCTTCCCTCTCTCCACTGACTCTTCTAATTAATTGACTTATTGTATTAAGGGGTTAACTAAAGAAGCATCTCAGTGAACCTCCCCAAAATCACTAGGCCCTGTGCACAGTGGTATAACCATGGTGGACAGAACTGGTTTTGATTTGGAAGGGTGGGGTGAAATTGTTTCAAAGGCCTGCACAAAAAACCCAAGCATTTTTACTCCTCCTGTTGGTAATATTGTCACCCTTCTCTGAGGCAGCTGATCATTCAGGCAGCTGCTGAGATATTGGTTTTTCCCCCTACTGTCACAGCCCCAGCAGCTGCTAAAAAGAGGAATGAACATTACTGCAGCATCCCCCACTAGTGTTGCAAGGAATATGTGAAGGATGCACCATGTGGTCCCAGTTTCTTCCCCTCATCAGCCACTTCAGCAGTGTTACAACTGCTACAAGTCACCTCTTGTTGCCAGTGCCTGTCTGTCCAGCCCTGCCTTAGAATTTGAAGAACCAGCAGAGGTGGGACCTGGAGCCCCCATCGTCCACTGGAGACTAACCCACTAGCTCAACATATCACCAGCTAGGAGAGACTACCATTGGGCAGAGTAGATTCCCTTGCCTCAAGAACCAATGGAAATCTATTCCCAATCACCCTCCCTGCCCATCACTGGAGAGGAGCTGTTCCTGACTCCAGAGGCAGCCACTGCAGGACAATTCCCTGCTATCACAGCCATCAGTAGAGGCCACAGAACTTCCACCTATCAGCACATTTGCTTTTGTGAGTTATCACTGCCAGGTAGTGGAACCAAAAGGGGAACCTTCCAGGAAGTGCTGGGAAGGGAATGTATGGCAATGGTTCAGGAGGTACTGGGCTCAGAGTAGGAGGAAAGGAATGGTGGGTCTGAGAGGAAATAATATGGAATTAATGGATTTTGAGGAATGTGATTGAGAATGGAATTGATTAATTTTTTTTGGTGAGGGAAAAATGGAGAAGGAAATTATTTAAAATAATTATGTAAAATAATGGGAGAGCCAGTACCTACCTTGTAACTATTGATAAATGATTTTTTTAAAATTATGACTACCACTAATCTTATCCTTCTTTCTCTTATCTAATTTATATCTTACCACACTGTAGTTCTTACTTTCCAAGAAAAGTAAGAACGATTGCATCAAGAAGGTTAAACTGTGATAGTACAAATGCATTTTCTTCAAGTAAATGCCAATGTCAGGAAAATTTCATTTTAAACAATGATTGGATTTAAACTCTTAGGTGAGAGCTTTACCCAAGCTCTGTACATGTGACTTGTGGCCAAGAGTTCATGGGAATGTATTGAGATATTGTTAGATACATGTTAATATCTATCAGCTGGGAGTTGTGCTGGGCTCAAATTTGAAA
Organism: Natator depressus; assembly: GCF_965152275.1. NCBI lineage: Eukaryota > Metazoa > Chordata > Testudines > Cheloniidae > Natator > Natator depressus. Next base: position 139,119,140 of record NC_134235.1, on the reverse strand, counting down.
GAAAAAGGTAATAAACCCTCCTAGTTAACAAGCCTAAAAAAGGTTAATAGCTTTTCCAAATTAAATGTTATGTTAATCACTTGGGGACTTTGTCTCCTATTGTAATCATCCCTGTCATACAGCACCAAAGATAACCCTATTTACTCTAAATGTTAGAGCTGTCCTGGACCGCCATTTTGATAAAACCTTTTATATTAATCAACCTTTATATTTAATAACCTCACTAGATAAAGTCTGATTTAAAAAAAATGATTCAAATGTCATGCTTTACGCTTATGTGCTTTTTTTAAAGTAGTTTTTTAAAGGCATCCCTGTCTGTCACATATCGAGAACTGCTTTGCAGGAAAATGTAAGGAACTGGGGGAAATCAATGGATAAACTCAATCCTGCTGTGTTCTTATGTCTCAAAGCATTAAACAATTGCATGTCGGCTTGGAAAGTGGTAAAATAAGTGTGTCTATAATTGAAGCCTGACTTCTGAAGTGTTTTCTGTTGGGCATTTTAAAGATTTTTTTAACACTTTTATTGACATTAATTAAATGTCCTTTATACATTCCCTTTTCAAATGTAATCAAGTATAGTATAAACAAATTTAAAAAATAACACCAGCAAATACTGCAAAACCCTCTTTCTTCTTTTTATCAGAAAAGTGGAATTAAATTATATATTTAGACAACTTTCATAACGATGTGCACCCTAACATGAAATAGATCAATGCAACTTAAATTTGCTCAACACCAAGACAAAAACCAAACTTGGTTTTTGGAACATATGGACAATGTACGAAACAGGGAAGCTAGCTCTGGTCACAGCAGAGATGAGATGCTACAGCTTACACATCCTGGTGTCAGCGAGAGCAGATGGATGGGATCAGGAAGATTAACAACAGCCTCGGGAGAAATTTTGCTGTAGTCTGGGCGGGATGATAGACAACACCATGAGAGTGTTGCCATCCTTTTGAAGAAGGGAGTGGAGCATTCCCTGCTTGAATGGACGTCCATCAGCAACAGACTTATGAGAGTCAGTCTGAAAGGGAGACATAATATCACCCTGATTCAGTGCTATGCTCCGACAAATGACAGTGATGAAGACGTAAAGGACAAATTCTACCTTACACTACAGGAGAAGTTAGAGAGAGTACCATGCCGTGACCTAACTATCGTCATGGGAGACATGAATGCCAGGGTCAGTAAGTACAACACAAACAATGGGAAGACATGGGTGTGGCACCATGAATTAAAACGGAGAGAGGCTTGTTGATTTCTGTAATATGAATGACCTGGTCATTGGCGGAACCCTATTTCAGCATTGTGAAATTCACAAGCTGACATGGTGTTCTCCAATAGACATAGACATTATGACATTGACAAGCTAAAGTCCCCTGAAATACAGAAAGCCTTCATTCTGCAGTTAAAGAACAGGTTTCAAGCACTTGCAGACCTTGGTGAAGAGGAGGGGAATGCAGATGAGGAGATCAATAAGAAGTGGGACAAAGTAACAGCAATTTACAAACAGAGCAGTGCAGCCTGTCTAGGCTACAGGCAGAAGAGAAGGAAGGAGTGGATTACACCCAGCACATGGAACACCATAGAAACCAGACAAACCTGAAGAAAAAAGTTTTAGACACAAAATCCCAGAAGCTGAAGGACAAATACTGCGAGTAGTATAGCAAGGCACATTGGGAGGTTCAAACGCCTTGTGAGAGTGGACAAACGGCATTATATTGGTAATCTGGCAACACAAGCAGAGGATGCAGCTGCTTGTGGTGAACAAGGAACTGTCTACAAAATGATGTGGCTTATCAGTGGTAAACGGCAGACACCAAGAAATACTCTAATCAGGAACAAACAAGGACACCACTAACAACCGAAAAAGAACAAGAAATGCGCTGGACAAAAGAAGATCTTGATATCAACACAGATACCCCAACTAACGAAGAGATCATTCAAGCCATCAAATCCTTAAAAAATGGGAAAGCTCCTGGCAAGGATACCTTGAATGCAAAATTGTTCAAGGTAAACCCTAAGTTAGCAACATTTATCCTGGCCCCTCTAAATACATCAGTCTGGGAAAGGGAAACAGTGCCAGATGAGTGGACCAATGGGGTTATAGTGAAGATACCATAGAAAGGAACTCTCAGTGATTGTAATAACTGGTGTAGTATCACACTTTTATATGTGCCAAGCAAAGTATTGTGTAAAATCGTAGTCCAGCATATATCAGAGGCCGTCGATAACGTTCTCAGAAAAGAGCAAGCTGGTTTTTGGAAAGGGCGTGGATGCACAGACCAGATCTTCACTCTATGAAACATAGGTCGCCCGAAAACAAGATGGTGAAGAGCTGTGGAAGCTGAGCTGAAAAACCTGGGGCATAGCTGAGGAAGCATTGAAAGACTTGCCAGAAACAGACAGGCGTGGAGGAGCTTCATCACTGCCCTAAAAGTCAGAGGCATAATAGGAACATGACGATGATGAACTTAAATTTGGAACATGTACCGATGATGGGGTCTTTTTCTTTCTATTTGGGACACTTACAAAACTACTGTTATCTGACAGCATAATGTCTGATTTACTCAAAATGCTTTCCCTATGCTAAGAAGGGTTAATATGATTAGTAGTGAATGGGAGAGAAACAGGGAAAACTCAGTGCTACAGGAAGTGGTGCTGGTGATTCACTAGGGGGAGCTCCTCTGTGTCAGCTTGAAACTCATGTCCCAGTATTGTGCAAGTTAATATCAAGTGGTGATGACCAAATTCCAAACTGGATAGTTCGATCTAAAATCCCCTTGTAATTTCACAAATTAGTCTTCAGTTTTTCTCCTTAACATTCCTATTCCTATGTATTCCTATGTTGCTTGTACAGGATAATTGCCATATTCTACTTCAAACATGAGACAGCAGATTACTGCTGAGTGGAGTGATCTCTGTTATAAAAACTGTGTGAAGCACTTTGGGATACTATAGGATGACAGATGCTGTATAAATGTGAGTTATTAACTTCTGTTCTAAAGACTTCAGTATAATATTGGTATTTTGGGGCTCCAATTAGGAACAGATGGGAAAGCAGTCTATGAAATTAAAAGCCACATAGAGTAAAGGGTAAGAGTTTTATTTTCTCCACAAACTTCTTCAATTTTCATCACTTTGCCAATTTTTATGTTGAGTATGGACTTTACCTCTGGAAGGCTGAATGGTATAAGTGTGCAAGTGGCAGTCTGAGCTATAACTGAAATTATAGTCAAGATCACAAATGCACCACAAATGGTGGATAATGCGGGAAGCAGAGTTTAATATCCCAGAAAGTGATTCTTCTCCTACTGATTCCAGTGGTACTACCAACAATGATTTCAGTGGGAGCGGAATTGGACACTTAGTTGTTGTTTGGATTCTTGACAATTTAGCCAATTTGAATGGGAACGGGATGATGATGCAGAGCATGACATTTTTCCAGTCAGCTCTTTAAATCAGGATCTGTCTCCATAATGCCACTTTATTTTCCCCTTTGTTGGCTCACTGCCTTATTAACAAGAAGATTTCCACTTCACTGGATTCTGTCATAGCTCTGCTAATTTGGGAGTTCATTCTGGTAAAAAACAAGGTCTTGAAAACTTCAACAGCTATAGATGGGTTGGCTTTAAGAGGGTCATAAACCAGCTTTCTATTATAACAGTGGTAATACAATCAATATTCTATACTAGATTTGATTTGAGAGCAGGAAGAGTTTTAGTCCCTTTAAGAAACAGATCCGTTTTTTCAGTCTTAACTCTGTTTTTACCCTGTTATGTCTTTGGTATGATTTGAATGGGGATAAATCAGATAGACTGGTTATCTGAAGAAGTTGATTATTTTTAGAGTTGAAGAAATCATAGCAACAGGCTATCTTGGGGTGTAATCTGAGAAAGGAGAGGATACCCAATAGCATTACAATACAATATACCTTGTATCTGGATTTTCATAGTAATTTTTATGCTTTCAGTGGAATTTTGAATAATAATTCTAATAATTTTTAAAGTATCTTGTCTTGAACAGCCAGGTTATAGGGGTTTAATTTTCAGTGGGTGTTAGTTCATTTTATTTATGATGCTCTTGTCTTTATAGTGTTGGTGAGTCTAGAGTCCAAGAGTTGACAGCTGAGCTTTGTGACTGTTGGCCATGAAGACTGGATTATGTTTTACAGCAGGCTATATGATAGTTTAGGATAAGATCCAACTTCTATTCTAACCCTCTTTTTTTTTCTTCTTTTTTTTTTTTTGCTATGACTTTCCCAATTGTTTTGGCACTCATAGTTTCTATGGTTGATATTAATATAGACTTAAAATTTCTTGCAAGTTTAAGCAAACTTGGTTGAGGCATTTTTGATCAATACTTAAATTAAAAAAATAAAACAAATTATACACACAAAGACAGACCGACATAGATACACAATGCTCTTCCACTTAGGTTTTGATCAGCAGTTGCATGTAGATACTTCAACAACAAGTAAAGGTGTGTAATTTCAAATTGCCCTGCTTTTACATCTCATTGATCTTCTTGGTCCCACAGTTTGGGAACCACAATCCCATGAAGCTGCAAAACTTCTCGACAATGCAGTTGTGTTTTCAGTACAAAATTATTTGACACAAAACTTTGTGGAAAACTTAAAACAAATTGAATTTAATTTTAGAATAAAGAACACCGTGGATGTTGTGCTGATTGTGTTATACAGTTTTAACTTTAGTTAATTAAACCCCTCCATTTTGGAACGTATGTCCAGCTGCACAGTTTCTGCCTGGGAGAACTAGAATGCTGCGTAAACTAGGATATTTTTCCACAGAAGTTAGGTGCAGCTTGCAGCAAAATGATGGGGGACCTGACTTTGGGCTCAAGTTACACTGATTTTGAGATTTAGAAACAAATAGCCCAAGAGGCTTGTAAAACCTTAGGTTGCAAGTTCACCCATCACAACTTGGGACACTTTACATGGCTGAATTTGGAGTTGTTGAATTGTTTTCTTATGCTCATTTTCTCATGCAAACAGCTAAAATAATAAATCTAACTGAAAAGGTAGTAATTTGTTAATAGAAATACAGCAAGGTCTCTTCTTTCCCACCATAACTGAGAAATAAAATAGCAAAAAACCGTAAAATTATAGCTAGACTGTGACCAGCTGCCTTTGCCCCAACCCCTTGTGCCCCAGCACAGGTGACCCTGCTCAGAGTTAACAACAGCACAGGGCCTATCTTCTTGAAAGAAGGCAAGGAGTGATGTGGTGCTGATAGGACTATAATTCCAGCTCTATCTTCACCAGTCAATGTCACTGGTCCAGCAAAGATGGGTGCAATTTGCTCAAACTGGCACCCCTGCTCCTCCCCAGCAAACGGGTCATGGTTTAAAGCAGTGGTGGGCAACCTGCGGTCCGTGGGCTGCATGCAGCCCGTCAGGTTAATCCGCTGGCAGGCTGCGAGACAGTTTGTTTATACTGACCATCCACAGGCACGGCTGCTCGCAGCTCCCAGTGGCTGCGGTTCACCGTTCCTGGCCAATGGGACCTGCAGGAAGTGGCAGCTACCATGTCCCTGCGGCCCACACCACTTTCCACAGTTCTCATTGGCTGGAAATGGTGAACCGCAGCCACTGGGAGCTGCGGGAAGCCATGCCTGTGGATGGTCAATGTAAACAAACTGTCTCGCAGCCTGCCGGTGGATTACTATGTAGTTTTAATGTTCCTTTGCTTCAGTCAGCTGAAGGAATGATCTTCCATTAGCCGTTTTGGTCCGAAAGTACTGAGTTCTATAGTAGCTAATCCCAAAGAAACTAAAAGCTTTTGGATGATGGCTGTTTTCTTTCTTTTAAAACAGTTATATAACTTGCCAATGCAAAACCAAAGCATTTACAAGGCCGTTTGTAACGCAGATGGCCATAGTTCAGTAAAAAAACATGGGTTAATTTTTGCACTCCTTGCCAGATCACTAAAATATCTCCAACATATCCATGACCTCTACAGTACTGTGATGTGTGATATCCATAAAAGTGAGAGTGCTTATGCCTTCAAATGAACTGGCATCAAAGAGCTATCTTAACTTAGAAGCTTTTGTTCCTTTAATGTGTGTTCAACAAAGCAGTGCTCCCCAAGGAACTGTTTGTTTGGTACAGTACTTAGCCATCTTGAGAAAAAGCCAAGAGGAGTTCAATGCTGCAACAAAACCAATAATTTCCATAGACTTTGAAGGCATTATTACTATTATAAACCATAATTAATAGTCTAACGGCAATATTATTTAAATTTTTATTTTGAAGTGGGACTGCAGCACAGCTGCACATATGCCAAGAGACTGCATCAGAATTCATAATGCTCAACTGCAGTAAAAAATAAAATACAAAGGCTATAAGAGAAGGTTAGACTTTTCCCAGCACGTGAGTATTTACACTAATCCAAGTGGCAATATGCAGCAGCACAGGTTTATTGCAGCATCATGCCAGCAATGCTGCAGGTAAGGTTGAGTTGGGACTGTCATGCTAAACATCTATTTCCAGTTGGAAATTTTCAGTTCATAACTTCCACAAACAGTTATGTTTTCAGTTGAAATTTCTTATGTTTGGTTTCAGTTTAGAAGTGAATTATTTTATAATTTCATAAATTTGTGTTTAGTCACTTTGAGTTACCTGCACATAAAAAAGGGGGATAAAGAAAAAAGTGTTTTTCAGTTAAGACATTTTCTAACTTTATTTTTCTTGTATAATTGGTGCATACATAGACCCTGAATGAGAACCAGCATCTTTGCCTGTTTAAATAAAGTTGGTTTTGAAATTAAAAAAAGTATAGCCATTTGAAAATTGTATACCAAGCATGTTCATAACACATCAGACATCTCTCTGAATGTCTTCAGGTGTGAATATTTGAATTTGAAGACATATCAGCTCACAAAGGTATGGTTATTTAAATGTGATACAGAGAAGAGCAAAAAGAGAAAAGTGGTCATAAGAGGGAGAATAAAACCATTAGACATTAATAGTGGATTGCACAGCATGCTTATATATACCTTCTTCAGGATGTGCATGCGAAACAGTTAGCACTGAGGAAGGTATGTTTTGGGGTAATGACACATAGATATGGGAAGAAGGCTGGAAGATTGAATACCAGATATAGGAGAATGGAATTCTCATTGGGAACGGGTTGGGGGTGAGGGTTTGAGATCCTGTGAGCTGTCTTTTGGGGGCAAATAGGTTTGGGACAGTATAATTTTGATGTCAATTTTTTCTTATATAAACTCCCTAGAAAAAGAGGGCTTTCTTTCTTATCTTGTATCCACAAGGAGCTTCACAAAACCTGGTAACGATGCCTAAAACCTTCTGGATGGGCTACATATTGTATTACCTTTGTCAAACAGACAAGCGTCAAGATAAGCCATTTATGAACAGAATTAAGTACAGCAGTGGTGAGCAACCTGCGGCCCGCGGGTTGCATGTAGCCCATCAGGGTAATCTGATTGCAGGCCACGAGACATTCTGCTGACGTTGACCATCCGCAGGCACAGCCCCCCCCCAACAGCTCCCAGTGGCTGTAGTTTGCAGTTCCCGGCCAATGGGAGCTGTTTGGGAGCGGCGGCCAGCCACTGGCCCACCACTGATATACAGCAACAAGGAAATAAACTTTCTACTGCTTTGTGAAGCTACATCAGGCGACTGCCCTGTCCTGGGCTTCCTTGCTTCTGTCCTCATCAGGAGGTGTATCCCAAGAAATCAAAGTCTACATTGAGAATGTACAGGCAGTGTGGCATTTCTACACTTCCTGTAGGACTGACACTATAGCACATCTTCCTTTTTTTAAAGGCCCTCTCTAAATGTACTGACTGATAAAAACACTATTAAATGAATCTAACAAATTACAACAGATATAATAACTGACCTAACAACCCGTCAGGTTGCTTTAACACAGCCTTAGTCTCTTATGACATTTTAGCACCTTCCCAATCTCCTGTATTACAAACCCTCTTTAGGCAAGTCCTGTTGGTAACACACTCTTCAGTCTCAAAGTAAAAAATGGGGTCAGTTTGTGAACTGCAATATTGCCAACCTCAAGAAATCAAAAATAATGAGTAGGATCCTAAAAAAAAATAATGAGGTTGGTTCCACAAATCATGAGATTTAAAAAAACACAATCAAGCCCTGTTTTTTAGTCTGTCTTTTGACTTTTTAATTACCTTCTACTTTTCTAGCAATGTGTGTATGATAATTTCAGGTGGAAAAGTCAACCTTTAATACACAAATACCTATCTCTGGCTGGTCAAATGGAGACTCAGTGAATGTTGAGGTTCATAAACATATTTAAGGAGAATTAGAATGGAGAAGATGCAAAATAGTTAAGTCTTTATTTGGGCTAGTCCTAAGTAACAAGAGACTCATTTCAATATAACTATAATACAATATAATTGTAAAGCACCCTCTCTATGTATCACATTATCCAATTATTTTTCAGTAAAGATTTATTTGAGCTGCAATGATCTTTACGTGCAGCAGTATCTTGGCAACATCAACCATCTTTCAGAGCTTTGCATATTTCAGTGCAGTAATTATATTTGTAATCCCTAAAGGTTATTTTTAAATAATTCAGCCACATTCAAAGTATTTCAAAAGTAATTGTATATCATTCTTCTTTCTTTGTATAATTTTGATAACTACATAAATAGATACATTATCCAATAAGGAGAATTTTTTTTAGTTTTTAAAATAATTAATTTTTATTTTAATTATTCTTCCCTCCAATACCCTCCAGGGCATCGTTCCTTCCCTGAATCCAGCAGCATCCGCCTACCCCCATTATTAGTTAAGCCCCCTCCATCTGTTCCCACTTCCACAGCCCCAACCCCACACCTCAGCTCTGATCCTCCTTGGGTTCTTCACCACCATTCAGGTGTGGGGGTTTGCAGTGGGTTCCCTTCTCATCTCCACTTTCCCAGGCTGGTGGGGTGGGGGGGCAACTTCAGGGGCTACTGGGCTTCTCGACTCTTTGTTCTCTCCTCTTCCTTCCCCTCCTGTGCAAACACTGAGAGTGGAGGGGAGAGACTGCACTGGCTCCCAGCAGGGCTTAACTTTGCACAGTAGCTGGAACTTCTTGCATTATCATGATATGGGCTCCAGAACTCTCTGAAATCACTTGTGATAAAATCACAAGTGTTGGTGTAGTGTTTGGATGTTGCTTGTAATTTTTAGAATTGGAAGCACTGGCTGTTCGGAGTCTGACAGGGCAGGAAGGAGGGGGGAGGAGTTAAAGAGGCTGAGGGAGAGCTACTGAGGGTGCAACAGCAGCTTGGAAAAGAGGTTTCCACTTTAAAAAATAAAGTCCTGTTGAAGTTTGTTTGTACCTTGCCTGGCTACTACAACATTTTGGCGATGACGATGGATCTTCTGCCTCTGAACCCACCTGCACCCTTTCGACAAAGCCCAGGTGAGCCTCCAATTGCTTTTACTGCCTGGATCCATATGTTTGAGACTTATCTGCTTGCAATCACTGCTACAGAAATTTCTGCAGTAAGAAAGCGTGCTCTGCTAATCCACTGCCTTGGAGCAGAAGGGCAGCATATATTTTACATTTTTCCCCTAGCAGACGATAAATATGAGACTGCACTCACTGCATTAAAGAACTTTTTTGTACCAAAAGTGAATGTAACAGCTAATCGCTACAAATTTCGCCAGCATGAGCAGAAACCAGGGGAGACTATAATGCAGTATATTGCTTCCCTGAGGAGTCTGATTGTAACTTGTGACTTCGGGAATATGGCAGATGAGATGATTAGAGACCAGCTCATTGAGAAAACAACCATGCTTCATGTAAGAGAACGCTTACTTCTAGAACCACAACTTACACTAGAAAAAGCAATAATCATTGCTACTCAGATTGAGTCAGCTACAGCTGAAGCCAAAATAATGAGCATGGATACATGAGGCACGGTCTAGGCTGTGACTCCTTTGCAGAAAAGTTCACTATCACTGCAGACAAACAATTACAAGAGGAAAACTAATGAAAAAACACCAAATCAGCAAATTCAAAATACAGTAAAAGCATGCTTTCGCTGTGGATCCCCACAACACCTTGCAAGCTACACAGGATGTCCGGCAAAAGTAGCTCAGTGCAATCATTGCAAAAAGATTGGACATTTTACTAAAGTATGTCGCAGCAGCCAGTTCAATCAACAGGTGCATGCAGTTACAATACCAGATGTTACTGTGCTGAGCGTGGACAAAATCATGACTGCACATATTCCAGAATAAATAAAGTGCACTGTAAACGTTTCCGCCATACCTTCAGGCAAATCACACTCTATTCAGCTAATGTTGGACACTGGCTCAGCAGTATCTATACTACCTGATTCCATCTATTTGCATTACTTTAAAGATGTGCCTCTTACTGAACCCAAGCTTCACTTGGTGTGCTATTTGAAAAACCATATTCCAGTATGTGGCTGCCTGCCAGCAATAGTTACTTTTGGTGATTGCTGTGTAACTGCAGAGTTCTACATTGTCCACAAAGGCACTCCTATCCTTGGCAGAGATTTATTGGCTGCTTTAACTCTCAGGGTAGTTAATGGACGAGGTACACACCGGCTACTTGTGCCAGAAGAATTACAGTCAAAACTCATACACCTGGCACATGATACTCATCAAGGAATTGTCAGAACCAAACAACGACTACGGGATCTGTATTGGTGGCCAGGGATGGACTCTCAAACTGAAGCACTCATAAAATCCTGTGTCACTTGCCAAATGCATAAGACAGCAGTGACATGTACCCCTCCATTACAGCCTGTTCCTCTTCCTGAATCTTCATGGGAAAAAGTGGCGATTGACATTGTAGGACCCTTTGATACTGCTCCAAGTGACTGTCATTTTGCCATCACTTTAACAGACTATTTCAGTAAATGGCCTGAGGTAGCGTTTACATCGCAAATCTCTTCTGCTACAGTAATTAAGTTCCTCTCTTCAGTTTTTAGCAGGGAAGGTAACCCCAAAGAACTGGTTTCAGATAATGGTAGTCAATTTACTTCCCTGGAGTTTGAAACTTTTCTAGCAGAGAGGAACATTTTACACAGAAGGTCATCCCTGTATTACCCTCAAGCCAATGGGGAAATCGGACAGTTTAACAGAAGTTTGAACGAGAGTTTGCAAACGGCTAAACTGGAAGGGCAATTGTGGATAACCTTCACTACTGATTTCTTGCAAGCATACCGGGCTACACGACATGCCACAACGCAAAGATCACCCGCAGGGTTACTGCATGGGAAACAGATGAATACTAAACTGAACATTGCTGGATTGTTAAAGGCACGACCTGAGGCCCCAACTGAGGATGATGTGAGAAAAACAGTTGAACAGAACCAAGCAAAGTATAAGGCTTTCACAGACAAGTGGCGGGGTGCTAAGGAAGGGACCTTACACCTATCGACTTTCTGATGTGCGGGTATGGACTGCTTCTTATCTTGCACCTGCCTATGCACCACGAGGAGATTATGCCAACACCCAGTCTGCATTGGATGACTTCACCGTAGTATCAACACAACAAGATATTGCACTGGAACCGGGGCTTGAGAGATGGCCTGTCAGACTCAGACGACCACCTGTCTGGCCTAGAGACTATGTTATGTAGTATCTACAGTGTTTTCAGTGTAATATTTCTGCCAACAGTATAGTGTCTTGTTTCATATTTGTTCCTGTGGTTAGAACAACAATGTTTATTTTAATTGGGAGAGTTTCTTGAGAGGAGGGACTGTGGCGTTTAGATGCTGCTTGTAATTATTAGATTTGGGAGCACTGGCTTTTGGGAGTTTGAAAGGACAGGAAAGAGGAAGGAGGGGGGAGGAGTTGAAGAGGCTGAGGGAGAGCTACTGAGGGCGCAACAGCAGCTTGGAAAAGAGGTTTCCACTTTAAAAATAAAGTCCTGTTGAAGTTTGTTAGTACCTTGCCTAGCTACTACAACAATTAGCAATGCTGGAATTGTTTCAACTTGTGTGTTTTACTCCTGGGAGAATTCTGTGTCACTGTGCATGAGCAGAATTCACGGCCCCCACAGATTTCTTTGCTTACCTGCAGAAAAATGACTTCTGACGGGGAAGCAAAGGGAAGCGGCAAGAGCAGTCATGCACCCGTTCCCTGACAGTGCAGACAGGTCGGTTTGAGCACCCAGAGCAGCCGGTAAAGGTGTAAATCACCACTGGGGGAGGGGGAGGCTAGGTAGTCTCGTGTGTGTGTGTGTGTGTGAGTGAGAAAGAGACACTCTGTCCCTCTCACTCGCCATTGCAGCATGCTTGGTGTGGAGGGGCAGGGCTTTAGGGTATTTCTGAAGAGGTAGGTGTAGGTCAGACCTGTTCCCTCAGGCAGAGGAGAATGTATCAATCTGCCTACTTAGTGAATTGTTCCCATTGTTCTTAGTGAATTCCTCCAGGAGTATAAAACAGGTGTAAACATTTTACGGCTCCTTTACATTGCCAGAGTGGTGTAAAGGAGTCTTATTGTAAAGGACATTATGGCCTTATAAATGCTTATGGTGCTTTAGTGATTAGAACTGGTCTAATTTTTTGTACTGAAAAAATTTCCTATCAAAACGTGCTCCATGAACTGTTTTCTACTGACCTTTTTGGAGATGGTCAGTAGCCAATATAAATTGTGAGTTTGAGTCCCCAGCCCCTCACTAGCTCTTCAGTTGCCTATGATGTAACACTGAGCATATGGCTGCATATATTTGTTGACTAATAATTAGAAGGAAAGGGTCAATACTAGCCATATTATTATTAGACTGAGGGGGTTTGGTGATTTCCTTCAACGCTCCCCACTCCCATTTTCCATCCATTGTATTGTAGTTTAAATAAAATTACCAAAATAATTCTTTCTTCTCAGAATCTCTGCACTTCTGACATGTTCCACTCCTGCTCACCATTTATTTGGTGTCACTATTAATCTAAAAAACTGAGAACTATTCATCTAAAAAAATCTGTGATATTCCCAGGGCCCTAAGCATTGTGCTGCTGAGGGGGTACCATTGTTAAGTGGTTAAGCACAGTTAAGTGGTTAAATATTAAGTATTAAGTGCAGTTAGGTCATGGTGTAAACTTGCTGACATAATTCAACATGTTTAGCAGCCTTTGAATTCCTGTTTTGTCTTCAGGTCTCAGCATATTCAGTATTGCCTGAATCTTTGATTAGAATGTTTGATAGTGTCCACAGAGAAGCCCTCTGGAAGATTTTGATACACTATGGAATTCCAGCAAAGTTTGCTAATTTGATAAATGAGTCTGCATGCTGTATCAGGTCAGAGAGTGGAGATAAACAATGGTTTAGAATTGTTACTGGTGTAAGGGATGGATATGTACTCACCCAACTTCTCTTCTGCATTGTGGTACTTTGTGATGAGATGAACAATGGCTACAGACGAGGACAATGGTATTGTTTGGGCAAGAGCCAAGTTGTGAGACTTAATCTCATAGACTCATAGACTTTAAGGTCAGAAGGGACCATTATGATCATCTAGTCTGACCTCCTGCACAACACAGGCCACAGAATCTCAACCACCCACTCCTGTAACAAACCCTTAAGCTATGTCTGAGCTATTGAAGTCCTCAACTCGTGGTTTAAAGACTTCAAAGTGCAGAGAATCCTCCAGCAAGTGACCTGTGCCCCACGCTGCAGAGGAAGGAGAAAACCCCCCAAGGCCTCTGCTACTCTGCCCTGGAGGAAAATTCCTTCCCGACCCCAAATATGGCAATCAGCTAAACCCTGAGCATGTGGGCAAGACTCACCAGCCAGACACCCAGGAAAGAATTCTCTGTAGTAACTCAGGTCCCACCCCATCTAACATCCCATCGGGCATATCTACCACTAATAGCTGAAGATCAATTAATTGCCAAAATTAGGCTATCCCATCATATCATCCCTTCCATAAACTTATCAAGCTTATTCTTGAAGCCAGATAGGTCTTTTGCCCCCACTGCTTCCCTTGGAAGGCTGTTCCAGTTTACTCCTCTGATGGTTAGAAACCTTCGTCTAATTTCAAGTCTAAACTTCCTGATGACCACTTTATATCCATTTGTTCTTGTGTCCACACTGGTACCGAGCTTAAATAATTCTTCTTCCTCCATGGTATTTATCCCTCTGATATATTTATAGAGAGCAATCATATCTCCCATCAGCCTTCTTTTGGTAAGGCTAAACAAGTCAAGCTCTTTGAGTCTCCTTTCATAAGACAGGTTTTCCATTCCTCGGATCATCCTCGAAGCCCTTCTCTGTACCTGTTCCAGTTTGAATTCATCTTTCTTAAACATGGGAGACCAGAACTGCACGCAATATTCCAGATGAGGTCTCACCAATGCCTTGTATAATGGTACTAACACCATCTTATCTCTACTGGAAATACCTTGCCTGATGCATCCCAAGACTGCATTAGCTTTTTTCATGGCCATATCACATTGGCGGCTCATAGTCATCCTGTGATCAACCAATACTCCGAGGTCCTTCTCCTCCTCTGTTACTTCCAAGTGATGCGTCCCCAGTTTAAAACAGGAATTCTTGTTATTAATCCCTAAATGCATGACCTCACACTTTTCACTATCAAATTTCATCCTATTGCTATTACTCCAGTTTACAAGGTCATCCAGATCTTCCTGTATGATATCCCGGTCCTTCTCTGTATTGGCAATACCTCCCAGCTTTGCGTCGTCCGCAAACTTTATTAGCACATTTCCACTTAAATATAAAGGGAAGGGTAAACATCTTTAAAATCCCTCCTGGCCAGAGGAAAAACCCTTTCACCTGTAAAGGGTTAAGAAGCTAGGATAACCTCGCTGGCACATGACCAATGAGGAGACAAGATACTTTCAAAAGCTGGGCAGATGGAGAAACAAAGCCTCTCTCTCTGTCTGTGTGATGCTTTTGCCGGGGACAGAACAGGAATGGAGTCTTAGAACTTAGTAAGTAATCTAGCTAGATATGCGTTAGATTCTGGTTTCTTTAAATGGCTGAGAGAATAAGCTGTGCTGAATGGAATGCATGTTCCTCTTTTTGTGTCTTTTTGTAACTTAAGGTTTTGCCTAGAGGGATTCTCTATGTTTTGAATCTAATTACCCTGTAAGGTATTTACCATCCTGATTTTACAGAGGTGATTCTTTTTACTTTTTCTTCTATTAAAATTCTTCTTCTAAGAAACTGAATGTTTTTTCATTGTTCTTAAGATCCAAGGGTTTGGGTCTGTGGTCACCTATGCAAATTGATGAGGATTTTTATCAAACCTTCCCCAGGAAACGGGGGTAACATTTGGGAGGATTGGGGGAGGGGAGAAAGACGTTTCCAAACGGACTCTTTCCTAATAATATAATACCGGTTAGACGTTTGGTGGTGGCAGCAAAAGTCCAAGGGCAAAAGGTAAAATAGTTTGTACCTTGGGGGAGTTTTAACCTAAGCTGGTAAAAGTAAGCTTAGGAGGTTTCCATGCAGGTCCCCACATCTGTGCCATAGAGTTCAGAGTGGGGAAGGAACCTTGACAAGTCCCATTAAGCTGTTCAAGTTTGGCTTCTACCTCAGATGGGGTAATATCTACCTCCATCCCATTTTTTGTCCTACCATTATCCCTGAGCTCCTCATTAGCCTCATTAAAGACTGAGGCAAAGTATTTGTTTAGATATTGGGCCATGCCTAGAGTGTCGTTAGCCTCCACTCCATCCTCAGTGTTTAGCGGTCCTACTTCTTCTTTCTTTGTTTTCTTCTTATTTATATGGCTATAGAACCTCTTACTATTGGTTTTAATTCCCTTTGCAAGGTCCAACTCTGTCATACTGGACACCAACTTAGATGGAATGAAAGACACTTTATCAGCATAAAAGCAGAAGCTGCTAAAGTGGAACTTCATATCAGTGCACAGAAGACCAAGATAATGGAGACAGGAGAGCATTGTGTCAATATTGATGGAGGTGTGATTGATGAAAAAGAGTATAAAAGAGTTGATTTTGTCTATATTGGGAATACAATATCTGCTAATGGCCAGGTCACTAAAGACATGAAGGCAAGAATTGGTTGAACCAGTGGGTCATTTTTCCATTTGAGAAATATCTGGAAGAGTAAAATACATCCACACACTAATGTGAGATTGTTCAGTGCTATTGTCCTTCCAACACTATTGCACACATCAGAAATGTGGCAGAAGATAGAAGTACTCAACAGGAAACTGAATGTGTTCCACCATTGTTGTTTAAGAAGAATCTTTGGAATTCATTGACAAGATCATGTAACCAATGTAGAAGTGCTGCGCTGCATGGCTCAGCAGACTGCAGACTCAATAACTAGACAGGGATGGCTACAGAGGTTTGGCCATGTCATCAGGATACACCGTGGCAGAAACACAAGATGCATCTTAGACTGGATTCCACCTGGAAGGAAGAGAAGGCATGGAAGACAAAAAATGACCTATTGCAGGACACATGAAAAGGATGCTGCCATCTTGGAGACAAATTATGATGGAGTGAAACATCTTGCTCTGGACAGACAGCATTGGGAAAAATGAGTTGCCTCATGTGCCACTAGGCACAAAATATTGTAAGTCTATGAGTCTCTGGTCCATTAGGCAAGATTCCATTTGAGGTCAATTTCTCTCCCAAAGATCTTATTTTCATTGTTTGAAGTTGACATTTAGCCTTATTCATTTTAAGGTTATTAACTCTTGCTATTTCCAGTACTCTTCTCAGTCATGCCTGATATTCAATGGCAGAACTGCCACAAATTATTATCTCAGCGTGAGGTAGCTGAAGTCCGAACTTGGCAACACAGCTTAGTAGCAATGGTCTGGCTGTGAAGCCCAATGGTGAGAGTCAGTGGACATATCGTCAGAGACAAAAGTCAGTAGCTGGGGGCAGGGGGCAGGGGAACCCAAACGCTCCCTGCTCCACTGGATTCTGACCCAGGGTCCTGTGAGTAATAGTTCACCTGTACAGCCAGGGGGCAGGGGCCCTTATGCTTGCTCTCTGGGTCACTTCCTATCCCATCTTCAGGTCCTCCACTAGTTTGCATCTGGGTTCCCCCTGGAGTCCTCTCTGAGGATTGCTCTCTCTCAGTCGTGGTTGTGGGGAGAAACAGAATGATTTTATTTACACAAATCTAGACAAAGTCTTTTTGAAATTGCTGAAAGGTGTGAAAGAAAAGGGGTGGGGAAAGGATAGCTCAGTGGTTTGAGCATTGGCTTGCTAAACCCAGGGTTGTGAGTTCAATCCTTGAGGGGGCCATTTCGGGATCTGGGGCAAAAATTGGGGACTGGTCCTGCTTTGAGCAGGGAGTTGGACTAGATGACCTCCTGAGGTTCCTTCCAACCCTGACATTCTATGATTCTATGAATGGAGTGGAGTAGAGTACAGAGGAGGAGGAGTATGTATGTGATGAAGTAGGGGTGGGACCAACAATGATCAAGGTTGAGGAGTTCAGTACTTTGAAGGAAGAATACTTCTAAAACTTAGCTCTCATACAGCTTTTTTATCTTTATGGATCTCAAAGCACTTTACAAAGGAGGGTAAGTTATTATTTTCATGTTATAGAAGGAGAAACTAAGGTACAAAGAGGCATAGTGTATGGTTGTTTCTCTTAGGTGGGTGAGGTGAATGTAATGCATGAGCAGTAACTACAGATTGGTCCAAGCCAAATATGGAGACAGATTTGAACTATTCCAAAGTCTGACAGGATTTTAGTTTGGCGCTGTGGGCTGCGGGGCCATCCCTCCCTGTCACTCTCTGAGGAAGGCCACACAGCCTCGCTGTCATGTAACTGTAAAGGTGAGCTCAAAAGGGGAGAATTAGCTGCACCTAGTGCTCCAGCCCTCCAGCTGGGAAAAGCAGTACAGCACTCTATGAGCCCCGGGCCCTCAGTCAGCAAACAGCGAGTAGGCTCTGGCCTGTAATCAGGGCAGAACAGTTAAGCCGTCTCTGAGAACATGGAAAGGGTGAGCACCAGCACAGTCTAGGGGCTCAGATAAGTGTGGATGGTAGGGTACCACAGGCCTCCTGGCCTAAGATGGGGGTGTTGCCACCCCAAGGGTGGGATTGTAAGGGGACATGGGGCTGCCCGACTCCACCACATCCCAACCCAGGGCCCTAACAGTGGTGGAGTGGTCCGCTACCGGGTCAGTGGGGATCCGCCCACAACACGCTGACCTTGTATCAGTCCAACACTCAACCAGACTGTCGTCTGCTTTTCCTGGGCTACTTCCTACATCCCCAGGGTTTGGTACCTCTACGTTGTAGTTGTCCTCGTCTCCCGGGGTATGGGGCCAGCAGCAGCCCCAACAGCTCCTTGGTGTCTTGGCCAGCCAGCGGCCCTGGGAACTCTGGCCAGTTCTCAGGCAGAAGCCCCAACAGCTCCTCTGCAGGTTCCAGCAGAGGTGAAATGTGTCTGTCTCCTGTGGGCGACTACACCCTAACTGAGCCGCAGGGCACACCTTTTGTATTTCCGCTTCCTGTCCTGCCCTTCCACTTCTGGTGTGCAGACGTGGCTCTCCTCATTCTGCCCACCAGGGGGAGTGTTGTGGTCCCTCGCTGTTACTCTCCAATGGAGGTCACGCCTCCTCACTACAGGCCCAATATAGTGAAAAATCTCAGTTGCAAAATTTGGATCCATATCTGTAGCAAGAGCTTAGCTTCCCTAAAGTTTCAAAGTATTTTCAAGAGGAGAACAAACTATGATCTGGATTATCCCACACAAAATAAAATCTTAATGTAAGACAAAAGGTATTTTGATATCTAGGCCAGTCTAGGAAATTTTGTTCCAACTTTGAACTAAATGTAAAGGAACTTTGTAGAAATTTCATCAACTGTACGTACACAAGCAATGCAATTTTATTACAGCAAGACATTTATATCCCATTTTTGATGACGAATAGCAGATATTTTCACTCGCTCTTCTATTGCCCTTTTTACCTCAATTCCACATATGTTTCATATTACAGTTTGAAACATCCCAATGGCAGTCTTCTGGGAAACATCAAACCCATTTTGTACATTCATTGATATATTAGGTCAAATGGAAATTTAATATTGGTTTAAACCAAAAACAAAACACCAGCCTTCCATAATGTTTTTTTATTTCCCCAGAGCTCCACTGAGTCCAATTTGACTGTATTTTTAGATCTATGATTCTGCTTTAACACATTTTAACAATTAGAAAATTATTAGCTAAAACCGAGCCTGCATAGTGATTTAATACCCTTGCTCGTGCGTTGCCCAATTCTAATCTAATGCAGATCTCTTGCAATTAAGTAATGAAATTGTATGACACTGATTTAACTGTCTGATCCCATTACTATTTGACACAGAAGGCTGTCTTGCAAATCATAAGAACATGCATTACAGACACATCAGATAGATATAATAATTTAAATCTCCTTTCAAAGACAAGTAAGACAACACAGAGCTTCTAGAAAATATCTTGCAGTTTCAGGCTCAGTAGCACTAACACCAACCTAAAGCTACTTCTACTGCATAACATATTTAAGCATAAGTATTGAACCTAAGGCTTTCTGTGGGCTGAAGCCAGATGGAATGAACACTCATAGCTCTGCTCAGGTTTATCCATTTTTTAATTACATCACTGCATTAGTAGGAAATAACTTTACAGTGATAATACTAAGCATAATCAGTATGTTCTGAAAACATTATTATGCCCTCCTTCCATACAATGAAGCCTATAAAAATTATGTTTTTGACCCCAGTTCAATCCAGACAAATTTTGACCCCAGTTCAATCCAGACAGCCCCCACTGAAAAAAATAGGGTTGTATGTAAATGAGAGTAAAATTTGGCACTGTGTTTTCACTAGTAGGAATGAACAGGAAATGTTTGATAGAGAGAAAATGGGACTAGAGCCTTGTTAAATTACCTTAATGTGGGAATAGCTGTATCACTTAACAATAAACACACATGAAGAATTGGTTTTCCTTACCCACAAGGACACAGGGAAGGCTTTTTCCCAAACATGAGACTGCCTGCAGTGGTCAAAGTCTTTGTGTCCGTTCTCACTTGTCTAGATAAAGAAGCATCAGAACTAGGCAGCACCACTCAATCAATCAGTAGATCCAAATTGTGTTCTCCAATGCAGTCCTTTGACACATTTAATCCCATGGAAGAAATGGTTATATAAGGGCAGAATTTAGTCCAAGGTTTAGTGAGAAAAATGGGCCTTGTCTTCACTAAAACTGAACAAAATACTTTGTGTTGAATTCAGTGGTGTGCCTCCATGTTGTGTCTTCCTATAGGACACCTACGTTCTCTAGTACTTGCTAACACTCAGATTGACGTTACCACTTTGCTCCTTCGCTGCTGCTCTATACCCCAGGTGGTTGGCCGGTGGTTCTGCACTTCCCGTATTGATGAATGCAGCCCATCATGACATTTCCACTGAGTTCCATGACCTGTTCAATCAAAACATCAGCTCAAGTTTATGGAGGAGCAGGAAGTATTGCATAATTACTGGCTTCATTTACAATTCGTCATTTAGACCAAGATTTTCAAATATAAGAGCCCAAAGTTAGGACCCTGAAATCCATATTTAGGCACCTATATAAGTGGCCCAATTTTCAAAAGTGCTGAGCATCCAGCAATTCTATTGACCTCCGTGGATTCTGATAGATGCTCAGAACTTTGAAAAAATCAGCGGAGAGAAACACCATGTTATTTGAATATTAGCAGAGGGAAAGTTATGAACAGTAGACCTGAATCTCTACACAGTATTGTAAGGATGTATATTAGTGTTAAGAATTTACATATTCCCTTTCACATTATTGTTATTTATTATTTTAGGTATAGGACCCAGGCAAGGACCAGAGCCCTGTTGTATTAGGTACTGTGCAAACATAAAATCAAAAGATGAAGGGCATATCTACATCTGGAGTGGGGGGTGGGGGTGAGGTGATTCCCAGCTCAGTGAGACATACCTGCACTAGCTCTGATCAAGCCAGCATGCTAAAAGTAGAATTTAGCTGTGGCTGTGCAAGCAGGGGGGACTGGCTACACATGGATACAACAAAGAGACTGGGGAAGCACAAATAGCCGTGTGACAATTATAACAGCATGATAAGCAGAGGTCTCAGCGCACCAGCTGCCTAACCATTGTCAAGGGTATTTTTAGGCATCATGGCACAGAAGAGTTTTAAGGAGAGAATGTATTGAGTTTTTTCTCTGAGACTGTAGCTATATTTGTGCTTTGTTGCTAGTTTAATAGATGAGAGGACCCATTCTAGCCTTGCCAATGTAATTTTGAATGAAGGTGTCAAATTTCAGTTTTTAATGACTTTTCTGTCTCTCTTTTGCAGAATTAGTAAATTGGGTAAACTCTGACAGGTAAAGGCACAAGGCCAGACCCCTGAGGGGGCTCTCTCTGAGAAACCAGAAGTGGAACAAAATGCAGCTAGGCCTACAACTGTGACACCATGTTAGAAGGATGTCAAAAATGCATGGTTAAGAACTCAAAAGTCAAGATATACTAGAATTAGAGTTGCCTGCACATAATTAGTTCTGCCCCCTTGTTTGTATGGCTTATGAAATAGTCCTCTCTTATGCCCTCTGAAGATGTGGGTAATGGCAAATAGCAGGGAAGAAAGTGCTCAGATACTATGGTGATGAGAGCAATACAAGAACTTAGATAAATAGAAAGATAGAACAAGAATCAGCTAAAATTGGAGCTCAAAAATTGGAGTCTGGTGCTTCCACTTTTGCTGACAATTAGGTTTTCTTACTCTGTGATGAATAGTTCCACAGAAACCAAATCCAGTTCTTTACTACTTAAGCACAAAAGAAAACTAAAACTCAGTGAAGTGCATTTATTTCCTGTGATTTTATCTTATGTAAACTCCTGGTTTAGTAGCATAAATATAGTGTCCAAAAAAGACATTTTATATGGCACAAAGAATGTGTTTCTCTGCATGGATAAGAGGCCATTGCCATTGGGGTTTCTTCTGAAAAAATAAGAAGTCTGGGGGTCTCTTTGTGCCATTAATCGCTTTCAAAATGAATGCAACTTCAGAATTCTAGTTTAATGAGTTAATTGAACAATTAAAATGAATGTACATTTTGTGCTCTTTTACCATCTCTAGGCATAAAAATTACTATGATAACCAATGGGGCCATGATCTCAGCTGGAACCGTCAGGTGCTACTTTAATACAAATAACAATATGATCATCTGGATTTGGGTCCAGACTTTGCAGCTCAAGTTCATCTATAAATACAGCAAATAGTGATGAACAAAAACCGAAGGGATCTATTCTTCTTTTGCTATGTGCATAAACAGAACCTCCCATTGATCTTTATAGGTCCTTTGAAACCCGTTAAAGTCTTTCTTTACTTTCCTATTGGATACACTAAAGCAAGATAAAATCACAGAAAATAAATGCACTTCACTGAGTTTTAGTTTTCTTTTGTGCTTATTGTCTTTTCCCCCCTCACTGACTCGTCACTTTTATAGATAGCAAATATAAATATACAAGACAAAAAAAGAATCAAGTGTTCTTTTGTTCATGCTCACCTTTTCCCTTCCTTTTCTTAGGTGCTCAGGCCCGGAACCTCAAAGGCACCAAAATTAATGGGAGTTAGGAACCTAAATATCTGTGAAGATCTAGGTCATTTAAGTACATATCTAGACAGATAGGTATATGCTTGAGATAGGATTCTCATGCATTGAGAGACAAACCCTGAATCCTCTCCACCTGTGCAGAAGGACCCAGACATAGCTGAACAGATGCAGATTCACTGTGTGGGCTGTGTATACCAGGATTTTCTCATAGGGGATATTGTAGGCAGGGTTTGGGTGGATCCTCTATCATTGGCTCATTTAAAGAATGGAGCTACTTGGGCTGTAGGGCATACTCCATCCCTGAAATTGGAGATGTGGATTTCTATTTTCATGGAAATCCTCAGTGCTTAAGCCAGTTATTTGAGATGGGGCTTGGAAAGAAGATTTGGCCCAAACTGAGGTGCATACCTAAAACCGTAAGAAATTTTAGGGGTAAGAAATTTTAGGGAAAACTATTCTGAATGAGATCAGAGGAAAGTGGTTGTTCTCGTGGCTTGATCTCAGGGCTATGAACCTAAGTTCCCTCTAAGCTGCGTGGCCGCCCAGCAGTCTATCAAGCGCTGCACACTTCAGGTGCCCACACTGCCGTGCTGCTCTTACCCTCTGCCTAGGGTTGGAGTGCCTGGCCAGCTACTCCTGGAAGCATCCTGCTTGCTGTGTATTGTGGAGGGGGGTAAGGGAGGACTCTGATGTCAGGGTGTCCCCCTCTGCTTGCCCCCCCCATGTACCCCATCTCTGCAGAGTGGGGAGAGGGGGGAACACGACAGGACTCCGGAGTGGGATGGAGCTGGCTGTTGTGTCTGAACAGGCTTCAGAGCAGGCTTCAGACTGGTGAGTGCCGATCTACTTAAAAGGGCAGCATACTTAAAGGGGCAACGTCTCTCTCTCACTCACACATAACACACTGTGTGTCTCTCTCTCACACATACTCCACACTGTGTGTGTCTCTCTCACACACCCCAACACACACATACACACCACTGTCTCTCATACACCCCCAACACACTGTATCTCATTCTCACACTCACACACACATACACCACCACACTGTTTCTCTCATGCACGTGCGCACACACCCACCACTGTGTGTGCACGTCTTTTTCACACACACACACCCCACATATTGTGTGTCTCTCTCTCTAAAACACAAACACACTGTCTTTCTCTCAGAAACACAAACACACTGTCTCTCTCTCTCACAGACACACACACAAACTCTCACACACACACAACACTGTGTGTGTCTCACACTCACCTCCCAACACATACTGTTGTTATTTCTTGGTACTTCCTGCAATACACACATATTCTCTGTAATTTTATTCTTTCAAAGTGCTGTTATTTTAGTTTTTTGATTGGTCTATGCATTTCATAAATTTTTATTTCTCTCTTATGCTTAAATTTAATTCTTTGAGTAGTGAGTTCTCTGCAGAGATGGGGTACATGGGGGGGCAGGCAGAGGGGGACACTGATACTTCCCTCTTCCAGGTGGACCCTAGCCTACCTGACACAGGAAGCAGTTGAAGCATGATGAGTGGACTGCAGAAAGAAGGTCAGGTGGGACCTAGTTCAGTGTGGTGCTAGTGGCTCAGGAATACCACCATAGTACAGAGTGCTAGGTCTCAAGCTCTAGAGCCCAAGAATGTAACATTGGCCTCTCAGCCTGCATAATACAATATCTTTCCTACAGCTCTGCCTGCTGCCTCACCGACTGCTTATGAAACATGGTGGCAGCAATTTGCGTGTAAGAATCTTCAGTGTGGCAACTAGCAGCATGAACCATGGCTGGAAGTCCCCAGGAACTCTGGATTTCGCAGACAGGAATCTTGCTCAGGCTGGACCCAGTGGAAGCAAGCATTGGAGCCGTACACAAATCTTGCTACACAAAGAGGGGAGGACGAAAGCAGCAAAGTAAAGCTTTTACTTTATTTTGTTGGTAATGAGGGCAGAGAAGTATGTGCCAGTCTCATCATTGCCTCAGCATTAGCAGCCACACTGAGAGCTCTAGAGACCTGTTGTTCTCCAAAGAACAATGAAACTATGGGCAGTTCAAGTTCTTTGAGGGGCCAAAAGTAGGGGGAAGAGATAGATCCTTATGTGACAGCACTGCAAACATCAGGGGCCCCAGGCAATTTTGTAAATCTGTCAGAATCCCTAGTTGTTGTTTGACTGGAAGGAGAGCTGCAGCTGGAAATAGATCTGCTGACTGAGTTGGTGTGCTTGTTACAGAGCTAAAGTTCCAGTGGCACTATATGATCCAGTTTTCAAGGAACTGGAGAGTCTGAAGAACACATGTATCATCACAGTGGAAGATTTCAGCACTGCCTGAAGAAGCAGAATGGTGGCTGTAAAGGAGCTGAAGGGCCATGATCCATTTAAGGGGTATGTAAAATCTTAACCACAGTCTCTGCTAAGAACATTTCACATAAGCCCAAATTCCTGTCCGAGGCCTGGAGCCTAGTTAACAATGGACAATACTAGGTAAGAAAAATGGAACAAACAAGAGACAACCTTGCTTCTTATTAGATAAGCAGAGTCAGCAGAACTCCAGATGGGGAGTGGTAATTGGTGTCCTTACCAGAACTTATAGACACACCAAGCATTGAAAGGGGCCTCAATGTCCACTCCCTGGTGCAGAAGGAGATAGCAAACACCGTCGCCACATACCGACCTCGAGGTCAGGGAGAGGCCCACCAT